>NC_142689.1:17445500-18096500 GCF_056320005.1 Nelumbo lutea | reverse complement strand
ATTCATGGTCTGGTAGACTAGAGCATGAATTGATGAGTTGCTATTTTCCTTCCTGACTTTGGTGCAAATTGGTTCCATCCAATCTCTCTTTTTCCATTGGAAAGGCCAAAGATATGATTTATTGTAATTGATGAAACGAACAATGGGAGGCTTCATTAATTTTACTCTGCTTCATACCATTTTCCCCTAACAAAAATTGAGGGAATATTATACCAATATTTGGCATAGGTTATACAATCACTGTTGAGAATTCTATTTGCCTAATTTTCTAGGAGTTTTAAATTTCTCTTTTTATGAGGAGTAAATGAAGCTTGTTTTTGTTTGCTACTCTTGGTGACCATTGTTTAATAAAATATCTTGGTATTCCTTGTACTCTGAGTCCTTACATATATAGTTTTTTATAATTAATGCAAAGGTTCAAAACAATATTAATTTATACGGTTTCTTTAATATATCTATACACAGCGTAATAAGCATGGAGTTGCAGAATTAAGCAAACTGGTAAATAACTTTTATGAAAATATCAGCCTTGTCAATGGTTTCCAGTTTCCTCATGTATTTTAAATAGGCATTCAATTTTTTCTTCATCACTGGTAGTAGAAATATCCGATTTGGTCCAGACAGCAGGCCAAATTATTGATGCTTGTTTAGGCTGCTAGTTTGAAATGTTGTTGCATTGACGATGATGTTGGTAGAACACTGGCTGAAAGCTGAAAAGCCCCTTCTAGTTTTGTTGATTGGTCCTCCCCTACCTCTCTTTAAATCATTAGCATGTGTGATAGACTCCAAAGGCAAAGAAATCCATGGTTCTTATCCCCACAATGTGTGCTTTTAGTGGAGAAAGTTCTAACCATCTTTTTCTTTCTTGTTATTTACTCTAGCTGAATTTGGAGTCATTTCTTATCTTTATTTGTTAGAAGTTGGGTTGCTCCACAGAATACTATTGAACTGTTCTCTCAAGATATTTTGGAATGAGAAACCAAAAGAATGAAGTTGTTATTGGCATAGTATAAATGTTGTGGGGTGTTTGGGGGATGAACTTGATATGGAAAATCTAACTGAGCTGATTAAAGAGTTGCACATTGGATTTTAGTATGTGAAGAGTTTTCTGGTGTAAGGATGGATGACCTTAGAGGTTGGAAAGTTATTATTATTTTTTTATCAGAAACACAAAAATTGATTCATTAGATTAAAAAGAACATATACAACAAGAAGTTGTGGGCAGAAACAAGAAGCCCAAGAAGAACTATCCCACTATTTACAAAACATCCCAGAACATGGATTGTCTCTGAATGTTTGGAAGGTTAGGGGGTTACGGGAGAGACAGGTCGAGAAATCGGTGGTATAGGAGAAGGATTGAGATGAGCAAGATGATCTGTTTGAAGGAGATGATTAAGATGCTGTGTTTGGGGGCTTTACTTTGTTTCCTCTTATTTTTGTGCTCTTGATCTTGTTTTTTGATGTATGTTGGACGGGTGTTATCTTAACACCTGGAAGGTGCTTGTATTTGACCTGGTCTTTTATTTTTAATAAAATTTTCTTTTTACCTTTCAAAAAAAAAAACATGGGTTGTCTCTGAATTCCTTGTTTGGCAAAACCATCGGCCATACTGTTTGCAGATCTTCTAATCCACTTTATTTGGATCATCATATCTTGAGGTTGGCACATTATTCTTAGTGAATAACTTGGAAAGTCACTATCTATCCAAAAAAAAAAAAACTTGGAAAGTCAACAAGGTTGATTATTTGGCATACCCTTGAGGTCGGAAGACTCAAACTTACTATTGATGGGTGTTGTTTAGGTAACCCTCTAGTCTGGAGTGGAAGGAGTGGTAAGATGAAAGAGGATCCATAATATTAAGCTACACAGGAGATTGCATTATGCGATTATTGAAGGAGATTGCCAAGTTGTTATTTACTTGTATAAGCTCCAAAGCAGAATCTCCTTGGAGGTTTAGAGCTTTGGTAAGGGAAGCCAAATCCTTGAGAAGTAGATTGAACTGCTTGTTTAACTGGTTTCCTAGGATGGATAAAACCCTAGCTGATAGCTTGGCAAGATCTGGCATAAGTAGACAAGGGTTTATTTGGGGAAGCCAGGTCCTGGGGCTCATTTGTAATCACTTCTTTCATTTTTTGTGCTTTTGTATGCTCAGCCTCCAGCCTGTGGCTGTTTTGTATTGTCCCTGCTATGTAGCCTGGACAGTGTTGGGTTTTCCAAGGCATTTACTACAATTTTCTGTTAAATCTGAATGCAAATAGGTACGGAAACATCTGATTTTATATAATCTGGGCTTAGTGCTAGATTTTGATAATGCAGAAGTTAATTGTTTCCATTCAATAATAAGCATTATATGGGTTAGACAATAAGGGAGTAGCCACTTTGTGCAAAAAATGACACGGGTTAGGTTTATATCCACTCCACCCCTCCTAAGATCCTAGATAGCTGAGACCAACATTGGGTGATAGCGCGTAAGTGGATATAACAATCTTATATTCACCAACATTGGGTGATAGGGGTAAAGGTAGAATTTAATCTGTTTTTGGTGTCAAAATATTGAATTCAGTTTAGAGGCTACACCTTGGGCCTCATTGTGGGGAGTTTGTTCTGTGTATCCTTTGATTTGTGATTTTTAATTAATAAAATTTCTATTACCTATCAAAAAAATATTTTATTCAGTGAAGAACAATGAGAAAAAGAACATGGTGTAAAATGAGAAAATTTGTGCTGTCTCCTTATGTCCAATTTTGGTATTCTGTCCGTTTAGAAGAGTCCTTGCAAACTACTGATTAGAAGAAAAGGGAAAGAAATTGAAAGTTCGCTTCATTTTTCTTGTAGGTGTCAGAGAAGCTCGCAGTGTCCCATGTGTTGGCAACCCATCACTCTTAAGGATCCAACCAGGTTCATCTCATTCAATTCAATGTTTTCATTTCTAATTAATTATTTTACAACCAGTGGTTTTGATGGGAACTATTTGCCGTCTTTGTTGTGTAGTCAAGAACTGCTTGAGGCAGTAGAACGGGAGAGGACCTTTAGGTTTAATCCACCACGAAATGCCACGATATTTCATCATCCCACCCTAGGAGATTTTGAATTACAGCATGTCGGTGCTGCATCTTTACTAGCTGGAAGCCTGGAATCATGCTTCTATTTTCCTGTCCTATTTTTCTGATTTGATTTTCTATTTTCCTGTTAATGCAGTTACCAGTAGGTTCAAATGGTGCTGAACTTGAAGAACGTATAATACAGCACTTGGCTGCTGCTGCTGCTATGGGGAGAGCTCATCATATTGCCCGAAGGGAAGGACAGCGCAGTAGGGCCAGTGGTCAGGGTCGACCACAGTTCTTGGTGTTCTCTACTCATCCCAGTCCACCTGCTGGTGCCGTTACTGCTTCTCTAGCTCAGAGGGGAGGGGAAAATGAGCAGGCTCCTGCAATTACTGTTGCTAGTCCTTCTGCTCCTCTTACAGTCATAGGGGAACAACCATCTAATCAAACTCCAGAATTATCTCCTGTACAAGATGGGCAAATTCCTTCATCAGCATCTGGATCTACCACTCTTGGATCCAGTCGATCTGGATTATCCTTTAACAATCGGTATTTTTTTCATTAACAACTTGATTCTCAACTTGCTCGTCTCAGCTGTTCAAATTTTTATTTTCACTTTATATCTAAAACATTGTTCTATTGATCATTTTCATATAGAAGTTCTGCTGGTCACTCTTCTCCAGTAAACCAAGACAGATCAGGACCTTCAGAATTCCAATCATTTTCAGAGTCTTTAAAATCTCGATTCAATGCAGTGTCAATGAGGTATAATTCATACTGAAAAATGTGATCAAAAGAAAAAAAAAATCTTCATAGAAAATACCCTGCTCCATCCACTGAAAGATATCCTATTCTATGTTTTGTTTGATATGCTTTTTTGGGTGGTTCCCATTTGCTTTATAGTTGGTTATGGAACATTATATGATACTACTTTGTTTATTTAAGATACAAAGACTCTATTTCAAAGAGCACAAGAGGTTGGAGGGAGAGGTTTTTCTCTAGGAGCACATCCATGGCAGATCTCAGTACTGAAGTTAAGAGAGAAGTAAATGCAGGAATTGCTAGAGTATCAAGTATGATGGAACGCCTGGAAACCAGACAAAATAGCAGAGCCACCACAGCTTCTATACCAAATAACTTAGAGGGTTCATCTGTCACAGAGCCCAATAACCAGAGTATTGCAGAAAACACCCGTGGTAGCAGTCCTTTGAATGACAGCAATACATCAACTTACTGTGCTGCAAGTTCAGGTTCGCATTAAGTTGTCCTACATTATTTCAACATGGCATATTACCGAAGCACTCCATCTATGAAGGTGAGTCTTTGATATTGGTGTTTTTGACATTTCTCAGTACATTTTCTTTGTTTTCTTAGCTGAATTGTTTTGACTTTGATTTTCAGTTTGTCTTGTGATTGTTATAATACCTAGCTTTTTAATCTTCTTAAACATGTTTATCCTCAATTGCTATACCTGTCATTTTCCATTAAACTTATCCCTTTTTTTTGTTTTTGTTTCTTTGCTTTCAGTTTGTCTTGTGATTGTTACATTACCTAGCTTTTTAATCTTCTTAAACATGTTTATCCTCAATTGCTATACCTGTCATTTTCCATTAACCTTATCCTTTTTTTTTTTTTTTGTTTCTTTGTTTTTTTTTCTATAAGTTGTATGTTACCTGTTTTTTCCTGTGCATTTGTTTCTTAGCAAGTGAAACTGGCACTTCTGGTGCTTGATGTCATGAGCTACTCCTAGTTTGGTGCTACATATGAGCTTTCTTTTTTCTCTCTTTTCTTTTCTCCCGTCCTTACAACCCTCGGTGCCATGTTTCATTTTTCATTGTTGACTCAGTTTGTATTTATTAGTGTTTTGGAGGGAAGATTCAAAATACTGAGCGTTCCATTCTCCCCCTTCTATATTTACAACACAGTGTTTTCACAATTAAGCAGGGGTGTCTCTCACCTATCAAAAAAAAGGGTGGCTCTCAACTTGCGGAAATGGTAAGATCCCTAAGAGGAATGCACCATTGCCTTGGTTCTTGATGGCATGCATTTCAATTTACGTTAAGAGTCCCAACAGGACCACCGGTTTATACTACCATGCAGAAAATACCTTCTTCAATAGTTGGTTAATGTGTGCCAAACATATTTGTTTTATATAATTTTGTCAGTCAACTAATAGGTTTATTCATGACTCTTGATTTGTATTACAACTTTAAACAAAATTTACCAAATTGAGTCTTCTTACACCTTAAGCAATTTCTTATTTAATTAAGCTTCAATTGTTGTACTTTCTTGCAGACAATGCTTTCACTTTTGTTTTCTGAAAATATGTATTTGCATAGACATGTGATTCCACTATGTTGTTCAGAAACTTGCCAATCAGAATCCAGGTGCCTTTTACAACTTGGAGACTTGCTATAATCTTCTCTTTCAGATGCAAGAAACTGTAGGGAGAAACTTGTGGAACATTGTAGAGTTCAGTTATTTGGGTTTATTTGCTGATTTTTAGCACTTCGTCTCTGGTTATTCATTTTCTAAGGCCTGTCTTTTGTTGGCACCAGTAGTGGGTGCCAAAATTTTATTGGCCTAGTTAATGATATAGAGAACTTTGAGTCGGGGAGTTTTGTTCATGGTTGCATTGTTAATCATATTAACTAGTTGTGTTAAATCTCTATTTTTGTTTTCTTGATTTGTGAAAAACTTAGATTTCCCTTTAAAACATTTTTTTTTTATAATTTTTCAGGCTTTACTCCATTTTCCTAGATATGCGATGCTCCTGCTCCATCGACATAATGCACTTGCTCAGTTCAGGCTAGTATGTAATGTATTCACATACTGAAAGAGCATTTGTGGTTATAGTAAATAAAAAGAAAGCAGAAAAAGAAAAAAGCTCCTACTTTGGACAAGCCTACAAATGCATATTTTTTGTAAATTTGTTAAATAGTTCGAACCTACCCTTGGATATATTTTGCTAATTTTGACTCAGGGACAGTTGGAAATTGACTGCTTTTGGAGAGTAAATAATTTCAAAAGATGCTTCTAGAAAATCCGAAGTAGTTATTGGATAACTAAATGCAATTACTTCATTCCATTTTTTGTCTTGGAAAGTACGCTTACACTGTTTGGTTTGAAGGAAAAAAGTAGGGAAAGGTAGGAAAACCTTTACAAATCTTATTTATCAAAAAAAAAAAAACCTTTAGAAACTTTGTATGAGTTTCCCTACCTTTTCCATCAAACCAAACATAGCGTCAGGTTAACTTGCTGGAGAAATACATATGTAATTTAGTCAAGATTTTAAAAGGCAGATGCGGGGTCGTTGGCTGCCAAAAAGGTGAGGCGTAAGCCTCAAATTAAAAAATTAAAAATTATGGGCATAGTTCATAAATAATAAAAAACATGAAAAAACAAATAATTGTATTTTTTATGTAATTATACATGACTTATTTAATGTATAATGGTCTAATAAATGCTAATTGTATGTTCAAATCCTTCCAAGATTATTCTTATGAGATCTAAACGCTAAAATAACAATGCTATAATCAAAATAATGAGCACCTAACAACTACTATATAGAATTTGATATTACAATACAAATTTTAAAATATAGAAAAAAATTAAAAAAAGAAGATGAGATCAAATGAGCATATCTTAGCTATTTAGAGAAAACACCTGTCGCAATCCAATAATCAAATATCAAAATATGAATCATTGAAGTTCAAAAATGCAAATTGCTATAAAAAACAAAATACTTTAGAAGAGTTTAAAATATCCATTCCAAATTACAAAGCATAGTTCTAATATTAATTCAAAATATCCATACTCTGATACTCCATACTAATATAATATTTTCTCATTCTAATAAAATATCGAATCACAATAAGTCGTTTAGTCCTTAAATGCATCGAAGATTCATCCATGAAATCGATCGTCTTTATGATCATTTGATAATTTCTCATTTATCAATGACTTTTCATCCTCATCTACTAATTCCATTAGTCCATTTTCTTTGCCTAAATATGCAAATAAGAAAATAAAAGTTAGAATATTTTAAACAAGTGAAGTCATAATTTTAAAATTTAAGTTTCAAAAAACAAAATAAAAAATCACTTTTGAAATCCTTTTTCATTTTAGCTGAGATGGTCCTATTGGGATCAATGGCCTTACCCAAGAGGTGGGTGAATTGGGTAGAGCTCTAAAAACTCTGATTGTCTTAGAGTTGATCTGAATTTATACTCTTGGCAATCAAGTTCTGGAAGGTTTGGTCAATTAGGTTCAACAGTTACTCAAAATAATGCACTTGAATTGACCAAATTGTTGAACTAATAAACCTATAACTATAACACATAAACTAGTAATATAGCAAGAGCTACAGGGGTTAGCAGTTAACAATGAAGCACTACAATAATAAAGAATGTTAACAAGAAGATAGTGGCTGAAAATAAATTAATCAGTTAAGAACTGTAACCTTTTATTGGTTAGTGGTCTACAGTTAATATAGAATAAGAACAACAAATGTAAATAATTGTAGAAAAGAAAAGCAATAACTTAACGTAAATAAACCCTAAATGTAAATGACACTGCACTTGGTGGTATGTGTCTTGGCAGTTAAAGAGAGAGAGGACTAGCCATTAACAAGTAAGTAGCAGAGAAATTAGCCTACTACTTCAGATAGTTGTGATATGGACCGGCTATCAAAACTAACTGTAGAAAAGTAAATATTGTTGGAAATGTAAATGAACAATAACTGTAAGGCTCAGTTTGTAAGGAGTACAAATACAAATATATAGAGTGCAAAACCTTACATTTTGTATTATTTTGTACGTATTTGTATTTGTATTCCTTCTAAACTGAGCCTAAACAACAATAACAATAAAAGTAAAGGCATAATTGAGTTAGTAAAGTTAGAGCTCAAATTGCACCAGCATTCCCTGTATTTTGCAGATGAAAAAGAAAAAAAAAATGCAAGTCTGCAAAATTTTAAGTATTGCAGTTGAGTAAGTTCACAAATAAAAAATGAATTATAAACTTGAAAAGATAAGAAACAAAAACAAAGTGGTTGTGGAAGTTGACAAATTGTGGGCAAAGGTGACTATTAGTATTCTCCTTGGATGTCCATTTGTGATATCCTTCTCTTATTCTTATTATTCATCAGATATAACCCAGATTCTAGTACTCTATGTCAAGTTTTGGAAGAATGTTTGGGTGGGCAATTTACCATTAAAGGAAAATTTTCTATCTCGTTTTTGCATCTCCAATGGTAGGGAGGAACCTATTTCCTGTTTTATGGTCCCATCTAATTCATAAACTGGTATTGATTGGGATTTGGGGGTTTCAAAGAGGGTTACCTGAGCTTGATTCCTTATGTTTTGAACCTACTTTAAGGTCTTGGAGGGGTGTGCTTGGATACTACAAAAAGGGATAAGAGGGTTTGGACCCCCTCTCCCTATGGTATACCTTTACCCGTGCTTCATTTTTCTCATCTTTGACTCAGCCGAGTGAGTCATGGATTATCTTTTCCAGTAAAAGAAATTTGGAGTAATCCTATGCTGCCTGGGTGGTTTTTGTTGGGAAGTGCAACTGGAAAAAATGAATCCTATGCTACTTGGTGCCTTTCCCCACTTTGGTGCTCTCTTTGCTAGGTTAATGGTGAAATTAGTTATCAATATCTTGCCCTTTTTTGTCAATTTGGGATTGGTTTCTCTTTGTTTGTGTAGATGGAACCCTCCACTTAATGTACACAGTCTGTTTGCTCTTACTTTCATAAGTTGGTCAAAGAAGAGGGGAAGAATATTGTGGAGGTGTACAAGAGCTATAGTTTGCTGGACAATTTGGGAGGAGAGTACCAAAGAATTTTTTTGGATAAAGAAATAAGCTGGATGTGATTATTGAAGCCATTACCATTAGGGTGATTCATTGGATGAAGACAGACCTCTTTAAAGACATTTCAGGAGGTGAACTGATGAGAGAATGGAGGGAGGATGTTAGGCCTTCCTGATCCCCACCATATGATGGAGCTGTTAAACTCAACTTTGATGGAAGTAGTGAAGGTAATACAGGTCCCCATTACCGTCTTCTGTACTCGATACAATTACAACTGTTCTCAAAACCAAACCAGATGTCAAATTGGAAAGCTGGGTAATTTCTGGTTATTCTGTTTAAGCCGGTGGTTTATTCAGTCTGAAATTTTAGGGGTGTCAATTGGACTGGACTTGGTCCAATCCCGATCCAGTATAATGTGAGTTCATTACAAATGGACCAGATCCAATCCATTCCAATGAATATTTTGGACTATTTTGGCCCGGACCAATTCAATGTTTGGACTGTCCAATCTGTTCAATTTTTTTTTTAATTTAGATTAATTTCAATCCAAACTTAACCCCATTGACACCTATATTCTTATCTTATATCAATGTGAGTTCAAATCATCTCCCCACAACGTCCCAAAGTACATTCCCATCATGTATTGAGAACATCTTCTAATGATGATACCAGAAATGATGATGTCACCATTGAGAGATGTTCTCAGTACACAGCGGGGAGCCGGGGATGTACTGTGGGATGTTGTGAGGGGCAGTCTTGTGGAGGGTTGATTGGGTCTATATCAATAGATCAGATGTTGACTTAATCCAACTCAATATAATATAAATTTATTACGGATAGACCAGGTCATATCCAATCTAATAACCGTTTTGGGCTAGACTGGCCCAATCCAATAATCCAATATATCTTGTTGATCCGTCAAAATTGATTTTAGATTGGACGGGTCAAAACCGGTCCATTGACACCCATAATCCGAACCACCACCAATTTTCAGTTTCTTTGATTCAGCCACCTGATCCGGCCCTGGTTTTTAAAACATTGCCTGAGACATAAATGTGTACGATGTTCAAAACCATTGTAATTAATGCAGTGGGCTCCACAAATGAACAATTTTGGCTGGGCTGCACACAAGATTTTTCCTCACTGCATATTCGAGGATAAATTGTGAGCTTAAATAGCTCATTCAGACCACCGACACTAAAGTGGGATGGTTTCAAAATTATATTCCTGGAGCATTTAGTATTGTCTTAATCAGTTGGCAAGCAATCAAGTATTGCCTTTGACATTCACCATTTCTAGGACTGGACATGCTGCTTTGCTTGCAAAACAATAGAGCAAATAATCTCTCTCTCATTTTCTCATGCTTGTTAGCTTTAAATTCTACCATTCCACTAACCAAAAATCCTATTTGCTTGGAAACTAAAGGAAAATAGTCAAGTAATATTATGTCATTCTCAACATTATCGGGAACATTTTTTTCACCAAGTTTTAGTACGAAAATACAAATTTTCAACAAAAAATAAAGAATATTTAATTCTTTTTTTTTTTCAATTTTTCTATTTGTAATCTGTTTATTATGTAAGGCTCTTTTTAGAATGAAATAATTCTGTTAAACGATATTTACTAGTAAGAGGGTCTCATTTAAAGTACATTGGCAATATATTGGACTGGAAAGGGAGAATTTTGGGTCCCCAAACCCATGAAAATTTGTGATTTCTGTGGTGTATGAGAATAGACTGTTAGTACTCGCGGAAAAGTACTAAATTTTAGACTTTATTATATACAAATTTGAAACGGGAAAAATGAATACAATGCACTTATTTTGCTTTTCTGTGAAATTTCTTAGGCTCAGTTGGAAAGAGTATAAATACAAATATGTACAGCTTAAATACATACAAAATATAAGGTTTTGCACTCTACATATTTACATTTATACTCATTCCAAACTTGGCCTTAAGAGCTTCCCTCAACTTACTATTTCTCTCTTATTTCCTATCAAACCAAACATAACAATAACGAAATGTTTATTGCCTCCCCACTAATCAGGCCTAAATTGGTCTTAATCCTAATCAGGTCTTAATATAAGAGACCAAATTCAACAATTGAGTAAGATACTCAAGTAGTGCATTTAGTAAAAAAAAATGCTATAAAAGTGTAGCCATTTGGCAAAATTTTCCATGTAGGATATTAACAATGTGAAGAACATAGGCTGACATCATGTCCAAGATTTGTAGCTCATTCGAACTTCTTTTGTTACAACTACCTAGAATGAATATTCATCCCAGGGTGAAAACACATTTTGCCGTGCAATTTTATGCCAGAAAATTATTTCAAGGGAATTCACACCCGCTGCAACCTTGGTGGTAGAAAAAATTGCAACAATAGTACTGGCACTACCCCTGTTTTATATTTAAATTCAAAACTTCAAGAAATATGTTTTTTGATTGGATTGCTAGCTAGCATTTCCATGCTTCATTGGGTGGTTCCAATTTTCAAGATTTTTCTGCAATCAACCATGGCATCAACAGTTGCCGACTCATATAAGAATATGCAATGAGTAAGAAAACTGGTAAAGAGCCTTCTCAAACACATAAGTAAGCCACTTAAACTTAAAGCACACTAGTTCATAACTCATTAGTTGATTAGATCTAAAATTAGTTCATCTAATTTGTAATATTGATTCATTAAGGGGTGTTTTCCAATATGTTATTGTTTTTGTTGATGCGGCAGTTATTATTTTGGAAAACAAAATCATGAATATTGACAAACACCCACCAAGCTTAAAAGGTTGATTTACTAATTAAGTTCAGTAATCGATTCACTATATTTCACAAACTTGTGTTGAATTAATTCATGAAGCTAATGAACTTTAATTATTTCAATATTGATCTTCTTAGCGAATTCCCCAAACAGTCATTAGCTCAAAATGTTGGACATGTTTTTGTTTCTTAGGTTAAAAAAACAAAATTGAACAACTAACAATTGGTAAAAACTGTAGAATAGATCTACTGGGGAGATGATGTAATGAATACATCATCCAACCACTGATTGGAAGACAGAATTAAAGGTCCATGCAGATGGTTGCTGCAAGGAAGGACAAGGTTTAGAGAAACGTGGTACTATATTTATAATTGCTTTTTAAGTATAAAATATAAGTATGATACTATATATGGTAGTGGCTGCATGTTTTGCTAATATAACATTTAAACTATAAATTTGTTAAAGAAGTGACATAGTACAAGATATATTCAGTATTGACTTCTCACCATGGGCATCAAATTAAATATAATATCATCAATCCAGGAAAAAAAAGACAAAGGCGTTCTGCCCATCTGAATGATGGCTTCATATTATGGTTTTGATGTGGAGGTAGTCCAATAGATCAAGTGATTTTTTTTTTTTTTTTTTTGTTGGAAGAATTGAATAATTTATGTGAATGGCAGATTTCTCAATGGGATCTAGCTCTCGCTCCATTGGTTAATTAGAAGCCCCACTGTAATGGAGTTTAAGCAATATGCATTATTAGAAAGATGGGGCCAACTGGCCAAAGTCATCATCAGAGAGCCTCTGATTCCCTACAAGGATGACAGTGCCACAATAATTTTATCACTTGTCTCATAAAAAGGTGGATTTGGATTTTGGAGACACCCGTGAATGAATTCGAACTAGGAGATGAACTTTTGCCCAAGTTCAGTTAGACAATTTGAAATTATTATCTTCTTAATTGAAATTTTGAATTAGTATAATAAGTGGTTGATATCATTTGATTTTTCTAATCTTTGGCCAGCTAATTAATTTCACAAATGGGAGTCATTCAACGATAGTCTTTTATAGTGGTGGATTGATATATCTCAGTCAAACTAGATATTTTACCAACCAATGAACCAGTGTTTAGATATGCATTTCCTTTGTTGCAATTGATAAAATAGAGTAAAATTCTACAACGTGAGGGTTTCTCTCTCTGCGTGAGGGTATCTTTATTGATGGGAGGGTTTTTTTCTCACATCTATGGATGCAAGTTTTTTTCTCTCATGCTCTGCATGAGAGTTTTTTTCTCACACCTATGGATGTGAGTTTTCATTTATTTCTCTTCATATTGGTGTTTATTGGAGAGGGTCTTTGGACAGGTTTGAGAGATGACGGTTTTGATCCAAGCCTATGAAGTAGACTTGGGATCTTTGGTTCTATTCATTGTAATCTTCGTTTTTTCCTCTGCTCTTTTTCTTATTTCTGTTGGGCCTTGGTCGAATTTGTGTGTGGTGTGCCTTTGGAGTCTATCATGGGTATCCATTTGTTTTATAATGATGTTATTGTTCCTGACAAGCCTTTTTCTGATGATTTTTGAGTTCTCTTCGGTGACGTTCAAGCTCCAAATGTTTCAGTCTCTATAACAACATGGATAGGTAGTTTTTTTACACAATTTACATCTCTACAGTTATAAGTTACAACTTCTTTTGTGCACTTTTAACTTTCAATGAGGCCCATTCCTAAAATGTTTGGATAGTAGAGCATTAGGGAGAGTTTTGTAACAAGAGGCGATCTTGGGCCTCTCCTGCTTCACGTTTTCAATTATGCCATGGATTGGATGCCATGGTACCTGTTTTCTCTATACTCCTTTAGGGTTTTACGTAGTTGATGTGGACTCATTTGGTAGGGAGACACACTTGCTGGCTTCATCTCTGTTGGAAGAATTTAGCTGACCTTTCTGGCGTTTCTTAAATTTGTGACAGTTGCAAAGATTTCTCAAGCCCGGTGTTCATAGCTCTTAGCACACGGAATATGCTTTTTTTTTATTGTATTTTGCATTTCTGTTAATTTTTTTAATTTATAACCTGAGCATTTATGAATGAACTTGTCTTTAGGCGTAAAAAAAAAAAAAAGAAAGAAATTCTACAACTACAAACATCAACAATAAAAGGGAGTGGAGATTCTACTTGAGGCTTTCAATGGACTTAAACCTTTGTATCCATTGAACAATTGGATTGGATGTGGATTTGGCCCATCAGATCTGATTCAGGTCTGAGTATAAATCGTCGAAACCCCAACCATATCACAACTAGAAAACCTCCACCAAAGCAGCAACCCTAACAAAGTGTCAGACATCAGTGCACATCAACTACGTCAAACGACTAAACCCACAAGCCAGACACTGATAACCATAGAAGCCAGAAACCTAGCCAAACTACCATGCCAGTTGGACCATTCGATGACAAGCATTCACAAAGCCCATAAACTCTAACCACCAAACCGTAGACACCCTACACCTCCACTGGACCACCTACCCCAAGAAACCCTAAGTAGAAACGTTAAGAACCATAGATACAGACGTGCACGAATCATAAGAGCACCCAACTTGAAAAATGTTCAAAGCAAGTTAGAAGAGGAAAGATCTTTTATGTCTTCAAACAATCAAAAATTTCACCAAGCAATCGACTAGCTAGTAGTCAATTACTATGCACAGAGACGAATCTCCTTTCTCTATCCAGTCTTGACTGAGACACAATCAACTATAGCTAACCATTAATCGACTATCGAGCAATGCCTAAGTGACACTAGCCTCTGCAGTCCTTCATGGTTAGTCTACTATTAGACGACACCTGTCTAGTCTACTATCTTAGGGGTAGTTGATTATTAATAGCTCTCCACTTCACAAATTTTAAGATTCTAATTTCAAAGGTTTAGAAATCACTTCCTTAGGATTCCAAGCTTAGTTTTTTTCATTTTTTAAGTCCATGTATGAATTTGCAAACATTAGGAACCAAACTTAATATTGTCCATAGTCTCTAAGATGAGTTCAAATCAACCCCCAATCAGATTGGCCCCCACAACGTCCCACAGCAGATCTCCGTCGTGTATTGTGAATATCTCCCAATAATAACATCATCATTTTCTAGTATCACAATAAAATATTAGAATCTAATTAATGTAAATAATTACATCACAATAAAATATTGGAACTTGATGCTTCTTCCTTTTTCTTCTTGATAGCAAAATTATCTTCCTTAAAGAGTGATTGGACGATAGATAGTTACCCAAAAGTGTTTTCATTCTAATTCATAAATGATTGCTAATCAATATAACTCAATAGAAATTATTTGGCACAACTTCACACTTAATATCATTTTATTAGTACTTTCAATGAGATTGTTATCATCAAAACACACTGAGTAAATAAAATTCAAATATTATAATTTTTCCGTTGTCCAACAATTTTCTCCAAAACATATTTTTAAGAAATTAGTGAAATAGCAATGAAATGGCAGGCTCTAAGGAATTTCATAAAATTGGTGAAGAACGTTCCTCGTAATTTCTTGTCTCTCTTATGGCAAGTTATGGGACCTTGATTGGTTATGGCCCCTATTTTCCCTACTAAAAATGTAAAACCAAAACTTATGTTTCTAGGCTGCGTTTAATTTTGTTTTGGGTTTTACTTTATTCTACTTCAGGTCTGAATTTATTTCATCTGTATTGAAATCAAATAAAATAAATTTAAATTTAAAACAAAAATAAATCAGAATTTACATTTAAATCATTTGAAGTGCAAATTTATATTTGCATTGCAATCAAACACAGCCTTAGCAATAAAAGTTTTAACTGCCATGTATTTATCATACATAGTAAATTATTGAAGTTAATTTTTAGCTCATTTTCTCAATGACGAATGTCAAGGTCAATTCGATCCCATTTTATTATAATAGATCTTGTTATGCAATTTCTAGTTTATTTATACGTGATATGCAATATCCTAAGCACCTTGGAATCCATGTATTGCTCTATCTATGGTCCATAAATGCCTATCTTTTCTAATTCCAGCTCCATGTTTTTCAGGTAGCTAACAAGCAAACCCAAATGAAAAGAAATAGAATTAGTCATCTAGCAAAAGATGCTGAAGAAACCCATGTAGCTGAATTTCCCAATGGGAAAGAGGAACCTTCTTGCACATGTGCCCCTTTGTTCTGACTTCTGAGATGATCAACTTGTATTACTCCTTTTGTTTGTGCTTTCTGTCTCTGGTTGCTAATAAGGTACGCAAGGTGTCACCTATTAAGGCTCAAACTAGAGAGGTCTTAGAAGAAAAAGGCACTAGTACCTCAATCTCTCATTTTTTTTTATGGGGGGTTGGTTTCTCCTTTATGTGCACAATATGATAATTATTGTGACTTGTAAGAGGGGAGCGTTGATTGGAATTGGCAATTCAGTGCAAAAGAATACCCATCATGATTATTTTGTTTGAGATATCTTCAACATGCTCTCAACTAAAAGCAATAAAACTAGGCCCTGTTTTTCCTTTTTTTTTTTTTTTCTTTTTTGGATTTAAGGATAAACAATCAAAGTCTCACTATGAAAGGACGCATGATTCAAGATATAAAACACCCTTTATTGAAACTTTTGTAAAACTCTCTCATTCTCTCTCCAACTGAGGGAGAATTATTAACCACATAAGCTATATGTTTTTGCTGATGTGGCAGTTGTTTTAGTTTTGGGAATAAAGGATTCAGACAATATCAAAATTCTTTATTTTAATTTTGTTAATAATTATATAGTAGTTTGATCAATTTTAATTCCATTAACTAATGATACTGGATATGAATCCGATGTAAATCTAAATATAAGATTCGGTTCAAATCTGATCCGTTTACTGCCAATCTGGATCAGCTAGCTAGCCAACAGACATAGGCTACTGATTGTCAGTAAACCAGATGCCTAGTTGTTTGTTTTGTGTGGGGAGTTGGCAGCTTTATTGTTTCAGTGTGCTCTACAATTCATTTTTCTGCTGTTGGTTGGCATCTTTATTTTTACAGAAATTAAAACAAATAAAAGAAAACATTAAATATACATTGAATGGATTCATGGTTCACGGTTCACCCACGGAGAGATGATCATATCTGGGTCTGGGCCCCTCATCTAAGTTGCCATGTGGGTTTACTGACAACATATAAATAAATACATTGATGGTTCACCCACAGAGATGACATCCGGATTCGGGTCCCACATCTAAGCTGCCATGTGGGTTTACTGTCAACAGCCTGAGATCTATTTTTGTGCTTTAATGCATCCAAGGTAAAGATTATTAATGAAAGCTAAGGAATAAGAACCTTGGCCATCAATAGCTACGTTTGGAGAGAAGATAAAGGAGGGCAAAATATATGGTGAATTTTATGAAAATTGTTCTAATATCATTTAAAGGTGAATATTGAATCATAAGTGGTGCGTTATATTAATATCTTTAATATTGTTAAAATTTTTAATATCATTTAAGGCTCATTTGGAAGGAGTACAAATATATATAAAAATAATATAAAATATATAGTTTTGCACTCTACATATTTGCATTTATACGCCTTCTAAATTGAGCTTAATGAAAAATAAATAATGGTTCTATTTGATGTTAAGATTTTTGTTAGTGATCATCATGACTTTTCAAAATTCAATATGATTTTTCAAAACCTATTGAGAGCCCTTTGTCAGTAAATTTTATTCTCTAAACCTTACCTTTTAGTAAGATTTTTGTTAGATCACTGTTAGTGATCATCAATAAAAATTGTCCACATAAGCATTTAACTATTATTTTACATAATCAAACTACCCCTTATTAATATTTGATAAGTTCGGCTGCCCATTCAAAGATAATTGGTCATATAAAATACTCAAATGTTTATGTAGATAACTTCTATTAATGATCACTAATGGCGATGTAATAGAAATCTTAACGAAAAATGAGGTTCGGATAATAAAAGTCATTGACAAAAGGCCTTTAGGAGGTTTTGTAAAGTGATGGTAAGTTTTAAGAGATGCAAAAAAAATCATGATAAACTTTAGATAATATCTCTTATTTTTTATCAAACAACCGTATTAGAGAAGCATGTATTAAGAATCTTATGGGTTTGAGACTGTTGGCAGTCTTAGACTCCTGGTTTGTTGTTGCTTACTTGCTATTTGCAATAATATATTTTAAGGGTACAGTTTGGTCTGGTAATAGTGGGACAATGGGATCTATGCAATGGTCAGTAGTTCTCATGCAAGTTGGGCCAGACTTTGAACTCTTAGGGTGAAAATGAAGCTACTCATTACTCCTAATGCAATTATTGTTCAATGTTTTCGTCACATTGTTGACCCCGCCTCCGGATCAAATGATTCAGTCACAACTTTCCAATTAATTAGATGGTTGAATCAATTATATTTTTAAGTTACTTATTCGGGTAAATATATTATTTGGGTAAAATTTTCTTTGGAAATACTTATTCGCGTACGTACATTTATCAATATTCTTTTATCTACTAGGTAAATAAGGTAATGACTATTTTAGTCATAAAAAATTCATTATTAAATGAAGTATTTTTATCCCATTCAAGTGTTGGCAATTTTCCTTATAAGTGGAAAAGTTATTTATCTACCTAGGAAATGTGTATCACTTACTCGGATAAATGGTACATAGGAAAATAAACTTTCCCTAGTCCCCACATAAATATGAAAAATGAACATGGGATTCTTGGTCAATGGGAAGCAATTATTAATCAAATTTATTGTGACCACCCCTCCATAAGTAAATCCTGGGGTTTGTAAAAGTAACCCGTTGACCTAGACAATTGAATTGGTGAGACCCATTTTCATACTTTTGAATTGAATTTGTTCGTATCCCAAATGAATACTCAAAAATACAGATTTGTAATTACCTAGTTACACATATTTTTGGTTTAGGGAATCTCTTAGTAATTAAGAAACCATTTTCTTTGAATTAGGGTTGTTCATAAGAAGACCCAACCCGGATCGACCCAACCCGAGTCGGTCGGGTTTTCTTCAATAATGGTTGGTTTCGGGTTATAAAAAATCATAAACCAATGATTCGGTTCGGTTTCATGAAAATCAAAACCGACTCAAACCGAACTGACTTAATAGTTAGTAGTTGCAACCTACTTAGTTCCTACTTAACTAAGTTGTCTCTATCCTAGTTACAACCTACTTAACTAAGTTGTCTCTCAAACTTTGCTCCCTCCACAACTGGATCCATGGATGGGCCACAAAACATTAAGGAAATGTTGGTTTCCTTTGGGAATGTAGAGCCATAAATGAATACTTGAACAACAATTACGTCACCACTAAGTAGAACCGAAATTGACCCAAACATACTCAAACCGATCAAGTAGGTTTTGCTTAACATAGGGTCAGATTTGATTTCAATTTCAAGTAACCCGACCAAGTCGGATTGGTTGGAAAAACATCAATAAACCAACCCAACCCGACTTGTGAACAGCCCTACTTTGAATGACCAATCCTTAGGACTGTTGAAGTTTTATTGCCTTAGAATGCAAAGCCAATTGTAGATTCTTTGGCGATCCTTCCCTTAATGGTTCAAAATTTTCATAAAGATTGAAACAATAGTCCTCTAGGTTAGAGTTATCAATGGGTCCTGCTTTGAGATAGGGTGGACCAATTCCAAACAAATTATTAATCCATTCTATAAAACAGATCCAAAACCAAACCAATTATTAGTTGGGGTAATAAATTGAGTTTGACCCAGTTAAACCGGATTATATTTAATATCTATAATTACTTATGTTAGTCAGGATCTCCTGCCCACGAGAGCTCTGTCCATGCCTACCCACAATACACTACCCCTGTAAATTGGGAATATCTCCCCCTGCATAATACTTTGCAAAGGATGAGATGCTCTCCATGTATGGTGGAGATAATTGTGGGCAGGAGATTCGGACTCGAAAATAACAACTTAGAACTTCATTTTGATAGAAAGGTGCCAACTGGTTGGTAGCTCCATGGAACCAAAAACGAAATTTATTTTGGTAATATGACCTTAGGCTTAGTTTGGAAGGAGTACAAATACAAATATGTAAGGCTCAGTTTGGAAAAAATATAGATACAAACACATACAAAATACAAGGTTTTGCACTGTACTCATTGGGTTAGTTTTGCATTGACAAATTTACCTTCTTACCAAATAAACTTTTAGCTGTAATGGATACAAACACAAATTTCAATAAAGTATATGCTTTTTTTATCAAAACACACTTGAACGCAAATTTACTTCATTTTTATTGACATACTTTTACATTTTACTATCAATGTAAATATGCATTGGTTTGTCATTTGTCAACGTAAAAATGTAATATTGCCAAACACAGGCAAAAGTGAATTAGAGTACAAATTTACCCTAAACCAGGATTTACACTCTATTTTCATCATTTCCAAACACAACCTAAAGTGCAAAACTTTATATTAATTTTGTACGTATTTATACTCTTTCCAAACTTGGCCTTAATAAAAACTACGGTATATAGTAATTAACAGTTTATATATTGATAAAACAAGTGTTTTTAACCAAAATTAACTTATATACAAGGGGCTCTCTATAGGTTTGAAACTGCAATAACTCATTGTGAGCTCTTATCTTGATAAACTTAACCTAATATTTTAGGTATGCATTTAAGAGATAAAATTAATATTTGAAGAAAAAATAGCATGGAATAAATGCATCAAAAGATATTATAAGTTAATGAAAAAAATTGAAAAGTATATATATATATTACAAATGTAAAACCAAAATAAAAATAAAAAGGAACAGCCACCTTTTGGATTGAACTTCCGAGCTAAGTTTTATTTATTTATTTATTTTGAAGCCTAAGTAAAGCTTTATTGAAAATAATTTTCAGTGGGTGGTCCTCATCAACGAGATATTGGCCATCATATAACAAGCCCATTGAATTCTATGTTTATTATTAAAAGAATTTGTAGTTCATTTAAGAAATTATAAAAAAGTGGTTCAAAGGAAAATCTTTCCAATGTGTCTCTGTATATCCTTTGCTAAATGCTTTTTTTTTTAATAGCCCCTTGAGCTGTTTTTTGGTTCCTCCATAATATAGTGAGAAAGAAAAAGTTTGTTAAGAAATTTCATAAAATGTCTTAAGGACTTTTTCACAAATTCATGACTGAAAAAGAACCAAGCACATGTACATAAACCCTAGAAATCCCATGAAATGTTTACCAAAAGAGATTCAATTATCATTAAACAAAAATCGGGAAAAGAAAAAGAAAAGGTCGACTTATTCTACATTTTTGTAAATTCTACTAGGGCAAGAGTCTTTTTTTTTTTCTTTTCTCTCTTTTCCTGCCCATTTTCCATTTTAATATTTTTCCTTGCTTAGTTTATAAATTCATTACCAATTTAACAATAAAAATCTTTTTTCATCTAAAGGATCAAAATATTAAAAACTACTTTTTTTTGTATTGATTATTCGCCATTGCCCCCATAGGGGCTGTAATTCAATTTCTTAACATAGCTCTTCTCAAAGTTGGTGAGACTCGATAACAGAGCTTGAAAAAGAATCTCGTATGAGACTACCTAATTTAGCACCAATCGAGTTACCGCTCACTTGGCAATATTAAAAATTATAATAATATGTTCCATATGTATCAGTTATAAAACTATCCCAGAGGCAATCCATCAAAGGGTTAGAAAAACTGTTCAAAAATTAGTTTCCTTTGATTTTGTTCCAAAAAGTTGCCACGTGGGCTAATGCTCGAAAAGAACATATCACCCTTTGGGTTGCCACGTGCAAAATATTATACTGCTAGTCTGCTACACAGCCCGTCTAGCTTTGTTATCCATGAGTCAAAAAGCACGTGTTTCCAATTTTTTACGCCACCCGATTTATTTGAGATTGATAAAGAAACCAAAGCAAAGAAAAGTGGAAAGCCTCGAACACCCACCGACACGGCGGCACACAAGCGTCGGAGAGAGGTCAGAGATTCCGAGTTCTGACGTAACCACACTCCTTAACCCCGGTTCACCACCTAACCATATAGGGTTTGCATGACGGAGACTAACGGCCAGATGTCTCCGTTAAGCCCCCCGTTTCCTACTTCCCTTTGGTTCTGGTTTGAGGGTTTTATTCTCACTCCACTTCTCAGAACATTGAAATGCAAGGCTTCTATTAGCTTGCGTCAGACAGTGACAGCTCAGCTTTCTTCTTTTCGGCTTGGCGGGCTTCCTAAAACGCGTGGCCCCCACCTCTATTTCTTTTTGTACGGCTCTTCCCCTTTCCCAGCTCAAGCAGTTCGTCGTCCACGCCACAACTGCAAAATTATTAAATTACCCTCCTCTTTTGGAGACTGAACCAAGACTTTGGCCCAATATGTCAATGGGTCTAGTTAACGATCAAGGTTTGATTCGGTGTAGGGTCCAATTAGGATTTTGGTTGACTATTTAGGTTTTTTTATTTTATTTTATTTTTTTGTAAAAGCGTTTTGATTAGTTAGTTCAAGTTTTGTTAGGGTCAAACTTACTTGGACGTAGGGTTTTGAATCTTCAACCTGATTTTACAATTTGATATTAATTTCTACCCTCATATCCATAAACTTTACGATTTCTTTTCATGTTTGTTTAAAATTCCTGAAGTTTCAAAATATCTCAGAAAAGACTATAGACAAGATCGGATAATCCTATAGGGTCAGATCGGGTTAGGATGGGTTGGAGACAAACCCGTACCGAACCCGACCGACTGACATAAAGGGCATAATAGTACAAGAATCAAAACTATAGCTATCCAGCTGGAATCGCTGGAGCGATGGCCCGTGAGTCACCCCTGACAATAGTCGCGGTGCGGTCCCCATTACCAGTCTGCCTGAAGGCTGAAGGGCCTCTGCTGTGTTCACCTGGTGTCGCCACGTGTCCGCCCTCAGTCTCTCACCGGAACCGACGAAGCTTTACCAACTCTAGTTAATAGCCCACTTTGAAATCCGGAAGCATTAATATAATAAAAGAAGGGCACAAGAAAACGAAACGCAATAGGCAAAGTAAAGTTACACGGCGAATCGAGCAGAAGAACAAGCATCCGAGGATTCAAGCCTCTCTGGTTTTTGTGTCAAAATTTCACCTCTCTGAAACTGGTTCCCCTCTTCGGTCGCCATGGAATCTGAGATCTATGGCGCGTCTAAGTTGTTCCACTTGTCGTTCCTTCTCTTCTTTGTTGCAAGCGGCGCTGCATTGTCGGAAAACTCGGGTGTAAATCAGTCTTCCCCGTCTAACTCCGGCCAAATCAACTCTCATTCTGTCCTAGTGGCCCTCCTTGACTCACATTACACCGAACTCTCCGAGCTGGTCGAGAAAGCTCTCCTTTTGCAAACCTTAGAAGAAGCGGTCGGGAAGTATAACATCACCATTTTCGCTCCCAAAAATGAAGCTTTGGAACGCGACCTCGACCCCGAGTTCAAGCGGTTCCTTCTCGAGCCTGGTAATCTCAAGTCCCTTCAGACTCTTTTGATGTTTCACATTATTCCCAAACGGATAGCGTCGGATGAGTGGCCGAAGATTGCAGCTAAGTCAGTCAGACATCAGACGCTTTCCAACGATCACCTCCACTTGACGTGTAAGGATTCCGGCAAGAAGGTCGTTGATCTTGCGACTGTTATCCACCCCGACGCTGTGGTCCGCCCTGATGGTGTTATCCACGGGATTGAGCGGTTATTGATTCCGCGATCCGTGCAGGAAGACTTCAACCGTCGCCGGAGCCTCAGTTCTATCTCGGCCGTTCGACCAGAGGGAGCACCTGAAGTGGACACTAGAACCCACCGGTTGAAGAAGGCGGCACCACCTGCTCCTCCCGGTTCACCTCCTTCTCTCCCGATCTACGAGGCCATGGCTTCTGCTCCAGGTAGTGCACCGGTACCTGCACCAGGGCCGGGCGGGCCTCACCATTGGTTCGACGGTGAGAGCCAGGTGAAGGACTTCATCCAAACCCTCCTGCATTACGGTGGATACAACGAGTTGGCAGATATTCTTGTGAACCTGACGTCGTTAGCCACGGAAATGGGGAGACTGGTTTCCGAGGGCTACGTACTGACCGTATTAGCGCCTAACGACGAGGCCATGGCGAAGCTCACGACGGACCAGCTGAGCGAACCGGGAGCGCCGGAACAGATCATGTACTACCACCTCATTCCGGAATACCAGACGGAGGAGAGCATGTACAACGCTGTAAGAAGATTCGGCAAGGTCCGATACGATACGCTACGGCTGCCGCACAAGGTGGTGGCGCTGGAGGCTGATGGGTCTGTGAAATTCGGGCACGGCGATGGGTCTGCCTATTTGTTCGATCCTGATATCTATACGGACGGTCGGATTTCAGTGCAGGGCATTGACGGTGTGTTGTTCCCACCAGAAGAGCAACAGTCGAAACCCGAAACGAAAACAGCAAAAACAAAAACGGTCAAGCCCTCCAAGACATCTGTAAAAGCAAGGAGAGGTTCGTGATTTCATCCTTCTAATTAGTATGTCTTAATCCGCCATTGCATCTACGATAGCTTAGGAAGCAACGAACCGAAATGTGAGACGCTGCGACCGGAATCCGGGCGTTTATTATTGAGGCGTTGAGTCCGGTTGCCGGAATCCATGTAGTGTTGGGTGTTGGGACTTGTCGTCGTCACTCGTGATGATTATAATTTATGGTCTTGGTTTATTAACGGTCCGTGATTAGGTTCGACGGTAGTAGTGGTGGTGGGGTGCGGAGGGGCATTTTCAGGAATAATTAGAGACCTTTTAGGCTTTATTCTAGCTTGCATTCTAGTTCCAGCCTGCAGTTCCTTGCATTGTAGGCCGGGAGGGGAGTAGTACAATGACTTAAATGCCCCTGTTGTCATTAGCTTAAAACCTTCCAATCTCAGTCTCTGTTCAAGCACAAGGTGGTGAGCTTGGTGGTTTCAGTCTAAGTCATTCTGTTTCCCGAAGAAATTAGATTTAGAGGGTTTTTTTCGGGGGGGGGGGGACTGGCTTTGTGGGAATGGATTGAACTGTGTGCTTGAACAGGGACTGAGACGCCATAAGGATTTGGGGTTTTATTATTGAACGAATTGATTAATTAGGGCAAATCAAGGGTGGTATAGTAATGGTGGGAACTAGGGAAGTTTGTTTAATGAACATGAGGCTGAATTTTATATTATTGTGTGTAGTTTTTTCTTTTGTTATTGACGAGTGTTGCTGACATTTGTTGTTAAAAAATTACAGGGAAATTGATGGAGGTAACGTGTAAGATGCTGGGCGCTTTTGGACAGAGTTCTCGGTTTAGCGCTTGTCAATGAAGGCTCCATCCTATACAAATTCTTACTGCATAAACGAAAAACACACAAAGGTAAATTAAAAAAAAAAAAGAAAGAAAGAAAATGTCCCCTGTTTCCGTTTACTAAGGAGTCAAATTCAAGTACATTGTGTTTGGGTAAAATTAAAATTTTGGAACAGAAGAACTAAAGACTAATAATAAATAATTGGGGTCCTTTTATTCATTAAGGAACGGTCTGGAACTCAGAATAGGTGGTTGGTCCCTAGCCATGAGCCATTATTCATTCAATTAATTGCATGGGAATCTGGTTGAACCGGTTTGTGATATTTCTTTTCTGCCTTGTGAGCTATGACAAGGAATTTTGTAGCCTGTAGGCCAGGCTAGTGTTATTCAGGCAGGAAGAACCCAAATGAATAGTCAAAAGTAAGTATGTAGCCTTTGCGAAATTGAATTGTTGGCTCACGACTCACAAGGGTGCTATCAAATACCAATACCATCTGTTTTTTCCAATATCACCTTTTGGTATTAGTGTCAGCGCACTTGGTCCCGGGGGATTAAGCCACTGTGGTCCGGTTTTACGAGTAATCATTTACTGTTGACAGGACCCCGACAGACCGGGATGGGATGAAGCATGAATTATGCATTGCCTTCTGTAATGCAACAAACTAGAAAGTTGGTTTTTCCCTTGTATCTATCTCCATTCCCACCCCCAGACCAGACCCCAGTAGTAATCGGTCGCAATTTTTATCAAGAGAGCTTCATGTATTAATTAAAATGACGCATGTGTTTTTGTAATGCAGATACCTCGTGATTCGCGGAAAGTAGGAGGAAGGATGTATAAAAAAAGGAAGACGACTGTTGATTTCTTATATTGTTAATTTGGTTTTTTGGTTTTCGGTTTTGTTTTCTTTTTCCTAAATTACTTGATATTGTTTAATTGTGTCATGGTTTTTCTCCCCCACAACCACAAGACAAAGAGTAGGGGTGGGTTGCACCTGGACGTGTTAAAAGAAGGGAAATCAGGAAGGGATGTGGGGTTGTGCTGGGGTGGGGGAGAATAATCCCATCGATGTTTATTATCAACCGTAAATACACTATTTGATTTGAGTACATAAGATTTATTATCAAAAGTAAATACAATACTATGTTATGGAAATGGTGGAGGGGTTTACTTTTGAGGTTATACGGAGGCGCAAAATAGCCCTCGTTTTCATGTAGCTACCAATGCCATACATTAATAATTTATAAAATAAAACAAGAGAAAGGACAGGAATCTGATAATAGTAATTAATGATAGTCAAAATCAAAATAAATTTAATCAAATAATAAATTCTTTTGGTCATACCCAACTTGTAATTATTGTTCTGTCTAGTGAAATTTGCATCATCTCTCATTGTCTGAATTATTTTTTGTTTGTTTCTTGCACTCTTCACTATCAGCCTGCCTCCCTTTCGTCTGGGTGAAATAGAATTACATGCAAAGTCGCATTTCTACCTATTATTGAATGGAGAATTGGAGATGGAATCTAGAAACCGCGTTATTTTTATGTAGCGAGAAGTGAAAATTAAAACAAGACCCTCTAAAGAAAAGTAAAAATAACGTGGTTTTAATTTTAGTAAAACATCCTGATCCTGCCTTACAAGTTACAACTCGCAGAAATGATGATGAAGGGTGCCTTTTTTTTTTTTTTTTTTTTTTTTCCATAGTCAAAATGACACTACTTGCGGGAGATGTTCCCAATATGCGGTTGAGACGTGAGATTGGTGTGAGAAGTGCTCTGTGAGTAGCAGATTCAGGCTTGTTTTAGACCACTCTTTGGTTAATTTCTCTTGAATTTAATGCAATGAATTAGTTTGCACTTTGCAGTGCAATGCGGGTATGAGAGGGACAGATGTATCATGTCATGTATGCGGGTAACCTTATTTATCACAAAACCCAACTTGCCACTTTGATCACTTCTTTTTATATTTATACTAAAACAAAAGAAAAGATAAAGGCCCATTTTCGTAGCCCATGAATACATTTCTTAAGCAACTCAGTGGGACGGAGCCTGAACCGAATTTGTTGACAAATCGACATTAACTTGGTTGTCCCCGTCACTGAGATTCCGGTGGTCCTTTGTCCACCGCGGGTGTTGCCCAACATCCACACACCTTCCATCCGCCCCCAAATCCAACGGTTATCGAGTGTGATGTTCCAGTAAGAACTCTCATATTATGTGGGCCCGCCCTACCATTTTGGACTTGAAATGAAGCAAAATGATGGATGGGATCACACAACCTTGATAAAGACCCACCCACTCACCCATCGTTATATCCCCCATATTCACAATTCATTGAGCCCAGGATCGTCATACGAGATTTGGCAAGAATTTGTCGTTTCTGCATCCATCCACACTTCCATTCCAATCGTCAGAAAGTTCTCGGTAGCTGGAACTTGGAACTTAAAAATAATCTCTTGATCAATTGTGGGCCATTACCCATAAAATACCCTACATAGAACGCCAGATAAGCCTAATTGAAACAGCATGAAATGTCTTGCAACCACTAACAATTTTCAGGGAGTCATTCATCAAACCAAACACAGCCTAATTGAGATAATGAAGCACGCTCCTAAATTTGTCATGGCCAGTCCTCCATTTATACAATGAAAAACTTAAAATCCAAGTGTTGATTTAACTGATTGGGATCAAATCCAAATACCTTTCTCAAGATTTTATAAAAAAACTTTGCTGAAATTGTCATGCCTCCTCATTGTTTTCCAATTAACAAAATCCATGAAAATTTCCCAATGTTACTGAATGCTTGCATACATAAAATAGAAATTTTGTTGGTACTTTTTGAAACGCCAGTAAAATATCCAAAGTTGTAATCTTTTGATGCTAAGGAATTTTGCTCCTCCCATTAGATGCGCAATTTCATTGTTTATATAGAACACTGTGAACCATGGTAGCAACCTCAAAAAGTGTTCGTGATGAAATACTTACAAATGGCAACAGCCCCAAATTTTAGGAAGCCATACGCTTTCCTACTCAAAAATACCTTAAAACTACTAAGTCTTCTTCTATCTTTTTCTCTTGGCTGCTGCTCCAGAACCCTGTCCCCCTTTCTTCTGTCCAGATTGAGAGCTTTCCTTCGAGTTATTCGCTGGTGTCTTCTTTGCATTAGAATTTCCCGTGTTTTTTAAGTCCAATTTGACTTGAATTCCTGCAAAAAATAAAAACAAGATCCCAAATTATAAAGGAAAAACAAAACAAAAGAAGTGTAGAAAGAGATCCGTTGACTTGTAAGTTTCTTGATCTTAAAGTGACAAACAAATGGTAACTTAATACCCACCTTTCGAGATGTTGCTCTGAAAACCCATCTTAAGTTGTTTATCAATATTTTCTGACACAAGAAAAATGCAAATGAAATGTCAGCAATTCTTTTTTGATGATCCAACATGCTCACTTTACTGTGCAAAATAATTCATTAATAATGACTTCACAAGGAGCCTTTTTAGAGAGAATGAAGCAGATAATGCAATTGCCGTCTAGGAATCCGTAGATAACATTTACAAGCTTATTAGGTAAAACAGTATGAACAGGCAGTGAAGAATCAGGATCTAGTGTTCAACGAGTTTCCACGTGGTACTAGAGTTTACCAGATAAGATACACACATAACCATGAATCAAACATGGGATTATTTGCAAATGTAGTGACGAAAAATCAAGGTGAATAGACCATATAGAAATCAAAAACTGATAGAAATGTCAAAAATCTATACACAATCACCAGTGCACCAAGAGCTATGAATTATTCAATACAACAAGAAAAAAAATGTTACCCAGGTTTTCAAGTTTCCCATTACATTACAAGCACTGCAGAATTTAACCCACTTACCCACATCCTCAGAGTAAATAACTAATCAATCATTAAGAGAAAGACTCACCCATATCCTCTGTATCTGAAGAGTTCTCTTCACTTTCTGCTAGTGCATCACCGTCCTCCTCTGCCGAAGTATCTTCCACTGGCTCTAACATTGCTGCTACACGCTTCTTTGGGGCCTTCTTGATTCCAGGAAGTGTGATCAAGTCAGCTGATCGTACCACGCGCAAGCTACTTCCTTGCTTGTATGCCTTTGTCAATGCAGCTTTGACAGCAGGTGGTATGCCATCTAATGGGTTTCGGTGTCCCTGTTGAATAGAGAAGACAGGAATTACAAAATATAAATCATGGGCATAGATGAACAGCCTGACAACTCAATGATCTATAGGCTGGTAGATTTTAGTTATGGTTTAGTAACTGCTAGTATGGTAGCATTTAGTTTGGTAACAGTTGGTGGTCTCCATTTTGTTTAGCTCTGTGCCACTTCCAGGTATGTTTCTTTCCTGTTCCTGGAGTTAACTTTCTTCTCCATTCTTGGGGTTGTCTCCCTAGTTGGGGTATCTTAGTTTCTTTCCTTTTCTTTGCATTTTATGATCTAACTTCTGTTCTATTTAATGATCTTTGAGATTTATTTGTGTTTTAGATGGGGGATCTAAATAACCTTCATGTTGAATTTGTCAATATGATGAATGACAATGAATATGGTGATGTGGATCTCTTTGACTTTGATAGAACTTCTGGGAGAACAAAGAGAGGCCTAGAACCTTGCTTCATTGGGAAAGTTTTCCCAAGATATCAACAATTCCCATCCCGGATTTCATCAACCAGATCAGAGTTGCGTGGGGTATGGATGACCTGCATTCACTGATTATAAATTTAGTTCCAGAAAACTGGATGATTTTTAGGTCAGGACCATGGCTACTTTTTAATCACTGGTAGATGCAAAAGGGATGGAGAGCAGGTTTAGGCAAGATGATTAGGTTATCAAGGAGGCTGAGGTGTGAGTTCAGGTCCACAATTTCCTTGAACATGTCCGGGAGGATATAGCAGAATACCTAGGGGCTAGCATTGGTATTCTTAATATAACTGAAAACCATCGCTATTATCTTCATTTAAAAGTGGTCATTTTTGTTGACAGACCCCTAAAAGCTGGGGCTCTTGTTAAACCCCAGGTCTGGGCTATATACTGATACAAAATCTTCCCTATGTTATGTTTGCAGCAGTGTTCAATCATTTTAGATGATGCTCAAAATCTATTAACCTCCCACAAGATACTGAAAACATTTTTCCAGTCCAGAATCATGAATTACCCAGGTCCCTGGTTGAAGATTGAAACCCCAATGAAGATTAGAATTGTCCTGATTTCAGAACTTTTGTGTGTGAATTAAAGGAATAGGCATAATGAGGAAAGAGCTTCTCCAAGCTTTGGTAAAGGTGACTATAGGGTTTCTGGTTGGTTGATGTTTCATGAACTGACCAGTACCTCCTATAACCTGACGCATTAGATAACAACTTGTTTGACTCTTGACACAAAGGTCAGTTGACTGAAATTGGTGGCAGTTCTAGCCTGGCAAGTCAAGCAAAATCTATAACACTCAAGAAGGATTTGGACGATTCAGTGTTAGGTTCAGAGTAAATTGGTCAGACTTTGGGTGGGTGCATTTTTTCATGTTGAAGGGGTTGGTAGCCCGGGTTCAGGTAATTCTAGTTTGGGTCCTTCAAGTTTACTAGTACAGGTTGCAGTGTTTTAAAAGTGCAAGGCACAAAAAAAGCACAAAGGTAGCCAAACTATACTCAAAGGTCCTGGATTACCCTAACTACTTCCACCAAAGTTCAGTTTAACAATATCTTCCAGCGGAGGTGACCAAACTATTTTAACAATATCTTTCTTGGCTGAAGTATTAGCCATTGCTGATCAGCTCCGCCGAAGATCATCATATGAAAAAGAGTTAAAGGAGTTTAAAGTTTTCAATGAGTCTAATGCCCGAGTCTTGTTCTGGGAGGACCTTTGGATAGGTAAACATCCATTTAAGGTTCAATTTCCTTTGCTTTATGCACTTTCCAATTACAAATCTGAACCCATTACTAAAAGTTTTTGAGTTTCTCTGCTTTGGGTTTAAATTGAGACTTTGGGTTCGAAAGGGGTCTTAGAGAATCAGAACGTGAGTCTCTCATCTCTCTTTTGGCCAGGCTTGACTCAGTTTTTTTGGATCAAAATGTAGAGGACACCAGGGTGTGGTCAATCTCCCTAAATGACTTTTTTACTTGTGCTTTTTTCCTTAACTTCTTAATTCAGCCATCTACCTTAGGGGCAAACTTCTTGGTGAAAGAAATTTGGAGTAAGCCAATCCCTCCTAAGACTCAAGCCTTTTACTGGGAAGTCATCCTTGGAAAGATCAACACCTGTGATGTGCTACAAAGAAGAAGGCCAAATAAGTGCCTTTCCCCTTACTTGTGCATCCTATGTAAACACAATGGTGAAACTGTTTCCCAAGTATTTCTATTATGCCCTTTTGTTCTTTGTATTTAGGAGCATCTTTGTTCTCTGTTTGGCTAAAGGTGGAATCCCCCACAGGAAGTGGTGGGCCTCTTTGATCCCAATGAGGCAACTAAAGCAAAGAGGAAGGTTGTTATGGAAAACAGCTATGGCCGCCTTGTTATGGTCCATTTGGGAAGAGAGAAATGGAAGGATCTTCAATGTAAAAAAGCAGATCAGAGGTGGAAATCTTTGAAACAGTAAAGTTAAAAGATGCTCATTGGATGAAAACTTTGGAAGACTTCCAAGTATTCATTGGATGGCATTCTGAGAACTCACAAGGAAGTCGCTGTATCGGCCCAATTTAAGGAAAAAATCTTTATTGTGTGGAGACCACAGCAACAAACTTTGTGAAGCTTAATTTTGATGGAAGTTTCTTTTGTAACCAAGATGTGGTAGGGTTAGGAGGTGTCCTTGGAGACTCAGGAGGAAAGGTGTTAGCTATTGTTAATGCTTTGATTAACACTGGTTCAGTCCTAGGTTTGAAGTAAGAAAGAAAGAGAGAAGAAGAGAAAGAAGAGAGGAGAGAAAGAAAGGGTTCAGTCAGAGAGAAAAAGATCACTCTCTCAGCCAACCCACATTTTATTTATAGTTTGTGCATTAGAACACAAAAGACAATTATGTCCCTTATTAAGTATGGGATGCACAACTATTTTTTTGATCAGTAACACGGTAATTTCATTAATTATGAGAGAAACATTAATTATGGGACACACAACTTAAATACAGACAAAATAGACAACTCACCTTTAATTAAATGACAAAAGACTAAACTACCCTTATGTTGCCAACTCTAACACTCCCCCTCAAGCTGGTTAGTATGTATCATATAATCCCAGCTCGTTACATATGTAATCCACTCTACCTTAACTCAACCCTTTTGTAAACAGATCTGCCCACTGGTTTCCTGAACTCACATGTGTTGTACTTATACTCCACTGATCACCTTTTCTCTTACAAAGTGGCAATCAACTTCTATAAGCTTTGTTCTCTCATGAAAAATTGGGTTAGAAGAAATGTGGACTGTGGCTTGATTATCACAGTACAACTTCATAGGCCTATCAATTGAGAATCCCATCTCTTGCAAATGTTTTTTTTTTTTAATGAATGAACACAATTTATTAAATCAGAAATATGATGCAATACAGGAGACCCAAAAGGAGGCACTAGTTGTTACCTCTTCTAACATGTATTACATCAAATTAAAACAGAATTAACCAGAACTAAAATTACAAAGCAGCCCAAAATAAATGTTCCCTTGAAGCCCCTTAGCTAATCCATCCGCTTAGGAATTTGCTGACCTTCCCACCTAAAGAAAGGTAACAGTCATGTTTCTCGATAGCTTGGGACTCTCGGATGGGTTCGGCTGTGGTTTCTTTGGGTTCTAATGCTGACTTTACTCGGTGACCCGCGGGTTTATCGCGATTACTGCAATACGTATTTCGAGTTCATCGCAGGGATGCTGGTGTGCCGCGGGTTTATCACAGCATGGGGGTTGGGACCCAGACCGAGCCCATAGCAAGGCCCGCGTATGCCCGAAGACACGTGGAGTCCACGACAATTAAGGATGCAGCAAGTCGCCACGTGGGGCCAACTAAGCGTCGCCCGTCAAGTGATGACATCACCAATGCCACGCAAGATTAGTTATAATGTGCAAAAAGGCAGTAGCACACATGAGTAATGAGGGACCTAAAGGATAAGGAAAGCCAATCCCCGAGAAGATCCTCATGAGATGCGTGGCGAAACCCTAGTAGTGCACCATATAATTGACAACAGATCAAATATTCTCTTTTCCCGATACGGAATGAATATCCTCATCTCTTACCTTTTAGGATCTCGGGATCTCCTCCATAAATAGAGATCCCCCTCGTATTAGAATTCATCCGATCCTAAGCACTTGTTATCCAGTACCCCTAAGGACACCCCGACTCTCCTATTCCCACATCCTGAGAGACTCTCCCATTTTTCCCTACTCACAGGACCTTTCTCCGTCTTTCAAAGAGACCGCTCCCCAACCAAGCCTTACCCTGCCTACAACCGACATGTGGTGACTTAAAAAAGCACGTAATTGAGGGAGCATCTTAGCTAGACAGGAAACAAGGTCTACCATCTTCTACCTCAATCTCCTCCAGTCGGTCGAATGACCCTGCACAAGTGAATTATTTGTTACAATGGCTTCCTTCAAAGAAATTGGCTCGGCTTTCACCAGATCGTTGTAATCCGAGATGTGTTAAGTGCAGTGAGATAGATAACCTGGAGCTGGAAATACTAACTGATGATGAAGGGTGCTCTGATTTGGACATTGAAGAAACTCTCAGTTTGGGAAGTATAGATCTACAAAACTCGAAAGATATCTTCGAGGAAAGTTTGAACACTAAGTTGCTGTTTCTAGAGGAGGTGCTGGATCCATGTGGCCTCAGCATCAAGGAACAGGTGTTTAATGTAGATCCCAACAGTGAACAAAATTTCTCCCCTTTAGAACTTGTGTCGCATAAAGATCAGATGGACTTAGAAGCTCTTACTGAGGTTCGGCGGAACACACCTCATCTAATAAAAGAGCCCACTGCACTAAACCAGCCTACACAGGTTATCAGGCCAAAGGAACGTGAATCAACTCTGACACCTAACACAGGGATGCCAACAAAAGGAAAGGCTAGAGAGGTAACTTCAGCTGCAGGGGGTGAGCAAGTTTTGGTTGGAACTAGTCCACTTCCACAATGGAATCAGGAATAAAGGAAGGTCTTGGACATGACATTTGCAGATGGCACCCCACTTCACTCACTTCCATTAGGTTCAGGTAAGCATGTCCATTTGTTTTCAGTTACTAATCTGGGTTCTCTGCCTGTAACAGATGTCCCGGCATCGCAACCAGAACAAGCAGGTGGTAGAAGGGGAGAGGAAGGGGTTTCTTTAGAAAAAAAAGAGACGAGGAGGAATTGGAAAGGATTTGGGAGCAGATTTGTACTTCGTTGGAGGAATACAAACAGAAAGAGGAACTGAAGAAGGTAACCCCAAAAAATTTCAAACCAGATGCAAGTATCAATAAAATGGAGCAGAAGACAGGAAATAAAGAGCTTTCTAGGAAGTCTGTGGACATTAAGGGTAGGAAAAAGAAGAAAATATCAGAAGTAGAGAGACTAATTTCAGATATCAAAGGGGATATTGAATTCAGTGGTAGAGGGGAGAGAAAGAAAGCTCCTAATTGATGGGAAGTTAGTGTCCTTAAGGGCTTAAAGCGATATGATTCTATGAAGCTCATGAGTTGGAATGTAAGAGGGTTGGGAAGTCTAGAAAAAGGAGATTAATTAAGGAGTTGCTTAGAAGAGAAAGACCTGATATTGTGATGTTACAGGAGACCAAAATATCAGAACTAGATAGAAGGTGGGTTAGAGGGTTTTGGAGAGAAAGAGGAGTGATTTGATGTTCAGCTCCCTCATGGGGAGCATCAGGGGGAAATAGTAACTCTATGGAGGGAGGATGTTCTAAAGCCAATAGAGGAGCTGATAGGTAATTTCTCCGTATCCCTAAAATTCAAGATGGTGGAAGATGGTTTCACATGGGTTCTAACAAATGTGTACGGGCCAAATAATTATAGAGAGAGGAATGAGTTATGGGAGGAGCTTTACAGCATCCAAGGCCTATGGGAAGACACCTGGTGTCTAGGGGGGACTTTAATGTAATAAAATTTACAATAGAGTTAAATAATCCTAGACAACCCATTACAACTAGTACGAGGAAGTTTAATGATTTCATCAATTCCTATGAATTATAGGAGCTTCCTTTACTACAAGCAATCGTCACTTGGTCCAACTTTTAGGAAAACCCAAATTGTTCAAAGCTATATAGATTTCTTTTCAATAAAGGTTGGGAGAATCGTTCATCAATTCCTATGAATTATAGGAGCTTCCTTTACTACAAGCAATCTTCACTTGGTCCAACTTTTAGGAAAACCCAAATTGTTCAAAGCTATATAGATTTCTTTTCAATAAAGGTTGGGAGAATCATTGGAGAGGTTTGGTGGCCAGGGCTTTACCTAGGGTTACTTCCGACCATCCGAGTTTCATGAATAAGGTGAAGGAATGGCGGAGTGAAGAGATGACGGGGGTGAAATGGAAAGGGGTTAGACTTCATAAAAAGTTAAAAAGATTGAGATCCAAAATAAAAGAGTGGAATAGGGACCAATTCGGTAGAGTGGAGGAAACAAAAGCTACATTAATGACTCAGATTGAGAATTTAGATGCAAAAGAGTCCCAAAGATTGATGAGTGGGCAGGATCGAGAAGTGAGATGGAAACCGAAAAGGAATTAGAAGAGGTCTTGTTGAGGAAGGAGATACTATGGAGACAAAAATCTAAGCATAAGTGGATCAAGGAAGGGGATGGGAATACAAATTTTTTTCATGCTATGGCCAATGGGAGAAGAAGGAAAAACTTGATAGTAAATATTGAGGTTGATGGAGCAGACATAACTTCACAAGAGGATATTGCTAGTAGCTTTGTGGCTCACTTCAAATCAATCTTTCAAAGACCTTTGGAGAATCAGGTGAGAGTGGAGGATGAGGATTGGCCAATCATAAATGAGATGGATAGGGGATGGCTAGTGGTGGCAATTGGGCGAGTTGAATTGGGTTTGTTTTGGGTTGAGTTTCAACCCAACCCATTTAACCCGCCAACCTGTTAATGACCCAGTTATATAAAATTAAATGGATTGGGTTCAACCCAATCCAACCCGCCCAAACCCATTAATCTTATATTTATGTACTTAAAACAAAAAACTAACTCCTTTTTAACAAATAAGCTAGTCATAGCTTAGTGGTAATAGTATTTGCTATTTACATAAGTGGTGAAGGTTCAAATCACATCACATGCATGTTATTTTTATACAAGCAGCAAAGCCATTTAACTATGTTCGGGTTTCGAATTTGACGAACCACATAGGTTCAAACCGGTCAAACCAACTTGAACTATCTAATTGGATTGTCTTCGAGGTAATCACATAAGTTCAAGAGTGGTTGAACCGTTTAGATCCGATTCAGTCTGGTCGGACAAAACCCGATTGGACCTGTACCGGTTCTGTTCGGCCAGACCAGACCCCGACCAGGCCGGTTCAATCCGGTCAGTCCAGACCGAACCAGTTCAGTCAATGGTGGATTGACTTGGGTCGGCTCATATCAGGTTTGTGCACGGGTTTAGGGCAGAACCTATTGGCCAGAAGTGGGCCAAAAGAAGTAAATTGGTCTTGGCCAAATTTGGGTCAGGTTGTACGGATATGAACCAAGCTGGACGATCCAAACCGGGCAAAGCAAGCAAATTGGTTTAGGGTTCGGACCCCACCCGGTCTGACCCATTTCAGATTCGGGTCAACTTGGATAAGCTTGTACTGGGTTGAGTTGGGCTATGTGAATAATGGTTGGACCAGACGACCCAAACCGGGCAAAGAAAGCGGTACTGAGTCGTCCCGTCCGAGGTCTATTTCGGATTCGGGTTGACCCAGATCGGTATATGTTGGATTGGGTCAGACCGCGTTGAACTGGTATGGACTTGGGTCAAATTGATTTGGATTTATGTTGGGTGAAGTGTGTTGATTCAAAACAAAACTAAATTTAGTCAATAAATAATGGAAAATTAATGCATTAATTATAAATTATTTAATTCAAATGAAGGAAATAAAAAAAAAGGCTAAGGATTTAATACAAATGTTTGTAATGGTTAACCCAACGATTATCCACAACCCAACCCATTTAAATGGACGGGTTAGGTGACAGGTTGATCACACAACCCACCAAGTAAATGGGCGGGTTAGATATTGGGTGGGTTCAGCGAGTTGGGTGAAAAATTGCCACCCCTAGGGATGGCTAGTAAGAACCATTGAGGAAGAAGAGATCAGACAGGTTGTCTTCTCTATGGATAGAGCTATGGCTCTAGGACCAGATGGAGCATTCTATCAAGATTGTTGGGGTATACTCAAAAAAAGATTTGATAGGGGTCATAAGAGAATTTGAGAAAAAACATGTGGGTTGTCCTGGAGTAAATGCTACATTCCTAGCTCTTGTTCCCAAAAAGACCAGTGCTAAACATCCCAAAGATTTTAGGCTGATTAGCCTAGTGACTAGTATCCATAAGATATTGGCAAAAAGTGCTCTCAAGGAGGATCAAGGCAGTTCTACCTACACTCATTAGTCAAGCACGAAGAGCTTCTGTACAAGATAGACAAATTTAAGATCAGATCCTCATAGAAAATGAAAGTGTGGAGGAAATGAGGAGATCAAGCAATCAAGGTTTTGTGTGCAAACTGAACTTAGAAAAGGCTTACAATTTAGTGGATTGGAGTTTTTTATTGGAGGTGTTAAGAAGGCGAGGCTTCGGGGACAAATGGTGTAATTGGATAAATGGTTGCCTAACCTCCTGTCATTACTCAATCCTAGTCAATGGAGTGGTTAAGGACTTCTTCCTAGCCAATAGATGCCTAAGACAAGGTGACCCGCTCTCTCCCTTCCTTTTCTTACTTGTTGCTGTTGTGTTTAGTAGATTGATCTCAAAAGTAGATAGGCAAGAGCTAATAAAGGGTTGGAGACTAGGTAGAAGCATTCTGGTGACCCGCCTTTGGTTTGCTAATGATATTATCATTTTTTGTGAGGGGAGTGACTTAAGAAAGGTGGGCAATCTTAAGAATCTAATGCGGAATTTTGAGAATGCACCAAATTTGAGGATAAACCTTGATAAAATTTGTGTAGCCGGAATAAACTTGGAGGATGGGGAGGTAGAGTCTATTGCAGTGTGCTTAGGTTGTGCTACCTCTTCTTGGCCTTTAACCCACTTAGGGCTTCCCTTAGGTGCAAATCCTAAAGAGTAGTTCCTGGTTCCCAATTGTGGAGAAATTTGGCAAATGTTTGGCGGCCTGGGAAAAGAATTACATCTCTATAGGGGGTAGGGTAACCTTGATTAGGGCAACACTTGCTAACCTTCCAACATACTTCCTCTCAATCTTTAGGATTCCCCCAAGGGAGGATAAGAATTTGGAAAAACTAATGAGGGATTTCTTGTGGGAACCAAGAGAGGCGAAGAAGGATCATCTTATCATATGGGAGATGGTCAATAGAAGCAAAGAAGAAGGGGGCTTGGGGATACAGAACATAGTTCAGAAGAACGAAGCTCTTTTAGGGAAGTGGCTATGGAGATGGCCTCTAGAGAGAGAGATTATGACATGAGGTGGTGTCAAGCATACACGACTGCTTAGAGAATGGTTGGGATGCTAGGATATCTCGTCGGGCGACTCTCAAAACACCTTGGAAGGATATACATGGTATTCTCCCTCACTTCCTTAGGTTTATCAGGTATGAAGCTTGCTCTGGCATTTCTATTCGTTTCTGGGAGGATGTTTGGGTGGGTACCCAACCTCTCACGGATCTTTTCCCCTCTCTATTCTCTCTCTCCATTTACAAAAATGAGCTAATTTCCAAGTTTCTCCCTAATCCAATAATTCCTTTGTCTTTAAGTTGGGACTTTGGCTTTCGTAGGGGATTAAGGGATGATGAGCTGGTTTGTGTTTTTGAGTTGCTTCTTTTACTCGAATCGGTTTGTTTAAATCTAATCAAAGAGTTTGGACCCCCCCCCCTCCAAAAAGAACCTTCACTTGTTCCTCCTTTCTAAAATCCCTCTTGGCCAACCCTAACCCTCAGGTGTTCCCTGTTAAAGAAGTTTGGATAAGACCTATTCCCCCCAAAATTGTTTTTTTTTTCTGTTGGGAAGTTTTCTAAGGGAAAATCAATACTTTGGAAAACTTGCAAAAGAAGAGACCTCTATGCCTTTCCCCTTATTGGTGTTTCCTATGCAAGGCCCAGAATGAGAAGTATTTCCATTTATTGATTTCTTGCTCCTTTGCTACAACCTTATGGAGTTGGAGCTTTAGTTTATTTAGGTGTAGGTGGAACCTGACGTATGATGTAAGCATGTTGTTTAACCCATCTACCTTTAGGTGGCACACAAGAAGAGGTAAAATCATGTGGAAGTGTATTAGGGAAGCTATATTATGGATTGTTTGGGAGGAAAGGAATGCTAGAACCTTCCTAGAGAAGGAAAGAAGCTTGGATGAAGTGATGGACTGTATCTTAACTAGAGTAATCCATTGGTTGAAGACCTTGTCCTGTTTGCTGAATTCTCTTTCGATGATCTTTGGAGAAACTGGCTAGAAGTGGCTAACACTTCCACTAGAAAGAATAGAAGCGTGGTAGAGTGGGAACCTCCACCAAAAGGTATCATTAAATTTGACAAGAGCAGCCAAGGTAATCCTGGGCCTTTAGTAGGGGGTGGGTTGAGGAATAAGGACATCAACATTATCTCATTATTCTCAGGACCGGTGGGAGTGGGAGACTCTACAAGAGCTGAGTTACTAGTTGTTGTTCAAGGGATTCAGGTTGCTAACCAGCTTGGGGTGAAACATCTTCTAATTGAAGGAGATTCTCAGGTGGTAGTAGGGTGATTGTTAAATCCGAACACTGTCATATGGGGATATAGAGATCTCCTCAAAAGGGTGAAGTGGATGACTAGAACTATGAGTGGATGTTAAATGGTAAGCAGGTCGGCAAACACTATGGCTGATTCTTTGGCCAAGAAAGGGGTATCCAGGGAAGGTCTTTTTTTGGGCATCTTTGTAACTTATTCTAGTAAGTATGGAAAGCGGTATCTAAATATTCTTGAGAGGTAGCATCGCATGCCTCTCCTTGGGATGCTTGTACTTCTTACCTTTGGTATCTAATAAAAAATTTATTCAATTATCAAAAAAATAGGTGACTGACTTCCAAGTATAGACATGGCATCCAATTGATGAGAAAGCATGATATAAGGACAGCATCACTCCAAAAACGCTTGAGAACATTCATATCATGAATAGTGAGCCAAGCAGTTTCAAGTAAATGCCATTTTTTCCATTCAGCCCCACCATTCTGCCATGGAGTGTAAATACAGAAGTTTGATGAATTACACCGTGTTGTTCTAAATATCGCTGAAATGGTGTTGAACAATATTCTTTCGCACTATCCAAATAGAGAATCATAATATGGACATCAAATTAGGTACATATTTCACCATGAAATTTTTGGAAAATAGAGAACAATTCACTTCTGTCTTTCATAAGATAAAGCCATGTCATCCTTAAGTAATCATCAACAAAAATTACAAAATACTTGTAACCATTGTACAACACAATTTTATTTGGACCCCAAACATCTGAATGAACTAACGAAACACGACTATCAACCCTAGGACTAAAGGAAACTCTGTGATGTTTTCCAAATTGACATGACTCACAATCCATAGAAGATGACTTAACGACGGAAAAAATAATTTTAAAGCCTTGAGAGACAGATGACCAAGTCTACAGTGCCACTGGAGAGGAGTGAGAGAAGACTGAAGTGCTACTTTCAAACCACCACCATTAAGATAATACAACCAACTTCATGCCCTCCACCAATCTTCATCCCCGTCTTAAGATCCTAAAGCACACAAGAAGAGGGATAAAAGGTGATAGAACAAAGGAGATTTAGTCAATCTACTAACAAACATGAGGTTAAATGGATATTTGGGTACATATAAAACAAAGGATAAAGATAAAGATATGAGGTTAACATCACTAACACCACAAATAGGAGAGGTAGAACCATTAGCTAGGGTAACTGTTTGGGATGTGGAAGACTGGGAGAGAGAAGAAAACAACCTAGAGTCCCAGTCATATGATCAGAAGCTCCAGAGTCAATAATCCAATGTGAAGGTTTGGATGCCAAGCAAACCATACCTGAGTGAGCAAGGGTAGTTGTGTTATGTTGAGAAGAAGTCTGAAGAAGTTTCTCATACTCATCAAATTAGACACTCACCATTTCCTTCCGAAAAGCACTTGCAAATGTGGAAGGCGTCTAATCAACCTGTTGGTTCTCACTAACTGTACCACCATCACTAATCACAACATGATTGGCCCAAGTATTGGGTGGGCCATGCAGGTCATAACAGAAGTTGACAGTATGTTCCTCTAACTCACAATATGTGCATCTCTTAGGACCATTACTTTGTCCTCTACCACGACCTCCCCATGAATCTCTACCTCATCCACCAGTACAGTTAAACATAGGACCACCTCAGTTCCCTGAAGTCCAAGCCCACCTCCACCACCTCTATTCCCACAACCTCCCCTCCCGCCACCACAAAAATAGACTTGTTAGAGAGGGTAGGATGCTCTGAATATTCAATAGAAATCCTCCGGAGTTGGGCAAACACCTCAAGAGAGGGAAGAGCAAATCCGCCTAGTATTTGTGCCCTAACAAGTTCATATTCAAATTTCAATCCCACTAAAAACCTTGTCACAACAAGTTGTTCAAGTTGTTGCTGCTGAATCTTAACATCTGAAGTCAAGGGGTGACACACATTAAGCTCATTACAAAGGTTTTTCATACTAGCATAATACTCCTCTAGGCTCTAATTTCCCTACTTCAGATTAAAGTACTCCAAATAAAGTTGATAAACCCTGGTGGTGTTATCAGGCCAAAATAAAGTTTCTTAGTATGGTCCCAAATCTCCTTCAATGTATCCAAGAACATAAAATTCACACTAATTTTAGGCACCATGCTATTCCACAACAAAGCCATAATCTATGCATCTTCCTATTCCCACTCACTATACCCCTAAGATTCAGACGAGGGTTCCTCCTCCATATGTTTTACCTTCTCCTTGGCTACCAGGAGAATTTCCACCAACTTAGCCCATGGCACATAATTCTCACCATTTAATTTGATGGAGGTCATCTGTACACTTAGGTAATCAAGGGAAATCATAACACCAGTTTTATTATCACTACCCTCTCCAATTGTTGCCATTGTAATAAAATAAATCAATCACCGAGATCACCCTTCATTATTCAGCACTCACTACACCACACACCACACACCACACTACACTTAATTAATTGTTGCAGAGACACTCATTCTCATAGGGTTCAGCACCAAAACCCTATTGTTGTCACACACAATCAGACATAAATAGGAAGGAAAAACAGTCCCTACACATACCTACCAATCAGCACTTTCACAGAATTGAAATCTAATCCAAAAGGGGGAAAAAACACCATGCTATCCACCGACTATAGAATTCTGTTCACACCTGTCCACGAACCAGCCCTCTTCGAGTCATTGAGTAGAGGGTTTCTAACAAACCACTGAAACGAACACCACCACAACATCTAGAGGCACAATTACCTCCTAGAAGGAAAAACGATCAGTCCCTTTTGGCCTCTTATTGATCCTCCAATTGGTTAATGAGATGTTTCAAAATCTCAGACCTGATATGGCAATGCAAGAAAAAAATAGGAAGAAACAAAACTGATTTCTAGACTGTATTTTGGGGGAAGAACCTTCTCACTCTGTTGTAATTTTCTTATTTGGCTCTAATAAAATATTATCTTATTAATAAAAAAATGCCCTTGTCAAGACATATTCCTTAACTTCTGAACAACTTCTTTCTTTTTCGTGGGCCACACAAAATTAGACAGGTCAAACAGCATCTTTACTTCAGCTAGCAAGTACCACTACACCCAAACAAATAAAAAATCCAATTCCAAATAGCTACAGAAAAAGAACAAGAGATCAATAAGTGGTAACAAGTCTCATTCTGGGTGCTGTAAAAACACACCAATTAGGGGAAAGACACAAAAGAGGTCTTTTCTTTTGCATGTTGTCCAAAAGTATTATCTTCCAATAATAAACTTCCCAACAAAAGACAGAAATTTTGGGGGGAATACACCTAAACCAAGCTTCCTTTACTAGGAAAACCCGAGTAGGTAGACTAGAGCAAAGAGCTTTGAAAAAGGAAGCACAAGAAAAAGAGCTTTTTGAGACCAAAGACCAAATCCTCCAATCTGGCTTAGGAGGGTCCAAGCAAATAGGACCAAGGGAAAGTAAAAGATCATAAACACAGCCCGTGGGCCTTTATTATGTTTTTATGTTAATGGGCCTTTATGCCTATCGGTTGGAGAATGGAGCCAATACTTTGAAAGGATATACTCTCAGCTAGAAAATCAATCGGATTCCATTATTTCAATCAATGCTTTGAAAGGATACTCAGTGTTCCATATACCTGTTCAATGATATAAAAAGCTTTGTTGTGAAGTTGAATTTTATTAATTTCAGTTATGTTAAACGACAATGTAATATAGCTGCGCAAAGGATAGATCAGCAAGAGAGGTTAGTCACATGGAGTGGAGGAACACTCCTCCGAATTGGTTAGACCTTTCATTGCTTGATGTAATGTTTGGGTTTAGTTAACCCATAGGTTGTTTAATCCATTAAAAAAAGGAAGAATAGAGAAGACAAAATGGTAGTTAGTGAATAAAATTATATTGACATGTACAATAAAAAAGTAATACCTGGAACTTTGATAACTCCATGATTGTGTCAAAGTCGTCCTGATTTATAGAGTAAGCATCCATTAACTCAACAACATTCTGAACTGCTTCATCCTGGTAATATTTCACCAATAATTATTAATTTCACCCATACATATATGATATGTGTTCGCTGTTCAAATTTTAATCACTAAATAAACCACAACAGAGGTAATTCCAACCTTAGAGAGTGTCCGAAGAGGCTCAGTTAATCGTTTCAGAAGAAGAGTGAAGTAATCAACTCGCAAGGTTTCCCTATAAAATTTGGTACAGCACATTAATCATCTACAAAAAGGAAAAATATCCAAATAATTGATCAATGGGGCAAAGTATAATTCTCTGCACCATGGATCTTAGCAAATTCTATTTTCAGCAGCATTGCTTGGACGCCCAACCTTTGGAGGGGACTCACAAGTCAACTTATATCCACGAGTCAACTTGTCTCCAACTCTCCAAACTGTGTTGAACTCAGCTACAATGTGAATCAAGCAGATTTTTCAAAATGTCCGATGTGTCGATTCTTACAAATCTTCACTTTAAGCACCTCCATGTTACATTGGTCCAGAAATTTAAGCTGTCCAATAAAACACTACTATTTTATAAATTTCCAATGGACACAACTTATGAATTTTGTAGTTGTTAGAGTGTCGCATAGACAACAAGGCACCCTTGGCAGGGTGCCTTCCCTAAATACCTTGACTTCAAGGCAACCTTCCTATGCAATAAGGTGCCTACCTATCCAACAAAAATGATAAGGCAAACATCTTATTATAATATCATTCAATGTCGCCATGTCGCACACACATTAAATAAAGCAGCAACCCCATCCTTGTTATTTGTCTCTCATACTTTCCATATTGAATTTTTATCTTGCAAAGTTAGCTTTCTTTAGTGCCTATTTGAAATGAATTCGCTTCATTAAATACTTATTATATTAGTATTATTTTTGAAAACATTGAACCTTATATATTTACAATATGTTTATCTTTTATTATATATGATGATTTTCCACGTTTTGAGAAGAAATTTAATGTTCTTACTAAATAGAATTTCTATTTTTTCAATCAATATGTATGCTGAATGATATACAAAACTACAGAACTAGCCAAAAGTTAGCTCCTTATTATATAAAAGTCTCATTGCCTAGGTTACTAGGTTCCCTAGTGTCACCCAGAATCACCTAAAAGCCTTGACAACTATGCTTATGAGCCATTGTTTATTGAATCATTTCCATCAACATCGAAATTAGGAAAATAATGAAAAGCTACTGTGACCATATGGCAAGTAGGCAAAGGCTGAGAGTTTAACTTGTCAATTGTAAAATGGTAAAAGAAATTTAACTATTTATATTGGCATGCATTTAAAGTTCTATGGATTTTAAAAATAATATCAAAATCTCATAATTTTTAATGTGTAATAAAAATATAAAATATTATTTATGTGAGATGTGTCCCATATCCTATGGGTTCACCAAATCAGACTCATGGACACATGTCAGATTCTAACACCCACATCCAAGTCCAATGCAACACTGATTGTCAGCATTCAAAATGAGGGAAAAATCTTCACATTTGCAGAACTAACCAGGCAACTATAATCTTCAAAATGATGATGGTAAAAAGGAAGATTGTACTTGTTGAGAATGTGAGGATGTTAAAGTGAGGGGATTATGTCAATTAAGTTACTGCTATATGTTTTGCTATGTAGTCATGTTCCGTCCCATATGTTTATTATGTCTTGTCAGAAAAGTAGTTGTTTATTATGTTTATCTAATATAGATCTGTCCCAACTTACATAGGGAGAAGATTAGACTTTATGCACTTAATATAAATACCTATTTATAGTAGCTGACTGGACAAGGAGGAAGTCTAACATTTCCCTCACATCGGATCACACCAGAATTCTGTCTTCCTTTCTCCCACCACATAAACTTCAAAACACCATATTTTAATCTTTATCCTTTGCTTTTCTTCTAAGGCCTGAGAAAAACATCATACCAATAAGTATTGATGATCACACTGAGTGACCTTGTTGTGGTGCTTAAATTCATGGGAAGATCCTCTATTTGAAGGTTCAAAGAGGGCTTGGCGCGCAGGAGGTGTAGTGTCCAGAAGTGATGTGAAGTTGTTGGTTCAAGCAAACCCTTTTCTGTGGTGCAGTGCAGCCATGAGGACTGATTCATCTACGAGTAGTAGCAATGTATGGTTACATTCTATGTGACTAAACTCCTATAGTTGTGTGCCAAATGGTTATAAGATTTATTAAAATGTCAGAGTGCATAATATTTTGCTTGGTTTTACAATTTTTTTATTTGAGAACGTTAAAGTATATTTTCATTTTTTTTTATGAATGAAGATAATTTGTTAATCCAGAAATTAAGTCAATACAGGAAACCTATGAAGAGGCACGAGCTGTTACCTCTTCTAACAAAGTATTACATCAAATTAAAACAGGAATAAACAGAAATAAAATTACATAGCAGCCCAAAATAAATGATCCCTTGAAGTCCCTTGCTTAGCTAGCCCATCAGCTAAGGTATTTGCTGATCTTTCCACCCAAAGAGAGGTAACTGTCATATTTCTTCTGAGCCAGTTACATAGCTGAAGCTGGCTCTATCAGCCATCCCACAACAATTTTGGAGTCTCCTTCAACTACCAAGTGTTGAACTCCTAATTGTTCTGCAATCTGAATACCTTGTACAGCTGCTAAAATCTCTGCTTTATTTGAGTCTCCTATTCCCACAGGGCCTGAAAAAAAAGCTAAAATGTTGCTCTCCTTATCTCTCAGCACCCCTCCTATCCCCGAAGGGCCTGGATTTCTTTGGCTGCTACCATCGAAGTTCAGCTTTGCCCAACGTTCAGGTGGAGGCTTCCACGCTGCACATTCCTTGTCCTTCCTCGTATGATTATTGGCCACCGCTTTCCAGTTTCTCCAAATATCATCAAAGGAAAACGTATGAAAGAAGTCCATAGTTCTTAACCAATGAATGGCCCTAGTCAAGATACAATCCTCAACAGTCTGAATGCTTCTTTCCTTTTCTTTGAATACCCTTGCATTCCTTTCTTCCCAGATTGTCCACAAGGCGGCTGCTCTAATACATCTGCACATCATTTTTCCTTTTTTTTGTAGGCCACACAAAAAAAGAAGGATCGAACAGCTAACTTAATTCTGTGGACAGATTCCACTTGCACCCAAACAAAGAAAAAATCCAACTCCAAATAGCACTAGAAAAGGAACAATATACAAGTAGGTGGGAGCAATCCTCACCACTAACCCTACAAAGTACACACCAGTTAGGGGACAAGCACATGAAAGGCCTTTTCTTCTGCAAGCAGTCCAAAGTATTGATCTTTCTATAAAACACCTCCAAGCAGAAAATAACAATTTTAGGAGGAACAGGTCTAAACCAAATCTCCTTGGTTGGAAAACCCAACAGTCCCATGGAAGAGCAAAGGGACTTAAAAAAGGAAGTACAAGTGAAAAAACCTTTTGAATGAGGGGACCATAGTCTCACATCCGAACTAAGAGGGTCCAGAAAGACACTGCCAAGAAGAGACAACAATTCTGAAGCACTACTAAGTTCAACATCCCTCAAACCTCTCCTAAAGCCAAAGTCCCAGCTTAAGGATGAGGGTGAAGTAAGAGATGGAAGAAAATGAGAGATAGCTTTTTCCTTGTAAAGGGAAAGAGAATAGAGAGTCGGGAACCTATCCTTAAGGACAACAGTACCCACCCAAGTATCTTCCCAAAATAAAACAGAGTCACCAGAATTGACATCATACCTGACCAAGTTGAGAAACTGAGGGAGGACACTCTGAATTGCTTTCCAAGGAGATGCCAACGTAGCTTGACGTGATACACCCACATCCCATCCATTTTCCCGTCTGCCATGTATACTAGCTATCACTTCATGCCACAACCTCTCCCTTTCTCTAGGCCACCTCTACAACCATTTTTCTAAAAGAGCTTTATTCTTTAGAGCAAACCTTCCTAATCCCAGCCCACCCTCCTCTTTACTCCTACAAACTATTTCCCGTTTGATTAGGTGATCTTTCTTTTCCTCCCCAGGCTCCCACAGAAAAGATCTCATTATCCTCTCCAACTTCTTAGCCTCTCTAATAGGAATCCTAAAGATAGAGAGAAAATAGACCGGTAGATTTGCTAGGGTAGCTCTCAATAAAGTCACTCTGCCCCCTATAGAGATGTAGTTCTTTTTCCAAGAAGCCAATCTTTTCTCAAACCTTTCCAAAACTGGGGTCCAAAATCTACTCTCCTTTGCCCCTAGAGGGAGACCTAGATACTGCAAGGGCCAAGAAGAAATGGGACAACCTAAACAATCTTCCATAGACTGAAGAGTCCTCTCATTCAAATTAACACTTACCACACAACTCTCCAGGTCTATCTTCAAATTGGAGACATTCTCAAAGTGTTGTAACAATGCTTTGAGATTCCTCACTTCTCGCCCGTCACCCCCTTCACAAAATATTATGAAATCATCGGCAAACTGCAGGTGGGTTACCCGGGCAATGTTCCTTTCAATCCTCCAACCTCTCACTTCCTCTTCCCTATCTGCCTTAGAGATTAATCTACTAAAGACATCTGTAACTAGGGTGAAAAGAAACGGGGAGAGAGGGTCACATTGTCTAAGGCCTCTACAAGCTAAGAAAAAATCTTTGACTACCCCATTAACCAAGACTGAGTAATGGCAGGAGCTAATACAACCCTTTACCCAGTTGCACCATCTAGCTCCAAAACCACAACACCCTAGGACCTCTAGTAAAAAACTCCAATCCACAAGATCATAAGCCTTCTCTAAATCTAGCTTACATATAAAACCTTGAGTCCCCGACTTTCTCATGTCCTCCACACACTCATTTGCTAATAAGATCTGATCCGTTATTTGCCTTCCCTGCATGAAAGAACCTTGTGCTTGACTGATGATGGAGGGTAGTACTACTTGAATTCTCAATGACAGTACTTTAGCAAGGATTTTATAGATACTTGTCACCAGACTAATCGACCTAAAATCCTTAGGGTCCTTTGCACCTGCCTTCTTTGGGATAAGGGCTAAGCATAGTTTTCAAGGCGTCTAGGTGATAAAAGTTTTATAATATAAAAAACTGACTTTTGGCTAGTTTTCTAGTTTTATATACGATTCAGCAGGTATGTTAATTGAAAAAATAACAATTCTCTTTATTATGAACATTAAATTTCCTCTAAAAATGTGGCAAATCATCACATCTAAAAGATAAAAATCTTTTACATGTATCAATTTCATTATTTTCAAAAATAATACTACTATAATAAGTATTTAATGGAGCAAATTCATATTAATTAGCAGCTAAAGAAGGTTATTAACTTTATGTGATAAATATTCAAGATAGAAAGTAAAATAGAAAAAAAAACAAGGATGGAGTTTCTATTTTATTTAATTAGAGAGAGAGAATAGATAAAAAGAACTTTATTATTCTATTCTTTCTTTCCTCTTTCTTTTCTTTCTTTCTTTTCTTTCTTTCCTTCTTTCTTTCTTTCTTTCTTTTTCTCTCCTCAAAACCCTTTGATCTTTTAAATTTCAATAGTAAAACATTAAAACATATATATAATTGATATATATGGCATATAATAAAATGTATTAACACATACATTAATAAGATACATCAATATAAATGACATTATAAAAAGTGCCCGCCTTGTCATTTTTGTCGCCTAGGCAGGCACTTAGTCGCCTAGGCGGGCGCCTAGTCACCTAGAAGGGCACCTAGTTGCTAAAAGTCAAGGCATTTGGGCGAGGCGCCCAGCCAAGGGTGCCTAGTCACCTAGGCGACGCCTTGACAACTATGGGGCTAAGAAAGTAGCATTAATTCCAGGGCTCACCATTTTTTTATCTGCAAATTCCTGAAACACCCCAACAAGTTCTTCTTTAACCACATCCCAACGGTCCTGATAAAAAGCCATTGTAAATCAAAATCCAAAACACCCCAACTAGGTGCTTTGAATCTATCCATTGAAAACACTGCCTGTCTAATGATCTATGAACATATAATCAAAATCCAAAATAGAACTATATGTGACTCCTTTGAATTCTTTGTGAATCAATATCCACGAAATAAGTTTGTCCAATGCCTTCCCCAGCAACTACTCAATGCATGCCTCGTTCTCAAAAATGTGTGAGTTTCTTTTTAGATTGAAAACTCATTACATTATCCAGAATTATACACATGATTGCCAGATATGAAACATCCTAAGGTCCACAAGCTTGCTTAAACCATTCTCAGCACTTAATGAAGACAAAATAGTATCAATTACATGGTATAGCTAAACTCTAAGTGTTGCTTACAAGTTACAACAGGCAGCAAACACATTGATAACATCTATAGGACCAATTCCCAGGCAGAGTATAAGTTTATAAAACATCAACTTGAGTGCATTTTAAAACGTTAAATCTTAGATCATAAACCTAGACAGAATTGTATTCACTAACTTCATATGCAAACTACTGGCATACCTATCAGAATTGTATTCACGAGAAGCAAGAAGATGAGCATGCACATCTTCCAAAAGCCTCAAATTTTTTCCCACTGTAGAGTTCTTTCCAAGCCACCCACCAAATCTATTAAAATTGCGCTCCCCCTGCAAAATTGAAGTAGGCTTTTAACATTAACGAACAAATTTAAAACCATATAGAACTTCAGAATTAGATTCTCTTTTTCATCAATAAAGTTGTGATAACCAAACAAAATAATAGATTTCCCATCCCAAACGTCCTAATTATTGTCATATCAATTCATATCTTTATCATAAGATTCATCAATATGATCCAAAACTAAGTCATAAAAGTTAAAACGCTAGTTTGCTCAAAATCCTTAACCTCTTTAGTGTCAATAATGTATTAAATCATAAACCTTCTTTCAGGTTGATAGCCTAACATTACAGGAAAGCTAATACCTGCCAAAACAAAGACTATACTTACCTGATATTCTCCTGAGCACAGAAAAACCAAACTAAACTCTGGCAGGTAGAAACTAATCATATATAATATGTGTATGGAGAGCAATGGGAAATTGTAGAGATACTGAGCTGAATGGGCCTTAGTTCTTTTTTTTCTTTTAGTGGTGTTTATGTTTCATTAGTGGGCCTTAATTATGGGCCTTGTTTTGCATTCTTATTATCTTTATTGAGCTGGCCACCCTACTACGGACATCCTTGTAATTGTATCTAAATTACAATTAGATATAATCAAAGTGCTTAGGGGACTGAAGAAAGGAACAAACAATCGATTAACTCTCTTCCTTCTTCCTCTTTCTTCCATTCTCTTCTTTCTTCTTCTTCCTCCCCCCCTTTTTTTTTTTGATAAATGTTCTTCCTCCCTTTTTATTGCAGGTGTGATTTACAACTTAGTATCAGAGCAGGTTCCCACCTTCTTCAGTTTCTTCCTTTAGGCCCATACACAGTGTGTGTGTGGAGAACTGGTTGGCTGATTGATTGATAAATTGTACAACCTAGTTGGGGGAGCTTTTTGGAGAACAATACAGCCTTAGTTTGAGGCCCAAGACAGGTTCTTGGAGATTTTCCTAAAAAGCCTAGCTAACTAGAGTAATTGAACTAAGGGGTCTAGAGATAGTTTGAAGATGGAACTTGGGGATACACTTAGGCTATGAAAGGGTTCTGAAGTTCTTGGTAGGGGCAGATACACTTTCTCTCTTTCTCCCGGATAGCCAGGTTCTGTGAAACCCTAGTTTGGGGTCATCCAATAGTAGTTTTGACTTCAGATCAGTGGTTCTTGACTAGTATCCCCCTATTTTTATTTTCGTTTGTTTCCATTTAGCCAATGGAACAAACTGAAGGTGAGACGAAACAACTTGGGTTTGGCTAGGGAGGGTCTGTGGAGACCTTGTTAGGAGTAGTAACCATAATGAAGTTAGATGGAACCAATTATCTACCATGGTCTCAGTCAATAAAGCTCCATGTTTGTACTTTGTAGTAGAGGGAAATGGGGGTACATCACTAGGAGTAAGAAGAAACCAAAGGAGGATAACCCTGCCTATGAGAGGTGGATGCAAGAAAACTACAAAGTTGTAGGATGGTTAGTGAATCCATGCAACCTCATATCAACAAGCACTACTCATGGATGGATACTGCAAAGGAGGTGTGGGACAGGATTACAAAGACCTATTCTCAAAAGTTAAATGTTGCTAGGGCCTACAAACTAAAGAATGATATGAATAATCTAAGATGGGGAGAAGCCCTCAGTCATATACTTATCAATGCTGAAATCTCCTTGGCAGGAGATTGATCTGATGGAGACCAGTTTGGAGTGGCAGACAAACCGGTCACTTGCGGCGGAACAAAGGGAATCTTTACCACAAAAGACCCAAAACTGATGGTCGTAGCTGAATGCCTTTCGTGCTTTTTCCTTTCCTTCTCTAGTCTTCCACTTTTCTTCACCCCTTGATCAGACTCGGCAACGTTCACACTCTTCTTTCCAAAACTCCCTAACTTCGTAATCACCAAAACCCAATCATCTGTCTTGCCTCTTTGACTCCTAGGAATAACTCCTTTTTTTTTGCTTCTTTGTTTAAACTTGGCTACTCTTCCTTTAATTGCCCTTAGAAAACTGGGCCCAAGATCATTTTTACCGCTTTTCAATATCTTTTTAAATAGATTGATCATTTTTACCGCTCTTCAATCTCGGTCTTGGAAAGTGATCCCCACTCCCAAGGCCAATTGCTTCATTCAAAGAACACGACCAAACATTTCATATGATGTCAGTGTGATTAGTCAATTTATGCATGCCATATGACTGTTGTAGAGAAGGTTTTGTGTTACTTAAAGGGAACTCCAGGAAAAAAACATTCTCTTCTCCAAGCATAGGTACATGACGTTAGAGGCTTATACAAATGTTAATGAGCTGGTAGTATAGATGACAAAACATCTCGAACTAGTTATAGTGCCATGGTAGCAGGGAATATTATCTCTTGGAGAAGAAGCAATGTGTGGTAGCTAGATCTAAAGCAGAGGTGGAATATAGGGCTATGGCCCATGGGGTTTCAAAGTTGTTATAATTCAGGTCACTTATAGAGGAGATGAGCATTGCTTATGATAAGCCCCTAGTGTTATATTGTGATAATCAGGTTGCTATTAACATTGCTCACAAGCAACAGCATGACTGAACAAAGCGTATTGAGGTAGACAGACATTTCACATGAGAGAAAGTGGCATCAGGACAAGTTTGTCTTCCTTTCATTGCCTCAAAGGAAGAGCTGGTGGATGTTCTAACTAAAGGTGTTTCAATGGAAAAGCTGCAACACTATGTAAGCAAGCTGGGCATGATAGGCATCTAAGCTCAACTTGAGGGGGAGTGTAGAGATACTAGGTCAAAACCGGATGGGTGTTAGATCTTTTCTTTTATTTTAGTGGTATTTGTGTTTTATTAGTGGGCCTTAATTATGAGCCTTGTTTTGCATTTTTATTATCTTTATTGAGCTATCCATCCTACCAAGGAAATCCTTGTAATTGTATCTAAATTACAATTAGATCTAATAAAAGTGCTTTAGGAGACTGACGAGAGGATCGATTAGCTCTCTTCTTTCTTCCATTCTCTTCTTTCTTCTTCTAAACTCCTTCTTGCTCTTCATTTCTTTTAGTTTATTTTCAGATTTTTTGCAAGCATGATGTCAATTGAAACATTTTGTTATGGAGTGGAGAATGAAAACACTTCATAACATAGCAGAGAACTTCATGAATTGGAATCAACTTTAGCCTAAAGAGATAGACAACCAAAAAGAATGTGCCGTAGCCAAAAGGGTCAATAAAATGAAATATCCAGGCTTCATTTAGAAATATATATATATATATATATATATTATATGGTAAAATAGGGCAAACCAATTGGTATAGTTGGCCTTAATACAGAATTCAGTTACAGAGTTACCATGTAATCTTTGCAATCTACTGTTCAGAGGAACTGAGGAAGGCACCTTCAACTCAACAGAACATACCCAATTTCAACCTCATTCAGTATCTCAGTTTTTTGCCCATGAAGACAAAAATTCCTGAATTTGATTCCCCAATATAAAAGACCCAAAATTTCCCCTTTATATACACATCAGATATTAGAGTACAGTGCAACAAAGTTGCATATAATAAATCACAAATGAGTATTCAATCTAAGAAGCAGTGGAGAAACATATTCAACCAAATCCCAACCTAGCATCTTCATTCTCTGAACAATTTGCCCAGCTTTTGACATGTTAACAAATGATGTGGCCAATCCCAATGATCAGCCAGATAACCACTTGTGAACTTTTGTGGTTCACATTGACCCTATCTCAAAATTTTTGGAAGTCTTCATCAAGTGATATGAACCACTTAAGGCCGAACACCCCTTTTGAGCAGCCAACCACAATGTCACTTGGTAGTTTCCTGGGTCATTAGAGTTCTTCCTCAAATTATTCAATAAGCAACCTGATATACTAAATTCAAGTTACACCAAAAAGGCTAGATAAAAATGTTATGCAACAATCACAAGCTATAAACAGAAATCTCTTTGAAGTGGTAATATAAATTTCCAATTAGCATTTCAACCTGTTAAATGGAAGCAGAGAACAAGTAGAAAATATTGGTATTGGATCAACTACTTGTCACTAAGGCATACAAATTGCTCAAGGATGAACATCTTTCACCTGATAGTAAATATAGTTTTAAAATCTTACAAGACATAAGGCATCCATTACCTGTTCAAGGGTCTCTCTTCTCCCATGCAGCAAAGCAGCACTAATTAAAATAAACCAAATCAAATATATGAGATGAATTTAAAAGAAAACACACACACACACACACACAGAATAACATCATTCAGTGTGGAACACAGTGAACATACGGGATTATGCAAGATGCAAAGGAGCTAGTTTGGGAGAGTTGCCACTGTCGATATCTTCTAATTTGAACATTGATTATATCGCCATCTGCAATAGACTCCGCAGCACGTGCAAGTAAGTTCATTCTTTTGATCCCATTATCATCCTTACCAGCAAAGCTAGGTACATAATTGATGTAATTTTCCTGAAACATAGTAAAAATAGGAAACCCCAAATAGTTTAAGTGGCTAGCTATTTTTATATTATTTTTCTATCAAGACAGTACTCAAGTTTTAAAGTTTTCCTTCTTTCTTCTTAGAGTCATACAATGCACAAATTCATTATTGAAGGCTTCATCCCATTTTTGGTGGTAAAACATGGAGCTATGCAAGTAAAAAACATATCTAGATATAAAACATGGTCTACAATAAGCACTGAACATGAAGTCTGTTCAAATACAGCAAAACAAGTGAAGTTATCTCATAATTTTGTCTGTGCATTATTAACGAACCTATTAGAATCACAAATCATGGAAGAAAAAAATGCTATACTCCAGGCAATTATGATCTCATCACCATCATCCAAGCTTTATCCCAAATATACAGGGTTGGCTACATGAATCCTGTTTTTCCATTCCGTTCTGTTTAAAGCCACATCCATTGTTCAAAAATTGGCACTTAAATAAATGTCATTCCCAATATTTAATCTCATTTCAGTGAGAAGCTTAGTCAAAAAAAAATCTAATTACACAAGAAAGTGACAAATACTTGTGGGTAAACAAGTCCTCTGTTAATGGAAGACATGGAAGAGTAGTCAGTCCTCAAACAAATTTTAATAAAAGCACGATAATGGAAAAGCAATGTTCATTCTGCCCATGAGAAAATGGGTTAGGACAATTATCTGAAATCATCAACATCATCACCAATATTATTATATTTTATCAGCAACTGAACGAAGATTTCATTAAATAAAATGTAGAGAGCATTACAATCAATATACATTGTGCAGATAACCAGCCCCAAGAACAGATTGGTCCTATTACCCCCAAAGCTTGGCTAGACCATCAGCCAAGACATTTGCAGATCTAGGAGTCTACACTATTGAGCAGTTCATTTCTGACACTAAAAGCTGAATCTCTCTGAGGACACATCTGAATCATCATACCCTGTCTTATCACCTTTCAACCAATCTATGGCCACCTTGGAGTCACATTCTATTAATATATTCCTGAAGTTGGCTTGTTTAGCCAGTCTTAATCCAGTTAGAATTGTTATCATCTCTTCTGTGATTGAGCCTCCCACTCCTAATGGGACTGAATGTATTCCAAGAATAGACCATTTTTCATTTCTCAACACTCCCCCAATATTAGAGGGACCCAGGTTGCTCTACTACACCCATACAAATTCAATTTCATCCGGTTATGTTGCAGACTATCCCAAATGCACCTCTGGTTCATCTTTGAGAATGAAGAGGTTGTAATTTGCTGCCAATTTCTAAGGATAACATCTGAAAAATAGTCTTTGAAGATTTCAAATAGCATTATGTTTATCATTGAATAGTCTATTATATCTCTCCAACCAAATGCACCATCTGGTGGTAACCCACCGTGCATCCCCATAGAATCTTCTTTCCTCTGTTTTATTTATTTATTTATTTATTATTATTATTTATTTTTTTTTTTTTGGGGGGGGGGGGGGGGGGGGGGGGGGGGGCGGGGGACAACCTCTTCTATTTGGTGGATCATAGGAGCTTGGACAAAAGATTTCTACTAGCACCCAAGGGGGACTCCATCTGCAGCCAAACAAAGTAAAGAAACAACTCCAAATACTAAAAGCAAATATGCAGGAGGGGTCGAATTCCTGTTCTCTAAACAGAAGACACAAACGTGAGGCAAGAGGCAGCACCGAGGCCCTTCTTCTCCACATCATATCCTAAGCGTTTATTTTTCCAATAAAAGACCTCCCAAGAAAAAGCTCTCATTTTGAGGGAATTAGACCCAATCAAATTGATATAACAGCACTATTCAGTGGGAAGAGAAACAAATGATTTAACAGCAGTCTAGAATGGGAATCCCATTCCCAAGGGGGGAGCCTAGAATAGCCACTCCCCATATGATGGAATCCCATTCCACCAAGAATGGGAACCGGAACTCCATTCTGTCCAAACAAACAGTTTGGACATTCCAATTCCGATTCCAGTCACCTATTATGGGGAACCAAATGGGCCTTTAATTAGTTTTGTTGTTTTACTCTGTAAATTAATTGTTGCACCTTCTCCATCAGCAATTTTTGGCATTGTATGTTAGTAAGCAAAAGCAACAAAACTGAAATAGTAAGTATACAAAATACAAGTTCCTAGGCCTGAAGAGAAACCTGAATAATAAGAGGGACTAGATCAGGGTCGCTCATGCTCAAGTCAATTCTCTCATCCATTCTCAACTTCCCCCCATTAAAACCAAATAGCCTGCAATCATGGGAAATACAAGAATAAAATTATAAGTAGTTCAGAAACATCACAAATAGACCTAACACTTTCCTACACTCAACCTTGTTATACACCAACCAGGATCAAAACAAATTAAGATGAAATACATAAAGCACCTATGCACATTTATCTTACTTCAACTGTTACTAACCACCTCTTGGACAAAGCAATGAGGACCATGACAGAATTAAAGAATGTATAAAGGTATACAAAATAAAGAAGAAAAGCACCATTCCTAGCTTCTTAAGAAAGGATGCTTCCAAGTTCATATTCATTTACCTTGTGAACAAAAAACTAAAGGAACTAAGCAATGAAGAAATAAATGAAAAAAATTTAGGAAAATATTAGGCAAATAATCCACCAAACCAGCAAAATCGTATGTAACCCCTCCACCTGACTATTGATTGTAACCATCAAGAAAATACACTAAATAGTTAAAACTGCTAAATGATAAAATCTATCCCTTCCCCCCTTTTCTGATCCATAGCAGATAGAAATATTATTAAATATAATGAAAGGATAATGAACAAAGAATGAAGTCGTGCCAAGCACAACGAAGTATAGGCTATCATCTGCTACCCATTCCATTCGTGTGATTGATTATGCCAATGGATCACCCTGGGGGACAGTCCCCAAAATAATCCATTATTATTTATCTCTTCCCTTACCCCAAGGCATTAACCATGGTATTACTTCTCTCTAAGATTGGAAGCACATGGAAGGTGCAAAGAACATATTTACCCTGCTATGACCATTCTCTAGGCCAATATTAAGAACTTATGGCTGTGAGGGGTTCTCCATCAAATGCCAATGCTGAAGTTCCTGGTAATGTTACCATTTAAAATGAAGAAATGAAGGCATTTTCCTCCTTCATTCATTTTACCCCATTTCTGATTTTTACAAGCCAAACTCAGGGTTTCCAGGAACACTTCATTTCACATTTCCAGAAGCAGTTCTAACAACTCAGCAACCTCAGGGTCTCCAGGTACACGTGTCTTTCAGATTTTTTCTACTCGTGACCTTTTTGCACCTATTATAGATACTGAGCAGCCCAAACAATTGCCTGTTATTCTTTAAGTGAGTGAGAGAATGGGGTTAGATGGAAGGGGGAGGAGGGAGGAGGGGATTTAAGGATTTGGAAATCGATTTGTGGTTTTTTAGAGGAACTTAAGTGAAAGGAAGGGTATACAGAAACTGTTAATGAAAATGAAGGTATAACTGAACAAGAAATAGCTGACGTGACTGGGAAGATGGGGTTGAATTTGAAGGAGGTGGAGAATGTCAAAGTCTACTCAAGGAAGGAGGAGGAATTAAAAAAAGGAAGAAAAAGATGTCGGAGGTGGAGAGGTTAAAATCAGATGTGGAGGACAACCTAGAATTTAGTGGTAGGGGGGAGAGAAGAAAGAGGTCAAAATTGGGAGTTTCAGATCTGGCTTGGGTTGGTTTTTTACTTAGTTTTCATGAAGATTGTTAGTTGGAATGTCAAAGGTTTGGGTAGCACAAGAAAAGGGTAATAAAGGACTTTAAAAAAAGGAGAGACTAGATATAGTGTGCTTGCAAGGAAACTAAACTTACAGATATGGACAGTAGGTGGATAAGAAGTGTGTGGAGCTCTAGAAGTATTAGCTGGACCACAGCACTGTTGTACCTCAGGGGCCGTCACTATGTGGAGAAATGAGCCTGTGGAATCCATAGAATTAATTGGCTGGTTCTGAATTTATCTGAAGTTTAAGAATGCAGATGATGGATTTACATGGGTATTGACTTAATAGTTAATACCTACAGGCCTTACAGTTATAGAGAAAGGAAGGATTTGTGGGAGGAGCTTTTTGACCACAAACCAAACTCCAAACCCTCTACATCCCACCCAAAATACAAACTTAAAACATGCAGATTCTCCAATCGAAAAAAAAAGACTGAAAACAACCAGCCAGACTCCCAAATAGCCAAACAAATTTGCAATTCTACTCTCTGAACTCTGCAAACAAACTCGTATCCAACACATCCTAAAAAAAAAAAAAAATACAAACCCCAATAACAAAAGCCCAACAACTGAGCACTAAACTCCAAAGTTCAAACTATTACCACACAAGATCTTTGCTTAATTGGTCAGCTATACCATTGTTTGAGCAATAGCTTCTTCACTTCTATTACAAAGATAATAAGCACCAGTTCACGTTACTGTCATTATTACCAATAGTTGCAAAGAAACTTAGAGAACAAAGAGAACCATTCTTAAGGATGCAATCATGGACTGATAATAAGAATGACAGATCTTTCACAATGACTACCTTTGCACTGTAGGTCAAAGGGGTAATAATCCAAGCACAAAAGGAGAGAAAAATCCCTAGAAGAAACAATCAAGATTCTCCGTATTCTTGAACCAATGGAATTTTTTTACATTTTTTTGCTATGCACATTTTGGTATTTTTAGTTCATTCATGTGATAGAAATTACGGTAAGTTTCAGTTTTCTAGAAATTTATTATTCTTAAGTAAAAAATCAAAATTATTATTTTTAGTAACTTTTGGTCTTACTATTCATAGCAATTCCCATAATTACTATGTATAGTAAAATTAAGCATGTCAATGATACACAGTTATATGAATTTGAGTTCAAAATATAATTCGATTAAACCACATTTGAATCTCATAAAATCAGATCTGTTTATAACTGGAACAGATATGGATCCATCCCAATTCAATCCAATAACATCCATGTCCCATAATATTAATATGTATATGCATATTTCTATATAAAATTAACATATTTTCATTGATAAAGCTGGTTTACATATCATATTTCCATTAAAGACTCATAAGTTAGGTTTTATGAAAGTTATTTTCAATCCATTCTATTAATAAAATATAATATTTTGGTAACTTTTTAGTTTGATTTATCAATGACATATAATATCCAAATCTGATCAAAATACAACAGATACCTGATTCTAGATGGAATATCAACAGGATTGGATTCAAATCTAGGGTAGATTTACTGAATTCTACCCATGTACACCACCAAGTAAAATCATGATTTACTATTTCTAGTTTCTGGTGTCTTTACAATAAATTAGTTTTAATAGAATGATTAGTTATGGGTTATTCGAGTGGTTTATAGTCCTTAAGTGTCCCTATAGGTTGCCTTAGTCTTAAAATAGACATTACCTGGTGTAATGCTAAAATCTCAAGCTGCAAGCATGAAAATGCAAGTTCGAGTCTGAGAGTGGCCACTTTATGTTAAAAATGCCAAAGCCCAATGGTTAGGACCGTATCCAGTCTACTCCTCCCAAGTCCCAGGATAGTTGGGATCAACATTGACCCCTAACAATAAAGCCAGCATTGAGTAATGGCTTTAATGTACATCATCTCATGTACATTAAAGCCATCCACATGCTAGAAAGTAGAAACACAAGAAACACAATCAATACAAGATTGAGAACATTATTGAATAAATAATCAAAAGAAAACGAAAGTTTTCCATTAATGAAAAACAGCAAGCAGTTATCAATATCCATATGCAACAATCTCCACACCTCCCCACCCTCAATAAAAAAAAAAGCAATAAATAGCAAAAAAATATTCAAAACAGGGAAGTCTTGCAGAGGATGAGAGGAAGTATAAAGCATAAAACAGCATACTTATCAACAGCAGTAAAGGGTGAAATGTCTTCATCCTTTGCACTGTTAAGAAGACGGTTTCTTATGTCATCATATTTGATAACAGACATTGAGAGGCTCATATACTGCAACTGATTTAGTGCCATTCGCATATCTCCATTAACTCTCTCTGCAAGTTCTTCAAGTGCAATCTGAAAGGAAAGCAACTTATATTCTCAATATTTATAGATAATGAGCAAATAAATCATTAAGTTCCCTAGAATGATTCTAGTGTAATGTAAACATCAAAATAGAAAATGTACAAATTCTCAGCATCCATCAAGATTCTTTGAAACAAAACAGAAAACAAAGACATAATTTAGAAATTTCAGTCAGGTACGTACCTCATTAACTTTAAGTCCTTCGTTGTTTGCAATTTGCAATAACCTCTTTGCCATCTATCATTTCAAAGCCAATGATTCAGTAGTCGTACAAGACTACAGATTTGAACAGTAAATAAAAGAAAATTAGAAGAGAAGAGAAGAGAAGAAAAGAAAAGAGAAGAAGAGAGATGGAGAAGAGGAACTCATGGAAGGGTTTTAGGAGAAGAGAGTGGTTGGTTGTGTTAAAACAGTCACCCCACCCTTTGAATTTATATACATAGTTTCCCAATTGTAAAAGAACTTTAATGCTTACATGGCAAGATAAGATAATTAAAAACTAATCCTAGATAAGATAGAATAGGATTAAAACTAATCCTGCTAGGAAAGATGATCCTAATCAATGATTTAATTAAATCTAAGTACAACTCAGGCTGTCACATGAGTACACTAATGTGGGGCCCACACTTTCCTACACTCCCCCTCAAGTTGGGAGTAGATGTTTGTCATTCCCAACTTGCATAGGTCTTCTTCTAACTTCTTTCTTGAAACAGCCTTGGTGAGAAGGTCTGCAAGTTGCATGTCGAAAGTGATGTAGGGGAGGCATACTTCTTGAGATGTAACCCTTTCTCTAATAAAATGCCGGTCAACTTCAATATGCTTAGTTCTATCATGTTGTACTGGATTATGGGCTATATTAATGGCAGCCTGGTTATCACAATACAACATTAGGGGTTTCTCATAAGCAATACCCAATTCCTCAAGTAATGATCTTAACCATATAATCTCAGCTACATCATTTGCCATGGACCTATATTCAGCTTCAGCACTGGAACGAGAGACAACGCTTTGTTTTTTACTCTTCTAGAAGACCATATTACCCCCTACAAAGGCACAATATCCAAAGGTAGATCTTTGATCATCAACACACCCAACCCAATCAACATCTGTGTATACTTTTATCTTCATGTGGTCATTTTTCTTGAACAAAATGCCTCTGCCTGGGGACCTCTTCAAATATGCTAATATCCTCTCAACTGCAAGGAAATGAGTAGTTCTGGGAGAGTGCACATACTAACTTACTACACTGACTACATAACCGATGTCAGGCCGTGTGAGGCAAAGATAGAGAAGTTTTCCAACTACCCGTTGGAACATAGCTTTATCTTCAAGAGGCTCTCCACCCTCTACACTAATCCTGTGGTTTTGTTCAATAGGTGTTTTAGCAGGCTTAACTCTCAACTTTCCTGTTTCTTCTAGCAGTTCAAGGACATACTTTCGTTGAGAGACAAAAATCTTATGCTTGGATCTAGCTACCTCAATGCCCAAGAAGTATCCACTCTCTTAATAAACAAGGTGTGGTCTAACTGGGCCTGCACATATCCGAACCTATCAAGGGCTCGTCTGAATCTGTCAAACCAAGCTCTGGGAACTGTTTTAGTCCATATAAAGCTTTGTTCAACCGGAAAACCTTTTTTTCTATCTCCATACCATAAAATCCATGAGGCAACTGCATGTAAACTTCACATCCATCTGATACAACGGCCAAGAGTAACTAACAACAAGAGATAATAGGACTCTGATAGTGGTCATTTTTGTTACTGGTGCAAAAGTTTCTAAGTAGTCAATACCATATGTCTAAGTAAATCCTTTTGCAACTAACCAGGCCTTATACCTTTCAACAAAACCATCAGCAGTATGTTTCACAATGAATACCCATCTACATCCAACCGGTTTCTTACCTTTAGGTTGATCAACTATCTTCCATGTATTGTTTCTGATGAGGGCATCAATTTCTGCTTTTATTGCATTTTTCCATTCTGGTACTTCCAATGCTTCCTATATTGTTCTGGGAATGGGAATATCAGCAATGGATGCAAGAAAAAACTTATAGGAGGGAGACAAATGATCATAGGACAAGAATTGAGAAATGTTGTGAGTTGTGGATGTGGTACAACGACGCTTGCCCTTACGAACTACTATGGGAAGATCAAGATCATCTAATGAAGGTGAAGGCTCCATGTTGGGATGTCTCTCATCTGTAGTATTTGTGGTACCTGGATTTGGATCTGCATTTAAGGAACTAGGGCTACTGTAGTACCGGGATCTAGATCTGCAGAGGAGACCATGACTGGCATGCACTACTGATGTCTGAAATCAACCTATCTCCATCGTTTGTGATAGACTCTCACATCCCTGCACCTTTGACAACCTTCCCCATTACACCCTTCTTCACTTAATAGGATTGGTAAAGGAACTTCTGATGAGCTGCTCCTAGCCTCACTATTCTTCCCCTGAGGAGAAACCCTTGGATAATAAGGTTTATCCTCAAAGAAGGTGACATTCATTGAAACAAATCCTTTTCCAAAAGTGGGTTCATAACAACAATATCCCTTTTGAGTTTGGGCATAACCGAGAAAAATACATTTGGAGGCCTTAGGATCAAGTTTGGAGTGATGGGGGCCAAGGATTTGAATGAAGCAAATGCACCCAAAGGTTTTGAGTGGAATGGTAAACAATTCTTTATCAAGGTATAAAAGGGTAAATGGAGGTTTCATATCAAGAACCCGTGAGGGAATCCGATTGATGAGATAAACTGTTGTAAGAACAGCATCCCCCCAAAAACGTATAGGCACACTTGAGGTAAACATAATGCCTCTAGCTACCTCTAATATGTGTCTATTCTTTCTTTCAGCAACCCCATTTTGTCGTGGTGTATGTGGGAGGCTAATGGGTTTGCAAAATAATCTTTTGCATTACCGAATCTAAAATTTTTAATTTTAACCCCAAATTGGGTTAAAATCATTTGATGAAAGATCTGGGTTAATGCAAGAACCTCATCTAAAAAACGCATAAGATAAACCCAAGAAAACCGAGTATAATCATCGACAAATAACAGGAAATATCTGTACCCTCCCATGGCTAAAGTATGATAGGGTCCCCAAACATCAGTATGCACAATTTCAAAAGGAATATTGCTTCTGCTATTACTTAATGAATAAGTTGTCCTACAATGTTTTGCAAACTCACAACTTTCACACTTCAAACTAGACATCTAAATATATTCAAATAAACTAAGAAACAAACTCTTCAAGGCCTGAAAGGATAAATGACCCAGCCTATTATGCCAAAGCATCACCTGATCAACAGACTAAGAAACAAAGGATTTCTTAGTTTCACTATCTTCCTGATGAGCACTTCCTCCAAGTAGGTAGATTCCATTTGTCTCACGGCCAGTCCCAATCACCTTCCTCGTCTCCAAATCCTGAAAAACACATCGATCCGGAAAAAAAGTTACTGAACAATTCTGTTTTTTTGTAATGCTACTAACTGAGAGCAAGTTAGTATTAAGCTTAGGAACATGCAAGACAGAGGATAAAGAAATGGCATCAAACAACTGGATGTCTCTTTTGCCAGAAATAGGAACAAGGGATCCATCAGTAATGGACATTCGTCTTTACCAGAAGATAAATGATAGGTAGAGAAAAGTGATGGCAAGCCAGTCATATGATCAGATGCTCCTGAATCTATTATCCAAGAATGTTCTGTATTACCTGGAGCTGAAGCATGATAAGTTGAGGCCCGATTACCTGATTGAGCAAAGGATGAGGTTGAAGGAGCTGATGGTGGCTGAGGAAGATGAGATTGAGTTACTAACTTCACTTTCCAATTGTGTCAGAGCAACTCGGACAGCAGCTAGGGTGTTTAGAAGAGTGCCTCTTGAGGTTGTTGAGGCTGCACTATCAATGTTAACAGCCATATTAGCATTCCCCTTTTTGTTTCTAAGTTTTGCTGGAACCAGATGTGGATATAACTTCCAACAAGTGTCTTTAGTGTGTTTAGGTTTCTTGCAATGTTCACACACTAGGTCTTTCTTAGTCTCTTTCTTCATATCCTTTTCCTTATCTCCCCTAGACTTGGGTTTAACTGCTGCCAGGGCAGATTCGAAAGGTTGTTGCTACAACATAACCTTTCTCCTAGTCTCCTCATTGTGCACTAGGGAATAGGCTTGAAACAGAATCACACCCCCTCTTGTTAACAGCTATTGTCTTATAATATTATACTCAGAATTTAGACCAACTAGGAACTCAAATACTCTGTTAGTTTCAACTTGTCTTCTGTGTCTGTGCATCTCTTTGACTTTCCCATTCTATAGTCTCAAGATGGTCAATTTCATGCCACAGAGATTTTAGGGTTGAAAAATAAATCGAGACCTATTTCTCTCCTTGTCTGAGATTTCTAACTTCCAATTTCAGCTCATAAGCCCTAGCAACATTAAGGGGCTGAGAGTAGGTATCTTTCACAACATCCCATATTTCTTTAGTTGTTTTTGCCCATAAGTAATTTCGGTTGATGTGTGGCTGCATGGAGTTGCACAGCCATGTCATCACCTACTAATTTTCCCGAATCCACCTAGCATAAGTGGGATCCTCCTTAGTTGGTTCCTTCACATCCCCCAACAAGTAGTTCAGCTTTCCTCTCCCCCCAATGGTCATCATGGCTGATTGGGACCACTCTAAGTAGTTTGAACCATCAAACTTTACAGTTGTAATCTGGAAGGTGTTTTTAAACATGCTAATTGAACCAGTCCCAAAAACACCCTCCCCTTGGCTTTTAAACTCCATTAATAATCAGTAAAAAGACTTCCTAATTATTGTACCAGTCGGCCTACTGGGTTTGCAGCAGGTAATAGCAGTAATAAAAAATAAATAAATCTGTTACAGTCGGCCTATTGAGACTAATAGGCAAGAAATAACAGTTCTGTTGTAACAACCCTGCTGAAACAACTCTTCCAGAGAGCAAAGAAGTCGAGGGAGACAAGTCCTGAAGCAATAACAACCCTGAAACTCGAGGGTTTTCTCTTAAACCCTAACAAGAACTACAGAAATCTTCTGGAGTTTTTTTCGTACCTCTTATCAAGGTATTCTTACTCCCGATCTTAAGAAAGATTGAAAAACTTACCAGAAAATTCTGAAACGCTCTGATCTTGAACCAGAAATCTTCTGAAATTCTGACTACAACCTCTAGTACTGATCAAACAGAAATCCTTTGAAATTCTGATCGCCACCTCCAGTACTGATTAAGGGTTGATCTTGATCCTTTTCTTTTCCTCTGATTCTTCCTAGTTATCAAGGACACAATCCAATCTTTGGACCATTGCTGTAGATAACCTCCAAGAATCAGCCGAAGAGAGCTTTCTCTATTCTTCCAGCCCTAGGAAACTCCCATGTGATCGGCTGGATCAAACTCACACTAGACTCCCTAATCCAAGCTCTGATACCAAGTAGTCGTACAAGACTACAGATTTGAATAGTAAATAAAAGAAAATTAAAAGAGAAGAGAAGAAAAGAGAAGAAGAGAGATGGAGAAGAAGAACTCGTGGAAGGGTTTTAGGAGAAGAGAGTGGTTGGTTGTGTTAAAACAGCCGCCCCACCCTTTGAACTTATATACATAGTTTCCTAGTTATAACTTTAATGCTTACATGGCAAGATAAGATAATTAAAAACTAATCCTAGATAAGATAGAATAGGATTAAAACCAATCCTACTAGGAAAGCTGATCCTAATCAATGACTTAATTAAATCTAAGTACAATTCAGGCTGTCACACAAGTACACTAATGTGGGGCCCACACTTTCCTACAGATTCAATGTTAGCATTCCACATTAATTGATAATCGACAGATATTAGACTTTTATTGCAGAACTGAAAAAAGGAAGGAAAAAAAAAAGCTCCCAAGTATCCAAAGAGGTGAATAGTTATAATCTACAAATACAAACAGCCTTAGCAATAGGCAAACTTCACTCTCTTCCTGCCCACCACAGGGACCAATGGTTTGGCAGACTCAGAGGCTTAGAACAGAAACATCAGCATTCCATACAACCACAGCCTCTGCCTCTGGTACTTTTGGTAACACCTTTTAAATCCTCATCCTTTCTCTTCTCCTTCCCCTTCAATGGCTTTGACAAGTAGCCATATCTGTGCAACATAGTGACTAAGCAATATTTAGGTGAGTTTCAACCTCACATGCACAAGAAACTTCAACAGACGTTTTCTCCATACTTGCACAAGAATCAATAATCAAGAAAATGAGTTTTTAGTGAGCATGGAGTGGCATCCCCCTATCCTATTGGAGCAACTCATCAGCCTCGTACAAATCTCATCCTTCTAAACCTAACTGAAGGGACTGAAAAGCAGCAACTTGCAGTAAGCATGCAACAATGAGATGCAGAAGAGAGAATGGAAATCATGAGTACATAAGGTGAAGATACACTCAAACATGATATTTGAGTAAATAAAAAGGAGTTTACCAGAAAAAAAAGAAAATAAACAAGAAATTTAAATAGCAGAAATGCAAAACCTGTTGTTTTGTCGGTTTCCGGAAAGTGAGGACCAAACAATAGTTGACAAGGCTTTTTAGTTTCTGACTGTAGCGATCATTACAGATACAGATGATAGGAATCTTGGATATCTTGATGCTAGCGATAAGATCAGCCACACCACCTCTATCTCCAGCGGACATACCATCAACCTCATCCATAATTAGCACAGTTTTAGAATGCTTTGACCTGCAACTCCAATTAACAAGAAATATGTAAAAAATTAGGAGACATGTCTTCTTCCTGAAAGTGCAAAAAAGAATAAAATAAAAGGATATTTTTGCTGTGGGAAATCCTAAGCAAGTAACACTAACCGATCCAAATTAGCACTCAGAGCTTCATTACTAACAAGTTCCTTTACGGAATTAGCCGTGCTTCCACCAATTCCTTTGAAAATTTTGGCATCAGCCTTTCCACGATTATCACTAGCATTAACCTAGACAATTAAAATATAGCTTAAAATGGGGAAGCAAGCATATGTATTTAACATTCAAACACTACTTGGATAAACATTTGCACTCTTGAAATGGAAAAGTAGTCGAGAATTGAAGACCTCAATTGCTTGGAACCCCAGCATCTGGCTGACAACCTTTGCTGACGTAGTCTTCCCTATTCCAGGTGTTCCACTTATTAGTACAGCCTTCTTAGCTCCACCATCATTCTGCTTCTTCCCTTTCCCTTTTTTCGCAGTGTGAAGGAATTGTTCATTCCAATTGGCCAACCAGTCATGAAGCTGCTTAACCTATACATAGATTTGCATGACAATCTTACTTCATATGTGTTGCTCCAAATACAGATACATAAACCCAGCAACTGGACTGGTTCAAAGAAAAGACAAGGAACTAGCTCACATACAAGTGACTGATTGCCGATAATATCATTTGGAAGCTTTGGCCTATACTTCTCTGTCCATGTCAGTGAATGTCCAACAGTTTGGCCATTCTGCTTAGCTAGAGAAACACCTGAAGCAGAATTGGTTGGACCAACCTTTCTTGCCAAAGCACTGCCTCCTTGATCTTCTATAGAAACCAGTAGAACAAGGTCAGAAGGAATATCATAAAGTACAAAAGAAATTAAGCAAAAAATAAATGTTAGGATTTCCATGTCAAAGAAATTTAGACCAAGATCACCAATACCTAAAGAATAACAGGGGGAAAAACATATGCAACTTTTAAAAGGTGTGGAACTTTATAATGTTAACAATTATGAAGATATCAGTATCTGGCCATCTCGCATGCCTACAGACTCAAACATAGAGATATGTATATGTGCATATACTAGTCAACACCCTCCCCCCCCCCCCAATGTGCCCATAATTATTTTGGTGAAAAGAATAGACTAATTCACAGTTACCCGTTATATAACATCATTGGGCCCCCACTCATATCCATCTAGAGTATTAAAACAAGGAGACATATCTCCCACTTCACTGACACATTGATACTCATGTGAGTTTCTTGCATTTCTATTTCTACCTTTTTCACTTTTTTCTATTTTTCTTTTTTCACTTTTCTCCGTTTTTCCCTTCATAACATGGCAACCCTCCATTTAATCAGACATGGCAGAATCTTTATATTTTCTTTTTTTATAAGTAATCTCTATATTTTCTCTGCATGTGGTCCATGCTAATCTTCATAATGTGTTCAACTAGAGTCTCATTATTTTGGACTCCCTTACCCAAGTTTACAATCTTGTTTAGATCTAGTTCTAAAACAGGAATATCTGATGCAAACAAATGGAAACAGACAAATACATACATCATATATATACATATATGTAAATTCTTGATATTATATAAATATTGTCACTTAATGCCACATAATGGCGGTTTTGTCCTTTTACCTCAATTGAAAGAGAAAAGGGCTGGCTAGGTAAAACAATAAATGCTGATTTCGTAAAGCTCGTTGATATAGACCCAGTGCACAAGGTACCCGGCAATGCAGGGTCTGGGGAGGGACAGATGTAGACAACCTTACCCTTGTACAAAGAGGCCGTTTCCAAGATTTGAACCCTGGTCAACCAGGTCAGTTATATATTTATGTAATTTTAGACAATAGGGATTTGGTCATTTACATATCGTCTGTGGGGCCTCTGGCATTAGAGTTTGTCTAGCCATAGTTTAGTTGTTTTTAAAATTTCAGACTGATTAATCAAGTAATTCAGAGCTACTGAGTTTTCATACCATAGTAGCAAACTGGCAATTCTGCAATTCATCCTAGTTATAGTAGGATTGAATTGACCACTCCAATAGTCTCCATATGTGTGTCAAGTGCAAAAACATGGAGCAATGAAGGAATGGAGCTTATTTGAGTTCTTATAGTTTGTGCTACATGAGATGAGCATGTTGCATAGACTTTCCTAAATGGACAATGTGTCATGTCAGACACAAATCTGAGTCCACCACCCCACACTCCAATTTCTGAGGGCACTTCTACACAACACTTCCTCTCTTTCTACTAGCTTATTTGACACAAATGAACGCTAATCTACAAGACAAAACCATTTGTAATATCTAACATCATCACTTAGCAACAAAGGCATATAATGTTAGAAGCTTAGAATTCGAAAAAAAAAAAAAAAAGAATTATTCTAACAGTATATAATTTTCCATAGACGTCTCTCCACAAGTCCACGTTTTCTCATCTTACCATGTCAGACTTTGGACAAACATCAATGATGCAGACAGATAACGAAAGCAAGGAAAGAAATCATGGAGAATTAAATCAGTTTTTCAATTCCTACACCAATTTCAAATTTTTTGGATGATAGGATATTGGTATTGTTTCAGTTTTTCCATCTATTTTCTAGTTGGTCTCTTAAGAAATAAGAATATTGTTCTGCTTTTTAGAACTTTTTGTTATTTCAAAATTACTATTTATGGAAACTTTCAGACGTACTCTTTACAGTAATTCCCATAACTACTATTTTGGTAAACTCACATTTTACTATAGTTGTGAAACACACCTGCAATAATTCAGAAAATATAGAAAAAGAAGAAAGAAAGATTTCAGCAGAAGTTTGTGGAAGAAGAAGAGAAGGGAAGAGAGAAGAGAAGAGTCCGATCCTTTATCTCCAGCCCCCCCAAGATGTCTTTTATTCTCTTAATTTTAAACCGAGTACAACTCCCTGGATGCCCTTAATGGGGCGGCCAGCACTAAAGAAATAATAAAACAAAACAAAAGAGGCCCATAACTAAGGCCCAAAGCAGAAAGAACATAAACTTAAAACATAACTTAAAAGAGATAAAAACACTAAGGCCCATTCGTCCCATTCTCACTACACTCCCCCTTAAGCTGAGCATAGATGTCAATCATGGTCAGCTTACTTACATAATTTGTTGAAGCTTTACTTTCAGAACTCCCTTAGTCAGAAAATCTAATAGATGCTCTTCTGATGAAATGAAAGGAAGGCACACCTCTCCTGAAGCCACTCTCTCCCATAAAATGCCTTGAGGCACGCCTCCAAAGAGGTGCCCCTAAAATGCCTTGAGGCACGCCTCCAAAGAGGTGCCCCTAAAATGCCTTGAGGCACATGCCAAAGGCACTGATGCCTCTAAGGCATATGCCCCATGTGCCTCATGCAAAAAAGAAAGGAAAGAAAAAAAAGGAAACAAGAAACAAGATACCAGTCATAAAAAGGAAACAACAAAAAACAAATGAAATCCTCCTTCCTCTTCTTTTTTTTTTCCTTCTTCCTCCTCCTCTCAAGGAGGCTTGTTCTTGAGAGGTTTATGCCTCTTGCATTCTGAACTACGCCTCACACCTCTAGGCAGTGGAACACCTCACATCACACATCTGCATTTCAAAACATTGTTCTACATCTACTGGTATTAGAGTTGTCAAATCCTACATCAATTTCGTATCAGAACATCAGTCCCACATCCATAGTTGTCAAGGCGATGCCTTGGCAACAAGGCACCCTTGGAGGCTTGCCTCGCTTAATTGCCAAGCGGTTTTTTTTCTTTTGATAAATTATCGCCAAGCAGCATTGTACCCTCAGTTTTCCATTTTACTTTTCCTAATATGTAATTGTTTTATGCCTCAACCAAAAAATGGAGTAACTCAGAAGTTAAATATGCTACATTGCTATATGATGTCCATAGCCAGAAATCCCTTCTCCAGATCCGATACTGAAGGAAACATGAAAACATATACCAAGATCTCAGAAAGACAAGGTATCTCCTCAATCAGAGTTTACACCACAAAAAATTTTCAGAGTTCCACAGACAAGTAATCTATACAAATAATGAAATTTTAATATAAAATGAAAACAACTTCTCAATACCCTTTCTTTCTACTTTCTTAGGACTTCTCTTTGGCAGTGATTTCACAGCCTTATCTGCAGTTTTCTTCTTTGGTTCCTCTCGCACAGGTGGTTTTGCAGGTTTTGATGCACGGATCAAGTCAAACAATCCATCCTCGGTTAAAAAGGCAGTACTACACAAAATTCCAGGAGTTCATAAAAAACAAGATGACAAGTAGAAAAGAGAAAAAAAAAAAAAAAAAGACCAGTTGAGGAAATCTCAAGTCACAAACCCCAGCTCTTTAGCTTTTGTGGATTTCCGCCCACCAATATCTTCATCAGCAAGAAGATAATTCTGTGAATATAAGATTTCAGTCATACATAGATATAATTAAGTTAGACTAAAGAAAAAATTAAGATATAAGTATAAATTTACCGTTTTTTTGCTGACAGATCCAGTAACACGCCCACCATGCCGCTTAATTAAGTCTTCTGCTTCTTCCCTTTCCAAACTGTCATTGCAGCCAAAGGCCGATATTAAATTTGAATATAGTTTACAAAACCATTTTAAGAAATGTTAGAGAGATACAAGCAGTAGTCAAGTAAAGATTTCACCCAACTGTTGGCACATTTATATATATATGGAGAATATGAAGAGAGTATTACACAACATGGCACAATAATGTCAATCTTTAATGTATAAACTACATCATCCAAATTTCACCACCTTAGTTAAATTGGTTTATGTTATTTTGTGAAAGATGAATCCCAAGTTTCGATAATGGTTTCTGTTAAGTTGGTTCTACAATTGGTGAGGATATTATTGTCATTGTAGTTAATCTTACGGTTGAGAATCTAATCAGGAGCATTCTTGTAATTGTACTCTTCACATATAAATAACAAATGGTTGGGGTGTAGGAACCAAGACTTATATTCACATCTCCCTTTTCAAATTTCTCTCTTCTTTTATTCCCACACTATTGACTTTCAGAAATCAATCTACACAACCTGTTAACTTGATACAAGAGCAGGGCTGATTGCTTTTCTCTCGCAGTACTACTTACATCACCATCTGTACAGAAGATGTCATAGGTGAATGGCAGACCTGCAACACCCCTTCAGCTAACCCTAGATTCGGGTACAATGATTTAGAGGCGTTTATTTATCAATTGTTACAGTCTGTAATTTTGGAAGACAGCTTCTTTTGGTTTGTTGTTAGGATTTTATTGGTAGGCATTTTAGTTTACATATGAGGATCTTTGCAATGGATTTGCAGGGGTGCCATGTAGCGATTATACTATTCTACCATTTTCTATTTGATGACATCCTAATATCCTATCACCTAGCTTTGTATCTTCATTTTTCTTTTAATAAATTCTTTCCTTTGTTAACAAAGAAACAACTAATGTTCCAAATTGCAAAAGAATAAAAATTACTAAATAGTTTCCATATACTGCTGTGAATTTCTAGTAGGTGACAGGGTTGCCTTAAATAATTCAAAGAGTCTTTTTGATCATAGCTTTCTCCCTCTAAAGAAAGGGGGGAAGATGCTATGGAGGTGCACCAGAGTTATCATCCTTCGGTTAATTTGGGAAGAAAGAAACACAAGAATCTTTAGGAAGGAGGCCCATACAAAAGAAGTTTCAATTAAGAATACTGCTGTGAAACTGGCCAATTGGGTCAAAGCAACATCCCAATAAGATTAACACTTGTGATTTGTTGCAGAAAAGGAATCCAAGTTGGTGTCTCTCTCCTAATGTCCGTTGCCTTTGCCTTGATAGTGATGGCATTCCTATTCGTTTGCTTCTCGTATTTGGAAATGGTTTTCTTCTCTCATTGGTTGCAGGTGGACACCCCCTGGCCCCTTCTTGCGTTGCATGTTTTTTTTATGCAAAATTTTTGAGACAACAGAAGAAAAGGGCAACAGTAATGTGGAGAGCAGAGAGCTACAAGAGCAGCAATAGTTTGGGTTTTGGGAGGAAAGGAACAATAGAACCTTCCAAGAGCATGCCAAATCCTGGAAAGATTTAATTGACAACATTACTTTCAAGGCTGCACACTGGTTAAAGACTTTGGATTTGTTCAAGGACTCCTTTGATGATATTATAAGGAATCGGTTGTAGTAGCAAATTCTTCATCCTTGAAGACTGTGATTCAGGAAAATTGGGTTCCTCCAATAAACTTAAGATTTAAAGTAAACTTTGATGGAAGCTCCTCCAAAAACCCCCTATTTGCCAATGTTGCTCATTCATTCATTCTAAGAAAACTATAAAAGATATTCTTAAAAGACAAATAGAATAATAAATTTTTTATAGGAATTAAAAATTTAAGATTCTGATATGGATTTGTTTGCTTGCCTCAAGGGGTTTGGTCGGAGGTCCGGGCAGAGTCCCCGGCCCAGCAGCTTGACATAAAAGGTAAATAGAAAAAATGCACAAATTTTCAAAAGGGACATGCCAATGTGCCTCGCCTCTTTTAAATCACTGGTCAAAGCTGCACTATGGAGAGGTCACAGGCTGGAACACAAACAGGTTGAAGATGGTCTATGTGGCCTGAAAGGATTGATTAATTCAAATTGCCAACAGTTTGTCAAGTTTGGAATTGGATAACCTGAAGAGGGAAAGAATTGTGCTCCAGTTTTCTAAAAATAATGCGATTTTGAGAAATGAAGAAAAATATTGGAGCAAGTGCTATGCATAGAGGCAGTCTACTGGAGTAGATGGAAAGCCTTTCACCTTGAAGAGTTTTAACATGCTAGGCAAGAAAAAAGAGTTAAAGAGACTGATGGGTGTAGCCGTGTAGCCCGTGTAGGGGATTTGGGTGATAAATGTGATAGCGAAAAGCCGGGCACATGTGGGGACAGGGCTGTTTCAGGAAGAGTCGAGTTATCAGGCATGTGAATTAGGTAGAGTGGAAAGTGTGATGCAATTCAAGTAAACCAAATTCTAGATCACAATTGGCCAGTTTAAACCAGGAGGCACGTGGTTACTTAAATAGTCACATGTGTGGGAATGGAGAGTTAGCAGATGCTACATAAGATGTATCATCGTCCCTTCCTGTCTTAATTAGTGGGAATTGTTTTAGCTTTCCGGTTCACAGCAGCCTTCTCAAGTTGCAGTTTAGCTATTCCAAGGAAGATAACCCTGTAGTTATTGGAAGGAAAAGTGATGTAGAGATCCGTGTCTCAGCAAGAAAAAGTAAGGGTTCTACTACTCAGAAGAAGCGAGCAAGTGAAATTCTTAGAAAGGCTAAGTGATGATCTAGAGTGGGGCTTTGAGAAAGGAAAAATATTTGAATTTTAACAAGCAGTTCAGAAAAAGATTTGTTCGAGATGGAAAAGAGAAGGGAAAATGTTTGGAATTGGCAAAATACCCTTCAATTTTTGAGGATGATTACATTCCAAACTCCAAAGGATGAAGGATGCTTACAGAAAAATAAGGAAGATAAGTTCGCCGCTCCAAACCTTGGGTTGGAGGAATGATTACAAGTGTGTTCAGGTACAAGCACACCGTAAAGGAATCATTAGTTGGCACAGATGTGTTGGAGTCTGAAACTCTCATCTCTACGGAAAAGTTACAGGAAGGTACTGAGAAGGAGGAATGGATAAGGTTTTATGGAGATCAAGTGAAGGAAGTTTTGGTGTTTAAACTTTGAAGGAGATGGCAGGAAAAGATGGGAAAGGAGCAATGAAGGATGGTGGGGGTGTCACAATGGAGGAGGGTTTGGATATTGGGTTTTGTAGATGCAAGGAGGGTGAAGACATATAAGCATAAAAAAAAAAAAAAATCCAGAACAAAACCATTATCAGAAGGTGAAGAAAAAGAAGCTGGAGGTGGAAACACTGAAACTGAAATGAGTGACAATAACTTGAGTGAGTCTTTGGAGGAAGATGTGGTCATCAATGAAACTCATGAAGTTGAAGGCACAACTGATTTGGAAACAGTGGTAAATACTGATATGGAGGTCAGCAGAGTTCTGGGTTTATTCTTTATAGGAGGAGAGGAAGCTGTCAGGAATTAAGGAGCTGAAAGAAAAATTTGGTAGGCCTATGATGCCTCGTGCCTTTGAAGGATAAAGAAAAGAATATATCACATTTTGTGGCAGTTTGCAATAATGAAAGGAATATTGAGAGATTCAAGAGAGTTTGAGAGCAGTTGAAGAAGAAGGAAATGGACCTGAAGGGAATGCTGAGTTGGTAGAAATATCAGTTCTTTGAAAAGAATGCAGCATTGGAACTAGAAAGGATTAATAGAGATGGGATTGTTTGAGATCAGGATTATTGAGAAAGTGAAGAAAACAAAGAAATTCAACAAGATAAGTAGAGATGAGTGCGTCCAAGATCCAGGAAAATCTGTTTAATCTGTTATTGTTGTTGGGGGTTCTGTTGAACTTTTGGTGGCATGTAGAGTTACTAGAGTAGATAGGGTTTGAAAATGGGTTGATCTTGGGCTAGTGGTTTCTTCTTTTGAGGTTTTTAATGTATTTGGTGTGGGATTGATCTACTTGTTTGGGATTTGGATAGTTTGCATAGGAGAGGGAGGGTTGTTGGTTTTTTTCTTTTGCTCACTTGTGGGTGATATCTTGTCACCTCTCTTGTACTCCTCTTTTCTCTTAATAAATTTTCTTTTTTATTTATTATCAAAAATATTAAGGAAATCAGATGGCTGACAAGAAACATAGAGGTGCATCACAGTGGGTTGAGAGGTTGATAAATGGTATGTTTAATGCCTTAAGCACACAAGGGGTGAATAGGAGCTTTACATAAAATACGGGCCTGGTCGGTTGCTCTAGCCTATATTTGGGTTGTATGAAAGACTAGTAGTCTAGTACATACTTCTGTACATATTAAATGAAATAACTTAGTTGCTTACAAAAAGAAAAGGAAAAAGAAAATAGAACTAGGGTCATGGTGCTGTAGGCACACTTGGAGAAAAGTGAGACATCTAGCAAGGGAGATGATAGCTACTTTCACATAGAAACAAAGATCACCAAATGGCATGGCGGATGCACTAACCAGACATGGGATTATCAGGGATAAATTGTATTGGGGATCCACTGATAGTGAATCATAACAAGACGTGTAATCAAAGAAAGGGGATAGGTTCGGTAGGGAGATTGGCTGCCCAATGCAATTTGTGTGGTGTTTGGCACAATCAGTTTTGTATATACCATCTACTCTTTTCTGCAATTCAATAAAATTGTTCTCACGTTAACAATCAAAACATAGAGAGTACGTATTATCTTTAACAGAAAATAACGCTTCAAATTGAGAGAAAGAGAGAAACAGGACCATGTTGCCAAACCCATCAAAGTAGGACAGGAGAAATGATAATGATCACAATATTCCTAAAAGGCTATGTATATGAACTGCTTATTACATATGCAAAAACAATACCTGTCAAGAGTCCCACTGATCACAAAAGTCAGACCAGCTAAACAATCAGGAGCACCCTCTGGAATTTCCTGGAACGCAATTAAAAGAATACATCAACATCCATGTATCAAAATTCACAAAAAAAGTACAAAGTCATTCCATTTAACAAATTAGGAGGTGCTAAACTTTTCTCACCTTTTCTCCCTTGTGTGGAGGATCTTTCCTTTCACCAAAATTCATGAATCCACCCCTACCACCACCTCTCCCTCTTCCACCAGCTGGTGCTGCTGCTGCACCTCTTCCACCAGCACCCCTTCCAGCAGCCTTAAAAGGAGACTTTGCAGTTTTATCATCAGGGACATCTTCATCACTCTCATCACTATCCACAGATTTCTGAGCAATACCCTTGCCTGACCCACTCTTAAGTTTCTTGGTTGGAGTGTCCTTGGCTGAGTTTTTCTTCAAGCTGGGCAAGACAAAGTCCTCATCCTCATCACCCTTATGAACTCTCTTTGCAGATGGGGGTTTCACATCACAATTCAATTCCTCCCTACTCTTCTCAGTCTTTCTTTTAGCTGGAGTGCACTCTATCTCTTTTTCATCTTTTGGCTTCTGGGAATCAGTAGCAAAATATTTGCTAGTTTTCCTTCTTCCTGAACCTTCTCCACTTTCATGTACCTGTGTGAAGATTGTAATTTCAGCCTTTCGTGGAGAATAAACTGAAGAAAATGAATAAACACTTTCTAGTGTTCCTTTGAAACAATTGAAAAGAAGAAACCTAATCTTTAAAACAATGAATCGAGAAATCAATTATAGTAATGTTTATTCCATTCCCTTCAAGAAGAGCTAACCATATATTTCAACCAAACCCATCATCTCTACGGAAAGATTAAATTCACATAGGACACTCATTAAGTCTTGTGGGAGGAATAGAATAGGACTTTCCTTTATAAATGCCAATCAAAGGAAGATTTGATGAAAATATCTTGGTCAGGATGATAAATCAGGTTAAAACTTCCCCAATTTTTGTGTCTTTCTCATTTAATGATAAGAGGGGCCAGCCCAATTGATAAGGGGGTCTTTTTGATGAACCGAGTAGGATCGGGTCAAAGGCCAGTTCGACCCTACTGCGGTCCAAATCTATTCCTTTTCTGAACAGAGAATTTTCGATGGGGAGCCAAGGCTTAGAAATCACAGAGACCGCCAAAGAAGGTTTGAGACAACTTTAAGGGAGGACAACGAACATATCTATCAAAAAAAAAGGAAGACAACGAACATATTTGGAAGGGGTGAATAGCCGAATACAAATGCTTTGTTACGAGACATTCCTACACCAATGGTGAGTGCTCTAAGAGTAGAAGAGATGCTTTCCAAGAAAACTTGAGAGGTTGAATGATTTTGGAGAAGACATGTGAATAGAAAAAGGGTCACGAAGGTCTGGGAGTTGTTTCCACTTCACCTCATGAAGGAAGAAAAGGTGAGGAAGACTCTTTTTTGCTTTTGGGGGCAGAGAAAGAGCGTGTTGACTGCATTGCCTTCAGTTGCAGTGTTGTGGAACACAAGTGTTCATCAGAGTTGGGCTAAATTGATTCTTCTATTTCTCTGAATTTAATATGGGGAAGAAATTTTAGAGAGTATACAACCAAAGGATTTGGGGGCTGATTCTCTGTTGACCGAGGGCGTAGATCAGGTTCTAGTGCTGAATCCAGATGTCGGTGGGAGAAGAATAGTGAAGGCTCAAAAGTCCTATCCAGCTTTGATTCCTATTCCGGAGGAGAAGGGATTAAAGAATGGGGCAAGAACTAAAGGAAAAAACCCAAACTGATGGGAGAATGAAAGTTTATAATGGGAAAAGAACATATAAAACAAGACTTTTCACAGAGACCGTAATTGAAAGGATTCAAGATGGTGCTATTTCTTCCAATGAGGAGAGAAATCTAAGTGAGGAGGATGAGGAAGAAGTTTGTATAGATGAGACTCATCAGATTGACACAGTGAATAAGGTTGTAGACACAGCCGGGGATGTAAGTAAAGCTTTAGGCTTGTTTATTTTGGGAGGTGAACCATTTACAAGGAAAATGTTCCAAGATCTGGAGGAACACTACATGATGCCTTAAAGGGAGAATGCTAGAGATTTTCAACTTTCAACTGCATACACCGCCAATTGATGAAGGCCACAATAACTTAACCACAGCTACTTTGGAAGAGGATGTTAGTGAAAAAACTGTAGCTTCAGTTGATGCCCAGTTCTTTGAAAAAAACATAGTGCTTGAGTTGGAAATGATAAAAGAGAACCCCTCTTGCTCATTGGATTTCCAGACATGCATTTTAGCAAATAGAAGAATTAAAAAACAAAGAAAACATCGAGATGTTTGAGGGATTAAACCAAGCAAGAAGGTTTTGAAGACCAAGAAAACCACTACAAGTTTTTAGTGGTTAGTAGTTTAGAGGTTGCAGTGTCTGAGGGTGGTTTTGGTGTTGGTTGTTTGAGGGAGGTTGTTGTTTCTCGTGGGTTTTGAAGTGTTCTATTTGTGCTTTCTTTGAGTCGAGTTTTTGTATTTTTGAGTTTGCTTGGTCTCTGATTGCCTTTTAGTGGTCTTTTTGGCTCTAGGATTTTGGTGATTTTGAGGCTCGGATGGGTTGGTTTCTTGTTTGAGAATTGGATTTTGTTTCTCTTTTCTCTCTTGAGTGACTTCTGGTCACTCCCCTCTTGTACTCTCTTTTTCTGATTAATAAATTTTATTTCTATTACCCCAAAAAAATATGTTTATCATTTAATGATGTGGTTATAAATTAGAACTGTTGGCAATTCTTCTTATGCTAAGCCAGGAGCAAGGAACTCTTAGAGGCCGCCTGCCTCATATTTTATCAAGATGAACTTTGATGGCTGCAGTGTAGGAAATCCTGAGAGATTCGATTGTGAAGGCGTGTCCAGATTCTTCAGAAGTGAGGAGGGAAGGTATTGGCTTTGTATTCAGGCCCTATTGCAAGGACAGAGCTGATGGCAGTTTTGAATGGGCCAAGGCTGGAAAAAATTTTAAGGTATAAGACATCATAATGGAAGGGAACTCCAAAGTGATAAGTGGGATGGTTAAGAAGAAAAGCACCAGAAACATGGGAGTATAGATGCATACCAAGGGAAATCGGATTGTTAGCAACAGAATTGATGGCCATGTTTCAGTGGGTGTCGGTGTGCACAAACAGTATGGATGATATTTTAGCCAGACAAAAGATGAACAGAGATCTGTTTTGGGAGGAAGTACCAAAGGAAACCTAATGTAAGAGCTTATGGCGTATATAGTGCATACTAGACTGCCCTCTTGTAAATTTGTATACTCTGTTCTATACCTTTAATAATTTTTTTATTTGTTACTGATCAAAAAAAAAGGACGCCCATTTAGTCCAAATAAATTTCAACTAAAACCCAGATGCTAGAACTACCTTGGAACTGAATACAACTATACAAGTATTTCGAACAGAAGAGACAATGCAGGACACTTACAGGTTTATCTGGTGAAGCTGCAGCTGGAGGAGAAGTTTCAGGCTGTGAGGTGGCTGTATTAGACTTCTCGGGCTTAGCTGCATTTCCATTGCCCTTGTCATGTTTTTTCATGAACCACTTCCGGATATCCGACTGCTGTCGAATAAAAATGAAACAACTTACATTGACAGGAAAAATCAAAAAAAGAAGACAAAAAAAATCCAGAAACTGTGCAGAAACCCTAACTCACCATGTCTGATATCAAAGCTTTCCGTCTCTAAACCCCAGTATCAACCTTGAACCATAAACCCTATCTTAGCAGACATTCAGCAAAATTAAGAAAATCTCCAAACGTTGCTAACAATTGCATTTTTCGGTTATGCAAAACCTAATACGCTCTGCAAGAGAAAACAGCGAAAGAAGAAAATAAGTAAAAACGTGATCGTTTTTCTGGTCTGAAAATAAAAACATGTTCTGATTGTGTCAAATGCTTTCCCAAGACATACGAATTTTCAGAAGTCCCTCGAACCAAAACCCACGACCCAAAAGCAAAAACCAAACGAACAATGTTTCTTCTGTCGCAGTATGAAAATTTCGCGGGAATTTTAAGGTATTCTATCCATCCCGATCCCGACCTTAATGGGAGGTTTATCAAAACGTTACAGGGCCTGAGACGGGTCTGAGATTTTAGATTAAAATCAGTGGCAGAGCCGAAATTTTATTTTGGAGGGCCAAGTTAAATAAGAAAATGAATTAGTGAGTATAAGAGGTGGGGTTTTAAGATAAATGAGGTGGGGAGGTTTGGGTTTTAAAAATAATAAAACATTTTTTTTTATTTTGAGAGTTGGTGTGTTAGAGAGTGATCCTTAGTATCCCATTATTAGCATAGCAAGTTATTTCTTTTTAAGTGTAACATCACATTTTACTTATATGATGTAAAATTGGATAGTCCAGAGTATTGAAAATTGTAAAAAATATTAAAAATAAAATTAAAGAAATATATTTAGATACAAGGTTCAATGGAAAATTCAAGATGCATATAGATAAATCATGGAAATTCAAATATATATTAAAATATATGAATTATATAATTTACATCTCTAATAATTTTATGAATAAGAAAAATGTATTTTAGTAATTTATGACTTTATGTAAAATGTAATTTCATACTAAAAATGAGATGTATATTGGAATGTTCCAAGGAAACATTGATATACATATGCGACCTCGCATCACCGCCCCACACGACGTGCGACTGACACCTGTTTAGTCACACGCGGTGGGGCATTTCCGCGTGCGACGCTAAATGGACGGACGTTAACCCTGCCCATTGGCTGCAAAACTCATTCAAAAGGGCTTTAGTCTACGATTCTACAAGCTTTTCCCATATCCCCCCCCCCTAGCTCAAATCGAACCCTTATTCTCTGCCCGAGCTCGGATTTCCGCCCTTCTGGCACCGGCAATCACTCTGGTCACCAGGTAAGCTCTAACCCTTATTTTTTTGTCTAGGGCTTTGGTTTTTTCATTAAACCCTCCTTTATTGTTTTGTTTTTCTTTTCAAACCATAGACCTTTTTTACCCTCACCTCCCTCTCCGGTTTTTCAATTACACATAACTCGTGAAAATATGTTTTTCTTAGCCTAGCTACGAATGCCTGTGTTTTGGGAAAGCTGAAAACAAAGATGGTTTTTTGAGCCCACCCATCCCCTAAAAATGTCTTGGAACCAGATTCAAATGATGGAAAAAGTTGGCCTTTTGACCCACCCACCTCCTCTCACTCCTTTGCTTTCTCCTATTTCTGCTTCCTCTTCATCTTCATCCTCATCTCCTTATAATAACAATAATTACCAGAAAGAATCAACTCCTTCATCATCATCTAGCAGTAGAATCAGCCCTGCTGTTCTTTTTATTATAGTTTTTCCAGCCGTTGTTTTCTTCATCTCTGGCCTGCTCCACCTGCTTGTCAGATTCCTTATAAAGCAACTATCTTCCTCTTCGACATCTCAGTCTAACAGATACCCGGAAATTTCTGGCTCCGATGCTCTCTACAGGCAATTGCAACAGCTCTTCCAGCTGCATGACTCTGGTCTAGATCAACCTTTCATAGATGCTCTCCCTATTTTCCACTACAAAGAGATAATGGGTCTAAAAGAGCCGTTTGACTGTGCAGATTGCCTATGTGAATTTTAACAGCAAGACAAACTAAAGTTGCTTCCTATGTGTAGTCATGCTTTTCATATTAACTGTATAGACATGCCCTCTCTGTAGAGGGACACTTTACAGTCCTAGCCTTGCCATTTAGAATCCGGTTTTTTATTTTGACGATTTAAGGGAGGATAGTGGGTGTAGGGATGGCAATTTTCCCCATCCTCGGAGGGTATGGGTGTTCATGGGTCGGGTTGGGTCAGTTTATTGGGGTTTTTCCAATCGACCCGACCTGGTCGGGTTACCTAAGGTGGAAACCAAAACTAATCCACTGATAGGCCAAACCGATATGGTCGGTTTGAGTTGGGTTGGGTCGGTTTTGGTTTTGCTCCTGTACAAAAGGACACCTAATTGAATTCTAATTGTAATTGCCTAATGGGTTGTCTATTTGGTGTAAAAGATTATAAAAAGTTAGAAACTATGATAGATTGCCTATTCTAATTGTAATTGCCTAATGGGCCTTCTAGTTCTAGTAGAAGACTAGTTATAGTTAAGTAAGAAGCTACTCAAACTAGGAATTACCGAACTAGTATTAGACTAGTTCAGTTCGGGTCGGGTTAGTTTTAGTTTTCACACAAGAAAACCGAAACCGACCCGATATATCGATTTATATATTTTTTCAACCTGAAACCGACTGGTACTGATGAAAACCCGGTTGTCTCGGGTTGGGTTGGTCCGAATTGGTCGGTTTGGTCGGGTTGGGAATTCTTATGAACAGCCCTACCAAAGGGGACTCGACTTCCCCGACCCAATGGGGGAGGGGATGGGGATTGTTTTGGTGGGGTGGGGACGAGGACGGGGATTAGTAGGAATCCCTGATCGGGGTTGGGGTCAGGGATGGGGATTGAGGTCCCCGCCCGACCCCGACCCCGACCCCGATATTATGTATACATATATTATTTATATTATATATACCAAAACATATTTAAAATTTTATTTTTAATTTTCAATTTTTATTTATTTTAAGTAAATTTATTTTGACAAGGAATATGATCCCCACCCCATTGGCATTCCTAAGTGGGTGTCCAGGCAATGGAGAGGATGGGTTTGTTTATAGTAAAAAACCAGTGGAAATGGAGGAAATTCTTACTCAGGCCTCATAGAACAAGTCAATCCTAATAGATTTCTTGACATGGAAGGTCGGTTTGATGAAGAAATGGAATTGGAAGGAATAAGAGATGCCCTTCATAACAGTGGAATGTTTTCCATGGAGGAGGAATTAGAGGAAGGGGAGATACCGGGCTTATGAAAAGTTGGAATTCATTGCCTCAAGGCAACAAGAAACCAAATGCTGTACCAAGCATCTGTTGAATTAAAAAACGGTGGTCGGAGCGATCGCCGGTGCCGAAGAGGGAGGTGGAAGAGGGTAAAAAAACTCTATGGTTTGAAAAGAAAAACAAAACATCAAAGGAGGGTTTAATGAAAAAGCCAACGCCCTAGACAAAAAACAAGGGTTAGAGCTTACTTGATGACCGGAGTGATTGCCGATGCTGGAGATGGGGGTGGAGATCCGAGCTCGGGCAGAGAATGAGGGTCCAATTTAAGCTTCAGGGGGTGGGAATATGGGAAAAGCTTGTAGAATCGCGGACTAAGGCCCTTATGAATGAGTTTTGTAGCTAATGGGTAGGGTTAACGTCCATCCATTTAGCGTTGCACGTGGGAACGCCCCCATCGTGTGTGACTAGACAGGTATCAGTCGCACGCCGTGTGGGGCGAGGCGCGGTGGGGGGGTGATGAGAACTCTACATATGCATAGCTTAACAAACTAATAATGCAAATCTCATTAATGATCATATAAAAGGTTACAAATTTTAATAAATAATAGTGTTATGTGTAGTATAAAACTTACATTATCCTAAGAAATCAGCCATTCCCGAAAAATGTCCCTTAAATGGATAGTTGAGATTATAGAAGCAAAAACATATAAGTCCGACTTCGATCATGACACACTTCATGTGCGCACCATGAGGATGCGCCACGCATCTTTGAAATATGTGTGCTTGAAACGTGCAAGATGGATTAAACGACATTAGCTCCTCATACATTCTGCTCCTCTCTCGCCAGATTGCTCTCACTTACCACACCAAATTGAACCCATCCTTTTCACTCTCACTCTCTCCAACTGACGGCGACCAGCAACCATTACTAGTGACTATTAATACCGGCGGCCGAAGAAAAACTCCAGGTATTCATTATTTTTATCTTTTTTCTTTCCCAGAAATTTGATAACCTATATATTATGAGAATGTAATGGTGAAATATGATTATTAGTTTAATTACTCATCTAACATAGATCCAATCCATTTTATAAGAATGTAAGTGCGGTTTCAGTAATCCCTATCATATCATTAAAAAAACTCACGAAGACAACAAATAAATACAAGTGTTAGGCTTAGAGAATCACCTATTTGGTTCAATCAAGAATTGGAATAAGATTTTTTATTGTTGTTGTTTAGTTTATTTGGAGTTTGAATTGAGTTTTTCAAGTGAAATCAAATATATCATATGGCCATTAAATCCTATTATACCCTTTATTATTTTTACAATAATAAAACAAAATCATAAAATAAAAACCAGAGAGAAATCAAGGCTTGCTTATGGATTTGTAGATTGAAAAAGATATGAAGTCATCCGCCCTGGATCGTCTATATTTGGAGTCGTTTTTGCTTTTAAAGTCAGTCCAATGCAACCCACCATCAATAAGTACCTTTAGTATGGAAATTCAAAATTTTCACATATTTTATAAAAACTAATTGCAATTGAAGACTAAAGAAAGCAAGGCTTCTCCAAAACAACAACCCATGTTGGTCTGCGGTGATAGTGTAGCAAACAATGACCCTTATGCATTGCAGGAAGAAGTCAAATGAAAAATGGTGGATTTATGTACCTTATGTATTATAGGGACCATGAAGAATTAATTGAGAGCATCCCAACCCACCTCCCCTTATTCTTTGTATCCCCCCCCCCCCTGAAATTCTTTGTTGATACTTTAATCTCACACAAAATTTCTGTTTAACATCATTGTTTAAGCTTCTAGAACAATTTCCCAGTTGTTGGGGTCTCACAACAACAATTCACAGTATAAAATCACAAGGTATTTGAAATAGCAACTACGAGAAAATTAATAGTAGCAAAAATGCTGAAATTCAATCAAAGACAAATAAAAACAAGCCCTACAAAGAACATAAAGATTGTGGTTTGACTTTATCGCCTACTTTGAATGGTGTGGTAGGGCTAGGAGTGGTGGTCTCCTTGAAGGATAAAAGAAGGCTAGGAATAAGGATAGGCTAGGAACTTCTATCGACAGAGTCATGTGTTTGTTATGATTCATGCATCCTTTAGTAGGGAGAGATCCTGAGGTCTCAAAAGGAAGGAGACAAGAGAGTCATATTCCCATTTGGAAAGGTAATATTTAATTCAGTGTCAGTTGTCAAGGGGACACTTCTAGGGGTTCGCCACATGTCTTGTGAGATCTCTCTAGAACGAAGTTTCTTTTCGTTTGAGGATTATCATAATATACATGTGATACTTCATTTTGCAGGTCTCTTGGGCTGACATGATGCAAATGATGTCAAGACTGGTTTGACGTGTCCAACTTAATCCTGTTGGACGTCTTGCCGCAAGCGTTTTTTTGGCTAACCATTATTTTTTGTTCATCGCTAACCTGCAATGACTTTAAGCTCATTGCAAATCTGTGATGATTTTGAACTCATTGCAAGTTCGTGCGGAGTTGTGAACTCATTGCAGGTGTTTCTTTAGTATTGGTTTAGTGCCTTCATTGTCATTGCTGTCATGGTGAACATGTACTTACACTTACGTCCACAGAAGAGGGGAAACTTGTTCTTTACCATGAAAAAAAACTGAAAAATAATACAAGTATCTCGTGACTTGCAGCCCAAATCAACCTTTAACCCTTATACACCCCTTCTCCCTTTCCTCTTAACCCGAAGAACAAAAATAAGAGAAAAAAACCTACTATCACACCAAAATCACTTTGTATTTTTCTCTTAACTTTCTTTCTAAAAAAACTTTAACCCTACGTACAAAAAAAAAATTATATATAAAACATCTTTTAAGTATTATTGCTGTTATCTTGCTTATTTTAGCTACTCTTGACATCCTCTATAGATTGATCTCTTTTGCCTATACCGTCGTAATTCTAATTACCCCACCTTACCATTGTTTGTACGGTCAATTGGTCTTTCAACATTTATCATTCAATGTTAGAACTTAGTGGTTGAAACATTATTGTTAGTATAAAGTTGTATTCTGCAACTTTGAATGAAGTTCATGTGATTTGACAGAGCAAGGCAAATAGGCAATCGTACTCCCAAATTTTTCTAATACAAAGAAACCCAGCAGAACCAGACATAAAGAAATGCCGTGGTTAAACTACGAAGAATTTTGAAGGGCATGATAGGACTTTTAAAATATTAAAGACATCATTTAATGCCACATGCTAACGTTTATCGACAAATGTTTAAGTCCAATGGGAGTAACTCACAAACTATCTTAAAAACGCAGATATGCTTAAATAAATTTTTGAAAACTCATGATATGTTAAGTCTTTTACCCTTTTTCTTTTTTTCTTTTATTTTTATACCGGGGGAAGTGCGCCTCAAAAGGTTTTGATGTTTCATCCTCCATAAAAGGTAAAAGGTAGGGAGAAAGGCATTTATGGACCAAGTTAAACCATCAATGATAAATACATCAAACTCCGGATTGCCTGCGTTGAAAGCTAAACTAATTTTCCCTCGTGTCCAACGGAATGGCGCCACGTAGAGATGCAACTTGGGCGGATTGGGTTGGATTGATGGTCAACCAAGGCCAACCTAAGATATACAAACTTTAAGCTCGAGTGTGGCCCGATCCTAGGACAAGCCCGAGTTTATCAATTCAGGCCCAACCTAAGCTTAGCCAAAGATAACTTGGGTTGGGCCTGAATTGATAAACTTGAGTTTGTCCTCAAGTGTAACACAACTCAAGTTAGGCTTAGGCTCAGATTGGGTTGGGTCAGGCCAGCTTGGGTGGATTGTTTGAACTTGAAAGGCAAAAAGCCAAGAAAGACTAGTGTCTTCTCTAACCTCTAATTTAAATAATTGTTGGAAAATGGGGCCACTAAAATTTGGAGGAGAAGCTATGAGGCGTATCTGAAGATACTGTCTTTAGAACGTTATTTGCCCCCACTCAGTTTCATTGAGTTTGTTGTTGGATTACAGGCAAATTCATTCTCAGGATACAACAGAGTCTTTGGGGTGAGAATCTACGACCAGCAAAATTGAAGAGTCACCGAAGAAACCTTTTGTGAAACTGTAGTAAAACGGAAGAGAGAAAGAGAGAGAGAGAGAGAGAGATTTTCGAAAAATGTTGTGTGAAAAGCCTGATTCATACTCCTTAAATAGTTTCTGAAGAGTTATGAAGAAAATGTGGGTACTCTTTCAAAGAAAGGCACCTTGAACAATCACAATTTCAAACATTGTGATTGTTTAAAAGGTAGTTAACGGTCATTACTGTTAACTTTGAATTATGCATTTTGATCACATCTGATTGAATCGTAGATGTTGATCACATCAATAGTTAGCATCACACGAAAAGGCCAAAGTTGCCCTTCGCAAGCCACGCGGGTGCAAGCGAAGTGCGAGTGAAGTGCGCGCATTGCGCGGTAGCAAATCTCCATACTCTCATTTATTATTTCTAAGGAGTGTAAATCAGTTCCTATTAAAAAAATTCAAAACAAAACTTGTATTTTTCTATTGTGGGACAAGTTCAAAATTGGTTTTAATAAGAAAAAAGTTATATTTTAAAACAAGTGTGCAGGCGTAATTTCTCATGTAATTGACCAATCAAACCCATTGGATTTAATCTCATTAGAGATTAAAATCCAACAACAATAAATAAAAAGACAAACCTCATACTTTTCTTATAAGCTTTTTATCAATTCCATGGTATCTAAGAACTCTGCCCCTACTTGAAAACACCTATGGGATTTCACCATCCAGTAAAAACAGATAAAAGGTTCAGAACTAAGCCTTATAAGCTCCAACAAATAACAAAACAAAGAACTTAAGCCATGCATTTTCTAAAGCAAGACAGTAAAAAGAAGAGGGATATTAAGAACACAAAAGACCTGTTTGTCATCAAAATGGTATATGGTATTTGGCTTTTTCTTTCAAATAAATCATATAGCAGCAGCAAAAGAAAAGATAAAATAAAACAGTAGTTCTTAAAAGTTCAACATAAAACTGCCAAAGAATAGCATGGAAAAAATGAGTTCGGCTTCAGTCAGGGCAAAGCCCATTCGAGCAGCCTTTAATGCTATGCATTGAGAATATCTCCATACATGTGTGTCTTATTTTATTGAAAGATATTCTAAATGCAAGGTTGCAAAAAAACTATTAGAATGGTGTGAGCACAGGTTTGCCCTGATAGAAGCCAATCTCGGAAGAAATGATGTGGAAGATTATTTTAGCATTTTAAGACCTGTATGGTCAGGTGACTCAGTGAGGACTAAGATATCACTACTTGAAGGGGCAAATATAACGTACCAACTCTTCCTTAAGGTGGCCAAAACCTAAGAGAATTCCCCTTCTTCCAAACTGTATTTGAAAACAACAGTAAAGAAAAAGACGTACCTCTCAATTGAGGAGTTGATCATCTTATGTTTATCACCAATCCTATGTCAGATTATAAAACCATACCGACAACATGATTACTAACCATACCAGCTCAGCTAAAGCAATTAAGAGAAAATGAGCCATAACAATACCAAAGGTTGACTTTGAAAAGATTTATCAATTAGATGAGTAGGGCATTTAATTTTTGTCTCCATATTGGTTCAGAGAATGATACATAATCAGAAACAATAAGCTTAAAACATCTTCATTAGGTTCAAGACATGATTTGATAAAAGACAAGTCAAATGTTTTTAAGTAAGGGATTTGATCTAAAATATGAATAATTTATTTCAGAGAATTGGTTCTTCAGATCGATCACAAAATTGATTATAGGTTCATTGGTTAGTCAACAGTACATATGGTGCTTCATGCTTGGAGATTTAATGAGCACAGTCTTCGTAACGAGCCCTCTCAATGTCCAAACAAGTCAAACTATCAGAAACATTAACAGATATACAGCTTAATCAAGATTATAGAGAACTTTTATTTAATCGATTACAGATGATTATCAAGCACTAAGATGAGTTTATCTTGTCCTTGGTGAACCATCACGCTCTTTCCTCTCAAATCAATGTAAATATCAGATTTTTTTTTGGTAAAATGTAAATATCAGATATGCAATGCAAAAGGTTGGATCTACAAAAAAGTTGAATTGAATGAATAAATTAAGGTGTTGAATGAATAAGCACTTATTGATTGTATCTCAAACACTATGATATTGATGCCTTTGGAATTTGGATTTCCGCAATGTTTTTCGTAAGATTCTTGGCTACTCAAGATCGTGATGATGATGATGAGGATACATGCCTTATCCCAACTACATGGTTGGCTACATGAATCCCGTCTTGCCAATCCATTCTATTTGAAGTTATATCCACTATTAAATTATTAGTGCTTAAATAATTTTTTACTATTTTTACCCATGCCCTTTTTGGCCTACCCCAAGCTCTTCTAGACCCTTCAATGTGTAACATATCACCTTTTTCTAAATGGCACAGTTGGTAGTCTTCTATGCCCATGCCCAAACCATCTTAGTCTATTCATTTTATCACCTATTGGAACTACTCCTAGGTTCCTATGGATAACTTGATTCCTAATCCCATATTCCCATCCTTTTCCACACATCCATTTTAGCATTCACATCATGGCTTCTCAAGATAAATAACTAAATCTACTGTATTGTTTAGTTCCCAAATCCAGCCAATAACCTCCCCTCAATTTAACATCCACTAACAAAACATTGATTCCTAGAAACACCTATGAATTGTTCAAACAAGATTAGTTTTCTTGAATTATCTCTCCCAAACGATGATAAAGTGGAGGAAAAAAACAAAGAAAAAAAATAATCATTACTTATCCCCCATAACAAATAAAAAACAAATTTACAGAGAAAATAAGTGCATGATTTACATTAATCTAAACCCTTGTTTCTTAAAAAAAAAAAACTTGTTTCATTATATCTAGAAAACAAAGGGAAATGGAAAACATCATCTCTTACATAGACTGGGACAACATACAGGTCTACCAATATCATCAATGATCTCCATTTCTTTGATCTTGTGTTATCTGTTGTTTTTGCTTCTCAACAAGCTTGTCAATGGCAGCCTGAACGGCATATCGTCCACCAATGAGTAATCTGGTGATGACCTCCGGGTCCCTCTCTAATCGAGCCTCTTCAAATTCTTGTCGAGCATTCTCTCTAAGGATATCTCGCCACAAAACACCTCGCGAGTCCGACCATACGAAGAAACGGGTGGCCCTGAGAATATCTCTGTAGAGGCTGAGAGCCTCTCGGCGGGTGCTAGTGAGGCGTTGTCTTGCCAAAAGCTCATCCTCGTCATCATAACTCTTTTCTTTCTTCACTACGTGTCTCTCCAATAGCTCTTCTACTGTGTCTGGGCCGTTGTGTAGAAGTTGTCGATGAAATACAATGCCGCTTCTCAAGCAACGATTAACAGAGATTCCCATAAGAGAACATTTCTCCAATCCAATTGCCATTTTCTTTCACTTCTTTTATTTATCTGAATTCAATAAAGCGATAGTAACCAGAGTCAACCAGTCCACTTAATTTCACTTCGCGCAATGGATATATCAATTCCCCTATTCAATTCAATTCAATTAGACTAATGGATATCTAATTCAAATTCAATTGAATTCAATTAAGAAAAGACCCGTTTTGGATATTCATAAGCATGTTAAAGCTATTCATAAGGATCAGTCCATAATCCTGATCCAAGAAATACAATCATATGGATAAGTTAGACTAAAAAGGTTTAGAAGATTGACTTTAGAAAGAATAAGGAATTCAATAAGGCAATAGAAGGGAAGTGATTCCGGAGATTTGTTACTTAAACAACAAGATGACATTTATAAATATGGGTGAGGCAGATGGCTAAATGAATAGGATAACATAATCTCGTCCTAATGTACTACTTGGATTTTATCTTGCTGGATATGAGTGATTGCAAGTAGAGAAGTAGAAGGGAGGGAAAGGTTGAGTTCGCAATTAACTCTCGCAGACAATTAACAGGGTATAAATAAATAGTAGCTCAATGTAAAGTAAAATTACAAGCTTGCCCTTATGTGGGCATATATGCACTTTGATAGTCCCCCTCAAGCTGAGCATAGCTATTTCATACTCAGCTTGTCCAATACTTGTAAGTTTGTTTTTTACCATGTCTTTTCTAAATATTGATTGTCTCACAAATCCAAATATGGTGATTCCTTCTGATGTTTCTAGATGAAATAAGTGTAACAATGCATGTACTAACTAATCACACTTGGTGCATAGGCAATGATAAAGTAATCATCCTATAAGCCTCTGAAATATTCCTTGTCCTTTTTTATTTTTCCCATAAGTAAAATAGAGCAAATTAATTAAGAAGAGAAATCACAAAAGATACAACTGCTGAAGGAGATGTCTGACGTGCAACCTCTCCTTAGCAGCAAACCCAAAATTACAATTGAACCTGTTGTGAGAGCTGTTTATTTTTATTTTACAGTAGTTGGTAGCATGCTGTCAGCATGTGCCTTCTATTTTCTTCTTATTTGTTTGTTAGTAGAGAGTTGCCAGGGGCATAATTGTATTTTCCTCTTATTCTTTACATTAAGTCAGTCAATATAAATGTTAAGCTGGGATGGGCCAGCAATAGTTTTTTGTTTTCCCAATCAAATCTCCCCTCTCTCCCGTCTCTTCTCTCTCTTCTCTTCTCTTTTCTATCGTTTCTCTCTATCCAGGAAGATTACATGGTATCAGAGCCAGGTTCTGGGCGGTAAAGAATCTCCTTTCTTTCTCTCGTGATCTCTTGGACGTGTGGAGGACAAAGAAACCTAATCAGACTGATCAGGCTTCAGGCTACTAGCCACTGTTTTCTTTGGGGTCCCCCTTGGTCGTAACACCAAGGAAGCCCTGGTAGAAGAAGGGCAATGCTGTAAACACCCTTCTTCCCCTTGTTCGATGCAGTGAGAGTTTGTTTCTGGGTTTTCTGGCACCTTCGAACAGATGCTGGACAGTTCGATGCAGTGAGAATAAGTTGACAGTTCGATGCAGTGAGAGTTTGTTTCTGGGTTTTCTGGGTTTGCACCTTCGAACAGATGCTGGACAGTTCGATGCAGTGAGAATAAGTTGACAGTTCGATGCAGTGAGAATAAGTTTCTGGGTTTGCACCTTGACAGGGGTATGTATTCCTTTTTTTTTCCTCTGTGGCCAATGCAGTGAAGCCTTGGTTTTTTGATTTACACCTTCGTACAAGTGTTAGACAGGAGTATGTGCTGTAGTTGAACTGTAACTGATTTCTGGGCTTTTCTAATGCCCTGAACCTGAAGTGAACTGATTTCTGGGCTGTAGTCCTAATGTTCTAATGGCCGAACCTGAACTGAACTGATTTCTGGGCTATAGTTCTAATGCTCTAATGGCCAAATCATTACTGAACTGATTACTGGTTGCTGTAGTGGAATTAGCCTACTTGCTGGACTGATTTCAACAGTGTTTTTTCCCTCATTCCAGAGGTAGAATTCTTGGGGGTTTAGCATTCTGATTGTGTAGGATCAGGCCTGGTACACTTGTGATTCTGTTTTTTGTAGTGTAGACCTTCTCCCTCAATGGCAAACTATATAATCCAGCATCATCTGGGGTTACACCAACCCATAGCACAGCTGGTATGGGTGGTGAAAACTTGATGTTTCCCATGCCAATTACCCCTCTAAATGGCCTCAACTACCTGGAGTGGGCTAAAAGTGTGAAACTTTATGTAACAGCAACGGGAAAAGCTGGTTATATAAATGGAAGAGTGAAAGAACCCAAGTGTGAGACAGTTGAACATGATAGGTGGGACCAAGAAAATAGTATGGTGATGTCTTGGTTCCTTGCAGCCATGGAACCCGATGTGAAAAAGAACTTTATGTGGGTAGACACCGCTAGTGAGATTTGGGAACATGCCAGAACCACATATTCCAAGCAAAGGCATTATACCAAGATTTACCAGTTGCAAGCTGAATCCTCAACCTGTAAACAAGGGAACCATAGTTTATCTGCCTATTATTCAGCCCTTACTTCAGTGTGGAAGGAATTGGATTACTATCAGACTATAGAATGGAAACATGATGGTGATGCTAAGGCCTATAAGAAACAGGTTTCTCAGAAGCGTGTTTTTGCATTCTTGTTGGGACTCAACCCCATTTACGAACCCTTGAGAGTTCAGATCTTAGGAAGTAAAGAGTTGCCTTCGGTTCAATAGGTGTATGCTCTTGTTCATTTTGAGGAAAGTAGGCAGAGTGTGATGGTTACAACTGAGGGAGAGCAACAAGTAGCATTGGCTGCAATGGGTAATAACAATATGGGCAAGAAAAGTGACTCCAAGAAGGCTAATGATAAAGATAAGTTGTTTTGTACCCACTATTGGCGCTCGAGACATACTCGTAACACATGTTGGGAGATTCACGGAAATCCCAAGTGGGCAGTGAAGAACCAAAAACAGGGCAAAGTGCAAGGTTAAAAGAAACAGAATATAACACATAATGCAGCACATGTGGCAACCAAGGATACTCAGTTTGTTGGTACTACACAGGAACACTTGATTGGTTCTAACCCTAAGGAAGATATCATGAATTCCTTCAGAGACCACTTGGAGTCATATGGTAGGGCTTTGCGACAAATGGATAGTTCAGTTACTGGTACTCCTACCTCATTCACGTCTACATCAGGTAATGCGGCCTCTGCGTTCCATGTCACCACTACCATTGACTCCCCTTGGGTCATTAGGGGCCTCTAACCACATGACCGGTAAGTCAAACTTGTTTCAAACTTATAACCTTTTGTCAGGAAGGGATAAAGTGAGGCTTGCAGATGGATCATTCTCCTTCATTGCAAGCCAATGATCAATATCCATTCCCCATGGCCTTAACCTGAATTGTGTATTGCATGTCCCTCAACTTCCTATAAATTTGCTTTCAATCAATAGCATTACAAATTCTTTAAACTGTAGTATAACATTTTTTCCTGGCTCATGTGTTGTTCAGGATCTAACTTCTGGGAGGACGATTGGTAGAGGGAGTCTAGTGAATGGTCTCTACATTCTCGACAACAAAGCTGGTCTCTCGGTGTCGTCCTCAGAATCATATATTCAGTCAAATAAGAGTCAATTTTTTTAGTGGCATAGTCTGTTAGGTCATGTTTCATTTGAAATAGTAAAGTCTTTGTTTCCAGTTTTATTTAAGTCATGTCTAGTGTCAGATTTCCAGTGTCAAATGCGTCAATTGAGCAAATAATGTAGAAAACAACTTTTCATTAAAGTAATAAAAGATCTAGTTTTCCTTTTCATAATGTGTATTCTGATGTATGGGGGCTTACTATTATAATCTCTTAGGGAAGATATAAGTACTTTATCACATTGATTGATTACTTCTCCCGCTATACATGGGTATTTCCCATGCATAGTAGAGATGAAGTTCCAAAGATTGTGAAAGACTTCCAGATGATGGTATTTATGTAGTTCCATGTTGAAATACAGATCTTTCAATCAGATAATGCAAAGGAATACTTTCATGGTGAGCTCAATGAGTTCTTTGCCTCCCATGGATCTATTCATAGGAGCTCTTGCGCAAGAACACCACAACAAAATGGTGTGGCAGAAAGAAAGAACAAACACCTCCTTAAGGTAGCTCGAGGGATGATGTTACACATGAATGTCCCAAAAAGGTTTTGGTTGGATGCTATACTTGCAGCTGCTTGTGTCATCAACCGCATGCCCTCCAAAGTACTAAACTATATGGCCCCTCATCAGTTGTTGTTCCCCTAGCCTCCTTTATTTTCCATTCCCATGAGAGTATTTGGTTGTCGTTCCTTTGTCCATGATTTGTCTCCGTCTCATGGTAAGTTAGACCCTCGGTCCATTCCTTGTATCCTTCTAGGGTATCCCTCCTCTCAAAAAGGGTACCAATGCTTTGATCCCATCAGTCATAAGTCTTTTGTCTCTACGGATGTGCCTTTTTTTGAATTTGAACCGTTCTTCCCCGCTTCTCCTTAAGGGGAGAGTAGTGTGGAAGAGGAGAAGCAAGTTTAGGTCCGCCAAGTCTCTCTTCCTTCTATTCTGGACCTTGCCCCCTTTCGTGTCTTCCAACATACACGCCGTAGAGATCAGCAATGTGACAGAGATGTGGAGCTACCAAACATTGAGCAACCAACACCATCAGACTCTCAGGAGGTAAGTCCAAACCCTATTGCACCTATTGATACCCCTGCACCTACTGTGGATGACCTTAACATTCCTATTGCTCAAAGAAAGGGAGTCCGGTCAAGTACTACCAAACACCCCATTACCCAGTATGTCTCTTATGATCACATTTCCCCCTCATACCGAGCCTTCCTATATGCAGTTGATTGCATCCCTATACCCAGAAATGTTGCAGAGGCCTTAAAATTCCTTGAATTGACAGATGCTATGAAGGAGGAGATTAATGCCCTTCATAAAATTCTTGGGAATTGGTGGATCTTCCAAGGGGGAAAGACCCCGTGGGGTGTAAGTGGGTGTTTATAGTTAAACATAGAGCGAATGAGACAGTTGAAAGGTACAAAGCAAGATTAGTAGCCAAGGGGTACACTCAAGTGTACGAGGTTGACTATGATGAGAGATTTGTTCCAGTAGCTAAGATGAACTCAATTCGAGTTCTTCTATCATTAGCTGCTGACCTTGACTGGGAATTGCACCAAATGGACATAAAGAATGGCTTTCTAAATGGTGACCTAGAGGAGGAGGTGTACATGGTTCAACCCCTTGGATTCTATGCCAAGGGAAGTCTCTTTATGGTTTAAAACAATCTCCTAGGGCTTGGTTCAGTAAGTTTCATATGGCAGTTTAGCAAGTAGGGTTCAAGCAACGTCCGTCCGATCACACACTCTTTGTGAAAAGATGTTGGGAACAAGTTGTTGTATTGATAGTGTATGTGGATGATATCATCATTACAGGAAATTGGAGTTCAGAAATACAAAAGTTGAAACAATTCCTTGCATATAAATTTGAAGTAAAAGATTTAGGTCCTCTAAAGTATTTTCTTGGAATTGAAGTTGCCCGCTCAAAAAAGGGCATCTTCATTTCTCAAAGGAAGTACACCCTTGATCTGTTACAAGACACAGGCAAGTTAGGTGCAAGGCTAGCAGATACTCCTATGGATGTTGATCATAAATTGGGTGACTATGATGGTGAACCTCTGAAAGATGTGAAACAGTTCTAAAGGTTAGTGGGAAAGTTGATTTATTTGTCCATGACCCATCCAGACATTGCCTATTCAGTTGGAGTCCTGAGCCAATTCATGCACTCTCCTAAGAAACCACACATGGATGCAGCAGAGAGAGTCATTTACTTAAAAAAGTATCCGGGGACAGGTCAAATATTCAATAAACATAATCACCTAAAGGTGGAAGTCTTTATAGATGCTGATTGGGCAGGTGTTGTGGATGATAGAAAGTCGGCAAGTGGGTATTGCACATTCACGGGAGGAAATCTAGTGACCTGGAAAAGCAAGAAACAAGGTGTGGAAGCAAGGTCAAGTGCTGAAGCGGAATATAGAACTATGGCACATGGGGTGGCTGAAGTTCTTTGGCTAAAGAACCTTCTAGGGAAGCTTGGAGTTGTTGTTCATAATCCTATGTCTCTTTACTGTGACAACAAGGCAGCCATAAACATCGCCAATAATCTTGTCCTACATGAGAGGACCAAGCACATTCAAGTGGACAAACACTTCATAAGGGAAAATTTGGAAAAAAGTGAAATCTGCATCCCTTATGTCAATTCCAAGGAACAACTTACTGATATCCTCACAAAAAGATTTTCATACTCTCAGCACAATGAGTTATGTGACAAGCTGGGCATGATAGACATATTCAACCCAACTTGTGGGGGAGTGTTGTGAGAGTTGTTTATTTTTATTTTACAGTTGTTGGTAGCATGTTGTCAGCCCGATATGCTGTTAGCACGTGCCTTTTATTTTCTTCTTATTTGTTTGTTAGTAGGGAGTTGCTAGGGGCATAATTGTATTTTCCTCTTATTCTTTACATTAAGTCAATATAAATGTTATGCTGGGATGGGCCAGCAATAGTTTTTTGTTTTCCCAATCAAATCTCCCTCTCTCTCGTCTCTTCTCCTCTCCTCTCCTCTTCTCTCTCGTTCCTCTCTATCCAGGAAGATTACAAAATCCAACACAATTGGTTCCTAATCACCACTTGTTCGCTAGAGCATTTTCCATTCCATTAACCAACCTTCTTTCCCATTGGATTCTCAATGCTATCTCACTAGATATCCAATTAAGCCTTTGAAATTTTCCTTTGTCCTCAAGGAGCTATCCTTGATCCACACTCAGCTAATGGTTTAAGCTAATTAGAGTATCAAGAAGTTTAACTCCCAATTTCCCAATTTCCTTCAAGAGGTTTAATACTTTAATAAACTTGCACTATGATATTAAAAAAAATAATCCAATTTTCCTAGTTCCTTTATCTCAATTTTTTTATCAATTCCTTTCTATCATTTTTTTTTTATAGTTGAAAAATGATTTATTAACAATATATAAGAAAAGTTACAAGCACCCCAAGGAGAGGCACGAGGTGTGACCTCCCTTGAAAGTAAACCAACAATGCACCAGAAACAAAGCATTACAATGTTTACTTAGATGTTCTCAATACCCCTTGTTTATCAAGATAATCAGCCAAAGCATTTGCTGACCTGCTTACCCAATGTGAGCTAACAATCATGTTACTTGTTAACCAGCTTGCCTTCTTTAGGAAACCATTGTAGCACCAAATCACTGAGCCTGGGTCTGTTAACCGGCCCATAACAATCTTATAATCTCCTTAGGTTAGAAGATGCTCTACCTCCTAGAGAGATATAGCCCTTTTTCCAAGCCGCTAGTATTTGTTTTCAAAGTTTTCAAGGATTGGATTAGGTTAGCCACTAGAGAAAGCCCAAGATAAGATAGAGGCCAAGAGGCGGCATGACAACTTAAACATTCTGCCATAAACTCAATAACCCTTCATCAAAGTTTATCCCTACCATGCTGCTCTTCTCCAGGTTTGTCTTCAGGTTTGAGCCAAAGTAATTAAACAAATCTTTAAGATTCCTCACTTTTTTAGTCCTCCCCCCCCTAAAAATAATATCATCAGAAAATTGGAGATGAGTCATTGAGACTCTATTCCTTCCTATTCTCCAGCCTCTTATTGTCTCTTCCCTATCTGCCTTTGAGAGTAACCTATTGAAAACATCTACTACAAGGATAAAGAAAGGGGGGGGGGGGGCGGGGGGGAGGGGGTCTCCCTCCCTTAATCCTCTAGAGGTTGGAAATAAGTCCTTAACCACACCATTTACCAACACTGAAAAGTGAGCGAAACTAATGCAACTCTTCACTCAATTGCACCACCTATCACCAAAGCCACAATTCCTTGGGATCTGAATTAGTAAAACTCCAATCCACCAAGTCATAAGCCTTCTCAAGGTCAAATTTACAAAAAAAAACACCATGTTAGCCTAACCTCCTCATTTCCTCCACACATTCATTGGCTATTAGTATTTGATCAACTATTTGTCTCCCTTGCACAAAGGCCCCTTGAGTTTAGCTTATTAAAGGAGGTAGTATTGCTTTTAACCTCAAAGAAAAACCTTAGCCAAGAATTTGTAGGCACTTGTTATCAGACTAATCAGTTTGAAATCCTTAGGGTGACTTGCATATATCTTTTTAGGAGTTAGGGCCAAGAAGGTGGCATTGACTCCCCAACTCACTTGATGTCTATTGACAAACTCCCTAAAGACCCCAAGTAAGTCTTCTTTCACCACATCCCAACAATCCTGATAAAAAGCCATGGTAAAACCATTCAGGCCAAGAGCTTTTGATCTACCATTAGGAACATTGCCTATCTAATCTCCTCTTCCTCAAAATCCCTTTCCAACCAATTCACACTCTCCTCACTTAACCTTGGCCAATCGAATCCTTCCATCCCGAACCTATTATTCAAAGGCCTAATCAACAAAGACTTGAAAATGATCCACAAATCTCCCTACTATTTCTTCCTGATTTGTAATCTCTTCACCATCAACTTCCAATTTTGCCATAAAGTTCTTCCTCTTACTTCCATTAGCTAAGACATGAAAGTACTTAGTACTCCCATCTCCTTCATTTATCCATTTATGCCTAGCCTTTTGTTTCCAAGTGATTTCTTCTCTCAAAAGAGCATCTTCCAAATCTTTCTTGAGTTTTCTTCTCAATGCTCTCTCCCTTCTCATCCAAAGTCCCTTGTGGTTCTTTAATATTGAGCTCCTCAATTTGGGATAGCAATGAAGCCTTTTCAAATCTAAAAGAGCAAGGTTTGAATCCTAAGAGTTCTTGGCCTAGCTGGATAGGGCAATGATTAGAGGTTGCTCTAGGAAAAGCCCTGGCCACCAAATCCCTCTAATGGTTATTTCACCCTTCATTGAAGAGAAATCTATCTAGTTTAGAGCAAAGAAGGTTTTCCTAAAAATTGGACCATGTGTAACTAGCTTCCAACAATGAGATCTCTTTCAACCAACAAGTATTAATGATATCATTAAATTTTCTCATGATCGTTGTGATCACACCTCAAGGGTTATTGGACTCATTGTAAAATTTGATGACATTAAAATCTCCTCCTAGACACCAAGGACCATCCCATAACCCATTGATTCCATACAATTCCTCCTACAATTTGTTCCTCTCTCTATAATTATTTGGTCCATACATATTAGTTAAGACCCAAGTAAAACCATTGTCCAAGTTTTTCAATTTGAATGACATAGAAAACCTTCCTATGAGTTACTCTATTGATTCCACCACATCCTCTCTCCACATAGCAACTAAACCTCTAGAGGCTCCCCAAAAAGGAGCCCGAGTCCAATTCACTCCCCTAGATTTCCACACACTTCTCACCCATCTCTTGTCTAACTCTGCAACTTAGCTTCCTGCAATAAAACTATGCTAGGTCTCTCTCTCTCTCTCTCTCTCCTTAGGAGGTCCTTAACCACCCTTCTTTTCCTTGCACTCCCAAGCCTTTCACATTCTAGCTAATAATCTTCGTCTAGCCACACACTAACCGTAGGTCCCTCTTTAAGCTTGAGGCTTCCTTAACATGGAACCTTCCTCCTCTTTCCTTTGCCATTGAACTCAATGTCTCCCTCAATATCAGAAATTAATTTTTCCACCTTTGATCTCTTCTTCTTTTTGCATTTCATTTTTTGTTGCTTCACATTAATCAACTCTCCTTCAACTGCCAATTCTTCTATAACCTAAGAGATTATAGGTTGTCATGTCCTAGGCTTCCTAGCTGAAGTTTTCTCCTCTCCCCCACACTAGTCTTGTTAGGTGACTCTAATTCCTCTTCCTTCTTCTTATACTCCTCCAATAAGGCACAAATTTGGTTCCATAATCCTTCCAACTCCTCTTGCTTCTTCTTTAGGATCAAACCCATCTCACATTCTCACTACTCATAGCTCCTAATTCACACCTCCCTTCCTGCTCTGGTCTATTCAACCGGGATGTTAGAATATCTGTTACAAGCACAATACACACATCAACAGCCAAAACAAAAAGGACAAAGTTACCTGCTTGAGTGGGAGTCGAGGGACCTATCTTCGGATCAAGGGTTTCAAAGGTCAAGTTCCAGTCTAAACCCATTCCCTATTCCTGAGTCTGTTGTGGACGGCTAGAGGTATCTCTATTGATCTCTTAATTATTGTACGGTCATTCATAGCTACGGCGTCCTCCCCAACTTCCTTAATGCCTTCTACTGCTTCCTTTGAAAAGAGAAGCTCAATTTGATGATTGTCCGCTTCCAGGAGACTCATTGAACGAGTTAAATCTACACTCCCCAGGCTTACAATATCTTCTGAATCAATAACACTTGTACCTTCTTCGCCTGAGACTGAATCCTTCTATGTTGCCTCTAAATCGCTTTGGCTGATACATCTAGGGTTTTGTCTATCTAGTGAGATTCGAGCGGCAAGTTTCCAAGGAACCCACAAATTAACTTCTTGAGAATTTTTTAGCTACAAAATCTCAACATGATTAATACACATGAGGCTATGACTACAATATCATCCACATACACTAACACAACTGCCAAAGAAGATCTCTTTCTCTTGATAAGGAGTTTATGATCAACAATTTGATTGAAAATAATCAATCCTTGACTACATCCCTGAACTGATCAAACAAGGCTCTTGGAGATTGTGTTATCCCACAAGTTGACATCTTGAGATGACACACTTTGCCATCATCTCCTAGACTGTTGAAACCGAAAGGAGGCAACATATACATCTCCTCTTGCAAGTTACAAATCTCTACTTAAGAATGTATTTTTCCATCCAACTAACACAATGATAGATCATACACAACTTTTAAGGAGGAAAGTGAAAGGAGGAGGAGGAAGATAACGTACCTAGTGTGCGTCAGGTACCTCAGACCCCAATTTTGGAGTATGTGGTTGTTAGACACGCGAGTGATGATGCTAATGGAGGACCGAAAGTGTGAGATCTTCCAAACGGTAAAAAAACTTGTACCTGAAAAAACGGAAATAACTATAGTATCCTTTTCCCTTTCTCAATGTCTTCCTTCTTCTCTTGCACAACCTTCCTACCCTCCCTTCTTTGATTTTTGTACCACAGTAGATCAGCAGACAGATGCTGCAAGATTTTACTTCATAAGTCTCCCATACGCACCAAGTTTGAAGTATATATTAAACTCTTCCTCTATTCAGATAAGAATCCAAATTTACTGGCAAGTCAATTTGAGTGCTAATACATTAAAATTGTTTTGAGACCTTAATGATTCTTCTAAGAAATAACAGATAAAGAATGCTTTCCTTGAGACAATGACACAAAGTGTTTTCTACTCCATAGCATGTTGAGAATGAGAATACAGTGTTTTCCAATCATTTACATTGCTAGAGATTAGGGCAAAATAACAGAGATTCGAATTCAAAACAAATAAAGGATTTGGGGCAAAACGAAAAACAAAAAACCAACGTATAACCAACCTGGACGCAGATCCAACTTCAAACTTGTGAAAACCCAACATAAAAAAAAAAAAAAGAAAAAAAAAAAGGTCGATCGAAACAGAGTATACGAACAAAACAAAAACCAAAGAGGATTGCTGGACCAAAAAAACGACAGAAGAAAAAAACGAAATGAAAAAATACCTTACCTGTTTATCGGTCAAGGAGAAGTTGCCGCCGCTAGTTGGAGAAGAGGAGAAGAGAAGCTCGATTAGCCAGGTTGAATCGCAGAACAAAAACAAATTATGGTTGATCTATCGTAACGATAAAAAAAATAAAATAAAAAAAAGGAAAAAGAGGATTGATCGTTAAACGAAATGAGAAGAAACCTGTTACATATATATATATAAAAAAAAAAAAGGTAAAATACAAAAACCTCCGGTTTTTGACAATTATAAAAATCTTTCCTATAGTTTTACTTTAGCAAAAACCTCCCTTTTATTTTTATAAAAATCAATAAAAACCTTACTTCCGTCAATGATCAAAACGGAAATCGTTAAACCCATGATAATTTTTTCAAAATACCTATTTTACCCGATTTATTGTACACCTATTTTAACTAAAATGCCCTTTGCCCCCCTCTTCGTAGTTTCATCTTTTATGCAATCTAAAGATGAGCATGGGTGAAAAACGAACGAGGAAGAATTATCAAAATATTTCACTTCACGAAATATTTTTACATCTTTCGGCGATGATTATTCACCGGACGATGGCCATGCTTCATCTGTTGGTCAATGATTCTTCACCGAACGATGGCCATGCTTTATCCGATTGGTCAATTTCTTCACTAGAGCGATTGACGGCATTCGATTTCGATATACAAGTGCTGCATAGATGTGGAGAAAAATGAAGCCCGTGACATACAACTCCAGTGACAACTACGGGAATGGTGCGAATATTGGTAATACCAATACCGACCTTTTCCCGCTACTTTTGAGTTTAGGGTAAGGAATCGTCATGAACCTGGGACCTGATTTGGAAGAAGGAACAATTTCATATTATGCATACTTCCTGCATCGAAAGAGCTTTTAACGATTCCTTGACTTGACCCAAACCATCCAAACACTTCACTGCAACTTTTGTGCCATTTCCGAGAGTCCCTTAAAAAATCGATTCAAATCCTCCTTCTCCAAGCTTCTTACAAAAATTCTCTGTTGCATCTTTGAGATCTTGATAAGAGAATCTCCTGGGTTGGGCAATTATGGTACTCGGTGTAAATCATCCTCCTCATTTTTCTTCCTATAAAGAATAGTCAAGATACAAACTACAATAAAAACAAAAAACAGAGCTGCAAGACTAGATCCTAATATTATTGCAGTCTGGCTTGTTTTCTTTTCAAGAAGAAGGGATGGGGCAGAAGAAACATTTGGTATTTGCACCTTAATGAATGCAGACATATTATACTTTCTTCATTGTTCATCAATGAAAAAAGTTTGGTTAGCAAAAAGCAACTACTTGCGGAAGCATTGGTATGATGCAAAAACAAAACAACCTTGCAAGAACAGTTATTCAAGCATGCCTGCCTACAATTCTCCAAACTCGTTCCAGTTGTGTTTGCATCACTGATGAAAAAGATTAAGTAAGTTACATCCTTTAACTCTTGAAAATTGTGATTTTCAGAAGCTTCACAAGAAATGGAGTAATTGCCTAAAATAGCTATCGTTGCTACCAGTTCCTCCAAGACAACTACACTGCCCAATTGAGCAAATACCATAATTCCCACAAACAGTTGGGTAGCTACACTCTCCATCAGATAAATCTTTTGTCAGAAGATCGCCCACTTCCGTCCACCCTGAGGTTGAGTTCCACTCCTAAACTCTCACATACCCATCTGACCCGAATTTAATGTACTGTATCAAGGTTGTTGGTTTCACAGGAATTGTATCATCAAGCTGGCATGGCTCGGCAGATAATATGTAGAGAGAAAGATTTCCATTCAGGAATCTAACATGGCACGGTCCTGCATTTAGAGCAAGAGCAAACAAACCATTACTAGGACACTTGTAGACCAGTTCGAAGATGAGATGCTGACTATGAGCCTCTACCCTTCTACTACCAAACGGCTCCATTGTTTCCATCGAAGAGCACGAGATTTCCTGTCTTCGTCATGTTTAAGCCCATGATAGAGTTGCCGGTGGATGGTTTCCATCATTGTTCCCATCGGTTTTTGAAGAGGTAAAATAGGCATTTTGAAAAAATATCACGGATTTAACGTTTTCTGTCTTGATCATTGACGGAGGGAGGGTTTTATTGACTTTTTTTTAAGTAAAAGGAGATTTTTGTTAAAATAAAATTATAAGGGAAATTTTTATGATTGTCGGAAATTTTAAGGGAGGTTTTTGTATTTTACCCTAAAAGGGTAAATTTTAGGGTAAAATATTTCCCAGATTGCATTTCGCCAATTAGGGTAAAATAATTTAGGGTAAAATAAAATTATAGGGGAAATTTAAGTGCACCCATATTGTTTGAAATTGACTAATATTTCCCTTACCATTAAAGTTACATTATAAACCATTCAAATGTACATATCGTGACTCTTATAATTTCAAAAAATACCCAATTTACCCTTATTATAACTTCCAACCCTATTGGAACTCAACCCTCTACTGCAACTCTCCACAGATTGCATTTCTCCCTCGTTACAGTCGTCTGCTCTAGTCTGACATAACACTCTTAACTGGGATGCTTTCCGCCAAGCTGCCGTTAATACATTAGAGCGGCGCTTGGTCTACATCCCCTCCTTCAACATGTATCATGGTGTTCCTGGTCTTTATGACTATGGCCCACCTGGTTGTGCTGTTAAGTCCAACGTCCTCACCTTCTAGCATTAGGTAAGCTCAAGATTCTGTCCTGATATATTTTGGGTGTTTTCTTTCTTCAATTGTGTTTTATATGATCGATTTGTTTTTCTTTTTTTTTTCTTTTCGGTAAGTCGTTATTTAATGGAGACGGTGAGACGGAGAACACTCACCTGGTTCTTTTCGGCCTTTGCAGTGCTGACAACCTTCAAAGGTTTTTGGACTATTTGCTGGATTTGGTATACTATATTTGGATTCTAGCTTCGGTGCTCTGTTTTTTTTTTTTTTTTAATTTTCCCCTATTTTCATACAAGTTAACACTTAATTTGGGTTTTTCTTAGAATTCGATGTTTGGGTTTTGAGGCCTGGTTTAAAGTTAGGGAATGTTGCTGAATCTTTACTACTTAACTATTTAAGGAAATAATTTGAATGGTAGGAGGGATAATTTCCTTTCTCGCCATTTTGTTATGGTTCAGACATAGACAAGCTATTTTGTGGGAGGAATTAATTCTTAATGCGGATTAATTGATTTCTGTGGGTACAATCAGAGGAAATGTTGATGGGAAACGATTCAGGATGAGTCCAAAACTCTTTTTCTCTATCTTATTTTGAAAATTTGAAAAAGAATAAAGGGCAAAATAGCATTTTCTGTATTTTTATTAACAAACGCTAACGGTAAGAGAAGTATTAATTAATTGTCAGAAACAATAGAGGTAGTGTTAGTCAATTTTTAAACAGTAAGAGTATACTTAGTTAATTAGATAAACCATAAGGGTAGTTTAAGAAATTTATCCAAAAAAGATAAAATACAAAAACCTTCCCAAAAGTTTCTAACAATCATAAGAACCTCCACTATAGTTTCACTTTAATAAAAACCTCCCCTGAATTTTTAAAGAACTCAACAAAAACTTCCCTTTCGTCACTAACCTAGATGGAAAACCATTAAAATTACAAGAGTGCCGCCGATTAATCATTAGGGCATCATTAAAATATTTCAAAATACTGGAATTGCCCTTGCTTCCCCTTACTCTTGTTGCAAAACGAGGGAATGCCAAGAAATCCTTCCCCTAATCTCCCCTCACTGGTTTTTGTCCTTGATTTCTTCATTCTCCACCTCTCTTCTCCGTCTCCATTGTCCGTCCTCTCTTCCATCAAGCCAGAGCAACCAAAAGTCACAATTCATCTTCTTCACAGCGGTAGTGAACAAAGTTTCGGCAACTAGCAACGACAACCTCATCAAAGCTCTCTCTTTCTCTCCGCTCTTCTCTTCCCTCTCCTATTTTTTTCGTTTATTTCTCTCTTCCTCTCTTTATCTTCTTCCCAATCTTTTGTTTCTTCTTCTTCTTTATGTTTTCCCTTCCTTTGTTTCTTTTGACCACCGCTGCAAATCTCAGTAGTGGTGGTTTGCTTTCTCCTCACAAGCATTCTTCTTCCCACGAGCTGTTCCAATCCTCATCAGCTCTACCAAGGAAGAGATTGCATTTGGCATTTCTCCAATTAGTTTCTTGTCCTCCTCAACTAAAGATACAAAAAAAATGTAGCAACTGCTAGAATGTTTTGTAATTTCTCCTCTTAAAACGTCCAAAATCAATCCCAACCCATTGTTCTTGACAATTAACATTTTGCTTTTGGAATGTCTGGAAATGTTCAACAGGGCTGCCATGGCATTCTCTTGTATTGATGGACTAGTCGTGGATAGAAGCTTTAATAAATTGGGGATTGCGTTGCATCTGCCAAGCAAGACATGTTGAATATGCTTGATTTTACAAGTAACTGAATCTCATAAGCGACCTTCCTCTCTTCACCCGTCTCTTTTGCAAGCCATCGGCTAAAAACTTCGCAAGCATTTTCATGGCTTCTACACTTGCCAGACTGCCAACAAAAATCGTTCTTGTAATGTCATGACTCCTACCACCTGTTCAAGCCACTGGTATTCGGTTGTTGGAACAAAATGAACTACTGAATAAGCTTCTTTAAAGCTCAATTAGGAACCAATGTTTTGAAAATTTTACAATTCCAGTATGTTTAAATATTTTAATGATGCCCTTTTGTAATTTAATGGTTTTCTGTCTAAATTAGTGATGGAAGGGAGGTTTTTGTCAAATTCTTTAAAAATTCAGGAGGTGTTTTTATTAAAGTGAAATTATAGAGGAGGTTTTTATGATTGTTAGAAACTTCAGGGGAGGCTTTTGTATTTTACCCCAAAAAATGAGAAGAAAACCTTACCTGGTTATCAGCTATAGAGGAGAATAGAAGCTCGATAAGAGAAACTAGCTTTTTACATTCGAAGGGAAAATTTCTTAAAGTACCCTAAGTTTTACGAAATTGACTAATTTTATCCCTATTGTGTCTTAAATATCCTTAAATTTTATGACAATCAACTATATCCTCCTTATTATTAGTGCCAATTAATGAAAAGATGGAAAAAACTATTTTATTCATCATTATTCTGTAAATTTTCAAAATAAAACATTTGAATGAACTTATTGTTAATAGAAATGAAAGCACCAAACCTACTGCACCATACCCCTAACAATCATCTCTTCAATTTCTTTTTAGATTTGTGCTTGTTTTGGAGGCTTCTTGTGATGAGATGCATCTAGGAAGACTGCTGTAGTTGCCATATTGCCTCAGATGACCTCATTATCGGGTTTGAACTAGCATAACATTAAGATATTATCTTTAACAATCTCTTTTTTTTTTCTAGGCTCTAAGCTCAGGCATGCATGCCCAACCTTTCCCAATGAAGAAGATACACTGCTAGTGAGGTGGCGTTTGATAAATCTGAAATCTGAAATCTGAAAAGTTTAAAAGATATTAAAAGTGTTTGGAATCTGAAAATGGACTGTTGTTTTTTGACTTTTTAGACGCTTTGAATAAAGAAGGTTGTTTGTGTTGGATCAAACCTTTAGCATCTGATGAGGGGTAATTTGGTCCTTCAAATCACATTGCGACACGTGGCCTTCAAGGCAACACCTCGACGCTGACCAGACAAACCAGCTTGACAAATTAGTCCCAAGCACCTCGTCTAGGCCAACCTCCACCTCGGTTGAGCCAAACTGATAGGTTTCCTAATTCATAGTGACCTGCCTCAAAGATTGGCTAAGCTATAGGAATTTATGGTGACTTGCGAGCGAGCTCATTAGCTTATCCTGAAGAGACATTACCAACTCGAGATCTCCAGAATATTAATGCCTCAACCGTTAGACTTGCCTACCACACCACACGCCCCAAAGTTACTTGGACAGATTGTAACCCTTGCACAAAACACGTAACCGATGCAAAAACTCACCAAATCAAGCGAAAATGGCTCCGCGAGAAGATTAGACCCGTTGTAAGGGGACTCAGACCATTGACACCTATATAAGGCACACATTTCTACCGATAAAGGTACGTACGATTACAAGCTCTCAAGCTCTCTCACTTTCTAAAGACTCTCAAACACTCTTTGACTTAAGCATCAGAGTGCCCACCCTGGGTAAAGACAACCGGGCATTCTAATCCTCTTTCTTGCAGAGCACATCAGCTCGGCCCTAACAAGGAACCATCTGAATCATCATCTGAGTCATCTGACACGAGGGAGCAGCCAGATCGCGCTACATCAGCATCTAAAATTCACTAATTTTACTATTTTACCCCTAAATTAGACTATTCGGTTGTAGCAGCGAGAGAAGAAGAAGAAATGAGAGATGGAGAGAGAAGGTCAGAACTCATCATCACCACTAGTTCATTGGAGGAGTTGCATCGACAAGAGAAGAAGAAAGAAGAAAAAGAGGGAGGGAGGGAGGGAGAGAGAGAGAGAGAGAGAGAGAGAGAGAGAGAGAGAGAGAAGGCCAGAACTCGCTGCCACTAGTTCGCCGAAGGAGTCACTTGTTGTCACTAGTTCACCGCTACGTCAATTGGAGAAGATGAACGGTGAGAGGGAGAAATGCAAGCAACACTTTCAAGGGTATATTGGACTTTTGGCCAAGTCTAAAACGCATCTGAATGCTTCTAGCACCTAGCCCATGTCTTATTATTTCAAATCTGAAAATAATTTTTACACAAATTTAGATACACTTACAAACACCTCTAACGTCTGAAAAGCAACATTTTCAGTCTTCAGAGGTTTGAAAAGTGTTATCAAACGCCACCTGAGTAAAGTTTGTTTTTTTTTTATTATTTGGAAAGCCAATTAGGGAAAATTAACACATTTGAGTTCAAATAAAAGGGAGACAATAAACCACATTGATGCTTGGCTGAAATTTATTTTGGAGCTTATTGAATTATAGTTTGAAAAAGAATGATATAGTGCAAACTCGACCACAAAGGGTATTATTGGGTTTTTAAAAAATTATGTGTCACGTGGTGTCACATTGTGATAAAAATTAACAGACACTAACAACAAGGGAGGATTTAGTTAATTATTAAAAAACTTCGGGGTACTTGAAGACAATGTGTAAATAGTAGGGGTGGAGTTAGTCAATTTTCTAAAACTTAGGGGTGCTTTAAGAAATTTGCTCAAAAGTGAATTATGAAAGTTAAGTGGGGATAATTTTGAAAGAAAAAAATCCAATAAGTGATTATTGAATAAACATTTATTAGTGTTTGAGAGTTCACTACATCATTAAGCACTTATTGGTGTTTGAAAAATAAGCCCAAAAAAGTGCTTATTTTAAAAATAAAGGTTATTTTTTTAAGCCCAAATTTTCAGCTTTTTTAAGTGCTTGTATAATAAGCACTTATTCAAAATTTTCTTCCAAAATTATCCCTAGTTGAATTTTAAAATACCACTTATGAAACTATCCATAATTGAATTTTATAGAAGTATTTTAGTAAAAGTGCTTTTGTAAAAGCGATTTCTTTTAAGTACTTTTATAAAAGTCATTTGTATAAGTACTTTCGTAAAAGTACTTTTATAAATGTGCTTTGATAAAAATGTTTTTATTAAAGTGCCTTCATAAAAATACATTTGTAAAAGTACTTTTATAAAATTACTTTCGTAAAATTTGAAAGAAAATGAAGGACAAAATAGCCATAATTGCTATTTAAGTGCTTATTGGAAAAAAAGGCTATCAAATGCCTAATATGAAATAAGTGCTTATATTTTTAAAATAATCACTAGAAAAAGTTGGGCGCCAAATGCAAATAAGTGTTTATTCAAATAAGCACTTGTTTTTAACACAAGCACTTCCAAACATGGCCAATAAGATGGAATTGTTTTTGGTAATGAAAAGAGGGCACTAACAAAGATGAGGGGTAGTGAGACCCTAGAGATCTTCCCACCTAATTCTCTCAATTTATATCTTTAAAATAAGCTAGAATTTTGGGCTTCTATAATAAGTATTTATTTTTAAAATAAACACTTATTTTGAAATTATTTGGGAGTGCTTGTGTTAAAAATAAATGCTTGAAAACAGACACTTATTTGAATAAGCACTTATTTGCATTTGGCACCCAACTTTTTTGGTGCTTATTTTAAAGAATAAACACTTATTTCATATTGGGCGTTTGGTGGTCTTTTTCTCCATGAGCACTTAAATAAGTTCTTGTAACTCTTTTATCCTTCATTTTCTTTCAAATTCTCAAAATATACCTTGTGTTTTTCAAACCCACCGCTGAGGTGGCAGCTTTTAAGTTATAGACCAATATTCTATAGGAAAAATTCCACTTTAGTATCCTAAACTTTGGGGGTAGTGTCAAATTAGTATTCAAACTTTCAAACATGTCATTGTAATACCCAAACTTTCAAAAAGTGCCAAAAAATGATAAAATTATCAAAAAATCGGATTATAAGAATTCTAAAAAACATCTTTTGCTTAAAGAAAAACATCTTTTACAGTAAAGCTAACCTTGAGAAGTTTGTTGCTAGTTAAAGAACATGAGGTTAGAGTTAATCCTCAATCCCAATACGAGATCAATAAATACACAACCAAATGCTTCTGAAAAGAGATTCAAACACTGACGAAGAAAAATATGCTCTGTATCGGACAGTTTATGAAGCGAAACGAAATGAGGCAAATTCATGGGTCAAGTGTCGGTGTTCATGAGTTCAAATTCATGAATTCACGTCCTCTATCCTCTCATCAAGTCAGTCCAACTATGGCTCAGTGTTATTATGGTTCAGTTTTAAGGTAGAAGATATTGATTAATGAACAATATTTTGTTTTCCATGTAGTTTTGACATTTTGAAAATTTTTAAATTTTACATGACATCACATGATAAGATAACTGATGGATTATTAGCACTAGGGACTAAATTGACACTTTTTGAAAGTTTAGATAATGCAGTGACATGTTTAAAAGTTCGGGTACTAACTTAACACTATCCCCAAAGTTCTGGGTACTAAAGTGGAATTTTCCTTATTCAATAAACCATGAAACCAACAAGCAGAACTTGTTCTTGGACTCGGATCAGGTTGACCACACCCAAGATTGACTCATCAGTCATCAAACACTTAATAAATAAACTCTAGAAGGATCTTGAGCTTTAGAGAAATACTAGTGGGGACCCGTGCGATGCACAGGCTTTGTTGAGTGAAAGTGAAATAATGGAAATACATAATAGTAAAGACATTTTTTTTTTGTATTTTTATTGTAACACTATGAACTAAAATCATCATAGGCAAGGATTATAATGTTTAAATTATATAATTTATAATTTATATGAAAAAAAAAAGTATTTTAAATACACTATGAACTAATTACATTTATTTCTTGAAGGTTAATTGATAATTAGAACATATTTTCCAAAAGTAATTTTAAAGGTGATTTGGGATTGTTAATTTTTTGTCAACGTTTAGATGGTTGATAAAGAAAACTAAATAACACTTGAAGGGCATTTGTGTCTTTTTCAAATGTCACTTAACGGCTGGTTAACAACTAGTTAACGACAGAATTGTCACTATGCTCAAAGTATAGGGTACTAATCAGAAATTTTCCCTTATATTTAATAAATAATTTTAATTAATTAAAATACTGTAATTATTAAAAATGTTGTAATTGTTAAAATTACTATATTAATTAAAAACATTGTTAATTAATAAATTCAGTATTTTAATAAATACTTTTAATTAATTAATAATACTATAATTATTAAAAATATTGTATTAATTAAAGTATAGTTAATGTTGTTAATTAATAAAGTATTGCAATTATTAAATTATTGTTAATTAATAAATACTTCAATTTTAATACTATTTTTAATAAATTATAACTTGCATTATATTAATTAATAAGTACATTATTTAATATTGTTTTTGAATAAATAATGATAATTATTTAAAAATAGTATTAATTAATAAATACATTATTTTTAATAAACATGATTCATATTGTTAATTAATAGAAATACTATTAGTTATTAAAAATACTATATTATTACTGATATTGTAAATTTTAAAATACAATAATTGTTTTTACTACTCCCTCCCTCCTTCTCTCTCTCTCTCTCTCTCTCTCTCTCTCTCTCTCTCTCTCTCTAATGTCTTCTTTAAATGTAATGATGGCACGCATTAAAATAAGAAGCTTTAGAAAACCCAAAGGTCTCTCTCTAATAATGTGTATCTTTATTAATCTAATCATGATAAGCAATGATTACTTTTTTTATATTAAAAAAAGAAAATAGGAAAAAATGCAAACAATTGAGAAACTAGATAAATAGCTTATCTCAAAGGAGAGATATGCTGACATGGACTCACCAACTTTATATATATTAGAGTTGACAAAAATAAGAACATGGGTTTGACTGATACCGAAAAAGATGATATTGGAAAAATTAAGCTCATGTTTGCCATGACTTAAAATAAATACTTCTAGCCAATGTTTTAAAAACCAGCCTGGAATTGGAACCGTTTTCGTCACTTGTTTCCATGTCGATGGCTCAACCGTTCAGTTTGAACGAATGACCCATTCTAACAAAAATATATTGTATTAATTAAAAGTACAGTTAATATTGTTAATTAATAAAATATATAATTATTTAATTGCTATTACTTAATAAATACTACAATTGTTAATACTATTTTTAAATAAATTATAAGTTGCATTATGTTATTTAATATTGTTTTTTAATAAATATCGGCAATTATTTATAAAATGTTGTAATTATTAAAAACATTGATAATTAATAAATACATTAATTTTAATAAATACGATTAAATTTGTAAATTAATAAAAATAATGTTAATTATTAAAAATATTGTAAATTTTAAAATACAATAAATATTATTACTACTCCCTCCCTCCTCTCTCTCTCTCTCTCTCTCTCTAATGTCTTTATTAAATGTAATAATAACATGCAATAAAATAAGAGGACTTGGAAAACCCAAAGGTCTCTCTCCCTCTCTCTCTCTAATGTCTTTATTAAATGTAATAATAACATGCAATAAAATAAGAGGACTTGGAAAACCCAAAGGTCTCTCTCCCTCTCTCTCTCTAATGTCTTTATTAAATGTAATAATAACATGCAATAAAATAAGAGGACTTGGAAAACCCAAAGGTCTCTCTCCCTCTCTCTCTCTCTCTCTCTCTCTCTCTCTCTCTCTCTCTCTCTCTCTCTCTCTCTCTCTTTAATGTCTTTATTAAATGTAATAATAGCATGCAATAAAATAAGAGGACTTGGAAAACCCAAAGGTCTCTCTCCCTCTCTCTAATAATGTGCAAATTTATTAATCTAATCAAAATAGGCAATTATTACTTTTCTATATTTTTAAAACAAAAGAAAATTGAAAAAAATGCAAAAAATGGAGAAAATAGATAAATAAATTCTCTCAAAGAAGAGGCATGTAGACATGGACCGTCCAATTTTATTATATATAGATAGATTAAAGCTAAAAAAATAAAAACATGGGTTTGACTATGATACCGAAAAAAGATGATATTGAAAAAATTAAGCTCATGTGTGACGCGACTTAAAATAAATACTTCTAGCCAATGTTTTAAAAACCGACCTGGAATTGGAACCATTCATGCCACTAGTTTCCAGGTTGACAGCTTAATCGTCCGGTTTGAACGGATGACCCATTCTAACAAAAAATATTTTATTAATTAATACTGTTAATTAATAAAATACTATAATGACTTAATTACTGTTAATTAATAAATACTATAATTATTAATGGGGGGCCCTAAGCATTTTACTAATTATCTATTTTACCTAGGGGAAATTTCAAAATTATAGCCAATATTTTCCTACACTTCATAGGCATATTTTTTGAAAAAGGGACCATTGATTTGGCAAAGTTAGGGCATTGTCCTGATGCATTAGCATAATCATCAAGAATTTATCTGATTTTAAAGCATGCTTGAATAGTAGCATCAACAAATATTAGACATTCATCCGCAAATTGTAAAATAGGAATATTTGGCCATCCTTAGAAATTTTGCATCCAATTGAGATCCCCAAAATCTTCATATTCCTGATCCAACTTTTTAGCAAAGGCTAGAACATATAAAACAAAAATGTAATGAGAGAGAGGGTTACCCTGTCTTATGCCTCTAGTGGGATAGATCTCTTTTGAGGGCTTGCCATTAATCAAATTCTGATATGAGATAGATTTGATGCATTCCACAACCCGGCCCACCCACCTCTCATGAAAACCAAATTTTCTTAGCACATCCTCAATGAAATCCCATTCTAATATATCATAAGCTTTTTTTACATCAATCTTTCAAGCAAGCATTCCATATCTACCTTTCTTCCTCCCCATAGAATGGATCATTTCAAAGGTAATCAAAATATTGCCATTGATTTGTCTACTAGGAAGAAAAGAACTTTGAATTGGAGAAACTATTTTATCCAATACAGGTTTGATTCTATTGACAAGAATCTTGGGAAAAAATTTGTAAATGACATTGCATAGACTTATGAGTCTATAATTATCCATTCATTTTGGGTTGTTCTTTTTTGGGATAAGAGTAATAAAAGTTTTACTAAGGATTTTATCCAACAGATATTTGATTCTATTGACAAGAATCTTGGGAAAAAATTTGTAAATGACATTGCATAGACTTATGGGTCTATAATTATCCATTGATTTTGAGTTGTTCTTTTTTGGGATCAGAGTAATAAAAGTTTTAGTAAGGATTTTATCCAACAGAGATTTGATTCTATTGACAAGAATCTTGGGAAAAAAATTGTAAATGACATTGCATAGACTTATGGATCTATAATTATCCACTGGTTTTGGGTTGTTCTTTTTTGGGATAAAAGTAATAAAAGTTTTACTGAGGATCTTATATAACTTCCCTGAGTGAAAGAAAGCTTTCACAACCTTGCATACTGAGTCTCTAATAATGTTCCAGAATTTTTTTCTTTTTTTAAATAAGGCATTAAGACCATCGGGCCCCAGGGTTTTAAGTTCTTTCATTAAATATAGGGCATTGAGAAGTTCCTCATACGAGACATCCCTACTTATCTCATAATTATGCTCATTGCTAATGTAGGTCTTAATACCATTAATGACCTTTTCATTGTTTCTTGTACCATCTGTTTGAAAATAATGGTCAAATTGACTGCAAAAATGATTTGAAAATTCTAGTTGATCATTAATCCAATTACTCTCACCATTTTTTATACATATTATCCTGCTCCTAGCTTTTCTTATAGTACATTGTGTGGAAAATTTGTTATTTTTATCTTCTAAATTTCCAATCTATTCTTGAAACATGGCCCTACTTACCTCACGCGAGAGAAACCTAGCTTGTGTTGTTCAAAAGATGCCCATTTTTTACATCTAACACCATTTGGGTTTGAAAATTGTAGATCCAATATATATAGATTTAAGTGAACAATTGGAATGATCAAAGATTGAATAAAATCCTTCTCTCAAAGTAGATATCCAAGTAGTAAACGAGACCCATATATTTAATGGACAATCTGATAAAATGGTATGGGTTAAAAACCAATAGGAAAATTCACAATGAAGGATTTTTGTACTATGATTTGGCAGCAGGAAAATGGACATTTGGATAGAAACCTATTGGTCGGTATTAGAAGGATATGGAAACTGAAGCTACCCCTAGATTTAAGCTTTTCATGCGGAGACTTAGTCGGGGTTTTATCATTACTAATACAAAGTTGTTTGAAAAAGGGTTTTAATTAGGGGTGATCATAAAAAACAAGACTAATGAGACCAAACCAAAATGGTTGGTTAACCCAACCAGTCGATTTAGTTTTGGTACGATATTTTCCAAAAATCGAAGGTATCATCGGTTCAGTTTCAATTAACCAATATAAAAAGCCATCAGTTAAGCGAACCAATTGATATACATAAATTAATATATTACTAGTAATTAAGCACACATGTTGCATGTGAGAAATTTTTCTTCATATTAATTACGTGAATTTTAGATGTATCATAGTTAAGATAGAAATTGAAAATTAACAAAAGTAACAATAAGATTAAAAATAAACTTAAATATTTATTATTCAATTATGGCATCATGGGTTTCTTTGAAAAGTTGGATTATTGACCTAGCATATAGATAAGAAAATAGCATTGCTTTTGGAATAGTTTTAAATTAGGAAAAATTATAGTCGGAATTGGTTGTACATTTAAAATTAGGCTACAAGTTGGTTAATAAACCAACAAAACTCTAACAACCGGCTCTACATTTCAAATTATAAAAACTCTCGCCATGTCATCGGAGGGTTATGCTGACTGTTGCCAACATCCATATTGGACACAACAAAAAGCTTATACTAAAATTGCCTTTTAATGTTAGTTGATTGGAAAAAAGAAAAAGAGTTTTTAGTTTCTCCCTCTCTCTCTCTCTCTCTCTCTCTCTCTCTTTCTTAATCTCCCTCACACATCTCACTCACAATAATCTTTATTTTCTCAACGACTATGTGATTTGAAAATAAATAAAAATGGTTTTTGGTTTTTGTATTTATGTGATCTATATCAATTTCTCTTGTTTTCTCTCTCTACATGTCGTTCTCCCTCAATCTCTCTCATTCTTTTTCTCAATTGATCTCTCCTTCTCCCTTAATTTCTATCGTTCTCCCTTAGTTTCTCTCCTACTCCCTATATCGTTTTTTTTTTATTTTCTTACACACTTATATTGTATTAATTAGATTGTATAAAAAAACATGAGACCAACTTGGTATGGTTCAAAAATTATTAGACCGGTTTGATAAAAATTCACAAGAAACTCTTGGTTATGAAATTTACACCAACTGGAGAATGATAGAGATTGAGGGAGAAGGAGATATTGACCGAGAAGGATAGTGAGGGACAAGAATGAGAAAGATTGAGGGAGAACAATAGAAATAGAGGTTTTGATTTGGCTACATATCGAAGCTAAAAGAATGGGAGAGATAAAGGGAGAAGGAAATCGAGAGATGACTATGAGAGTGAGAGAGAAGGAAGGGAAATCGAAGACAAAGGAGGTGGGAGAAAACTAAAACCTAATTTTGATATATGTTTTTCGCTATGTCCAACATGGAATAAGAATCCCATGTTGGCAACAACCACATAAACCTCCGGTGACATGGCAGAGGTTTTTATAATTTGAAATGTAGAACCGGTTGTCAGAGTTTTGTTGGTTTCTGTGGATCAACCTACAACCTAATTTAAAATGTGCAACCGACTTTGACTATAATTTCCCCTTTAAATTATATATTTCATTAATACTATATAAAATATTTTTTACTTATCACACTTAATTTTTGTTTGTCTATGGTATCATTTTATTCAAAACCACTAACCCACCATCTAAAAATAAAAATTGTTTGATTTCTATGTTGTCATTTAATTTTGTATTACATTTCCATCATTGATAAAATTATTTCTTATGTATAAAACTTATTTTTGTTCAATATAATGAATGTACAATATTAGAAATGTACCAATATTTTATTTTTTATAAATATATAACATTAGATAAGTGTCAAAATTTTCTCTATTTTTTTGGTGATTCTTTGTATTTTCTATTTTTAAAAATTTTATTATTTGACTATGACATTATTTAATTTCCATGTGGATTTTGAATTTGGCATTCCATTTTCATCATTAACAAAAATACTTCTTACATTCATAATTATTTATTTTAAAATTTTATTATTTAATTATGGCATTATTTATTAATCCATTTGATCCCAAATAGTCGAATTGTTTGCCCACCACCGAGAGAGAAGAAAATGGTTTTGTTTTCAAATTACTTTTTTAAATATTTATTTGTATACTATTAAAATTAATATTATGGATTTAATTACAAGAGTTTAATAATGAGAAAAATATATCTTAAATATAATGAGAGAGAATAGGAAAATAATTTTATTTCCATTTGGTTTTAAATTTTATATTCCATTTTCATCATTAATAAAAAACATTTCTTATTTATCATAGTTATTATTGTTTAATATGTATGTTTAAAACATTCCCAATTTTTTTAATTTTATTATTTAATCATGGCTACATGGACTAACCCATTTGACCCAAAATGATTTAATTTCTTACCACCACTTAGATGAAAATACTATTTTTGCTAGGTAGATTTTAAAAGTATAAGTTTTTATGTTATTGGAATTATTAATTTATTAAGTATGGATTTAATTAATAAAACTTAATGATGAGAAAAATAAAAATGACTTAAAAATATGATTCAATGAACATGAATGCAAGTTAATAACTTAAGTGTTGGATTTAATGAGAGAGAATTGAATGCATTGAATATTTTTAAAATACCTCTTTTCAATTCATTTAATATCAAGAACTGGTTACCCTATTTGCCCTCATTTTTTATCAATAAATTTAAAAAGAGAGGTAAATTTTGTCCTTAGGAAATTCCATAAATATTCTTGAGGCCATCTGTACTTTTTAAAGTAGTATAGGTATGTATATTATATATATTTTATATTGTCTATATTATAAATATATATATATGCATTATATATAACTATATATTTATAATATATAAATATTATTCATTATTTATAATGTAATATTTTATATATATTTTTAGTTTTAAATTATATATTAATGTATTTTTATAATATATATTATAAATGTAAAAAACTAAAAAAATCAATGAACCGATGGCTAACCAAACCGGTCAACTGGTTAACTGATTGGCTTTGGTTTGGTTTCAATTACTAATTTTCCAAAAATCGGTACTACCAGTTCAATCTAAAGAATAAGCCCAAGGTTCGGTTAACTGAATTGTGACCACCCATAGTTTAATCCAGATGAAGGATGCCCCTTTTTGCTACACTAAGGCAGAGTTTGTGTGTCACATCTTCCTATGCTATCCCTTTGTTAGATCTCCATTTTTTGCAAGTCCTTGCACATTGAATTTTGATTCCATTGGCTTCCCTAGTTTAACTCAGTTCTTGATATATTTCTTAAGTCTTAATCTAGATGTTTACCAATTTAATTCTATATCGGCTTGGATGGCTATCATGTGGTATTTTCTTTGGCAAGCAAAAAATGGTTTAGACTTATTTTGGGTTGAGACCGCACAATTAAGCACTTATTGGCATTTGGGCGATAAGCTTGAAATAAGTTCTTATTGGAGAAGCCCAAAATTCCAACTTTTTAAGTGTTTGTACAATAAGCACTTGTTCAAAATTTTGATTCCAAAATTGTCCCCAGTTAGATTTCAAAATACCACTCATGCCCTTTGAACGTCCAAAAACATAGGGTTTGGCCATTTGACCCTATCATTGCTTTTCCTATTTTTTGTTTTTTCATCTTTAAGTGATCAATTTAGTAGAATTTTTTTCCCGTTTTTTTCATGTTTCATTTTGTTATTCTCCATCATCTTTTCATTGTACTAGGGGTGGAACTTCACCATGAACTGATCAACTAGGTAATGTATTTCATCATTAATAAGTGCTTAATGGCCTAGTGTAGGCTTCCTTTTCTTCTTGTGGCATCTCAAAGAACTCTCTGCTAACTGTTTCTAGTCTCTAAAAGACCTCATTGGGTATGCCACGGTTAATAACCTAAAAGATGCCCCACTCTTTTTGGGAAATTGGGGTCATTGAATCTTGGAGGAGAAGCTCTGAGGTGTGTCCGAAAACAATGTCTTTAAAACGTTATTTGCCCCCATTTAGTTCCACTGAGTTTGCTATTGGGTTACAGGAAAATTTGTTCCTAGGATACAACAGAGCGTTGGACGGGAATTTGCAACCAACAAAGTTGAAGAGTCTCCGAAAAAATCTTATGTGAGACAGTAGTAGATTGGACTGAGAGAGACAAGAGTGATTTTCGAACCTTGTGTATGCAATTGATTGATTCACACTCCTTAAATAATTTCTGAAGAGTAATGAGGCAGAGGAAGGTATTGATTCAGAAAAGAATCTTTGAACAATCACAATTTTTGTTTGAACCAAAATGATTATGGGAATAGACCCTTCCAATTCCGATGGGAAATTGGTCACCGTCGGGGTGGAGGCTCATTTTTCTCCCCAACAAGGATTTGAAATGGGGGTGAGATGTTATTTAGAAATTGGGGACAAGGAGTGGGAGTATGGTCTCCACCTTGAGCACACCCTTTGCCATTCTTAAAGTTCACCATGCCAACACATTAAAGTAATAATAAAATAGATATGTAATAGTAGTAAAATTAATATTTAATAGCATACAATGCCAAAACATGAAGTTATGAAAAATAAAATACTACTAAAATAGATTAGGAAATTAAAATAAATGTTAATAAATAATATTAAAACAAGATAACAGGTATTAGTAAGTATATATTTCATCAGGGGAATAAACCATTCCAAACAGATTATGGGAATATACTATTCCAATTCGGATGGGAAACCGATCACCTTAAGATGGAGGTTGATTTTTCTCCCTAACAAGGATTTGGAATGGGGATGGGATTTTATTTAGAAATTGGGGAAAAGGAGTGGGAGTATGGTCCCCACCTTGAGCTTGCCCGGTTGCCATTCTTAAAGTCCGCCATCATATCAACATATTAAAATAATAAAAATTTTAGATATGTAATAGTAGTAAAAAAAAATAATTAATAGTATACAATACCAACACATGTAGTTAGGCAAAATAAAATATTAATAGGATAAATTAGGAAATTAAAATAAGTATTAATAAATAATATTAAAATAAGATAACAAGTATTAGTAAGTATATATTTCATTAAGTTTTTGAACTAGCCATTTAATTTTAAATTATTTTTCTATGGTGCACCTATTTTTAAATTCCATTTAAAATGAATGGAATGAATAGAATTGAATAAAAATAGTAAAAATAAAAAAAATATCCAACAAAAATAATAAGATTGATACAAAATAAAATTCATTTAAATTCAATTTAGAATAATAAAAATTAACAAGAATTTATTTAACCATAATAAAAATTAATAAACATTAAATATAAAAATTAATACAACTTTATCTAACAATATATAATCCGATAATAATGCTTGGGTTGCAATTAAAGGTGTAATGTGGGCCGTGCGGGGCTGGCATGGCCCCATGTACCATAGCGAGTTGCATTGATCTGGCAAATGGGCTTGTAGGAATGACAATGGGGCGGGTTTGAGGTGGAGCACCCCTCCTCCTTGTGGACAAGATACTCTACCCCGTAGGGGTGTCAATTGGACTAGATTTGGTCCAATCCGATTCAGTTCAATGTTAGTTCATTATAAATGCATCAGGTACAATTCAATGTCCGGACTGTCCAATCTAGAAAAATTCATTTTGATTTAGATTGATTTCAACTGAAACATGGTCTATTAACATATATTCTTATCTTATATCAATGGGCCAGATATTGGCCTAATCCAACCCAATATATTTTATTGATCCGTTCAAATTAATTTTAGACTAAACGGAGTCCAATCCAAAACCGATCCATTGACACCCTTATTATACCGTCCTGGCCTCGTCCCTAATGGCAAGGCAAGTTTGAGACGAGGCATCCACTCCACTCCCTTTCGGGGATGGAAAATCTCCAATTTTCCCGCCAAAGTATGAGGCAGGGACAAGGTGCGATTCATGTGTTTAGGGTGAGGGATGGGTTGTGGAAAACCGAGAGAGCCATCATGTTAATTGTAATTTGAAAAGTTTTCAAGTCTTTGTGAAGAAGCTTTATGTACTAACGAATTTGAATAGGATGGTTGTTCTTTATCGGATAACTGTTTTAATAATTAATGAATGTTAAAAAGTTAAATCAAAACATGCAACTACTTCAATTAAAATTTTGTAAAAGTGGAGATGCGGGGTATCGATCCCCGTACCTCTCGCATGCTAAGCGAGCGCTCTACCATCTGAGCTACATCCCCATACATTTTTAATAAAAACATTGAGATGTATGTATTGTGGTATCTAATTATCCCACCAAATAAATGATTGACGCAAGTTGATTTAGCTCCGCCTTGAATTGTATACGTAATCGCCTTTTTATGTGAGGTAAGTCAAATAACTTAAATATCGAGTTACCTATTCTTAAAAGTCATTGGATTTCCCTCGTGGGTCGTGGCTGTAAAAATGAGGAGTTATATTTTTTTGTTCACTTCCCGTATGTTTTTGGTTACAGATGGCAATTTGACCATTCCCTTGGGGCCTCGTCCTATCCCAGGGTGGTTTTTTTACATTGATTGGGGTTTACGGCAGATTTTGGGAAAAACCCGACTTTATTATATGATATAATACATATTAAACTGTTAATATATATTATATTATACAATATTTATTATATAGTACAAAATTCTAAGTAAGTCTCAAATAAATAAATAAATTTATAAATATGCAAGTAAGAGTGATGGGGCGAGGCAGGGCAAATTCGGGGATCCCAATTCCCTTAGAGAAGGGGATGGGGTTAGGATCTCTAACCCTGATGGATTTCAGAGTGGAGCATTTGAGTACGAGGTTAGAGATGGGGCACGTAAAACCTGGCCCGACCACATTGCCATTCTTAGTCTTTCAATGTGGAGATGCAAGAACAAGCAAAGCTTGGAATTTGTGTGTTAGATGAAAAATAAGTATTTCATTAGCTTGAGCCATTAAACTTTGTTGTTGAGTTTTGTTTCATAGGACTGGAACTTTGGTGGGTTTGGTTGGGGTAAGGGACAATCCAGGCCTAACCTAGAGACCTAAACCTCGAACTCGAGCTTGGCCAACTCAGGTTAAAGCCTAGATTATTTTGTCAACCCAATACAACATAGGATGGGTTCAGAGTGAGAGAGTCTAGATATGTCACCCATGACAAGACCTGACAAAAAGTTTACCCAACCGGTGTACCTGACCTAACCCAACCTGAAAAAACGGGGTTAGGGTTTCATATTTAGCTACCTGAATTTGAGAATGATCCAACTTGACTCAACCCGAAAAAAGAAAAAAAAAACTGGGTTGGGTTGGATTGGGTCATGGGTAAACCCACTGACCCAATTGTTAGGTCTAATTGGGACTATTTGTGTATTCTTAGAAGCTTTCTCTCTTTCATCTTTACTATTTAGTCTTTACGCTTTATCATTTACTATTGGGCAAATTTCTTAAACTACCTTTTTGGTTTAGCTAATTGACTAACTATACATATCCCTACTGTTTAACTATTGTCTTGTGTTATTCCTAGTGTTTCTAACAATTGCCTAACTCCTCCCTTACCGTTAATGTTTCGTCATAATCCATTCAAATGTGACATCACGTGACTGTTATAATTTCAAAAAAAAAATCCCTAACTTACCCTTATTGAAAATGCTCTTTTCGTTTGGGCAAGACGATTCTGCCATAAAATACTCTTTTATGGTTGAACCAGTCATTGGTATAAACACGAGGAGCAAGTTGATGGAGTTCAAATCAGCCCCTCACAACGTCCAACAGCACATCCCCACTGTGTATTGGGAACATCTCCTGATGATAATACCAGGAATAATGATGTCATCATTGAGAGATGTTCCCAAATACATGGCAGGGATGTATTGTGGGACATTGTGGGGGGCTGATTCGGTCTCGAGTTGATGCTGAAAATCTTTGGCTCTAGTACCGACACTGGACCTGGGTGACTATTGATGCTCCGTCATAAAGCTCCAACCTTTGCATCACAAAGGTATGCGAATGAGTATATCCAATTCTTCTTCTTAGTCACTTATTAAAAAAGCAATTGGCTCTTGAATGTCATGGAGTTCGGTTGTCGTTTTCCTATTCAAGCGATAGTAAAACCATTTAACAAGAACCCATTGAAGTCTAGATTAACCCTTACGATTTTCAGGCAAAAAAGTTTCCCGAAATGGTTTGAAGGAACCAAAAGCTTTTTACCTTTCCAAAATTTGAGGAAACTTTGCAACGGTTCATGAAATTGTTTTACAATGTAAAAGAAAATAACAATAGGATATGATGGTGTTCAATAGCTTCTGCCGAAATGCCACTCCCCGAACCGTCGGCCATAGTCGGAAATTGCCTCCCACAGTGCGTACGAGCACCACACATCCAATGTCTTCAAACTTAAGAGATTACCTACATTCTGCAGAGAGAGAAAGAGAGAGAGAGAGAGAGAGGGGTTGATTCTAGTGATGTCGCTCCTGGCCAATTTTCAATCATTGGTGTTGCTGATATCGTTCCCTAGATCAGGTTAATTGTTCTCTGGTTGGGAGCTGTATGAGTGCAGTAATGTCCATGTATCGCTCCGTGAAAAGGGCGGAGTACAGAGTTGTACTATATTCCCGTGTTCAATGGGGTATGCTCTTTCTTCTTGGGGGAGAATGTCAATATAATCTTAAGCTGCGTTTGAAATTGATGTAAATCATGAACGATGTAAACATTTGCATCGGTTCAATTTTGTTCATGTCTAGAAAGAGTGTGTAATAATGATCGATGTAAAACTTCACTCCGGTTTAATTTTGTGCACATTTGGATGGAGTGGAGTTTTACATTGTAAATCAGTGTAAATCCTCTTCATATGTAAAGTTTTACATCGATTTTATCGATGTAAATACTACATCGATAAAATCAACATAAAACTTTACACCAATTGCACCACGTATTTCAAAAATACAATGGTCACTTAATGACAGTTCAGTGTAAAACATCATCGGCGTACTACACTGATTCCAAATGCAACCGTTATAGATACAACCGACAATTGAAAATTTTCGTAGAACATTCAAAGTTACGTTGAGAAGCTTCCAACATAGGGAAGAGCAATTGGTAAAGCTGACAACGAAAGATCGATAATAAAATCCGATAATATATTCAAAATTTCTAGTAGAAGAATATTTTCCCGCCCACTTACAACTAGGGGTGTAAATGGATCACCGATTCGATCTTATTTGGTCGACTTTGAATCATCCCTATTCGAATATTTGGATTGGACAGGATCAGATTGACTAATAGGATCCAATTAGAAAGCTGATCAGATTCGGATGACCCCTATCTAGTATATTATATATTTATAAATATAAATATATATAATACACATATATGCTATTTATTTATAAATTTATTATATTATTTATTTTTTTATAGAAAATATGTATATATGATGAAAATAATTAAAAATACTTGTATTTTTTTGTTTTTACTTTATTTAAATTAATATATTTTATTTTTCTTTTAATAATTTATAATTAATTTTTAAAGAAAACAAGTTGGACTAGATCAAATCTGAAGATCCGACTTACCAATAGGATTCGAATTCAAATCGAGTCCTATCAGATCCAATTGGATCAGATTTGAATATACCTTGATTTGAATCCTATCCTATCCGTTTGCATCCCTACTTACAAGCTCTACTTGAGTAGTGGATGAATTCAAGCTGACAAGTGGTTCAAGAGTAACAATGAACCAAAAGCATATCCAATCCATTTGGGTAGTGCAAGATATTTCGAATTCATCCACTAAAAGCATATTCAATTCATCAGTTTAATTTATATTGAAATTTTGAAGAATAGTGAAGGGCAAATTTGATATTTCATTTCTTTCCATTAGCATTTCACGCCATGTCAATTTTCACAAACAGTAGGGGTAGCACAAAACAATAGTTAAACAATAGGGGTATAGTTAGTCAATTAAGTAAACAATGGCGGTTTAAGAAATTTTCCCTTTACTCTTTGAATTGTTGAATGTTTTAGTTTTTTTTTTATGTTGAAATTTTAAGATAAATTCCTTTAATTTTAAAATTTTTATGTATCTTTTCTTTATTTTATACATTTTTTGTTATTTTTAGGGATGACCCGAATTGACTTGTGGGTCAACCCTGACCCGAACATTTAGGGTTAGGCATTTGCTGATCCAACCCGAAATTCAACTTGCATTTTATTGACCCAACCCAATTGCGTGGTCTATCCATAATGCTACCCACAAGCCTACCACAAACACAACGGCAAATGAGAATTAATTAGAGGAATTTGTTGGATATAACAATCCTTAATTAATATAAAATCGGATATAAAAAGAAAATGAAAAAGAAATTCTCACAACGATTCTATGATACTGACCAAGAAAAGGAAATTAAAATAAAATTTACATAGCATATATATAACCAATTTGATCAGTACAGCCGTGCAGTGTTAATTAAATTAAGTTTCATCGGGTCGATCGTGCGACTGGGCAAATATCAAAGAGATTCCTGAGAGCTATTCACGCCCCAAGACTGCAATGGTGGAGTAAGAGCACGATGATATGATGGAAACTCTAGTGTGTTCTCTGCGGCCGATTCAGACAAGATTCCACCATTCTGAAATCCTTGGCCAAGCTGCTGTTGTTGGTGATGATCAATGTTCAAATCGGTGGGTTCTTCCGGTGTAAGCGGGTCAGACAAGGTCTTCAGTAACTCGTCCATGTCAAAGAACAAATCGGGTTGCAATACTGGGTCCGTTGCGAATTCTAACTCGGTTCGTTCAGGTTCAGCTTCACAACCTACTGCGCCAAACCCCCCCAAAGAAGAAGATGAAACACCTGCGCTCGCTGATTCAGGTTGCTCGAGTTGAACCGGATTATCAAAACCGTTAACGCCAAAAGTTTCCAGTGATGAGCTTGACGAATAAAACGAAATTCCAGATAATGATTCATTCGGAAGCAAGGCTGACTGAAAGCAAGAAGAAGAAGGCATAACAGGCTGTTTCTGTTGTTGCTCCAATACACGTTTCATTACATTCTCCTTGCCTCTCATCAATAAAGATTCGATTTCTTGCATCCGATCTTCAGAATCGTTCAAATCAACTTCTCCGTTATCATCTTCAATGGCTACACTGCTTTGGTTAAGAAGTTGCGGTTGATGGTGATGAAGGAGGAGGTGGCGGTCGATTAAGGAGTCGACTACCGGATCGCCGAACGTGAAAACTTTACCAGTGGGAGAGAAGATGATGGTCGCAGTCTTGGAACCGGAGAGATCATCTAGTTTCTTAGCTTTCTTGAACAATCCCGTTCTTCGCTTCGAAAAGCATACATTAAGTTTTTCTTTGCACTCAATCTTCTCGATCTTGATCCTTCTACGACCCATTGCGCAATCAAGAATTGTAGACTGATCACGATTACTCTGACTGACTACAAGTTCAAGACAGAACAGTGAGAATGAAAAAATAGGAAAATTTGCGAGAAAGCGACACAGAATGCGAGAGCTAGGGTTTTGAGAGTTTCAGAATGAGAAAATCAAAGTTTTATTTCTGCCGAAGGAATCAATCGAAAGACTAGTTTGTTATTTGCACCGGAGGGAAAGAGATGATGATACATTTACATGAGCTGAGTTAATTTTGAGTCCTAATTTGGAAATAGAAAGCCTCGATGAACAACTGCTTACAAAGTTTCGGACTCGTCTATCTTTACGCTACGCTCCTACGTCTCGTGAACAATACAAAATTCCGAATTTGCCCTTCTTCGGTCAAGATTTTATCAACGGTAAAATGCAATCACTTATTACTCATCATAAAATTAGAAATGAATTAGGAGTACTGACTACAGTACTTGGTAGTTGGTAGAGTAACCATCTCTACCGTTAATTCCGTTACAATTCATGTCTCTTCAATCGGATGGGCTCCTCTTTTTCCAATAATTCCTAGGACCATCCAATCCAAAAATAGACTTGTGATCGGACGGTCAGATCATTAGTGGTTAGTTTATACAAGGTGGTAACATAAATCAAGGAATATCTAGACATCCAATCGTATGATTTAGAGTAGAGAGGATGATGTTCATTGAAGTGGCCAAGTCGGATGGTGAACATCAACCCAAACCGACGTTCCCGAGCTGATCCATCCCACATGTATAACACACCTCTACAGTACATAGCGGTTCAATTTGGGCGGCCCAATTCGTTCCCGGCTAGACCCAGTGTACAGTTTTATACGAATTAGGCTTGGATTTTTTTTGTCTTCGGACTGGTAAGAGTCTAAAATTTTGAGCTTTTCTTTCTATTTTTTTGTCAGGCCTGGGCCTAGTCTTCAAATAGCCTAAACTCATCCAAGCTTGGCCCTACCTTATCCTAATCCAAGTCCAATCTGACTACGTACATGCATATACATATATGCATCTATAAATAAATATTTGTATGCATACAATCATATTTGCATGCTAATTTTGGATAAATCATGGATACATGCATATATCTATTATTTTATTTTGAATTTTAGATTAGACTGATTGACCTATTTGAGCCCGGCCCCTAGAACCCAACCCAAGTGCATTAAATTTCAATTATGATTAGGCCTTGATTGGACAGTTCAGCTTTCAAGCTTGATGGCAGGTTTAGTTTTAAAGCCAGCCCAACCCGCCTGACTTGCATCCATAACAATACAAAATATGCAATGTCAATTGGTTCCATTAGGAGAGTTTCACCTCAACCCAAAACCTGATTAAGATTGACCCAGTTCCTTATTGAGTTGGATGATCATGGGCTTGGTTCGGCCGAGATTGGATTTTCTCCACATGGAAAACGCCTCACAACGATATCACAGCACATTGCAATCGTGCCTTGGGAGCATCTCCCATGGATGACAACATACAAGTACTAGAGATGTTTCCAGTGCACGGATGAAAGCGATATGAGGTTGGTGTGACCGTGTGAGGTGCACTTTACACTTCTATGCCTTTGTACTAGTGCAAATAAAATTGCACTGCAACCAAACATGGCCTTAGGCTTGGAAGGAGTGCGAATTCAAATATATAGAGCGCAAAATCATCTAATTTGTATTATTTTGAATGTATTTGTTCTATATGTATTTATATTTATACTCCTTCCAAAGTCCAAACTAGGACTTAAGTGCATAATTTATAGGGTTAGTAATTATTTTATACAAAATGAAATTAGCATGGCAGTCATCCACAAGTCTTCTTACATTAGTTTATTTTGGCTTAACATATGCATTAATATTTCACCGTGAGAACTTTCCAATGGTTCAGTAAATGATCGAGAAGAGTGCAATTCACATGTGTCCTTTATCAACTTTACTAGAACCTACGAAACATCATTTGAAACTATAAAGGCATAATTGGAATCTCTAAATTAAATGTTTAGGCTCAATTTGGAGATTTCTCTTTTAGAAGTAAAAGATAAGAAAAATAGAACACCCATTTTCCTCTTAAGGTTTAGTTTAGAAGGAGTACAAATATAAATATATACAATACAAATACATACAAAATAATACAAAATAAAAAGGTTTTCAGCTCTACATTTGTACTCCTTCCAAATGGAGCCTAAGAGATTAGAGTTAAAGTGGAAAGGAACATGCCCTAAGCCTTAATTTCATGAATTAGATGGTTTAAACTTTTGAGCAATTCTAAGTATTCACATATGTTTGTTGCATGCCTTAGCTTATAAAAGCACTGTAGACCACATATATGGAATATTATGGTTTTGTTTGGTATCATTGCTATTTATACTAGAAACCTTTGGGATTTATCGATATAAAATTTTGAGAAATTATCTTATCATATCACATCAGATAACACTTATGCATGGGATTGGTGTTAACATTTATGATAGAAACATCAAATTTATATCTTAATGCACTTAATCAAGTCTAAACCCATTTTTTAAACCTTAAATTTTAATCGGCACCTTAAAATTTTATAAAAATGGAGATGCGGAATTTCAATCCCTATACCTCTCGCATGCTAAGCGAGCGCTCTACCATTTGAGCTAATTTTTGATAGGAAAGTTGAAACTTATTAATTTTGATCTTTAATAATTTTAATAAGGTAGTTGAGGCAAGTGGGTTCAACTCCAATTGCCTTGAAGTGTATTTGAAAAAGGTTAAAAGGGGAGTTGATTTTGGATTGTGGAAAAACTTCTTATACCTTCCATGTGATGTGGTCGCCTGAGTCAAATGACTTGAATATCAGAATATAGTGGAAAGAGTTCCCTATTCTCAAAAGGCATTGGATTTCCCTCGTTGCTGTAAAAATGAGGAGTTATATTTTTGTGGACTTTATGTATGTTCTTAAGGTCAGTTTGGTTCATAGTCGGAATCGGAATGGTTCATTCCTATAGTCTGTTAGGTTCAGATAGGAATGGGAATGAGAATTAAAATCAGCAAGAATGGAATTTTACTCCCAAGGGAGGGGCAGGGAATGACCATTTCCTCAAATGGGGGAATGCCATTCCAGCAGCAATGGGAATGGGATTCCGATTCCACCCAACCAAACAGTTGGAATCGACCAATTCCATACCCTATTCCTGTGAACCAAATGGGCCCTTAGTTAGAGATGGCAATTTGACCCATTCCTTTGGGGGCTTCATCCCATCCTAGGGGTGGGTTTCTTTAGGGGTTTTTATAGTTCAGTCCACCCCTTGGGTGGAGATAAGATTTCTAGGGGTGGACTGAATCCTGACCGTGGATTGATGCTAAATCCACAGGCAGGATGTGGTTTATAGGGGGGACTACCAATAGATTAGGAGGGGGCTGCAATTTCAGATTTCTGAGATGGATTACAGTCCACTTATCCCTTTTTTTTTATACTGATTGGGGTTTTGTGTATTATATTATAAAATACAAAATTTTAGATGTGTCTCAAATAAATAAATAAATTTGTAAGTATGTAAGCAAGAATGATAAGGCAGGGCTGGGCAAATTCAGGGATTCCCATTCACATGGGAAAGGGGATGGGGTTAAGATTTCTAGGCCTGATAGGGTTGGGAGTCAAAGATAGGACATACAAAACCTGGCCACACCTTGCCCCATTGCCATTCCTAATCTTTCAATGTGGGCAAGAACAAGCAAAGTTTGGAATTTGTATGGTAGATGAAGAATAAATATTGCATTATCTTGAGGTAGGGGTGAGCAAGAAAAACCAAAAAACTGAATCGAAAATCCGATTAACCGAACCAATTGATTCAGTATTTTTAAAAAACTAAAGGTTCCAATTTGGTTTTGGTTAACTAATATAAAAAACCGGTGGTTAACTGAACCAACCGGTATACATATATTTTTATATATTTTAGATATATTTATGCACATTGTATATATATATTCTATATGTTATAAATTAATAAATATGGATTATATATAAATATATATTTATAATATTTAATATATTTATTATTTATAATATTATATATATATTTATGATTTTTATTATATTTTTTATAATATATTATAAATATAAAAAACCAAAAAAATCAATGAATCGAATCAATCAACTAGTTAACTGATCGGTTTTGGTTCAATTTCAATTACTAACTTGCAAAAATCAATAATACCAATTCAGTTCCAAAAGTAAACCTACGATTCAATTAACCAAACCGTGAATCCCCCTACCTTGAGCCATTAAACTTTGCTGCTGAATTCTTATTTCAGAAGACTGGAAGTTATTACGGGTGAGGCTGGGGTAAGGGACAATCCGAGCCTAACCCAAACCTCGAAACTTGAGCCTGGCCTTTTTTTTTTTTTTTTGATAGAGAAGCCTGGCCAACATTGGTTAAAGCCTTTATTACTTTATCAACCCAATACAACATAGGATGGGTTCAGACTTGGGAGTCAGAGAGTCTAGATATTCACCATAACGCTACCCGCAAGCCTCCCACCAGACACCTGCAAATATATGTCAGGATCATCTCAGACTGTAGTGTCTTGTCGGTAACAGATTTTTTTTATTCTTTTGAGTGCAGTCAACCTATCTGAGGTGGAGTGCAGTTAATTTATCCTTTTATTTAGTTTTTTTTTTTGCCAAACTAATTGGTTAATAAGGCATACAAATACAAGTTTTAATACACATATCCCCTGCGTGCTGTTAATATAAATGTCTCCTGTCCCTTTACATGCTTTATAAACTAATACATGAGGTTTAGGTTTTTAAAATTGAACAGGACAATCAACCGTTCAGGATCTGATTTTTGGGTCGGACGGTATGATCGTTCAAATCGAATGGACGGTCTGTTCTGATAAAAATTTAAAAAATATTAAAAACAACCAAAAAATGCTGGATGATTTAAATGATTTGATCGCTCAAGTCAGCAGTTGGAGTGCTATTAAGATTGTTCACCACTCTAAATCCATGTTATTCTTTTTGAAAATGCCTGAAGGCTAATTTATTCAACAATTACTCAATTAGGAATAAAAAAAGTAGGTGCTACAGACCAAGTGTGCGCTGAATAACAAGTCAAATCATGTTTAGCGAGTCTATGGGGAACCCGATTATAAATATGGGGAGCAAAAGTATCTGATTAGTCTTGAAGGTGGGATATGAATCTCTTGCAATGCATAGGAAGAGTAGATACTCCATGGAAGATATCCTTACACTTCCATGCTATTTGTTGCAGTGTTTTCAAATCACTATTAATCCGGGCTTGTTTCATCCTTAACCTGTTCCTAGACCAAACAACGTTGACTTGGTCAATAATACATTGACCTAGGTGGTTAAATTGTCAAATTATTGATGAATTTTTGTCTGTTTTTTTTTATTTAATTATTTTTTAATTAAAAAAAGCCATCCATTTGATCGGATGATCAAATCATTGACCTAAAAATGATTTGACTTGTTATGGATAAGTTTTTAAAACATTGATTTACTGCCCAACATTGTAATCCAGCTGTATATATAAACTTGTTATTGTAGTCCACGCAATCACTTACGAGAGACGTCAATTGTTGGGTACACATGTAAGAGAATTGGGATTAGCTGAACGCTTTAGCTTAACCTGACAAAAGACTCTTGTAAGTAGAGAATATTATTCAAGACCCTTTACAAGTGGTAAATTCAGCACTAAATTACCAATTTGAGTACCCATTATCTCGGCCACTGCAACCTCGTCTTCAACTATTATCTTTCATTAATATTCCATCCTCGCTTACTGATGGCTCTTTTGATCTAGATTCAGGTAATGCAGGATGAGGGTTCATTCTCTAACATGCCAATGAACAATATACCATTACAGAAGGCAGGTCCTCTTGGGCTCTCACTAGTAGGGGTGGATTCGAGTCGAGTCGAGTCGAATAGTACGAGGCTCGAGCTCGACTCACCTAAGAAGTATAAGGTTCGAGCTCAAGCTCGAGAGCTTGGTTCGAACTAGAACCTTGAGCTCAAGCTCAATTTGAGAAAAAAATGTTTTATAAAAATAAAAGTTATGTATGAAAATATTTTTTATTTGAGAAAAAATATTTTTTATTTTCAAGCTCAAGCTCAATTTGAACCTTGATGCATCACGAGCTGAGTTCTATTAGGCTTAAGCTTGGCTCGTTTATCAACCGAGCCTGTAAATTGGGCTCGAGTTTGACTCAAATCAATTTTCGAGTCGAGCTCGAGTAGCTCATGAAGTGTTCGACTCGCAACCACCCCTACTCACCAGCTATGATGCTGAAATTCGAGACCTATTAAGTGGATTACTTGTGACCCTCTCTAATAACATAACACGTCTTTTGGTACATTTAGATAATGCTGCCTTAGTAGATTTTACAAATACAGACCGAGTAACTCACTGGTTCGAGCAGCTGCATAGAAGTCATCTGAATCTATATATTTTGTACATATCTTAACACAATATAATGAGATAGCCCATCTTTTTGCTTATATATCGTCTAAGGTCAAGTTTAACTTACATAACTACAAACATTCGCCGCATGTTATCTTTTCTATATGAATAGAGTTTCCTCTTTTTGTCAAAAAAAAAAAATAAAAAAGAGATATGAGCAATGAAGCTGGTTAAAAAATCTAGCTGTACACCAATGAGAATTAACAGTAATTTATTGGATATAACAATCTTTTATTAAAATAAAATCGGATATAAAAAGAACATACGAAGAAAATTCTCACAACAATTCAATGATATTGACCAAGCAAGGGAGCGGATTAGCTGGAGATAAAATCATATACACCAGAATGAACTACAGTGAGCACTGGTGTATTCAACCGTGATAGGTAGTTTAGCCGGGTGTATATTGTATATAATGTTGTCTACAGATCATCCGGACTGGACCAAGAAAAGGAAATTAAGATAAAATTTACACACCATTATATATAGCCAATTTGATTAGTACATCTGTACAGTGTTAATTAAATTGAGTTTCATCGGGTCGATCGTGCGACTGACCAAATATCAAAGAGATTCCTGAGAACTATTCACGCCCTAGACTGCAAAGGTCGAGTAAGAGAGCGATGATATGATGGAAACTCCAGTGGGTTCTCTGCGGTCGATTCAAACAAGATTCCGCCATTCTCAAATCCTCGGCCAAGCTGCTGTTGTTGGTGTTGATCAATGTTCAAATCGGTGGGTTCTTCTGGTGTAAGCGGGTCAGACAAGGTCTTCAGTAACTCGTCCATGTCAAAGAACAAATCGGGTTGCAATACTGGGTCCGTTGCGAATTCTAACTCGGTTCGTTCAGGTTCAGCTTCACAACCTACTGTTCCAAACCCCCCCAAAGAAGAAGATGAAACACCTGCCCACCCGACTGCTGTTATTGGACAATTCAGCTTTCAGGCTTGACCTTATTCTCGGGATTGGCGCTTAGGTTGAGCTTAAACCAAGCCCAGCCCACCCGCCTTGCACCACTAACAATACAAATTTCTAAATGGTGTCATGTCAATGGGATAGATGGGGAGAGGTTCACCTCAACCCAAAACCTGATTAAGATTGACCCTAACCATTGGTTAGGTTGGATGATCATGGATTTGGTTGTGCCAAGATCATCTCATAGAGCATGCTTCACACCAACATCACACCACATTGCAGTCGTGCATTGGAAACATCTCTCATGAATGACATCATACAACTGTACAAATACAGAAAATGTTTCCTGTGCACGACTGAGTGCTATGAGGTTGGTGTGAGTGTGTGACCATGTGAAGTATACTCTGTACGGAGCAAATCCAGATTTGGTCAGGCCTGATCCAGGCTTATAACTTGTCTTAAGGGCTCTAGTTTGGGATCGGGCACAGACCCCGGGCCTGAAATTATAAGACTAGGACTGGGCCAGGTTCCAGGCCTATAGTTATAAATACCAAAAAATTAAATATAAAAGAGTAAAAATATGAAAAGATGTTTATGTTTAATTTTTTACTATACTAATAATGTATTTTAAGCATCCTAACTTAGGAGGTGTTTGGTACAGTGGTGTTGTATTGTCATTACGTTTCGGGTTGATCAATACAAATGAGAGAGAGAGAGATTTTTTATTTGAAATGTTTTGGTAGTTATGCTTTTAACTTATACTTTGACAGTAAACCTACTTATAAGTTAACTTGACACATTTGGATATCATAATACTATTATATTAAAAATATATCATAAAAAAATAGGCATTAAACTGGGGCTTCTTCGTAATATGCCAATATACATGCACATAATTAGTTGGTCTTGGTCTTAATTGTTTCAAAGATGCAAACCCATACCCTATATTATTGGATCAAATCATCAAATCAGTTTGTATCCATATATCATGGCCTGCCTAACGCCCCTGCTCTGAAACTACTACATGAAAGCCTTTGATGGAGTACATCTAAGATCATGATTTTCTATTTTAACCATGCCCTAAGACAGTATCATAGTTCAAAAGTGAACTCTATTAGAGTTAATCAGTTATTAATGGAGTTGGTTACGGGGATAGAACTTCCTCCCATTCTTTTGTCATGATATGTAGGACCTATAGAAAGTGAACCTCCCTTATAATAACTTTTTGAGTCACTTTGTTCGTCTTAGGTAAGTTTTACTCTTTTCGTAGATGGATAAATCACTCACGTATGGATGGGAAAAATTGGTTGAAGATTAACGTCACCATGCTTTCACACAAATATTAGAGATCCCATAAATCACTTCCCAACAAACAACCGGGCATCAAGTGGTTGGAAATAAAATGAAAGTGAAATCAGATGATTTAGACACGTATAAAGTACACAGCTTAAGTAACGATACTGCATATATATATATGTGGGTTGGAAGCATCATTTTCTAAGAAAATGGTATTTTTCTTGTTTGAAAATGTTGTTGTTATGTTTCTTAGGGCAATAGTAACACCTTCCCTTTAGTACCGGTGCTCCATATCTGTTTTCAGCACTAGTGCCCATTATAGGAGGTCTACGTCATTGCTACATCATGTCTTCATTGACAGCAACGAGCTCCAAATTGAAAAAATGTTAAATTTATTGTTTTTTCAGCCTTCTCGATTTCTAAAGTGTGATTTAAAGACCATTTTTTTTTTATGAAAAAAATGGTTTTAAACATATTATCATTTTTTAAAACACCAATTTTTCCAACATAGAATTAATATATCACGGTTTTCTAGAACAACATCATTTATGCCAAACACCGCCTAAATCAAATGGTGGATCACCAGGGCTAGAAGAAGCGTAAGCATGCTAATTAAATTTTGAAGCAGTTGGAAATGACTCTGAATGGCCCACAAGTCTGATTATGAATTTACGATGACGATGACTTATATCTACATAGAATAAATACCTCTATTATTAAAGAACAGAAATAATCTGATTGTCCAAGATTCTCATCTCATACGGTTGTTGTGGAATATCACGTGGTCCGATGTCTAACAAGAATTCCACATCAGTCGTCTGAGATGGGTGTGTGATGGCAACGGGTAGAACGCATTAACTACGGGTGCTCTCAGCCAATGTTTTGAAACCATTGTTGTTGATCTAGACAGTCGGATCATTCGGCCTCAGAATTATTTTGGTAATCCGTTTGATTTTATCCCAAATTCAGTTTTTCAAAAAAATTCATTGTCTACTTGTCATTAATGTCATTCCTAACTAGAAGGCTACAAATTAAGTTAAGTTGTAAATAGGATAGAAACAACTTAGTTAAGTAGGAACCAAGTAGGTTGTAACTACTAACTAGGAACTAATTACTAACTATTAAGTCAGTTTGGTTCGGGTCGATTTCGATTTTCACATCGATTTATGATTTTTTACAACCCGATAGGTGCTGAAGAAAACCCGACCGACTCGGGTTGGGTTAGTCTGGGTTGGTCGATTTGGTCGGGTTGGTCAGGTTGGGTCTTCTTATGAATAGCCCTACATTCAATGGTTTTGACAATTTTTATTTTAATTAATTTTAATTTTTTTAGAATAAATCATCCATTGAAACTAAATGATTGAACTGTCGACCTAAAAATTGATGGTCAACCCAAATCAGTTTTTAAAACATTGCTCTCAGCATCGCATCGCCAAATTGGTTTTTAAAACTAAATAATTATTTTCTTTAATTTTTTTCAAAAAGAAATTCCTTGTCTAGTTATCTTACAATACTTGCCATTAATGTCATTCCTAACTAGAAGACTACAAATTAAGTTAGATTGTAAATAGGATAGAGACAACTTAGTTAAGTAGGAACTAAGTAGGTTGTAACTACTAATTAGGAATTAACTACTAACTACTAAGTCGGTTTGATTCGGATCGTTTTCGATTTTCATATCGATTTATGATTTTTTACAACCCGAAATCAACCGGTACTGAAAAAACCTGGCCAATTTGGATTGGGTCGGTCTGAATTGATCGATTTGGTCGAGTTGGGTCTTCTTATGAACAAACCTACATTCAATGGTTTTGATCATTTTTATTTTAATTAATTTTAATTTTTTTAGAATAAATCATCCATCAAAACTAAATGATTGAACTGTCGACCTAAAAATCGATGGTCAGCCCAAATCGGTTTTTAAAACATTGCTCTCAGCATCGCATCGCCATGAAGAGATTGGAGGAAAGAGACAGTTCAATGGCTAACCATGTTCCCTTAAGTCCTTAAATATAGAGTGATGCACCGATAACAACTTTCTTGCGAGAAGATCTGATGGTTAAATGAACTGGGCCCACGTAAAAATACGGGTTTCAAATAATCCCGATAGTGCGACTCTAGAATTTAGACACGGTGCGGTGTACAAAGTACACTCATTACACGGTCTCCATCGTGGCCCCCAGATGTTAAAGTCTCAGCGATGGAGCACGAGGATCGAGCTGCAACGTCTTTGTGTCGTGCAAAAATCAGCTACTCCCGTTGGAGCAGCGCTGCGCTAAAACCGTGAATCGTAGCCTCACCTCAAATGAAGAGACGTAAGATGGGGCTGCTGTTAACGGCAATGCATCCAAAAGTCATGATTCCATCGTTTTTAATCCAGCACTATTGCAATGGAGTTACAAAGAATATTTTGGCCTTTATTACGAAGAAAATGACCCAAAAACTTGTAAATTGGAAAAAAAAAACTCTCTTACTTACACTGATTAACTCCACTATATATATATATATATATATATATATATATATGATGCCCCAATATGTCATAAGGTCTTTTAATATTTTAAATAATACTCTGGGGAGTTGGAAAGAGCTCAAAGAGAATTTTTATGGAAAAAGAATGAAGGGAAGAAACCTTACATTTAATGAAATGGAACTACATTTGTACTCCCAAAAAATGGGGAGGCTTAAGAGTTAGAAATCTCCAATAAGTAAATAAAGGTGTTTCTTGCAAAATTAGGATGAAAAATTTTGAACAAGAAAATAATCTTTGGGTTAAACTCATTACAAGCAAATATATGAAAGGTGTTTCTTTGTGGGACATTAAATCTAAAAATGTATGTTCTTGGGCATGGAAAGGCATTCACCACTCTAGAGATCTATTGAAGAAAGGTATTAGGTACCAAGTTGGTAATGGTCGAACAATTAGTTTTTGGCACAACAAATGAGTTATCAATAAAAATTTGGTCGAACAATTAGTTTTTGGCACAACAAATGGGTTATATAAAAATTTATCAGAAATAATTTCTATTGAAAGTGAGGAAAATGAAAATATTATGGTATCAAATTTGATTAACTTAGATGGTGAATGTTGGGATGAATCTAGAGTTCGTGCAATTGTCCTTAACGATGTTTAAGAAAAAAATCAAATCCATTTTTATTTCTCCTAAATGGCTTGAAGATAAAATTATTTGGGATGGAAACTCTTTAGGAGTTTTTTCTATCAAGTCAGCCTATTTGCTGAAATGTTCCTCAATCCTCAGGGTTAATAACTCAATAAAGTGACTTGACATCATTTAAAACATCAAATGCCCTTCAAAAATCAAAACTTTTCTATTTCTTCTCTTCCAAAATAAGCTTCATTATAAGATGCTTTTGAGGAAAAGAGGTTTTGATATTGAAGAAGCTTGTAGTTTCTGTGGTGAAGAAGAGGACTTAGACCATATTTTCAAGCATTGTTCTCTCTCCTACCAAATCTGGTCTATCCTCTCTGACCCATTAGGGGGTCCGTTAGATAGTGACCAAAATCTTCTTGATTGTTTGGTCAGACTGTCAAACAAAAATAACAAAAAGTTTCTTGTTAAAGAAAAAATAGCCTTCATTTTGTGGGTTATTCGGAAAAATCAAAAAAAAAAAAAATTGATAACATTGTGAGCCCTCTTCAAGTAATTCTTGAACGTGCAATGCATTCATTTTTGGAATTCTTGGAAGGTGAAAAAATTACAAACATTGATTCCCCTCTTAGGTTTTGGAAGCCCATCATTTGGACTGCTCCTCTCCAAAATAGCATTAAAATCAACCTTGATGCCTCTCATATCTTAGATGGTCCTTGTATTACTGCTTTTATTGTCCACAACCATCTTGGTTGTGTCCTAAATACCAAAGCTGTCAAGATAGATTGGATGTTATACAATCAATCAAGCTGAAGCGTGGGCAGCTTAGGAGGCTATTAAGATGACAATGAAGTTCCATTAATTTTTTATCATTATTGAAGGAGACTCAAAATTGGTAATTTCGTGCCTCAATCAAAAGACGAAACCCACTTGCAATATAAAAAACACAATCGAGAGTTGCATTAGGATGAAAAACACTTTTACTAGAAGACTTATCCTTCGGCATGTCTATAGAGAAACAAACCATGCTGCAGATTGGATTGCTTGCAAAGCCTAGACTAGTTTGATTTTTTAACTTCCCCTTTGTTTTAGTGCTTTATAGATTTATTCAAAAAAAAAATTAGCTATTTTTCCTCTTTTATGGATTTATTCAAAACTCGAGGATATTGCCACATGGCGTAATACGAAATGGTTCCCTTTTGCTACGATTGTGTCATTACTGTCGTAGCCGTTCGCTGAAACAAAGTAAATCAAAGCCTTTCATTTATTGCCATGACCCTAGTTTGGATGTCATAGTAAATGTGGATTGGGCATAAAATTACAAATAAATCACCAACTACTAATAACGCCATAACAATCCGTCATTTCATAGGAAGTGTGCACCCTTCAATATGTACATCACTCTCTTTAAAATTACACTCCTGTTAACATTATCTTTCTATTAAGCGGATGAGTCCGATTCAACCAGACAGAAAAAAAGACAAAAAAAAAAAAAAAAAAAAAACTAAAAACCCTTATATGAATTCATTTGAACTCCCCTTCCCCCATTTTTCACCCAAACCCTAAATAGAAGTAGACCACAAAGATAAGGTCCATTCATTCGAACTCCTAACAGGAAAGATTCATCAACATATCGATAAAATTAGCTGCACTCTTAGAAGCTTCACCAACCACTCCTACTGTGGCTGTTACCGGTGTTGACGCCTCAAACGACACCCCGCCTCAGTTTGGGACATCGAAGAGGAGCCACCATTGTTTCTATTCATTGTCATGCATGGGAAAAAATCGTACTCCATTACCACGTCCTCCGCCACCAGCTTGCCATTTATATGAATTGCTACCACTTCCACTTCCTCCTTCATAAAATCAAAACCCCTAAAATCACTGTTTCCAAAATCGGATCGGACCGAACGCTCAAACTGGAAAAATTGGGAAGCGGGACTGGTTTCATTTTCTTCCAAAACCGTTTTTTCTCTCAAAATGATCAGCAAATCGCTGAATCAGTCGATTAACCATTCAAATCATTTAAATCGTTCGAACGATTTTGACCACTTTCCAATTTTTTTATATTTTTATTTTTTTTATCAGAATGGACTGGCCATTTGGGTCAAACAGTCAAACCATTCAATCCAATAACCGGACCCCTGACCAATTCGGTCACCGGTTCGTTTTTAAAAACCATGCCTAAAATTATTTTAACAGAACTTGTATTTTTTTTTTTAAATTGTCGCCTCGTTATAAGAAATAGTTTTCAGATAATTTATAACAGGTTAGCTCCACTGTGTCCTACCCCTAAACCGAATCTCAGATCTGGACTCACTCCATTCTTGTTCCATCCAAAGATTTAATGTTAGAAAATCGTTGTCGTTGGTCGGCTTATCCACAGTATCTCACTTCATTCCTATTCCGTGCGAGATTCAATGCTAAAAAATGGTTGCCGTTCATTGGAATAATAAGCCCGTAGTTGCAACTTGCAAGCCCCCCACAGAGGCAGCAAGAACTCCCAAATCCCATTCTTCTGGTCTGATCATCCAAGGCCTACGAGCTAGACTAACCATTGCTTTGTGGTAATTGCTGCATAGTTCACCAGAGCAAGTTCAGACAATGAGACCGCAATAGGAAAATGGATGTGATCTTGGAGTTTTTGATTAGGGATAGCAATTTTTTTCATTTTTTTAATTCTTGTGGGGATCCACCTCAAATGGAATAAAAATGGAGATGATTTTTCTCTGTAGGGATGGAGATGGAGAAATTTTTATCCCTGCTAGTAGGAATGGGACAGGGACGGGAAGAGCACTCCCCATCCAGCGGAAACCCCGATCCCCACTTTTTGGGATCCCACTAATATTAAAATTCCTAAAATTTTTAAAATATGATTGAATGTGTTTGAATATTTTTTAATACGATTATAAATGTTAATTATTTTATTTTTATTTTTTAAATAAAATAAAAAATAATTAAAATTATTTAAAATCACAGAAAATGAAAATTCTCATAAGGATAAGGATCCCCGTGGAAATAGGGATGGGGATAACCTTGTCCCCCGTTAGCAGGATGGGGACGGGGACTGCCCATCCCCGTTGCCATTCCTAGCTTTGATTAGTGATGAAAAATGGGGAAGGAAAATTCGAATGAATTCAGCCTTTTTGTTCTGTCTGGTTGAACCGGATTTATCCACTTAATAGCAGAAAAACGTTAACGGAAGTACCTTTTTGAAGGGTACGACGTACACGCTTTCTATTGGAGGTACACGCTTCCCATCAACCGACGGATTCACTGGATGTGAGCTCATCTTTCATATTGATTGTGTAACCACTAACCACCCCCAATGAAACGGTTGAAGCAATTACTCGGTGGGTCCAGAATATTCTACCATGGGTCCCACAAGAAGCATGGTAGTTAACGAAAGGTTGGAAAGATCACGAGATCAGCTTTTTGCTTAATCCAACGCTGATATTAAAATCCATTGAATCGGAGCCGTTCTTTAGTTCGACCCCATGAGTCAAAGCTAGTTTCTTGGTTTACACTTTACAGCTAGCCTGTAGTAAAGTTTGTTTTCTAGTTGAACTAGGTGGTTCGGTTGGACGGAAGAGCGTAAAGGCGTTCATCTCGTAATCAGTAATCTCTAGTTAATCCTTTTTATAGTCTTAAATCGTAACGTAACTGTTCTAGAGCTGGTTGGGAATTTTTAAGCTCGGTTTCATTGGTTCGGTGTCCGAAATTCGTCACAGCCGAGACTAGTGCATGTTCTATCTCCGTCTCGGTGTGCTCTTGTCTCAGGTGAGTTCTAATCTCTTCTTTTGATGAATTCCGTGAGATCTGTATCTGGGTTGTGATGAACTGGATAGCTATTTGCTAATTGCTACTACCTTGGTTTTGTGTATTGAGAGTTGGAATGGGAGGTTTCGAGGGAGCTTCAACTTTTTGAGTTGTGCATTGGAGATTTCTTTGATGTCTGCATCTTGCGGCGGTGAATTTTGACTATCTATATTGATTTTGGATTCAATGCGAAAAGACGTAATGGGTTATCTGGAGGGAGCTGGACTTAAGTGTGTCTCCAGTGCTCACATGTCACAACCTGTCTTGTTCTGAGGCACCCAGCAACAGATTGCATCGATCATCAAAAAGCCTCTTCACATGTACACAATCTTTCCGGGAGGAGAACCAAGCCAACTTCAATTCTCACTGATTGATGTGCTTAGTGTTTTTATGTGATACATGCATCTTGTGGTGATGAGTTTTGTGAATTTCTTTTCCTTTCTGTTTGTTCTAGTTCTCCAGAGGGATCTCTTTGATGGTGTATTTCAGTATTTTGTATGAAATCTTCAACTGGGTGTCAATGAATTTTGAGACATACACTGAGAGGTAAATGACAATCAATTATGTATGCATGCCAATGTTTTAATGTCATATGGGGATTTTTTTTCTGGTTTCATATGCTGAGAATGCAAGTAAATGATCTTTCGAGTTTTTATAGTTATTTGGACTAATTTATGAGAAACGTTCAGGGTTGAGTGTGAAAGAAAGTTTTAAATACTGTGTTAGTTTCGGTGTACTGCAAGAATTTTGAGTTTTGTTTGTATAGAAGATAAACTTTCAGAGCTTGCAGCTTTTTTACTGACCATTCTTTAGTGGGTATTTTATGGATATGTCTATCATTCTGTGGCTCTGTAGTCTCTACCGATCTGTGGCATTTCATGGAATGATTTCTCTATTCTGAATTTGAGGAATGAACGACTCTTTCTATAAATTTTGCATTGGAGGCATGCTTTGTATATATTTATGACATCTGAGACATGCTTTGTATATCTTTTGAGGTAAATTAGTGGAATTGATCATTCAGGTTTGCCGTTAGCATGCTCAAATAAGAGATGTTTTCAGTTCTATTCTTTATCCCCTTCTCCCCTTCTGTGCGTGTGTGTGCGTGTTCTGCAAAAAAACAGTTTTTGCCTGTTTCTCATTGTATTCCCTGTTGACCATTTATGCATATTCATGGCAACCATCTCATCAATGTAATTGGTTTTGCCTCAAACTCAGGTTATATCTACATTGACCAAGAACTCAACGTATATTTGCTGCCTGACTATTTTGAGGCAAGGAACTTCTTTTGATATGTCTATAGATGAAAAAAATGGATCAGAAACGAAAGATCTCAACATGTCGAGAAGAAATGGATCATACCCTGTCATCACCCAATCTTGCAAATGGGGAATATATCAAGAATGTTATCCGAAATCAACTCCTAAATTCATCATATTCTGAGAACCACGGTTGGTTGTTCTAACATTTTCTCCTTTTTTTTTGACAAGAATAATATCCCGAGGACCTCTATTTTAAATGCTACATACTACTTGCGATGTGTAGTACAGTAACTAGTATTAGCATGTAGACATTGCTAATTGTCTGTAACTGTCCTGTGCAGAAAACATAGAATATGTCATAGATGAGAGAGCCATTGAAGTATCAAATTTTCTTGGTATGGTGAAGAGTGCTAGTGAAACACCAGATGCTGATTGGAAGGTATGCTATCAAGTTTAAGAAATGTTTTCCTTTGGGGTCTGTTTGGTTGCTGAGCAATGGGCGAGAGAAAAAGGAAATGTTTCCATTATACGCCATTTTGTGGTGTTTGTTTTGTGGCATGGGAAACCCTGTCAGAAAATGATGGGTGCAGGGTCTCAGTAAATCAGTGAGAAAGTTTTTCTCATTCACATGCTCACGTGACGTGACCAATCCTTTCAACCCTTCATTAACCCATCTGGTCAGACTGGTGACTTGAAAGTCATGACTCCAGACCCAGTTATAACCTATAACCCCCTAGATTGCAAAAACCCATATATGGCTGAACCACCAACCTGTTCAACCAGTTTATTGGGCCACCAGGTTTTATATTTCTTTCTTGGATTTTTTTGTTGTCATGATGCCATGGATTGACCTGTTGACCCAGAAGGAAAACCGGTTCAACTTCTGGGTTGCTTTTAAAACATTGCATGTGACCATGTGAATACGAATACCCACGTGGTAAATCTGACATGATGTGTGGCTCCTCAACTCTCCATGTGAACCACTAGATAAGGTACAATGGCTGTGCACATTGTCAAACATACCAATAGATGCGCAAAAAAAATTGACCAAATTACAACTTATTTTTCTTGGAGACTAAACACTAGAAAATGAATTTTCTCATATATTTGTTAGCAGCAACCAAACACAAGATGGTAACACGAGAAAAATAAATTTCTTTTTCTCATCCCATCCTTTCCTAGAAAAATTTCCCTGACAGCCAAATGAACCCTTAGGTTCTGTTCATTTCCTCTTAACTCTTATCTCTTAAGAGGAATCTTTTAACTTTAAGAGAAAAATGGTTGTTAGTTTCCTCTTATCTCTTATTTTTTAAGAGGCAATCATACAACTTTTAATTTTTCAATGATAATGAACCCTTAGGACCTGTTCGTTTCCTCTTAACTCTTATTTCTTAAGAGAAATCTTTTAATTTTAAGAGAAAAATGGTTGTTAGTTTCCTCTTATCTCTTATTTCTTAAAATGCAATCATACAACTTTTCATTTTCCAATGATACCCCCAAAAAGACAAACAAAAACTCTCGGATATGGGGTCAAAATGGATATTTGATAATTTTCAGAATTCAGAACAATATTCTCTACTTTCAAAGTTCAGAAGAAAGAAAAATTCACCAATGCCAATATACCTCTTAATGTAATTATTGCACTTTCATATGTCAAACTTCAGAACAAACGAAGAAGCCCTTATATTTCATTTACTGTTATATCAATTTATTTCTTTTCCCTCTTGACATTTAGAGTTTGAGACGAATATGGCTCTTTGGTGGACACATAAGAGTGATGGGATCCAATATGTGGTCCCTATGTGTCACTAGTGTATTATATATTGAATTCAGCTTTAGTCAGTGCAAGTCTTTGCTCACACCATTCGAACAGCCTCTTGCAACCTTGCATTGGGAATATCTCCCCATGAAATAAAGCACATATGTACGGAGATATTCCCAATTCACGGCCATAAAGGCTGTTTGAACAGGCGCTGCGCTGACTGAAGCCAAACTCTAATTTAATTAGTTTTTGTATATTTACGGTAAATTAGTCTAACTTACCTTATGAAGAGTGTGAATGAGAGGAAAAAAATTACTGTTGGCAGATAAAAGAGGATGGTGAACAGTTCCGTGTTATGTATCGCGAAGGACCCCAAGGCACTCCCTTCCACACACTTCTTGCTGAAGGTTATGTAGATGCACCTCTAGATATTTGTAAGTTGATACTGATACTCGAGAAAGAGATTTTTGAGTTGTATTGTGCAATTATCCATTAATTAATTACATAGGCGATTAGAATTCTCATATGATCAAGTGAGACTCTGCAGGTTTGTGTGTAGGAATGGAGTCAGAGCTATATGGTCGATGGTGAGGATTGTTTTTATCTTTATCTATGGTTTATGGTTTTAGATATCATAGAAATTAAAGGCCCTTTTGTAGTTCTTGCATTTACTGTAAATTTTTCTTGTCCTTCGATCATAAGCTGTTGGTTCCTTGCATTAATTGATTGGCATTTCTGTTTCTACTCAAACATTAAAGACATTTTCAGAGACACTGGTGTAACATCTTTTTCCCCCAGGTGGCCTCAGTATGCCATTCCAACTTTTAAAATTCTCAAAGCTGGATGCTTGCAAAAGGTTCGAATTGGTGAACAAGTATCTCTAGTGAGGTTCGTCCCACAATGGTTCAACATTCACTTGATGGCTTTTGACATTTCACCCAATTCAAAATGTTGAATTTTTTGTTAACTGTTTGGAAGAAAGGATGAAGGTTTCTTGGCCACTATCAGATAGAGAGGCAATTGTGCACTTTTTTGAATTGGAGTTCTTTGAAGATGATCTTATCATTGTGCTTATAAACTCGGTAGTGACTTGCACATTTTACATTTTATTGGATATTTTATACTCATTATAGGTTCTGTTCATTCTTTCTCAGGAGCCAGGAGCATTCTGATTTGAAACTTTGTTTTCAGGTCTCTGACTTAGAAAGCATAAATAGAAGCACCCATGGGTTCACCAATGAATGTATATCTGAAGCAAACAATATGGTGCAGATAGATTTGGTCGGAGGCTTTGCATTGAAAAAGTTGACCTCAGAAATGAGCTACTACCGGTGAGTTACTGTTCTTTGTAAAAATATTGAACCATTCTAGGGGGTATGATGCAGGCATGGAACCAAGGGAAGAAACTGTGAAAGAAGAAATCAAGTTTCTTCATATTTTTGAATTACATTTTCATTTTTATGAGCTCTTTCAAAGTTATCTAGTTTATTAGTGTCTTAGGGATAAAATTAATTATATTGAGGGGTCAAATTAGTTTAAAGAGTTTTGTTAGAAAGAATTGAGGGTTTGGAAAAGTAGAACATAATCACATCACTTTTCTTTCAATCTGTTTCTTGGAGGCTGATACTTGTTTATTTTGCATAATATTATTAGGTAGTTTATTGAGTTGTCTATCAAATTAGACTAAAATTTTGTAACACATGTTTTGAGTGAATTATGGCCATTCCATTGATAAGGTGTCATTTTATGACAAGGTTTGGGTCGTTTTATTTCTTGAGTTTTGATAGATCATGGCTTTTGATAAAGTGTATTGTAAGGACAGGATTTGTGTAACAACCCCAAATACTTGGGGTTAAGGTTGAGACAAGTTAAGTTTATTTCTATGGATCACTCTTGGAATTGTTGTTGGTTTATGTAGTTATTGTTGAGAAATGGGTTTATTGAGCTATTGGCCCCTAGTGGGCTTTATTTTCTTTGATTTTATTATTCCATATTGTTGTTGCTTACTCTAGGACATTCTTTTCTTCTTACCATTACTTGTAACATGTTCACGTAAGCAATAGAATGGGGTGAACACACCTTAAGAAAGTTACTCCCTCTCATTTGTTTATCTTCTCCCCTCCCTACATTTCTTTCCTTCTTCTACTGGTTCTGCTTTCTTGAATCTTCATATTTCTGATCTGTTTTGTACTATTTTCCTTGATTAAACAAGACAAGTGTTGTAGTAGGATTACTATAGTGTTATTAGAGTTATCTTAGGAATCTAACTCCTTATGGGTTATTTACAGGATTGACTTAGTTTTGAAGCAGTTAGAAGTTGTTTCAGGTCGGTTTCCTAGTTGAATTTCAGGTCTGTAAAAGGAGATCTGAGCATAATAATTGGTTTATAAACAAACATTCTACTTAGAATTTTAGAGTTGGGTGAATAGAGTAAACATTTGTTTGAAATTATGTATGGGTATGGGTAAGTATGTGATCTTCGTTTCACTCTTTTTAAGGGTGCAATGCTTAAAGTTATATATATATATATATATATATATATATATATATATATATATATGGTGAAATTAAGTAAACAGACCAGAGGAGAGTTAGACTAACTAGTAGAGAGAGAGAGGGTTATGTCATTGGGTTGGAGCATTTATTTTGAATTCAGTAAAGGGGAAACTCATGTTAGAAGAGGTTAAAAGAGGTTTTTGAAAGTTCTAAGGTCCTTAGATAGGGTGACCCTCTATCGCCCTTGCTCTTCATTTGCCTAATGGAACTTCTCTCCCAACTCTCCCTTAAGGCTGCGACTAATGGGCTTTGGGAAGGCTTTGATATTGCCCCAGAAGCAGAAAAATTCAATATTTTGCAGTTTGCAGATGATACCCTCTGTTTCCTAAATGCCTCAATTGATCAATTGGAGCTCTTACTTGGAGTACTGTGCTGGTTTGAAGTATGGATGAGCAAGAAAAACTGAACAAACTGACCGAAAATTCAGTTAACAGAACTGGTCAGTTCGGTATTTAAAAAAAAACCGAAGTACCAGTTGGGTTTCGGTTAACCAAAATAGAAAATCGGCGATTAACTGATATATATTATATTTGATATTTTTTATACATTATAAATTAATAAATATGTATTATATATATATATATATATATATATATATATATATATATATATATATATATATATTATTTAAGTTAAATTTCTTAAACTACCCCTACTGTTTGCGAAATTGATTAACTGTGCCATTATTGTTTATATATTGTCTTAAACTACCCTTGTTTCTAAAAATCGACATGGACGCTAACGAAAAGAAGCAAAATGTCAAATTTGCCATCTACCATTCTTCAAATTTCAAAATAAAACCCAAGTGAAAGAAACAAATGATGTTTGCGAGATGGATCGAATTGGTATGCAAACCCAAAAGCTAATAACTCTACCATTCTGTGTCCTCATCGATTGGTTTCAGAACCATATGGGTAATTTGAAAAGCCAACGATGATGAGGGCGACACTTGTTGTCGATATCGCCCGTCATAGACACCGTTCTTCAGCATAGAGTGGGGAGGAAACTATCTCCGACAGAACCTTCTCTTCCTGCAGTTGGCTATTAATGGTTGCCGGAGAGAACGCAGCAACGATGATGTGCTCACAGACTGAAACAGGGGAGGCAAGATCGATGGGGTTACTATTGGCAAAAGCTTTGCCTTCTCCGTGGCCTCGCCCATTGTCCCAACAGATGCAACCGTAGAATTCGCCTTACCACTGGACTCCGAGCACCAGGCCAAGGTTTTCAAGATCTTCTCATTTTCCAATCCCCATATGAGGACCTTCCACCTCTCCTGGATCTCCTTCTTCACCTGCTCCGTCTCCACCGTTGCCGTTGCTCTGCCTGTACTCATAATATGCGACAACCCTGTAGAAATTCACTCAACCCTCTCAGCCATGTTTCTAGAACAAATCACCACACATACCAGCTTCAACTCATTTCATAGCTACATTCTTTGAATACTAGATTATGTTTGTCTCGATTCTTGACATGTACTTTTTATACCATATCAAATGCCAGGTTTGTTCTTTCAGGCCAACGCTTTGAACTTGAAGTGACTTGAAATTTGTACTAGAAAATAAAATGGCTCGTCTAACATCTTCACCTTGTTTGTTTCTGCTCCAGCATTTCACTGCGCTGTATAAAAGAAGAACAAGAGAGAAATTGAAGCAATAATTAAGGCTCAGTTTGGAAGAAGTAATTTGTTGATTAAGGTACGCCTTGTAGAGATGTGTTGTTCAGATGTTTTTAGGTGATTTAAAGCGGGAAGATGAGAGAGAGAGAGAGAGAGATGGGGAGGGAAAACCGTCCATTGTTGTATGTCCTCTTTTTGAGGAGTGGAGGAAACCGAAAACAGAGGTGAACGAAGGTGACATGTTTTCGGGAGTGAAGGAAACGAAAACCGAAAACAAAGAGATGGGGAGGTAAAATCGTCCACTGTTGTATGTCCTCAATCTGGGTGGAACCACTGCGATGAACACAAAAGTGAACGAAGATAATGTGTTTTGGGTGCCAAAGGTACTTTCCCTTCTGCCAAACTGCATTCATGATTGGGCCCATGGAAGCTTTCTATGTGAGAAATAAATGGAAACAAAGCAAGAAGAAAGGAATGATTTAAACAGAGACGAGGTTGGAAGGGGGAGAAAATCATTGTTATTGTTTGCTGTCGGGAGCAGGAAGAAGATGAACAGAAAAAAGGGTTGCTGGCGGATATTAAGAGTTAACAAAATGGGTCACCTCCGATGATTACGACACTGGCAAATAACGGCTCAGATACGTGTAAGAGGCCGCTGGTGACCGAGCCCTAATGCAATAAATAGTCCAGTGGTGACCGAGCCCTAAATGAAATGAACTGAAATGAAAAGGGCATTTTCGATCATAAATGGGCATTTGAGGAATTCTAGACAAAATTATTAGTCAGGTGGTGTCACATGCAAATGGTTTATGACGTTCAACTAAGGGCAAGGGAGGTGTGACAATTGTCAGAAAATTTAAGGGTAGTTTAAGACAATATGTAAACAGTAAGGGTGCAATTAGTCAATTTCGCAAATAGTAGGGGTAGTTTAAGAAATTTATCCTATTATTTATTATTTAAAATGTTATATTTATATATTTCTAATTTTTTATTATATATTTATATATTTTTCTATAATATATATTGTAAATAATAAAAAAACCAAAAAACTGACGAACCAAACCGAAAATTAACTGATCGGCTTCAATTCGATTTTGGTTACCAGTTTTCCAAAAACCAGTAACCCCAGTTCGATTTAAAAAATAAGCCCACGGTTCGGTTAACCAAACCATGAAAACCCCCAGTTTGAAGTGGTTTCAGGTCTTAAAAGTTAACCTTCACAAAAGCAAAATCATTCCGGTGGGTCCTATTCCAAACTTGCAAGATCGTGCTAGCTTGATGGCCTGCCAGGTGGACTTCCTTCCTGTGAAGTACCTGAACCTTCCCCTTGGGGCTAAGTGCTTTCCTTTTGCCATTTGGAGTCCAGTTATTCAGTGGAGAAAAAACTAGCCTCTTGGAAGGCTAAGTACTTGTCTGTTGGAGGTAGAGTGACTCTTATCAAAAGTACTCTAGCCAATCTTTGCACCTACTTCCTATCCCTCTTTCCCATTCTAGCCAAAGTAGCTAAGAAGCTTGAAAATCTGCAGAGGAACTTTTTCTAGAGGGGTTGGGAAGAAGAGAGAAAAATTCATCTTGTGAAATGGGATCAAGTTTGCTTTGCCTAGGGAGGAGGGGGTCTAGGCCTAAGAAAGTTGAAGGTGGTAAATTCTGCTCTTCTGAGTAAGTGGTGCTGGAGGTTTGCTTCTGAAAGAAATTCCTGGTGAAGGAACTTAATTGCCTCTAAGTATGGGGTGGATTGGGGAAACTGGAACTCACAGGATTCATTCCCAAATTGGGGTTGCTCTGTTTGGAAAGGTATTCTCAAAAGTCCACCTTTGATGTATGAAGGTGTGAGATTTAAGATGGGTAGAGGGGACAGGCTGAAGTTTTGGAAAGATCCTTGGTGTTTGAATAGACCTTTAGCTTAGGCATTTCCCCTTCTTTTTCAATGTGCAGCAAATCAAGAAGTCTCAGTGGTGGATTCATATTCTCTCTCCAATAACACAGTGGTCTGGAACCCTCAGTTCAGAAGAAACCTGTTTGATTGGGAAGTAGATGGGGTCTTGGAGCTGTTGGACCTGTTACAGGGTCAAATTATAGGTACCAACAGTGAAGATGAATGGAACTGGATCTGGTGTTATTGATAAAAAAACTGGATCTTGAGTAGGGATGGCTGCTTCTCAGTTAAATCCCCGACTTTTAACTCAGTAGCACTGGTGGCATTAACTTCCCCTGTAAGCAAGTTTGGAATCCTAGTTCTCCCTCTAAATCCAACTTCCTTGTGTGGACAATGGTGCTGAACAAATGCTTTCTAGTTGAAATTGGAGTCTACAAAGAGAGATTTGAGCACTCATGTTTAGTCTACAAATAGAGTCGTAGTTGAATTTTTAGAGTTGATTTTATGGAATAAAGCTTTATATTGAAGTTACTCGAGTGTAATGGTGCGGCTTTCTTGTTTTTCTCTCTTTTCTTTTAAAAGTGCATTATTCTTTTCATTCTATTTTCTATTTACATCTGAATCTATTATTCTCATAATTCAGATCCTTGATTCTCCTTATTCCTACCATTTTCACTCCAATGGGAGTTTCTCCTTCCCATCCTTAATCAAGAGGTCGGTTGTATTGAAAGGGTATTATTGATGCAGTGATCTGGGGAAGTGGGAACAGAGGAACAGACGCATCTTTAAGTGAAAAAAAATGCTTCATTTCAAGCTTTAAGGGTCAGTTTTCTCCATTTTGGATGAAATGTTGAGCTGATAAGAATGAACGTGTGGGTTCAGGTCTAAAAGTTACCAATCCATGCTAAATTGCCAAAGCTTAGGTCCATATTCAACCCATCCTTCCTAAGACCTCATATGGCCAGGAACTGCATCAGGTAATGGACTAATGGTCTTCTTCTTGGATGTTCCCGACAAAAGAATTTAATGGATTCACCTATTTTGATCTAGTAGGACCTATAGGTAGGGGGGTCCAGCCGTTATCCTTGGTGAAGTGGGTGTTCTAGATTCAGTTTGATGAAAGCTCTAATTTGCAGTTCTGGTTCAATCCATTGTTGGCACATCCCCCTCAATCAGGGAGTTCCATTTGGACCTTTAGTGGTCCAATAGGAGATGCCAATTCTGCCTAATGCCAAGTGGCCTTATATTTGATCTTTTGCCAGAGTCATATGAACCATCTACATAGTCTAATTTAAAAAATGCCCCCACCCCCCCAAAAAAGTTAAATAAATAAAAGGGTTTGTTTTGGCCAAATAGCAAGGGGTTTCAAATTTAAACTTGCCCGTTGAATAGAGATAGAAGCTGCTGAGGCAATATGTATTGTCCTTTTTATCCCTCAATTCCACTCCACATGTCATTCCTTGGTTGTTTAGGCTTCTCTATATAACCCAGCTAACAGAGCCAAATATGCATATACTATAACGGAGAAACATTCAGCCAGCCCCACTGGTATGCACAGGTTACAAAGACATAAATACCCCTATCAATATAGCATCAAATAACCATTATTTCTAACAAAATGAAACTTTCTATGTCAAGGCTTGATATAATTAATATATGGGGATATTTTTTTCGTATGTACATCTATAACATAATACAGACAAAGCTGATATCCATGAGGTAGGTTGTTAAATCTCTTTATCAACCCACTTCTTTCTTGAAGATCATGTTTCAAGAATTTTTTGTTGACACATGCAGTACCCTTTGTACAGCAAGATTAAGTTATTGAAACAACTCGTGTGGTTATAGACCATTTTGCCTTGTAAAAACAAACAAGATACTTTAGATTCTGTTGTGCACCTCTGCCTTGGAATCTGTTCAGAACCTTCTCATTCACTGCAGGTTCTTCACATTAGCATGGTGCCAATTCATCAAGATTTTTTTAGGAATAGGGTCATTCCCCATGACCTAGAGAGTTCAATTAAATCTTGGCCAGCCAAGGGCTTTAGCAAAACAGATGGGCTGTTGTGGAATCCAATCCCCTTTGCCATATCTTGGTGCATTTGGAAGGAGATAAACAACAGGATTTTGAAGGGAAGCAGTGTGAAATGCATATTCTGATTTAAATCTTTGAAAGAACAGTCCTTTCTTAGGCATCAATCTTGAAGGACTTCAATGTACTTCAGCTCTCTAACATCACTATTAGTGGGAAACTATTATTTTTGCTTTATAGGAGGGGTTGAAAAGGAAACTGCTTATGTAGCACCACAATACAATTTTTTAATTGGCATCTTCCACCATAGTAGGTACATATGTTTGTATTACATTTATATGGTTTCTATTGCGATGTTTTTACCCTGTATTTTCTTCTAATTTTGCAGGACAGTAATAAATATGGATCTCAAGTTGGATTTTGTTCCCCCATCGTTTATTAATTTTGTCTCAAGGCAACTCATAGGAAGTGCTTGCAAGCTCTACAGGAAGGTTGTATTTTCATTTCTCTAGTAAAATTTCTTTCAATTATCAATTCAGAATGCCTTTCCTGATTGCTTTGGTTAATGATACTCAGCATATTCTTTTTCTTTTCAAGAGACAGAAAGAGACCAATGCTCCATGATTATTGTTTCAAATCACTGATGTTGTTGTATGTAGAAGATTCAAATACTAACCTCCCATAAGCATTACCATTTTTTGATTCTTTTTGTTGATCTGTGTCCTTCAACTTATAGGTCCCACTTGTTTGAATTTTTTTTTTTTTGATCAATAACAGAAACTTTATTAAGATTTATGAAGATTTAGGTACAATAAGGGGGAGATAAAGAGTCTTATCTCCCCATCAGTAAATTACGATGAAATAAGATTAAAAATTAGCCCAAAAAATAGCCTCCCTATTCACCCCTTGCTTGGCCAACCCATCTGCAAAAGAATTAGCAGTCCTTTTCACCCAGCTGTATTGTATCTCAATGCCCCTACATAGCCATAAAAAAATTTTCTTTTCATTATTGTAACTCCACAAGCCACTGTCCTCTTTCTTCAACCAGCTAATCACCACCTTTGAATCACCTTCCAAAATCAGCCGACTGAAAATTAGTTCCCTTGCTCTTTGAACCCCTTCCAAATCTGCAAGGATTTCAGCCCTAATAGAGTCTCCTTCTCCAATAGGGCCTGAGAACAGAGCAATAACTTTCCCTTCTTCATTCCTGAAAACTCCCCAATTCCAAAGGGCCCTGGATTCCTTATGCTACTGTCATCAAAATTCACTTTTATAAATCCGGAGGGAGGAGGGGACCACAAGGGACTACGAGTCCTCTTACACAGAGTAGAAGTTGCTATCTCTTTCTAGTTTCTTAACAGGTCAGATATAGAAAAGTCTGAGAACAGTTCCATAGTTTTTAGCCAGTGGGCAGCCCTTAAAAGTATTAGGTCTAATAGTTCTTCCAGGGATCTTTCCTTTTCTGAAAATATTCGAGAGTTTCTTTCCTCCCATAGTGACCAACACACGGCTGCCCCAATACTCCTCCACATCATCTTCCCTCGCTTCTTAGGCCATCTGAAAAACGAAGGGGAGAACAAACCTTGGACACTCTCAGGAGGGTTCCAAGTACACCCAAAGCGAGAGAGTACCCACTCCCAAACAGTTTTAGTAACCTTACAAGAGACCAAAAGGTGGTAATCGGATTCCCCATCATCTTTACAAAGAGAGCATCTATTAAGAAGTAAACAAGAGTTGGGTCTCTTTTTCTGAAGTAGATCATTTGTATTTATTCTTTCTAGGAAAATTTCCCAACAAAAAAACCCAACCCGAGGAGGAATGGGCTTGCTCCAAATTTCCTTAATCAGAAAGGACACACCAGGAGGGACAGATAACTGAGTTAAGGTTTCAAAAAACGAAGCACAAGAGAAGGTTCCTGAAGTAGAAGGGATCCAAATTCTGGCATCTTCCCTATTAGGATCAAGGAAGATATTCTCAAGGATGGCTAATAATGGTAAGAGGCTGTTCAAGTCTGTATCGCTAATTGCCCTTCGCAAGCCGAGGTTCCACCCAAAACCAGAAGTGGAGTCTGAATGAACTAAAAAATAAGAGATAGGTTCATTTTTCAAATCTGACAGAGCATACAAGGAAGGAAACTGGTCCTTCAGAGGTGAAACCCCAAACCAAAGATGTTCCAAAAATTTTATTCGATTGCCAGAGTTAACACCGTACCTGATCCAAGGGGAGAAAACTGGAAGCAAATCATGGATGGATTTCCATGGAGAAGCAACTGTAGCCCTTGCCACAATTCTAGAATCCTAGTCGTTGTCTTCCAGCCCATGTATGCTAGCCACGATCTTTGTCCACAATTTTTCCTTTTCCACTATGAACCTCCAAAACCATTTTCCCAACAACGCCATATTCCTTTTCTTGATGTTTCCAATCCCGAGACCTCCTAGTTTTATACATCTAATTACCACCTCCCATCTCACCCTATGATCTCTCTTCTCCTGTCCCGACTCCCACAGAAAATTCCTCATTATTTTTTCCAATAAGTTGGAGACCTTGGTGGGGATCTTAAACATTGACAAATAATAAACAGGTAAATTAGCTAGGGCGGGCCTAATCAGAGTGACTCTCCCTCCTAAGGAAAGATAATTTCTCTTCCAGGAAGCAAGCCTCTTCTCAAATCTCTCCACTACCGGAGTCTAAAAGCTTTCATTCTTAGGGTTATCTCCTAAAGGGAGGCCCAAGTACGTCAAAGGCCGATCTGAGATTGCACAACCTAACACACCTGCATAATTCCTTAACTCCCTCTCCTCCACATTCACCCCCACCACACAACTCTTATCAAAGTTCACCTTAAGGTCAGACATCTGCTCAAAGAGTTGTATTGCTAATTTTAAATTTCGGATCCAACTTATATTCCCAACCTCACAAAACAAAATTGTGTCATCTGCAAACTGGAAATGTGTCAGTGGTACCTCCTCCCTACCAACTCTCTGCCCTCTTATCAGATTCCTCGAGTCTGCTCTATGGATCAATCTCCCAAGTACATCAGCCATCAAGGTAAAAAGAAAGGGGGAGAGTGGGTCTCCTTGTCTTATACCTCTCAAAGCAAGAAAAAAGTCAACCACCGTTCCATTCACCAATATATAATAGTGGCAAGTCCTAATATAGCCCCAAATCCATTTACACCACCTTTCTCCAAAGCCATAGCTTCTCAACACCTCCACTAAAAAAGACCAATCCACTAAGTCATAAGCCTTCTCCAAGTCCAATTTCCATACCACTCCCTTCTTCTTAGATTTCCTGAAGCTCTCCAAACTCTCATTTGCAATGAGGATTTGATTAGTGATCTGTCTTCCCTCTACAAATGCTCCTTGGTTGGGTGCAATTATAGAGAGAGGACCTTCTTTATCCTAAGGGACAACACTTCTGCAATTATTTTATACAAACTAATCACCAAACTAATAGGTCTGAAATCCTTAGGTTGTGTTCAGGCATGGATTAATTATTCCCCTACTGTGAAACTCCTCGAAGAATGACCTAAGATCCTTCTCCATTATATTCCAACAATCCTGATAGAAAGCCATTGTGAATCCATCTAGGCTTTGAGCTTTTGTCCTATCCAAATATTCTCGCCTTTATCTCTTCTGGATCAAACCTCTTTTTCCAATCATTCTCTGTTCTCTACACTTAGAGTCGGCCACTCCAAACCCTCCAACCACATCCTCTCATTCAAAGGCCTTCTAAATATAGATTTGAAATGAGTTACTAAGGCCTCTGTTATTTCTATCGAGTTCGAAGACTGCTCCGTCTACTTCCAATTTTGATATGAGACTCTTTTTTCTCCTCCCATTTGCCATTGAATGGAAAAATCTAGTGTTTCTATCTCCCTCCTTTTGCCACTTACACCTAGATTTTTGCCTCCAACTTATTTCCTCCTTAATCAGAATATCCTCCATCTGCCTCATCAACTCCCATCTCATTTTCCTGTCTTCCTCTCCAAAGGATCCCCTCTCTTCCTTCATCCTCAATCTGCTCTAGCAGGACTTGTTTCCTTTTCTCTATTCTCCCAAACTCCAACCTATTCCACTCCTTTAATTGTGATTTTAGAAATTGAAGTTTCTTGTGGAACCTCATTCCCTCCCACTCTACTACCGGATTAGATTACTCCCACCACTCAAACCTGAATGGAGTGGGCCCATCACCTCTCAATTCCTCCTTACACATCACTATAGGCCAATGGTCTGAAGTAATTCTTGGGAGTGCCCTAGATACTGGGTTACCCCAATGTTCCTCCCACTTGTTTGATTATCATATTGGGAAAAAAAAAGTAAAAAAAAAAATCAATGCTATATGATGAAAGCTCCATGTCAAACAGTTGTATTTGGACTAGAAAATCTTATAACCAGGAAAATCAATTCAGCGATAGCCTCCTGTCCTTACTAAGATCATCATCCAATGTTTCAATAACTCATAGGATCTTTAAATCTGATTGATCATAATGTAAGTGAGATCACTATTTGATCATGCACCTGCCATCTTTGTCTATATTATTCTTTTCAAATGGCTGATGTTGCAGGTAGTTTCTTCTGCCAAAATTGATGAGAAATTCTCAAAGGCCTTGGAGGATCCACTATATGTTCGGGTACGTGAAGGTCTATATTCCTACATTAAATTGCAGAAGACTCTGGTAGTAGAAGCTATGAAGAATGATGAATCTCCACGTCTCCTCCCTGAAGAACATACAGCTTGTAGTCCCCAGGATAATACACCAGTTTTAAACCAGATGTCTCCCAAAAATGATCATACAGTGGAAACTCCAGAAGATGATAAGATAGTTATAGACCAGATGCCCGTTAGTGAGATTGTGGAAGAAGAGATTGAGCAATATAGGCAAGTGGAGGATAGTAACAAAGGAAAACTTTTCTCTTCAACCAATCTGATTCCAGAGCAGTTCTGTCTCAACAAGAAAAATAAAGGTTTTATAAGTCCTGAAGTTAAACAAGCCCTTGGCATATTAGATCAGGCAATTTCTATGGTACGAAGTGGTGGATGTAGTGACCAAAGTTGCTCCGGTTCTGGCTCCCTCAGTCAAGAGTTTCTAGATTTGGATGAGGATGTACAGGCAGACGTTACTTCCTTAAAAGATGGTTTTAACTCAATTGATGCAGCTTCTATTGAGACACCAATAGCAGATAGCATGAATAGGTCCTCACAGGAAGCCACTGCCAACTCTGATTCTCAAAATTTCAGGTAGTTCTGTGCCAAATGTTTTCAGGAGTTAGCACATTGTTAACTGAATTATACTTTCACTGTTGAAACTAGTAAAGGAAGAACATAAAATCTAATCATCCATATTTTGGGATAAAAATTAGTCAATCTAATTGTGTTCAAACACAAATCACATATAGATTCTTGGCATCTGTAGGTAACTAGGTATTAAGGCTATCAAGAACTTTGTTCTGTCTTATTATCTATAGTCTGCATAATAGAGCTCTGATTTATTTTTTATAATCATTATATTTAGGTTCAATTTTGTCTTTATTATTGTTTTTCTTGGACCCATAAGTGCAGCAAATATGTCCTCTGCCATACTAAATTCAGGTGCCATGAAGATTCGTGTAAGACAAAAATAGGAAGGGAGTGCACTTGTTAAACATTAGGGCAATGAGAGGGTTATTCTGTCGTTGTGTTAGTAGGAGATTTTCAGGCCATAAGCAACCTAAATTAGATGCACAAGCACTTGGTTTTAGCATTGTTTTTGACATTTTTTCTATGGTCATCAATACTCTAAGAGTATAGTGGGCTTCAATGGTTTGAATCATCTAAAGTTGATCATTTCTTTCTTCCATCTCTTTAACTTGAGCCATGCCAAAATTTTGAGATTTTATGTTACTTTGTTGAAGTTTCTTCAAAAAGCTAGATTTCATTTTATTGTTTACAAAATATTGATAGCACAGCCTGCTGTTTTCTTTTCCACTTTGCAGGCATGCTGGACCAGAGTCTCCTGCATGGGAAATAAATCGTAATAGAGTAGCACCAGTATCACCTGAGCAAAGTTTCTCCATTTTGACAAAAAATCAACAAGTTGCTTTGAGTTCTTCACATAATGGAAAAACAGAGCCACAGTTGCAAGACTATATGAATAAAGATTCTAAAGAAGTTGGTGCTAAGGTAAATAACACCCATGAAAATAGTTTTAATGGTGTTGTAGAGAAGACAAAGCATCAGAAGCAGCAGGTTTGTTGCTTTCCCTTCATATCAAGATGCAGTTGGTAGTTTGAAAGAATAATTGGTAATTTAGTTTCCTTTAATGTAAAATATGAGTTACTTTATATCCAGTGTTGTAAATACACTTGCTTCTGAATAAAAGTAGGTTATATTAATGTCCTTGCAAAGGACTATAATTTGATCATAAAATCAAACAACTGTTTGGTTAAAGACATGGAGAACTATACCTGAAGGCCCTTGTGGAGTCCCCTACTCCCACCGGTCCTGAGAATGTGGAGATTATGTTGCTGTCCTTATTTCTCAGGACACCCCCTATACCTGAAGGCCCTAGATTACCTTGGCTGCTTCCATCAAAATTCAACTTGATGACACCTTCCAAAGGTGGAACCCATTCTGACAAGATTCTATTCTTCTTGGTTTTGAAGTGTTAGCTATTATTAATCAATTCCTCCACAAGTCATCAAAGGAGAAATCATCAAACATATCTAATGTTTTCAGCAAATGGATTGTTCTTGTAAGGATGCAATCCTTCACTTCATTTAACCCTCCTTCCTTCTCTGAAAAAATTCTTCCATTCCTTTCCTCCCAAGGAGTCCACAAAGTGGCTGCCCTGACACATTTCCACATGACTTTGCCTCTTCTAGTGTGCCAAACAAAAAAAGATGGGTTAAATAACGACCTTAAATCGGAAGGCAAAGACCACCTACCTCCAAATAAACAAAGGCTCCAATTCCATAAAGCTGTAGCAAGTGAACAAGAGATCAGCACATGGAAACAGTCCTCATTCTTGGCCTTACACAAGGAACACCAATTTGGGGAAAGACAAAGAGAGGGTCTCTTTTTCTGTAAGTTTTCCAAAGTATTGATTTTTCCATGGTAGACTTCCCAGCAGAATACAGCAATTTTGGGGGGAATAGGTTGCGCCTCGACTTCTTTGAAAGGGAAACCTTAGGAAATTGGGTCAGAATTGAAGGATTTTAAAAAGGAAGCACAAGTAAATGTACCTTTTAGAAGAGGAGTCCAAACTCTTTCATCAGAAGAAGTGGGGTCCAAGCAAATATATTCTAACAAATGAATTAGCTCAACAACACAACTCGACTCACCATCCCTTAACCCTCTACGAAAATCGAAATCCTAGTTTAAAGACAAGGGGGTTTGCAATTGGCTCGTTTTTGTGACAGGAGAGGGAATAGAGTGAGGGGAAACGATCTTTGAGGGGTTGAGTACCCACCTAAATATCCTCCCAAAATAGAATGGCATTAACAGAACCAACATCATACCTGATCAAACTGAGGAAGCTGGGGAGGATACCATGTATAGCCTTCCAAGGTGTTGTGAGGGTAGCTCGACGAGATATCCCGGAATCCCAACCATTTTCAAAGCAGCCATGTATGCTTTCCACCACCTCATGCCATAGTCTCTCTCTCTCTCGGGGCCATCTCCTTAACCACTTCCCTAAAAGGGCTACATTCTTCAACACTATGTTCCCTATCCCTAGACCCCCTTCTTCCTTTGGTTTGTTAACAATCCCCCATCTAACCAAATGATCCTTTTTCACCTCTCCTGGTTCCCACAAAAAGTCCCTCATTCTCTTCTCCAATTTCTTAGCCTCCCTTGGAGGAATCCTGAACACTTAAAGGAAGTAGGTTGGAAGATTGGCAAGTGTAGCCTTAATTAAAGTTAGCCTACCCCCTATTGAGATGTAATTTTTTTTCCAAGCCACCAAGTATTTATCAAATTTCTCCACAATAGGGGCCCAGAAACTACTTTCTTTAGGGTTAGCTCCTAAGGGTAGCCCTAAGTATGTCAAAGGCCAGGAAGAAATGTTGCAACTTAAGCACTCTACAATGCATTCAATCTCCCTATTCTCCATATTTACTCCAGCCACACAACTTTTATCAAAGTTTACCCTCAAGTTGGAGACACTCTCAAAGGTTCTTATTAGATTCTTAAGGTTTTCCACCTTAACTCATTCCCTTCACAGAAAATAACAATATCATCAGCAAACTGAAGGTGAGTTACTAGAATGCCTTTGTTCCCTATTCTCCATCCCTTTATTTGGCCCTCCTCATTTGCTTTGGAGATCATTCTACTGAAGGCATCACCAACAAGAGTAAAGAGGAAAGGGGAAAGTAGATCACCTTGTCTTAAACCTCTATTGGCTGGAAAGAAGTCCTTAACAACCCCATTCACCAAAACAGAATAACAGCGAGAATTTAAACATCCTCTTATCCAATTACACCATTTATCCCCAAATCCATGCCTTCTTGACATCTCCAACAAGAAACTTCAATCCAGTAAATCATAGGCCTTCTCCAAGTCTAATTTGTAGACAAATCCTTTTCTACCTGATCTCCTCATCTCTTCCACACTCATTTGCAATAAGGATCTGATCCGTAATTTGTCTATCCCGTATAAAGGCTCCTTGTGCTTGGCTAATGAGAGAAGGTAGAACTGCTTTGATCCTCCTAAAGAGCACTTATGCCAGAATCTTATAGATTCTTGTCACCAGGCTGATTGGCCGAAAATCTTTGGGGTGTTTGGCATCACTCTTTTTAGGAATTAAGGCTAGAAAATTGGCATTGATTCCAGGACTCACAACATGTTTGTCCTCAAATTCTCTAAAGGCTCCAATTAAATCTTCTTTGACTGTCCCAACAATCCTGATAAAAAGCCATTGTAAATCCGTCTGGACCTGGTTCCTTAGCCCTATCCATAGAAAAGACAGCTTGTTTAATTTCCTCTTCCTCAATCATTCTTTCTAGCCATCCCTTATCTGTTTGGTTCAAAGTTGGCCAATTCTCCTCCCCCCACTATTAACCAATTCTCTAAAGGTCTCTAAAAGATTGATTTGAAATGATCCACAGTCCTATTAGCAATCTCCTCTTGAGAGGTTATCTCCACACCATCAACCTCCAGCTTTAGTATCAAATTTTTCCTTCTTCTCCCATTAGCCATAACATGAAAAAATTTGGTATTCTCATCCCTTTCCTTGATCCACTTATATTTGGATTTTTGTCTCTATGAAATCTCCTCCCTCAACAAAATCTCCTCTAACTCCTTTTTCAGTTTCCTTCTTATTTCTCTGTCTTGCTCATCCATCATTCCTTGGGATTCTTTTGCATCTAAATCCTCAATCTGAATAAATAATCTAGCTTTTACCTCATCCACTCTTCCAAATTGATCCCTATTCCATTCTATTATTTTGCCTCTCAACCTTTTTAATTTTTTGTGGAATCTAACCCCATTCCATTTCACTTCTCTCATCTCTTTTTTTTATGAATGATAATAAATGTATTAATTCAAAAGCAGATTTAGAGTGATTTCATACAACATCCCAGAGAGAGGCGCGAGCTGCAGCCCCTCCTTGAATCTTACAAGTAAACTAGGAAAGAAAAGCAAGAATCGCAACTGAGCCCAAAACAATTCTTCCCTATTTACCCCTTGCTTAGCTAACACATCTGACAAAGTATTTGCTGATCTCCCCATCCACTGTACAGTGACCAACATATTCCTTGCCAACCAACTAAATTTCTTCATTTCATTCTTGTAACGCCACATAGCCTCTTCAGGATTTTTCAACCAACCCACCACCACTTTGGAATCCCCCTCGATTGTTAGGTGTTGTACCCCCAGCTGGTTTGCAAATTTCACCCCTTGTACAGCAGCTAAAAGTTCTGCCCTGAGGGAGTCCCCAATTCTCAAGGGACTTGAGTAGAGAAACAAAATCTCTCCCTTCTCATTTCTCAAAGCACCCCCCATTCCGAATAATCCTAGATTACCCATGCTACTTCCATCAAAGTTCAACTTCAGTGAGCCTTCGGATGGAGGAGACCAGCTTGTAATTGATTTGTCCTTTAGAGATGAACACCTCGCTACTGCTGACCAATTTCTCCAAAGGTCATTAAAGGAGAATTGATGAAAGATTTCCAAGGTCTTCAGCCAAGGTATTGCCCTATTTAACACATAGTCTTTCAATTCCTGACTGCTCCTTTCCTTTTCTTGAAAATATCTAAAATTCCTTTATTCCCAAAGAGTCCAAATCAAGGCAGCACGAGCACATCTCCACATAATTCTCCCTATTGTTGTAGGCCAATAAAAGGTAGAATGGTTGAAGAGCATGTGAACTTCTGCTGGTAGACTCCAACTACTCCCAAACAACGAAAGAGGATACACTGTGAGCTCTACAGAGGATACACCAATTAGGAGAAATACAAAGGAAAGGTCTTCTCTTTTGTAGGTTATCTAGAGTGTTTACTTTCCCATGGAATACTTTCCAACAAAACGCCAAAATTTTTTGGGGAACTGGCCTGCACCAAATTTCTTTTGATGAAAAGGGTTGGTGAGTAGAAAGTTGAGAGATGGACTTGAAGAAAGAAGCACAAGTGAAGGTTCCATTGGGTCTAGGAGTCCATACCCTCTTATCTGGCTTGGAAGGATCCAAACAAACATGGTTAAGCCAACCAAGCAATACATAAAGAGATTCAATTTCATCATCCCTAAGTCCTCTACAAAACCCAAGATCTCAAGTACGATCTAAGGGTGTTCAAAGATGAGACAAATTTTGAGACCACCTCTTTTTTGTACAAAGAAACAGAAAATAGTGAAGGGAACAAATCCTTTAAAGGTGTCTCCTACCCAAATATCCTCCCAAAAATGAACAGTGTTACCAGAACAAACCTCTCTCATCTCTTCCCTCCACCATTCCTTAACCTTAGGCAAAAAATCCTGATGTGTTAGCCACATATTCTCAAATTTGAATGGTCTGGGCCCATTACCAAAAGGTTCTTGTCCTACTTCTATAGGGCAATGATCAGAGGTTATCCTAGGTAGGGCCTTAGCCACCAAACCTCTCCAATGGCTCTCCCAACCCTCATTAAATAGGAACCTATCAAGCTTCGAGCAAATTGGGTTTTCTTGGAAGTTGGACCAAGTGTAGGTAGCCTGTAGCAAAGGAAGCTCTCGTAACTCACAAGAATTAATGAATTCATTAAACTTTCTCATACTAGTTGTGATGGCCTGTCTGGGACTATTTGACTCAATTGTGAATCTTATTGCATTAAAGTCGCCTCCCAAATACCAAGGGCCTTCCCATAAACCTTGAATTCCATGAAGCTCCTCCCATAACTCATTCCTCTCTCTATGATTAGTTGGACCTCGTAACTCACAAGAATTAATGAATTCATTAAACTTCCTCATACTAGTTGTGATGGCCTGTCTGGGACTATTTGACTCAATTGTGAATCTTATTGCATTAAAGTCGCCTCCCAAATACCAAGGGCCTTCCCATAAACCTTGAATTCCATGAAGCTCCTCCCATAACTCATTCCTCTCTCTATGATTAGTTGGACCATACACATTTGTTAGCACCCAAGTGAAACCATCTTCCACCATCCTGAATTTTAGGGATACAGTGAAGTTTCCTATTAACTCCTCTACTGGTTCTACGAAGTCCTCCCTCCACAACGTAACTATTTCCCCCGAAGCTCCCCACATGGAGCTGAGCACCATCTTACCCTTCTTATTTTCCAAACCTCTCTAACCCATCTCCTATCCAATTCAGCTAATTTTGTCTCTTGTAGCATCACAACATCAGGTCTTTCTCTCCTAAATAACTCCTTAATTGATCTCCTCTTTCTAGCACTGCCAAACCCCTTACATTCCAACTGATTATCTTCATTTACCTTCAAGAATTTAGCCCTCCGGTATTGTGTTCCTTCATTTAGAACCCTTTTTCCTTTCCCCTCTGCCACTGAACTCAATATCCCCTTCAATGTCCATTATTAGTCTCTCTACTTCAAACTTTTTCTTCTTTTTCCTACCCTTATTTCCAACTAACTTCCTGTTCTGCCCTGTATTTCCTAATTCTTGCCCCAATCCATTGGATCTTGCCTCATGTTCAGGGTTATTTGGAATCACCTCTAGCATTTCCTCCTTCTGTTTATATTCCTCCAACATGACACAAATCTGCTCCCAAATCCATTCTAATTCCTCTTGATTCCTCTCTACCAATCCAACAGCCTTCTCAGTATGGACTCCATCAATATCAATCACCACTCCCCTGCTGCCAATTAGTTGGGCTGGTTAAGATTCCAGGACATCTGTTAAAGGCAAAGAACCCATATTAGTATCTAAACCCAAATGGACAGGCTTCACTGAATGTAGCAGAGATGGTAGTATGTGGACCGGATGTTGAGTATCAATTCTTGGAGTCAAGGCTTTGGCCCTTCCCCTTTTCCTGACTCAGCCGTGGAATTGGACTAGGTTCAACCAGTACTTTTTTGCCCTCTACAGTCAAAGAAACTTCGCTAATCTTTCCCTCTGCCTGAATCCTTAGATAAGGCTCCATGTCTGATTCCTGTCTCTCTGGCCTGAAAACCTGATTATGCTGCGCCCATGGAATAGACTCGTTCATTGGCGGGGATGTTATCTGCCGCACCTTTTAAGTGTTTCCAACTTCATCTGACTTTTGTCTGGCATACCCGGTTTGCCACCGCTGTTAAGGCTCAATCTTCGCTGCGTTTGGACATTTCCATGGTCTTGCAGATCCGTTTCTTCCTCTAGGAATAGTAGATCAGTGTTTAAGCTATCCTCCTCCATCATATCTTATGGTTTTTGGAGGTCGATACTTCCCAAGCTGATGGTTTCTCCAGCTTCTGAATCCGAGTCAGAGATTTCTTCAACATCTGTCAATCTGTCCGAATCTGAGTCGGAATCCGCACTGCTCTTCACACACCTCGGGTTACGGTGCTCCAGGTCACATTGTACCATCTTCGAGGGACTCGACTATAAAGAACTGGATACCTGCGCTGAACTGTTAGAGCAAGAGAGAGAGCTCGATGAAGACGATGGTATACCCATTTTACTGTCTGCCTTAGGTTCATGCCTTATCACGTGCACCTTTAAGTCATCACGCACCCTCCTGGATCTTGGGTCAGTTAAGTATAGCCCACTTAACCTTTCGGGCCTACTGGGCCCAGAATTGCAAGGTAGAGTTGTATGTAGACCTGCTGGGTGGACCCTTTGTCCCCCCTTAGATAAGCCCATAGAGTTCGGCCCACTAATTATTCTGTCCTTTCTTCTATTATTTGGACCGGGCCCACCTATTTGAGTAGGCCCACTCCCTATTACCTGGCCTGGATTGGATTGGGCCCTAAATAACTTTAAGAGGCCCAACGGTTCAGCTTCCCACTTGTCTTGTGACTTTAATTCAAGCGAACTTGCAACCTCCTTATTACCTTTTCCCATACGACCATGTGTGTTTAAGGAGTTGGTTTTAATGCCATCTGTGACAGCTTGTGCAAACGTTCTGTCAGAGGCCCAGCTAGTGCCTTGTTGAACACGCTTATGACTTTCCATCTTCAGCAAGGCTTTTGAATTTCCAAAACCTTGCTTGGCCTTTTCTGTGTAAATCTCTCTTCTTTTCAGGATTGCCAACCCCTTGCTGCCACGTAAGGTTTCTTCTTCAGCCTTACCATCTTCCTCCCTTCAAGCATCCCTCCACATTTCAGCTTCAATGGAGGAAGTCAACCAGACCGCCATGAAAGTTCCTTCTACTCTCAGGTTCACTTTCCTGGGAATCTCCTCAGGCTTTACCCCATTTAGTAGAAGTGCGACGGACCTGAGGTCTCCCCAAAAAACACCAGACAGTCTTGCTCCACACAATGCTGCGATGGCTTCTGCTACTTCATCCTTCCAAAGATGGAAGGGAAGACCAACCACACGCACTTTTACTCCATCCATTACTGGAAATTCCTTCGAGTTTGATGAAGGAGACCACCTGAAGATATTCACCGAGCCCAGCTTATCTTGCATACATTCAGCCTCAACTGCTGGGTTGTTAATCCAGGGGATCAAGCAGAGCTTTACACCCATCAAAAGGCGTTAATACAAATGTGGTTTTCATCCTCAACTGTTTTGTCACCAAAATAGCAACCTCCTCCCAGCTTCTCCCTGGTTTATCAACTTCAACAACCAGCTTGCTAGACCACTCTCTTTTATCTGCCGATAACAAGATTGCCGCTCTATTTCCATCTTGCGTCACAGTCGGGGCCAATTGGTTAGGGGACTCCAGGTCCACTTCTGTCCTCAAGAGATCCTCTCTCACCTTCTTTTCCAAAACTTTTTCCTTCTTCATTTTCATTCTAGACATAAACTCTCTCAATGCCTTGGCTATTTCAGTCCACCCCTGGCTCTTTCTTCCTTCCGGGAAGCATACCATTTGCTTCCTGGTACTGTTAAAATGCCCTGAGAGAGTTATGAAGAATCCTTTTTTATTTTTCGTGCATTCCACCACGTATCTCCTTCCCATCTCTGCTTGGAATTCTTTCCAGCACCTATCCTTCCCTTTTGTACTCGCTGTAACTACAAAATCAGTGAGCCACTCCACCACATTCAATCCTACCAACGTCACCGTAGCTATCTTAGCTTCCCTGATTTTCAAACTAATCTGCCCTCTGATTCTTTAGTTCTTCCAACAGAAAGTTCTTCGCCTCCACCTCGAGATACTTTCTCCATCGACTGGCCTCCACAAAGTTATTCTCTTCCTCCATTCTCTTCTATACTCCATCGACTGGCCTCCACTTATCAGACCTTTTCTGTTGAATATTCATTTAAAATGTGGTTCTCCATGGTCTTATATTTTGTGCAAATATGAATTTTGAGAAACAACTATTTCGGGTAACTCGGAAGAAGGTCAAGTGTTAAGCTTTTGCTATAGTGCAGACTGCAGAGCTAAGTGGTTCTCTTCAAGATTGAAACATTCCACTCTGTACAGCTATCAATTCCGAGGCATTCCTTTCCATGGGAATCGGTCAGATTACTGAGGTATACAGGAACTATATGATCTGTCCTCGGTAAGCATGGAAAACCATGAATGAGCCTGTAAGTTCTAGCCATGGCTTACAATCATCAAAAGAATAGGCCCAATGAAGATGCTCTGCCAAAAGTGCTACGAATTACTCCACAAGTTGCCTGTGGACCTTTGGTGTACATTCAGCACATGTGAATGGCCGTTTGCTTTGCCTTTAGTGAGCACTTTGACGGCTGGTAAATTGAATTAATCACTAAGTCCCTATTTTTTGTATCAGTAACTGAAATTCTTTAAATAATTAGAAAATTCGAAGATACAGAGACAAGGGAACTCTCTTAACTCCCCCCCGGATTTATGCAAGAATATAAATTACAAAATATTCGATACAAATGAATCAGCACCCAGCCAAAAACGGGGATCATGGGTCTGTCCATGTAAAATGGTTTCACATATCAGTTAATCCTAACCAAACAAAGTTGTGCAAGCAAATATGATCAACGGAAAAGCGATTATCATAAATATCATAGCAGAGGCAATGATTACAGAGTATTATGCAACAACTAAACAATCAAAATATTTTCTTAACAGGGGAGATAGAAGAAAATAGAGAATGACCTGATGGCATCATAAACAGTGTTGGCGAATAAATCAGTAAGAATAGGGCGTTTCCTCAAGACAAAAGACTGCCAATAGATCATCTGAAAATTATTGGCTTGCTACAGTCTTTATGGGAGATTTGCCCTTGCAAAGCATGTGCCTGGACTTGGCCATCTTAAATGAGAATAAGATCTTCTGGGTCCAGAGTCTTCTGCAACAAGATTTTGGGATCATTTATAGCTTTAATTCAAAACCATAAATCAGAAGAACCTGTTATTGCAATGGCAAGCTTAATAGAATGGAAAAATCACATTCGTTTAACTCATCATAAGAAGATAGAGCAACCAATGAACAAGTCTGATCACCACAAACTTGATCTATCCTCTCACTGCTGCTCAACTTGGGACATCCACACCAAGACATGTCCTGCCGTTTGCTTATGGATAAACAGTTGTGGGCATTGTGACCAAAGATTCTGCAATATCCGTGGCTAATATAAACCTCAGGTGTGATGTTCTTGATTTCATAGAGATCTCTTATTCAGTGAAAACATTGCACATACCAGAGACCAGGCATATTTTCATGAATGTGCAAGACAGTATCCAAATAAGTTTGTATACCTAACCTACTAGTGTACTTTGAAATCGCCAATAGTTTTATTACCTTATCAATAAAAAATCTGCTTGATGGCGATTCAAAATGTCTGAGTTGGAAAAGAAGCATCAGATTTTTGTCTTGTTTCGTTGAGTAGGAAGAAATACATATGGACCAGAATAAATGAATGTAAACTCATTTTAGAAACTTTCTATTACTATTATGAGCCCATTTTTTTTTTTGGTAATACAGTATGAGCTAAGTCTTGTTTGCCTTCCCTGTTTAGACCATAAAACACTGTCCGAAAATTAACAGCACTAGGGAAAATCTCATTATTGCACATTTCATGGATAAGCTGCAAAGCTTCTTCAGGTCTACCTATCTTATAAAGACAAGTTATGAACATTGAATAAGCTTTAAAATCAGGAAATGGTCCTTTCAATGATATACGGTGGAAGAGATCCTAGGCATCAACAACCATCCCCATGGTCATTGTGATGATTCGTGGAGACCGAGGGAGAGAGAGAGAGAAAAGGAAGAGAGAGGTACGATTGAGAGGAAAAAGTCTCCCTCTGGCTGCCGACAGTTTTCTATTTATATTAAATTCATAAAAGAATCAGAAATTATAAGTATGCCCCTGGCGGCACATCCTAGAATCAAAATAATAAGAAAAAGAAAAAACAAGTAACTGGCCGACAACCTACTAATAGTGACTATAAAGTAACAATTAAGTAAGCCTTACAACACTCCCCCTCAAGTTGGGCTGAATATGTCTATCATGCCCAGCTTGTCACATAACTCATTGTGCCGCGAGCATAGAAGCCCCTTTGTAAGGACATCAGCAAGTTATTCATTGGAGTTGACATAAGGATTGCAAATTTCTCTTTTTTCCAGTTTTTCCCTTATGAAGTGTCTATCCACCTCAATGTGCTTGGTCCTCTCATGTAGGACTAGGTTGCTGGCGATGTTTATTGCAGTCTTGTTGTCACAGTAAAGGGACATAGGACTATGAACAACAACTCCAATCTCCCCTAGAAGATTATTTAGCCAAAGGACTTCAGCCACCCCATGTGCCATAGCTCTATATTTAGCTTCAGCACTTGACCTTGCTACCACACTTTGTTTCTTGCTTTTCCAGGTCACCAGATTTCCTCCCACAAATGTGCAATACCCACTAGTAAACTTTCTATCATCCACAGCTCCTGCCCAACCAGCATCTGTAAAGACTTCCACCTTTAGGTGATTGTGTTTACTGAATAGTAGGCCTATTCCTAGATATTTCTTCAAGTATCTAAAGACTCTCTCTGTTGCCTCTATGTGTGGTTTCTTAGGAGAGTGCATAAACTGGCTCAGGACTCCAACGAAACAGGCAATGTCTGGACGAGTCATGGACAAAAAAATCAGTTTTCCCACTAACCTTTGGAACTGTTTCACATCTTTCAGAGGTTCACCAACACAGTCACCTAGCTTGTGGTCCACATCCATAGGAGTATCTGCTGACCTTGCACCTAATTTACCGGTATCTCGTAATAGATCAAGGGTGTATTTCCTTTGAGAGACAAAGATACCCTTTTCTGAGCGGGCAACTTCAATCCCAAGGAAATATTTCAGGAGGCCTAGATCTTTCACTTGAAATTTAGATGTAAGGAATTGTTTCAAGTTCTGTATCTCTAAGCTCCAACTTCCTGTAATGATGATATCGTCTACACACACTATCAATACAACAACCAGTTCCTGATATCTCTTCACAAAGAGTGTATGATCAGACTGACATTGTTTGAAGCCCATCTCTTGAACTACCATGTGAAACTTAATGAAGCAAGCTATGGGAGACTGTTTTAATCCATAGAGAGACTTTCGCAGCTTGCACACCTTATTTTCACTCCCGTTGGCATAGAATCCAGGGGGTTAAACCATGTATACTTCTTCTTCTAAGTCACCATTCAGGAAAGCATTCTTTATGTCTAGTTGATGCAATTCCCAGTTAAGATTAGCAGCTAAGGATAGGAGAACCCTAATTGAGTTCATCTTAGCCATTGGGGCAAAAGTCTCATCATAGTCAACCCCGTATACTTGTATGTACCCTTTGGCTACTAATCTTGCTTTATACCTTTCAACTGTTCCATCTGCCTTGTGCTTAACCGTGAACACCCATTTGCACCCCATGGGGTCTTTCCCCTTTGGAAGATCCACCAATTCCCAAGTCTGATTTTTGTGGAGAGCATTAATCTCCTTCTTCATGACATCTACCCATTCAGGGCATTTTAAGGCTTCTGCAACATTCTTGGGAACAGGGATGCAATCAACTACCGATAAGAAAGCTTGGTACAAGGGGGAAATGTGGTCATAGGAGACAAAATGGGTAATGGGGTGTTTGGTAGTGCAAGACTTGACTCCCTTTCGTTGGGTAATAAGAATGTCAAAGTCATCCACAGTAGGAGTAGGGTTAGGGGGTGGACTTACCTCCTGGGAATCTGATGATGTTAGTTGTCCAGTGTTTGGTTGCTCCATATCTCTATCACACCGCTGATCTCTCCGACGTGTACGTTGGAAGACACGAAAGGGAATAAGGTCCGAAATAAAAGGAAGAGATACCTGAACCTGCTTCTCCTCTTCCACACTACGACTCTCCCCCTGAGGAGAAGGGAAGAATGGCTCAGACTCAAAGAATAACACATCCATAGACACAAAAAAATTACGACTAACTGGATCAAAGCACCGATACCCTTTTTTAGAGGAGGGGTACACCAGAAAGACACAAGGAATGGACCGATGGTCTAACTTACCTCGGGATGGAGACAAATCATGGACAAAGGCCCGACAACCAAAAACTCTCATGGGTATGAAAAATAAAGGAGACTAGGGATACAATAATTGATGAAGGGCCATGTAATTCAGTACTCTGGAGGGCATGCAGTTGATGACATATGCAGCTGCAATTATAGCATCCACCCAACACCTTTTTGAGACATTTATGTGTAACATCATCCCACAGGCTACCTCAAGAAGGTGTTTGTTTTTCCTTTCTGCAACACCATTCTGTTGTGGTGTTCTGGCGCATGAGCTCCTATGAATAGATCTGTGTGAGGCAAAGAACTCATTGATCTCCCCATGGAAGTATTTTTTTTTGCATTATCAGATTGGAAAATCTGTATTTCAACATGGAACTGCGTAAACACCATCCTCTGGAAGTCTTTCACTATCTTTGGAACTTCGTCTCTACTACGCATAGGAATTACCCATGTATAGCGAAAGTAATCATCAATTAACGTAATAAAATACTTATATCCGACCTCAGAGATTACATTTGTAGGCCCCCATACATCAGAATACACAACATGAAAATGAGCATTTGATCTTTTATTACTTGAGTGAAAAATTATTCTACATTGTTTGCTCAACTGACATGAATCAGCAAAAAATGTCACACTGCAATTCAAGAAGTTTGTAATGCTACTAATTGAAAGCAAATTTATAGGAAGCTGAGGGACATGCAATACACAATTCAGATTAAGGCCATGGGGAAGGGATATTGATCATTGGCCTGCAATGGAAGAAAAAGAGCCATCTGCAAGTCCCACTCTATCCCTTCCTGACAAAAGGCTATAAGACTGAAACAAGTTAGGCTTACCGGTCATGCGGTTGGAGGCCCCTAAGTCAATGATCCAAGGGGAATCTGTAGGAGTGACATGGAATGCAGAAGCCATATTACCTGAAGTAGATGCAAATGAAGTAGAGAGAGTACCAGTGATTGAGTTGTCCATTTGCCACAAAGCCCTACCATAAGATTCCAGGTGCTCTCTAAAAGAATTTATTATATCCTCCTTGGGGTCAGACTTATTAGGGTGGTCCCAGGTATTACCGACAACTTGAGTATCTTGGATTGCCACATGTGTTGTGCTCATTTTCTTCTAATGACCTTGACCTTGACCTTTACCCTGTTCTTGATTCTTTGTTGCCCAATTGGGTTTCCCGTGGATGTCCCAACAAGTGTCACGTGTATTTCGTGAACGTCGATAGTGGGTACAGAACAACTTATCTTTATCATCCGCCTTCTTAGGGTCACTTTTCTCGTGGAGTTATTATTCATTGTAACCAAAGCAACTTGTTGCTCCCCCTCAATTGTAACCATCACATTCCGCCTGCTTTCTTCAGATTGAACAAGGGAGTATACCACGTGAACCGTAAGCAACTCTTTGCTTCCTAGGATCTGCACCATCAACGGTTCATATGCAAGGTCCAGTCCCAACAAGAAAGCAAACACCCGTTGCTGAGAGACCAGCTTCATATAGGCCTTAGCATCACCATCGTGCTTCCACTCTATGGCCTGATAATGGTTCAATTCCTTTCATATGGAGGTAAGGGCTGAATAGTATGAAGACAATCTACGGTTTCCCTGTTTACATGTTGAGGATTCAGCTTGTAACTGGTAAACCTTGGCGTAATGCCTTTGCTCAGAATAGGTAGTTTTGGCATATTCCCAGATCTCACTAGCGGTGCCTACCCACATAAAGTTCTTTTTCACATCAGGTTCCATGGCTGCGAGGAGCCAAGACATCACCATACTGTTTTCTTGGTTCCACCTATCATGTTCGGTCGTCTCACCCTTGGGTTATTTCACCCTTCCATTGATGTAACCAGCTTTACCCCTTGCGGTTACATAGAGTTTTACACTCTTAGCCCACTTCAAGTAGTTCAGACCATTTAAAGGGGTAATTGGCATGGGAAAAACCATGTTTTCACCTCCCATACCCGTTGTGTTGCAAGTTGGTGTAGCCCCTGATGAAGTTAATTCATGACTTGCCATCGAATACTACTGAAAAACAATCCAAACACCACCCAACAACATAGCAGCCACAATCAGAGTACCAACCCTTAGGGAGTTTACTCCTAGAATGTGAGCAAGAGAACAAAAAATAATGTTGAGAACAAAGGGTTCAGTCAACACAACCAGTCACTAAACCAGTCCGGTAATCGATTTAGCACCACCAATACAGACATTACAATCAGTCTGACTGTAGCTCGCACAGCCTAACCATCCAACGTCCAAACAAATAACTATATAACAAAGGCATGAGCCCTACACACCATCAGCCAAAGAAGGCTGAGACAAACTGAAACGAAAAAAACACACCTGTTCAGCACTTGTACGAAGGTGCTAATCTGAACTTGACTTCACAGCATCGAACAAAGGAGTCTGCACCAGCATCGCCCTTATCCGACTAGGGTTTTCTTGGTATTACGACCAAGAAAAAGAAATCACAGAAGCTGCCGCCAGAAAAAAAAACTACTAGGGTTTCCCTAAAAACTGCCGTCAAAAAACTACTAGGGTTTCCACAAAAAACTACCACTAGAAAATTGCTAGGGTTTCTACAGAAACAACCGCCAGAAACCTGCTAGGGTTTCCACAGAACTACCACGTCCAAAAACTTTTAAAGAGTGGGCAGGAGAGATCGTAGGTCTTTTTCAACCCAGAAAAAAATTGTTCTGATACCATGTGATGATTCATGGAGATCAAGGGGGAGAGAGAGAGAGAGAGAGGGAGAAAAGGAAGAGAGAGGTACGGTTGAGAGGAAAAAGTCTCCCTTTGGCTACCGCCAGTTTTCTATTTACATTAACTTCATAAAAGAATCAAAAATTACAAGTTTGCCGCTAACGGCACATCCTAGAATCAAAATAATAAGAAAAAGAAAAAACAAGTAACTGACCGACAGCCTACTAACAACAGCTATAAAGTAACAATTAAGTAAGCCTTACAACATTCATATATCCACAAATAAATGCATAATAAGTAACAATAGTTGGTTCACAACCCTCTTCTATCATTTTCTTAAACATTTCCAAGGCCTTCCCAACCTGTTTATCCTTAAAAAAGTGGGTTATCAAGGATGTATATACATGAACTGTGGGATAAACACCCATCTGTTTCATTGTTTCAACCTTAGCAAGGGCCTCATTTAACTTTCTCTCTCGTAGCATTCAATGAACAAGGCTTCCATAAATATGTTGATCTAAATTAGGCCATTCTTCCCCTATCTCTTTTGCTAATGCAAGAGCCTTGTCTAACCTCCCTGCTCGGCAAAGAGCACGAATTAACAAGGAATAACCAAGTGGAATTGTGAAACCTCCCTTACATTAGGATTCTACACATCTCCTAGCATCTGACAACTTACCTACATCACACAAACTATGAAGGTAGATCTCAATCAATTCTTTGTCAGGCATAAACCCAGTGTAAATCATCTATTGAACATTTTGATGGCCTCATCCACTTTACAGCCTTTCCTCCCACAAAGGGCTATTATCAAATACTTGTACGTACTCCATGTTGCTTTACATTCATCAAACTTCATCTCTTGAAATTTCTTCAAAGCAATCTTTGTCAGGCCTGCTCGACCATATTGCAGGATCATAATAGTCCATGTATCTGATGTTACTAAGCAGCCTCTTCTTCTCGTTTCATGATAAAGATTTCTCATATGTTTATAATCTTTTGCACATCCTGCAATTTTGATGCTCATGTTATAGGTTTCTGTATTGTGTCTATAACCAGGCTGTTGACCCATCCATGAGAAAAAATGTAATGCAACATAACCATGTTTTTGACATTTATGAAGAACCTTTAAAACAAGTTCAGGAGTGAATTTGATTTTGCATTTTTCCAATGCTTCTTGCATTAAGCACCATTTCATGGAAGATGACAAAATGTTACATACTTCCTGCAGATTATGGTTACTGTAAACCTCAGGCAGTAACTGTACCAAGTGAGCACTGGTCCTGCATAGCCGTAATTGATTAGAGTTTACACTTTGACCAAGTTGTTGTGGTTCATATGCATTAAAAACCATGTCACTCCTCCACATAGGGATTGATGAGTTGCAGGTAAACCAATTGATTCATCTTGTTGAGTGCAAAGTTTAGTGGCTCTGCTCATTCCCTTGACCTTTTCTGCTTTCTCCAATTCTCCTTTCTCATCTAAAGAAGATATAACCAAATGGAATATTCCATCTCCAATGTTAATTTTGGAATTCCACATTTCACTCAAAAGCTCAAAGGCCTCATTTGTTTTTGAAGCTCTACAAAGTTCCCTAATGAATACTGAATATAATTTCTGAGTAACCATGATTCCTTTTTCCTTCATATTTCTGAATATTTCCCATGCTACAGAAACATGGTTGTGGCGAATAAGACCTGCAACCAAAGCCATGGTTGCCACAGTATCCGGTTCAATCCTATTAACAAGCATGTCTTCATATAGCTCACAGGCTCTTTGATACTCATTTGACCGGAAGAGGTGTTGCATTAGCTCAGTGTAAGTAGAAGCAGTAGGTAAGTGCCCAGATTCTTTAATAATAAAGAAGAGCTACAATGCCTTTGAAATTTCATTTCTCTTCAAGTAACCATTGATGACAATCCCATAAGCCTTACCATCAAGAATGTGACTGTTCTTCATGATATCAACAATTTCTAAAGCATCACCAATCCTATCAGCCCTACATAGGCCTTTCACCAGAATTTCAAGACTTCCACAATCAAGGGTTATCATTTTATTTCTAAGTTCGTGAATCAATTCTAAGGCCTCTCTAATACTCCCTGAAATGCAGTAACTCTTAAGAAGACAAGAATAAACTATATTCTCAGGAATCTGAGAGACTTTGATCATGTCTTCTCCAACCATTCTAACAGCTGAGAAATCTCCTGACCTTGATAAGCAGTTCAATAACAGCTTATACAAATTTATATCTACCACTATGTCCTTAAGAACCATCTCCCTGTAAAACTCTAATGCAATCTCTGCTTTTCCTGCAGTACATAGAAACTGGATAATGATTTTAAAAGCTGTCCGATCTGGTGTGCAATCAGATTTCCTCATTTTTTCGAAGATCAGCAAGGCTTTTCCAATAAGTTTTGCCTTCCCATAGTGAGATATGAGAATGGTCCATGTCTTTATATCCTTCGGACACAACTTGTTCTCCATTTCCTCAACTAGTTTTTCCACGAGATCAAATTCCTTTGCTTCCCCAGCAATATATATCATTGTATTGTAAGTCCCAGTAGTGTCGCGAAACCCTGCCCTGAGCTGCACCCATTTAAAGAACCTAAAAGCTAAATTTCGTACTTTAAAGCATCTCTTCAGTACTTTCTCCACAACCTTTGAATCGAACTGAATGCCCAAGTTTTCCGAACGTTTTTCCATGGGACTTACATTATTTTCAGCCCGCACGATCTCTGTTACCTTGTGAACAATAGGGCTAACATCATTTACATCCGGAGTTGCCAATTGGATATCCTTCGGTATCAATGTTTTCTCATAATCAAGTCCGATACTCTCATCGGCAAATTGACGAACATGTCCAGTGCCAGGTGGTAATTCCTCTCTTAACCCTGCAGCTCTTACGCGAGTTTCTTGAGATACAGAAACCCCGATTGGACTTTCTCGAGGTCTGAGATTATCAGTTCCTATAATCTCTACGATCTCTCGGAACAGGGGATCAATACCCCTGGCGTCTGTTTGCGGTTTCTCTGGGATTTTGGCAGATGGATGAAGACTTGAAAGGGAAAAACATCGGCATTCTGAGGCATGAGATCTAAATAACCTTTCAGCACGAGACAGATCTAAAGAGCAGAGTTTGGATAAGGACCTCATATTCTCCTTCAGTCGGTCCCGAAGACAAAAATACCTCTAAACATCCCCTGCCAAAGTGCCAAGTGCCAACTGGTCGGTTGACAAGGTCTCTTCCTGGAAACTCCTATTTCCCCATCCTTTTGTGCACATACCTCTATATCCCCCGTCTCAGAATCCAAGCAAGTCTCTATTGAAGCCTTCAAGGAATTTTCGTTAAAAGTCTCACTATATCCCCATGGTTGTTTATGTCTCCCAAATCCGCAATTGAAAAAGAGTATCTTTTGTAGCCGGAAGTGCTCCCTATTCCCGAGCTATTATCAGTAGAAAAACCTTCATCCCCATCAGAGGTCTGTGAATCTGTAAATCTCGTAAAAGCTTTTTTCCACGGACTGGTTGCAACTGATTAGCTTGGTTCGAACTGGCCAGTTTAAGAGAAAATCGATTCGGATTGTTCGAGTCCTCACCGCACAGCCTACCAAGGAAAATGACAAATCCATCTTAGTAAACCAAGTACATATGATGTTTTATGAAAAAAAAAAAAAAGACTTCTATATGGTAAAAAAGCATGAGAAGACAAATGGACGACAGGACGAGTGTAAATTATGATTTACCTTTGCTTTATGTTTGATTTTGATTTGTGTGGTTGAGTAAAATGTTGATGATAGAACACTAGCAAATGTTAAGCCCTAACCTGGAGCCTAATGTGTCAATGGAATCCGAAAAAAAAAACAAAGCAATGGCAGTTGATTATACCTGAACACGGTGAATAAAAGCTGGTAATTACCCTCATACAAGAAAAAACGTCAAGTACTTGATGGAAGAAGAAGAAGAATGGGAAATTCAAGTACAGGATTGAAGGAAATAAAAGGAAATTCAAATGGTCAAATACTTGCGTCGACGCAGTTTTCAAGGTGCCAATGCGAGGGTAAGCGACGGATTTTTTTAAGTAAAACCCTAGATCCTAGGGTAGTTAGGAATGGGAACGGGGTGAGTTCGGGGCGAGAATCCCCAAATCACCCTGATCCTGGGAAAATAATCCCCCTTTCATCCTCGACCCTGATGGGGATGAATTCCCTAGAGACCCGGATTCCCAAATTCCCCATTTATTGAGAGAAACATTAAGACTGAGAGTATGAAAGATTGAAATTAAGAGAGAGAGAAAGAAAGAGGACCGTTGTGAGAGTTGAGGTCGATGATGAGAGAGAGTCTGAAGGGTGACGGCGACGATGACGAAGGTTGAAGGAAGATCTTTGTTCTGAGTATCTCTTCTCTTAGTTCTCTGGCCTTTGTCGAGACTCGATTATCTCTTCCTCTCCTCTGTCCAATGTCTGACGGGCAAGTGAGTAGTGGTGACAGTCAGCAATAACCGTCGGCGAATCGGCAATGTAGACGAAGCTAGGGTTTACTGGTTCAGTCGCCTCTCTTTGTCTCTTCTCTCTGTGACTCTGTCGAAGACTGGTTTAGTCGAAGGGTTTTCTTCAAATGTTTTACGAATAAATTAATAATTATTATAATTATATAATATATATTATATTATATATAATATAATTATAATATTAATTGAGAGCGGGGCAGGGCGAGGGTTGCATTCCCCATCCCCATCCCTGAACCCGATCGGGGATTCAGGGACCGCCCCATCCCCGACCTCGCCAAAGTGTCCCCCATATCCGACCTTGTCGGGTCGAGGAGCCCGGGTACCCGTCGGGGATGGGAAAAATTGCCACCCCTAAGGGTAGTTCCCTAGGTTATATAACCATCTTTCCTTAATAATTATTCATAATTTTCATAAGAAAATTATAAATTTCATGTTTAAGTCTAAAAAATCAACATTTTATGAGAAGAAAAGAAACAAAGTATAGAAAATTCAAAAAATATAGGGGCTGAACCCCTACTTTTGTTATAGGAAAGAAGAAAAGAAAAGGTGGAAGAAGAAGAAGAAGAAGACGTGGAAGAAGAAAATGTGTTGATTAGACAAAATTTTAAGTTCTTCCCTTGCTTATAGGTTCAAGTTTTGAAAATTTTGAGGGTTCAATCAAGGATCAAGATTTTGATACGATATGTTCCGTATCGAGTGTATTATATTGTATCTTTGGGGTTCCAATACCTGTTTACATGTGTTTTCGGGGACCCATTTTTTTAAACAATATATATTTAAAAATGAAATTAAAAACCAAAGAAATAAAAAAATAGGGGGAGTATCATTATAAGTACCGACACACCTCTACCAATACACAAAGGTGTATCGATACTGTGAACCATGGATTCAATACAACAGTTAGCAATGTTTGCATTGATTAAACCCTAACAAAATAAGAAAATAATAAAAAGGAAGTAGTATATAAACACATAAAATGAATATTCTGGCTTAATAATGTCTATTTTATAGTTATAATGTCAAAAATTTTAAAATCTAAAAGTATTTTATAACCCAATGCACAAAACTGCTAAGCGACTGGGCGAGCCGAGCCTCCAAGGGCACCTTGTCGCCTTGACAACTATCTCAATGCTTCTCAATCGCTCAGGGCAAAGTTCCTCTCAATCACTTTCGAAAGAGGAGAACGAAGAATGTTTCATCGAGTTTGAATTTTTGCTAGATGTTGGTGAAAAGTCCGAATAGACCAAAAGCTTCGGTTGTAACTTTTACGATCTTTTAGGGTCTTATCTTTTGGTCTAATGGGTTTTCATTATCCAAACAACAAAAGACAATTTTTGGTCTATCAGGCTTCTAAAAGCCCACTAGATCATTTAAAAATATTTGCGAGGGTCGTTTTTCTCCACCTAGGACAAAAGCAAGAAAGATTATTTGTATGGAAGGAGTAAAAAAAATAGGAAGTAAAATGATGTTTGCCTACTTTATAGTTTATATCAAGAGAATTTAAGATAGGAAGAAGTGATACAAACTACTTTACATCAGATCTTGGGGTGCAAAATTTGCATTACCAATGGGTAAATGAGAAAAAAGTGCAAATTTTTCGTCAAGTAAAGAATACAAATAACATTGAAAACAAAATTTGCACCCGGATCAGATTTGTACTACAACAAACAGAGCCCAAGTAAAAACTAGCGGATTACTATTGAAATACTTTTACGAAAGCACTTTTATAAAAGTACTTTACAAAAATACTTTTATGAAAGCATTTTTCTAAAAGTACTTTTATGAAAGTACTTCTATAAAAGAACTTTTACGGAAGTACTTTTATAAAAGTACCTTTATGAAAGCACTTTAATGAAGTACATTTATAAAAGTACTTTTACAAAAGCACTTTTACACATGGTTTTCGAACCACCCTTGACCCGGATAGTCAGATTATTCGGCCCAAGAACCATCCAGGCAACTGGTTCTATTTTACCCCAAACCTAATCCCTTGCCAAAAATTGTTGAATCGTCAACCCGTTAAACGGTTTTTGGCCTTTTTATTTTAATTGTTTTTTATTTTTTTTAACTTTTATCAAAACAGACCATCCGTTCAAACCGTTGACCCGGGAACCAATGGCCATAACGGTTCTGATTTCGAGTTATTTTTTAAAACATTGCTTTTACAAAAGCACTTTTATGAAAGTACTTTTATCAAAGTATTTTAATAAAAGCATTTATACAAAAATACTTTTACATAGGACACTTGCCGGTTTGAAAAGAATTCATTTAAAAAAAATGTTTGGTTCATAGAAATATTTTCTCATCATGCCTATTTTTACCCATTATTGTCCATTTTAAAATTTCATCCTGAGTAAGAATGAAAAAGAATGAGAATTGAACCAAACATGGCCAAAACAATTAGAGAAATAGAATATCTTTTTATTTTAACTTTAATTACTTGTTGGTCCTTGTTTCAATGGCTTCAATTACTTTCCCTGCTCCAGCGAAAAAGTGTATTTTACTACTTCCTAATACATTCTAAAAAGGTACATACCAAGCATCACATATGAATGTTATAACCAATTATCCCAAATTACACAAAACATATAAATTCTTCATACATAAATAGAGTATATGAAGGAAAACCATAATATGCTATTTATAAGATTGAATATGCTCTACATATCAAGAAAGAACTTCACCACAGGAGTACCCTTTACAAAGGCACTTCCTTCTACAGCAATCCAAAGATAAAACTATATAAACTGATTACCTTCAAAATGAAGATTTCAGCGGAAGGAAGCGCATCAGAATTTACAAGACCAAAATTACTAGAACCCACAAGCAAAATATTTCAGTGAGCAACATATCACAAATAAAGCTTAGTTCAATAGGGCTCATGGGAAGTTCAAATGATCTATCATTTGGATTCCTCAACTTTTCCCTTTGATTTTCCCTTTTTTTTTCAAGATGTATCAAGATTTCACACCAAGTATCTCTTTCAATCTTATTTTCCCCAAGATAGGATTCAATTCAAAAATATGACCACTTGAATCCATTATAAAAAGTTAAAGGGTGATTTCCCTTTGATTTCGAGCCATCCTAAAGAAGAAAGAGTCATTAACACTATGTTTGGTTTGAAGGAAAAAATAGGGAAAGGAAATGAAAGGTAGGAAAACGGAAAGCCTTTACAAATATTGTATGAATTTCCCTACCTTTTCCTTCAAACCAAACATAGCGTAAAAGCCTTAGACTCTAGTAGTTGGAATTGAGTTGTAAGTGATTTTTCATGTCTAGTAATTGATTGATTACCTTAACTAATCGACTCCTTCACTATTGTAGTTTGACAGACTTATCAACTAATCAACTCTTTAACTAAAGTAATCGACTCTTGGGTGAACCCGGAAATGTCATCTTTTATTAGTTGACTGGTTATCATAATTAGTCAAATGCTTGAGTATTGTTCACTAAACTAGTTACCAGTAATCAACTTCTTAGGTTCCTATAACCGAGATTTCTTAATATCTCAACTTCTCATTCTTGGGAATCAACTTATTACTCCCTCCAAAAGGTGTAAACATGATTTTCAACCATATTTTAAGCACAATATGATTTGGGGACATGCCTATAAGTATGACTAAACTAACCATTAGTCTCTAAGTCATTGGTTTAACCATGATTAGTCTAATATGAGTCCAATTTGAGAATTTTGTTATTGATTACATCAAGCTCCTAAATATATGATTTTTGATACTCTTTGAATTTGACTTTCTTCTTCTAATAAAAGAGTTTTCAACTTTTCTTTCATCTTTTCGTTCAAATACAAGAGATTTATGAGAATATCTGCACACTTGGATTCAAACCATATCAGTACTTTCAATGAGTTAGTTATCATTAAGATACAGAGGGCCAATATTATTTATGACAATCAAAGAACTTTGTCAAACTATTGGACCTAGTTTAGCCGAATTATGGGTGTTGATCAGGTTGGAAAACATTAATGGAGCATATTGGTCATTAGATATCTTTAGGCTTTGTTTGTCTGCAATGTAATCTCATTCCAGTTTGGAAGGATTACAATACCAATATGTAGAGTACAAAACCTTGTATTTTGTATTATTTTATATGTATTTGTATTATACATATTTGTATTTATACTCTTTCCAAACTGATCCATTAGTATAAATGCAAGGGAATGCAAACTAAAAAATCATAAATTTTGATCTATTTTTACTCTAGGCTTTATTTTACATCGCTTAAGATAAACAAACAAATCAATGTAAAATTTAAAATAAAACTAAATCAAAATATGCATCCAACTCATTTAATTTGCACTCTCATGTTTTTGCACCAATACAAATGAATTTGTATTCAACGAAACTAGGCCTGGAGAATAGGGAAAGTTCCCAAATAGTACCCTGTACTTTGGGCCTAGTTAGGGGTGGCCACAAGCCGAACTCTTCATGAGCTACTCGAGCTCGACTTGTGAAAAGCTTGGCTTGGCTCAATTTCAACCGAGATTCGAGCTGAGCTCAAGCCCAATTTATAGGCTCATTTATTAATCAAGCCAAGATCGAGCCTAATAGAGATCGGCTCACGAGCCGAGCTCGAATAAATAAATAAATATAATAACAATTATAAAATATAAAATTATAGAAAATAATATATACAATAAAAAATTTATATATATAATATTTTGGTTTTTATGTATAATAATAACTAATTATTATAATTCTTAATTTTTTAAATATCAAATAAAAAATATTTTATATATATAATTTTTTACTTTTATAAAAAAAAAAATTCTTAAATCAAACTCGAGCTTATGAGTTTTTTACTCGAGTTGAGCTCAAGCTCAAGGTACTAGCTTGAGCTCGAGCCTCGTACTATTTGGCTCAACTTGGCTTGAATCCACCCCTAGGCCTAGTGCCACTTTGGTCTTCAAACTTTAAAACGTTACAATTTAGTACTCAAACATTCAAAGCGTGCCAATCTGGTACTTGCCATCAACTAGTCTGTTACTCTCGACCGTTAAGTGGCATTTGAAAAGGCATAATCCCTTTGAGTGTCATTTAATTCTCTTTATCAACCATCTAAATGTTGACAAAATGAACCATCCAAAATCCTTGTCTCTTCTATTTAAGAAAGTTGGGGTCACATCTCAGTGGACATTATGGTGACCCTAACTTTCTTGAATAGAAAATGCAAGGATTTGGGATTGTTTATTTTGTATCAACATTTGGATGGTTGGTAAAGAAAATTAGATGACACTTGAAAGGCACTTGTGTCTTTCTAAATGCCACTTAATGGCTGGTTAACGAGCTGGGCTGGTTAACAATAGGTACTAGCTTGACTCGTTTTGAAAGTTTGGATATTGAATTATTGCATTTTAAAGTTCAGGGACCCAAGTAGCACTAGAACCAAAGTACAGGGTGCTAATAAAAAATTTTCCCTAGAGATTATGTATAGGGGTGTAAGAATATAATGGATTGAAACAAAAGGATTGATGGGGCACGACTAATTATATTTGGTTTTAAAAGTAATAGATATGTTTACTTTTGAAGAAAGAAAAAAAAAAACTTATTAGCTATGTTCTAAATTCAAAGCCAAATGAAATTGGGAAAATTAAGTTGCAAAGTGTACATGTAATTGAAGTTTGAATATGAATAGAAAAGTGGCATATATATGTTCAATTCAAGGAGGAAAACATCACAAGAAAATAAATAAACAAAAACCTATACTCCACTATTTAGTTCATGCATAGTTATAGGAAACAATGAATCTTTTTCCCATAACAATAGGGTCATCATCATTGATAAAATTTTATAACATTTTTTCAGCTACTAATCAAAAGTCAAGTCAAGAGATCAATGCCAACAATTCTTTGAGTAAGCATGGGGAAGACAAGGCTAGGGCTTTGACCATAGCACTAAAGTTGTTGGGCAAAAATTCTTCTTCAATTGTAGACAATCCCAATAGTTGCTCTGGTAAAATTTCACAAGCAAAGGAAGTCATTTTCTATGCACATGACTTTAGAAATTGACACATAACATACTACTCGAAAAAGGATGTGAGCTGAATTTCTCGTTTAAAACATTAAGGTTGCATTTGTTTGCGGTGTAAATACTGGATTGGTGTTGTTTTACATTTCAGTCCTGTTTTTTAGCCGTTTGGATGAAACATAAATGACCATAAAAACAATGTAAAAGTCTATAGGTTGAGTTTTACATTATAATTGAGGGAAATTTATATTTCATAAAAACAATGTAAATATTTATTATATCAATAATCACCACTTTTTTTAAACCAATAAGTGCATAACTCTATGATGTAGAACTCCTTTGGTCCGATATTCACACCGTATTCAACGCCTAAGGAGATGTTTGGCTCCAACAACTTTTCTGGGGAAATTAATACCACATTGGCACCAAGTTGGAGACTCCACTTTAACCTTTGAGACAACTGTTTCAAATGAAACACACATTGGAAATTAGGAAACACACTTTCCATGAAAAATGTTTGACATTTTTCTTGCTACAATGGATCCAATGTATCCTGCATATATACACCCAAAATTTTGGTTAGGCTTTGTTTCTTTGGTAAACCCTAATCTCTATTTTCGTTCAATTGAGAGGAGGAAGACACCATTAGAATCTAGAAAAAATTACAAGAAAAACGAAGTAGCTTCTATATATTGATTACTATAGAAGCAACTCAAGTCTTAATAAAAAATAGTAAAAATTGGCCCCGACCTAATTATTAATCAGGACAGACTGGTATAAACAGTAAGAATTAGACTAGTATAATTAGTCTGTTGATTCGAATCTAGCCGGTAGACCTAACCCATTGACAACTCTATAGCCCATACAATATGGCGGATTTAGAGTGTCCAATTAGGTTAGTTGTGTGTTTAGATTCATTGTGTATATTAGTTTTACACCTTCTCATTCTCGATAACATTGTAGAACCTGAACGTTTTCTTGATTAATCAAAAGTTAAGGCCCTGTTTGAGAGGCCTCAATCTTTTGTTGAGTTGCTTCGAAGAGGCAGCTTAAAGAAGATTTAAGGGAAAGTCATTTAAGTGGATGAAAAAAATTCAATTAGGGTTCTCTGGATTCTTTTTTCACCAAGCATTGTTTTACACTTTTCTGGTGGACCTTACCTCACAAAGCCAAAAATAGCAATGCGAAGTTTTCCGAATGGTGCTAAGTGCCTGTTTTGGAGGGATGAATGATATCAGTTGCCTCTCGGAGACGGGAAGAAGCCTTTTTTCTGACCTTGAGCTATAGTGGAGACCATTACATTTATAGAAGGTGACCAATACACTGAAATGACAAGTAACAGAAAGATAACTTCTTGGTGATCCTTATTCATGGTTTTTTGTTACATTTATAGAAGGTGACCATTACATAGAAATGATCATGCCAAGATGGCATGATTACAATGATTATGACAACTCTGTTCATAACAGTCTTAGAATCATAACTAACTCAATCATCGCTCATTAGGTTGCCTCCTCCAGGTGAGGCCACGTGTCCCTCTAGACCAACCAATCGTTTCATCATCCTCCTCCCCCTATCATCAGCCTTGTCTTCAAGGTTACAACTAGAGAACTTTCTGCAACTCGTTCCAAACCTCCCATATAGCATCTTCTGGGGAAGTGCCTTCCCATGTGATTTAGACTTCAATTGTTGCCTTATTGCCTCTTTTCACCATGCGTCGTCCCAAGATAGAGATGGGGTTAGGGTGAAGAATACCATCTGTCAAAAGTGGGGGTAGAGTAGGTAATGTTTGTGCATGGTCCCCAACCTTAGCCTTGAGCCATGATAAATGAAACATTGGGTGAACCTTACATCCTATAGGTAGTTCTAAACGGTAGGCCACTTGTCCAATCTTCTCTATGACCTTGAATGGTCCAAAATAGGATGATAGCTTCTGTGTTCTATGGAACTCTGTTTATAAGTTGAAGCCTTAGAAATGCCATATCTCCAACCTGGAAGCTTCTTTCAGTTCTTTCCTTATATGTAATTATTTTCATTCTATCTTGAGCTGCATTTAGATTATCTTTTAATTTCTTCAGCACCTCTTCTTGTCCCCTGTGAATTTCCTCCACTGATTGAACCTGGGTAGTTCCTTATATATATGAAATCAATGTTAAAGGTGGATACCAATAGAGAGCCTGGAAGGGGGTATACTTGGATGTTGAATGGTAAGTGATGCTATACCACTATTCAGCTAAGGGAAGCCATTTGGCCCATGCATGAGGTTGGGTGCTGGGAAAACACCTTAAATATGTTTCTAAGGTGTGATTTAAGACCTTAGCCTGCCCATCTGACTGAGGGTGGTAAGCAAAACTCATGTTGAGGCGAGTTCCCTGGATTCGAAATAACTATTCCCAGAAGTTGCTGGTGAAGGTGGGGTCCCTATCACTCACCATAGATCTTGGAAGTCCATGAAGCTTTAACACTCATTCAGTAAAATCTCTAGCAACCTCTTGTGCAATATAGGGATGAGAGAATGACAAGAAGTGTCCATATTTTGTAAACTTGTCAATTATCACAAGAATTACAGATTTCTTGTTCCAAGTTGGCAGTCCTTCTATGAAATTAAGGGAGATGTTAGTCCAGGTTTGTGATGGAATGGTCAATGGCTACAACAACCCCAATGTGGTAACATTCTCTGTTTTGTTTCTCTAGCAGATGTCGCATTCCTTGACTCACCTCTTAATCTCCTTTTGGTATCCCTTCCACCAGCACACCCTCCTCAATCTTTGTATGGTATTTAAATACCATGAATGCCCTCCTTTAGGTGTCTTGTGAGCTTTCACAAACAATCTTCTTTGGGATTGGTATGTGGGGCTAAGAACAATATGACCTTGCTTCCACAAGAGGACTGCCTTCCATTCATATGGAGAATTCATATCTCTGCCCCCAGTGATAAACTTCGGTAGATAGGTATCAATTGCAACTTTGCAACCTCCTTCTTTAACTCTTCTTTCCAGCTAGGAACTTGAGCCGTGATTGCCATTGGCTCCCCTTTGGCTTGCCTTGAGAGGGTGCTAACCACTATGTTTTCTTTTCCTCTTCGATACTTGATCTCATAACCATATCCAACTAATTTACTAAGAAGCCATTGTTGGGTTGGTGTGGTCAAATGTTGTTGTAAGATGTAACCAAAAATTTCATGGTCAATGAGAATGCTGAATCAAATTCCTAATAGATATGGCCTCCACTTTTTAACCACCACCACTACTACCAAGAGCTTCTTGTCATATGTTGAAAGATTCAAGGCTTGCCCCTTCAATGCCTTGTTGAAGAATGCCAAGGGTTTTCCATTTTGTGAAAGAACAGCTCCTAGCCCATGCCCACCTAGCATCAGATTCTAGAGTAAAAGCCTGGCTAAAATTTGGAAGAGTTAACACAAGGGCTGATGTCATTGCTTCCTTCAAGGCCTTAATGGCATCTTCTCTAGAGTCATCCCATCCCCATTCATTCTTTTTAAGCCTTCTAGTGAGTGGTGTTGCAATCAACCCATATTTTTTTATGAACTTGTGATAGTATCCTATCAATACAAGGAACCCTTTTGTCTCTTTAATGGTTTGTGAGTTAGGCCAAGAGACTATGGCTTGAATTTTAACTTGATCAACTACAACCCCTTGTTGCGAGATTACATGTCCAAGATACCCAATGTTCTTAGTGGTGAATTGGAATTTACTTTTTTTGGCATACAACTTGTGGTTTCTCATAATTTCTAGAATTGCCCTCAAATGTCCAAGTGCTCTTCTTGAGTCTTACTATAAACCAGGATATCATAAAAAAATACCAATATGAATTTTCGTAGATACTCCTTGAAGACATAGTTCATTAGAGGCTAGAAGGTAGTTGGGGCATTGGCAAGCTCAAAAGGCATCACCTGAAATTCAAAATGCCCTTCTGAAGTGTGGAAGGCAGTATTTGGAATATCAATGGGGTTGACCCGCATCTGGTGGTACCTAGACCTAAGGTCAAGCTTGGAGAAAATTCCGGCATCATGGAGCTCATCTATTAGTTCATCAATAACAGGTATAGGAAATCAATTTTTAATTGCCATGCGATTCTAGGCCCTGTAATCAACACAAAGCCTCTAACCACCATAATTTTTCTTAACCAAAGGAACCAATGATGAGAAGGGGCTAGAGCTCAGCTAGATAATATTTTCAAAAACAACATTTCAAAAACAATATTTCAAAAGCCTCTAACCACCTTCCTTCAGCATTTCAAAAATAATATTTTCAATTTTCTTTCTTTGGGCATGTGGATACCTGTAAGGTCGACTACTAATGGGTTTCCCTTCTTCAATCAAAGGTATAGAATGGTTGCAGTACCGATGAGGTGGAAGCCCAGTTGGGGGCTGAAAGACATCCTCAAATTCTATAAGCAGGGCTTTAGTCTAAGGGTCTACATCAGTAATACCTTGAGGTTCTGTTATGTGTCCAAGTTGCATGAGGAAAATGTGGCCTTCCTTCATTAGTGACTGTAGGGCCTTCTTGGCTCCTAGCATCCTTAGAGATGGTGAATTGATACCTCTTAGTGTGTGGGTGCCTAGTTCTTCTGTGAATTGTAAGGTTAAGTTTGTTAGATCCCCAACCGCTGGCCCTAGTGTTGTGAGACATTTGGTGCCTAAGATAGCATCATAACCTTGTAGTTGAAGTAAATGAAAATCAACAACCATAGTACCTCCTTGAGCTTTGATGAGTACTTGCAAACATTTTCTAGCTCCTTCTAAGAAGTCTCCGTTGGCTACTGTCAACCAACATTATGAGTTGTTGATCACCCAACATACCTTGTAACCTCATCATGTGTGACGAGCTGCCCTTTGATATGGAATGAAGAGAGATCTTAGGTGTATCACTCTTTGTCTCGTTCATCTAGTCTTCCCCTGAACCTTCATCTTCACCTATCTCCTCATCCTCCATATCACCCACAATCCAAAATAATTTATGATTTTTGCATTTATGTTGTGGCATATATTTTTCGTCACAATTAAAACAGAGACCACGTTCTCTCCTTTCATGGGCTTTTTGCAGGAGAGAGATGCTTCACTTCTAGCAAGACCTTGGTGCTAGTGTTGGTTAGAGCCTTAGCCGGTATCCCTATTGTACAAGGTTTCCCTGGTTTAGGCTTTCTTTGTCTCCTAGCCAGCCACTCTTCCTCTTCCAAGCGAGCCAACCTTAAGGTTTTGGCAATGATGGATGGCTCAAACTTAGCGACCCCAACCTAATTTCAGGTTTTAAGCCGACTACAAAACACCCAACTAGATAGTCCTCTGACAACCCCTTGACATGGCAAGAGAGCATATGGAATTCTTTGGTGTAATCATGCATAGAAGAGGTTTGTATTATCTTGGACAATCGCCTCGCTACATTCTCCCCCAAGGTTCTGTTAAATATGTCATCGAGCTTAGATGTGAGTTGTTGCCAACTGGGCTGAGGGTTGCGTTTGTTGAACCAGCAATACCATTCAACAATGTTCCCCTCAAACCCCATACTTGCTACAGTGAACCACCAGTCCTTAGGGACTTCATGAAGAATAAAATACTGCTTGGTTAAAAGTAGCCATCCATCCAGGTTTGCTCCCCCAAACTTAGGTATCTCTATTTTAAGTCGCCGTTGTGGAAGAAACTGAGACCCCCTGTGTGTATCGAACCGTTGGGTCGCGATTAGGAGCCACAACTCCATTGGAGGCTTATCTCTAGCTTCCCACTTGTAGCATTGAGGAAGTTGAGGCGATCCAAACTCTCTGCAAAACAAGCCTTGATGTCATTCTGGTTACTCTCCAAGTTATTGAGACGTTCTTTAACTTCGCCCATTCTCCTGTCTTCTTCGTCAACCTCCCTTGGCTCTGATACCAAAATGATATCAGTTGCCTTCCGGAGACAGGAAGAAACCTTTTTTCGACTCCGATCTATAGTGGAGACCACTGCTCACAAGGGAAAAGGCAACAAGTAACAGAAAGATAATTTCTCAACGATCCTTATTCATGGTTTTCGATTACATTTATAGAAGGTGACCATTACAATGAAATGATCACGCCAAGTTGGCATGATTACAATGATTATGACAATCTTCATAACGATCTCAAAATTGTAACTAACTCAATTATCACTCATCATGTTGCCTCCTCTAGGTGAGGCCATGTGTCCCTCTGGACCAACCAATCATATCACTGAAGTTTAGCGGCTTTTGGATTTTCAAGGTGGGCCTTATATGGGATTGCCTACTGGCTATGTTTGGTGAAAAACTTTTTGCTTCAGCCTCTTCGAATAGTTTATCGGAAGTATTCAAAAGCATCTGAACTACTTTGATTAAATCTTCAGCTCAACCCTCTCAAGCGAGCCGTAAGAGCTGAGCTTTGTGGTCCCGGTCTCGTAGGCCCTAGTTATCCAAAGTCTTGAGAGGGAAGATTAGCTATAGAGTCAAATTGTGGATTTCATTTTTCTTTCTTGGTCCAGAAAGTGACCATTTTTTAATCTTAAACCTACAGTCTCACACTTAAAAGTCTGAAATTTTACCATTGCAGCAAGCAATAAGCTCTAATTGCGCCAAACATTACGATACAAAAGATGGAGATGTGGATAAGACTTGTTTGGCTTTTTCATAGCCACATTGTGCAACATTTTAGCCTTATCTAAACAAGATTTAAAGCATGTCTTGTTTCAGTTCAACAATCTTTGATCAGGTGGGTCAGGTTAATCTGGGCTTAGCCTCTTGTTGTCCTTTAGTACCATGGGCCACTATGATTCTAATACGGGCCCAGCCTCCCCACCCACCATGATATTAAAAGCCTAAAAAAGGGTTTTGCTTTCGCCATTAGTTGCTCTGGTCGGACCCAGTTTGACCCGCTACAATTATTAACCGGTCCGTTTCACATCATGAAGAAAGCTAAAAACAGATAAGGGGTAAATTATTGATCTTGATCCAGCACTATCAAACGGTTCAGGTTCGTTGATCAAGGGTTTGCTTTTGTTCAGCAACTGCTCCACCAAACCAACATGGGCCACAGTCACATGCGCGATGATTGCGCTGCCCGAATGCGCTTTGCCGGATTCGTCATTGTGCAGGGAAAGAAAAAGAAAAGAAAAAAAGAGGAAAATAAAGTCAAAACCGTGTAAATTAAAATAAAAAAATCCGCTTTCTTTAATGCTTTTGACTACATCGACACAATTACATCTCTTCTTTATCCATTAATCTTGGCCATTCATCTAGTGGGCCACCCTTTCGATAGGCTCGAGCGATCAATCGAGTGGTTGATATGAAATTCCATCAGCGAGAATTTCATGGATTCCTCAGCAATTGAATCCATGTAATTAAGTATTAATCTCCAATATTAATTATTAATTAATCATGTTTTTATTGTAAATTTGTAATAATACCTTGCCCAACGAGTTTTTTGGTAAAAAAAAAAAAGAAAAAAAGAAACCGTATCTGAAGATCTGTAATGGTATCATCCGATGTCCGAACGCCTATAATGTAAACAAAACACTCTATCCCTCTCTCTGCTCGTACTCACTGATTCTATGTATTTTTTGCTGAATTGCTGCAGAGTACTTTCTTCTTGTTCAGTTACTTCCCTGGTTTATTCATGATCTGACTGTCTCTTATTCGGTGCATTCGCGTCGTTGAAATCGAAGCAGAACTGTTTAATTTTGATTATTTTCATTTTAGTGTTGCCTTAATTTGTACTGGATTTTATCTTGTGGGGATCCGTTATCGGATGATAGAGTTTTTGTTCAGACAGTTTTTCCAGTTCTGGGTCGTAGTTTTCTCTAATTATATTTGGATTTTCTGGGTTCATTTTGTTGTTGGTCTTTGTGTTGACTTTGTCGAACACCTGCCGTTCGAATAAATTTTCTCTACATTTACAGTCCATCCTCTTGTTTAGTGTGGGATCTGGGTAGAAATTCTAGATAGAAAATTGTGTAAAAGAATAGAACCATCTATTAATAGTTGAGTTATTCGTTTTGGAACAAATACAGTTTGATTGATTAGTAAGCTTTGTTCTGCATATATATATATATATATTTTTTTTTTTTTACTTTGAAAATTTAAAATATGTTTAGAGGAATTGGTTTGACCTTAGAGATCTCAATTACTTCTTGTTATGTTAGTATGATGGGAAAGGCTGGATTTGGATGTTGAAAGTGGAGGATTGAAGAGAGTGCGGTAGGAAGTGAGAGTGGATTCAGATGGGGAACAGTTGTGTTGGACCGAGTATTTCAAATAATGGATTCTTTCAATCAGTTTCAGCTGCAATGTGGCGGTCCAGATTGCCTGATGAGGGGCTTTCTCATACTAATGGAGATGCAGCCAGTGAGACACCATCTGCCAAGGAAAACCCTGCAGCGCCTTCGTCTGTTCAAAGCAAACCCCCAGAACAGGTGAAGATTCCCAAAGAGGAAACTAAACCAACGCCGCCTGCAAAGCCTAAGAAGCCCCACCATAAGAGAGCGCCGAGTGCTGGGCTCCAGGTGGAGTCTGTGTTGACAAAAAGGGCAGGCTATCTAAAGGAACGGTTTAGTTTGGGGAGGAAGCTTGGTCAAGGGCAGTTTGGAACTACTTTTCTCTGTGTGGAAAAAACAACTGGGAAAGAGTATGCATGCAAATCCATTGCGAAGAGGAAATTGATTACAGAAGAGGATGTCGAGGATGTGAGGAGGGAAATTCAGATAATGCACCACTTGTCTGGCCATCCCAATGTTATCTCCATCGAAGGGGCTTATGAGGATGCTGTTGCAGTTTATGTGATCATGGAGTTGTGTACAGGAGGCGAGCTCTTTGATCGGATTGTTCAGAGGGGTCATTATACAGAAAGAAAGGCAGCTGAGCTTGCTAGGATCATAGTTGGTGTTGTTGAAGCCTGCCATTCTTTGGGGGTTATGCATCGAGACCTTAAACCTGAGAATTTCCTGTTTGTCAATCAAGAGGAGGAATCACCTCTTAAAACAATTGATTTTGGGTTGTCTATATTCTTCAAGCCAGGTAACTTCCTAATGCATTCTCCTTTTGGCTGTTTATCTGGATGGTTCTGTTGACTCCTTTGAATTATTACTCTGAGATGGTGCCGTGGTTATTTTATATTTAATAACTTGCTGATAAGGTCACATAACAAACTTCTAAATTGTCAGATTCAACTAACTATTTTGTTCTATTAAATTCTGCATGAGAACATGCTAAATCCTGATCTTGAACTTACAACTTTTATACACATGAATTGCTCAGTTTAAATTTTATAATGCTTTTGGTTGTTTGAGTCCCACAGTTATCCTGTATTAGGGCTGTTCACGAAATGAATCAAACCGACCAAACCAATCCATTCAAGCCGATTTGGTCGTTTTCAAATGTTAACGATCAGTTTTGGTTCAAGAAAAAATAAAACCTGAACACTTGGAAAACGAAATGTATGGTACATAGTACTACATACATTAAATGTTGTCCTTTTTACTTTTTAGGCTCTAGCCTTTAACCTCTCTTGATGGATTATAAAGTTCAAAAGTTAAAAATTCTTTTTTGTGAACTGCGGTAGGGCTAGAGAGAGAAAGTTGGATTGGTGAATAATACAGCTGTAACCATATATGTGGATGTAACTGCATGTGAGTTGTGACACAATAACTAGCCTCTCTCAGTTTCTACACCATTGTTTCTGTTACACAGTGGAGATCAATCACATGAGTACATCTAAGCACTAGGCAGGGAGAGAAACGAGTGAAATTAAAGAGCTGTGGGTTTGGAAGTGTATGTAGATGTATGCAGATAGGGATTATGAGTTACAGCTACGAGTATTCATTTAATTAAAATCAATAGAATATAGGTAATCGTATAGACCAACCAACAAACTGAGAAACCAACTGTTGCTGCCAAGGTTGGGCCGAGGGCAACAAGGTAAATCTGCTTCCTTAGCCGAGGGCTGATGTGTCCGACCTGAAAATAAGAGAGCAAGTCAGAGGCCCCGGGTGTTATCCCAGGGGTGGAGTCTGGCGGTCAAGGTAGTCAAGCATACGAGAGGGGTTGGACAAGGCCTGAGGAGAGGGCTCAGACGAGGTCACTTGAGTGCAAGAGAGCTAGAGAGCAATGAGGAGCAAGATGGCCTTACCAAGAGAGGGGCACCCTGTTTATACTTGACCTTGCCTTGGGAGTGGTTGAAGGTGGTTGGCAATGGGCGGCCGGGATTGCATCCGACCGATGCCACGTGGCGCCATCCTAGGCCTTATCACATGCGCCTACATCACCAACCAAACCGAGAAGTCTATGTTTAGGTTGGTTTTCAGGTTATCTCAGCTGTTTTTGGATGATGAGAATGCGAACCTGAGGATGTCGGTTTGGTTGGGTAAATTATATACAACCGAACCGAATTGACCTGTGTACAGCCCTATCCTGTAATTTTAACATTTACCAGTACAATAAGTTATAGTAAGTTCTCTTTGAGTTGTCATCCAACCATGTTCTGCTTTCTGCTTGATTTTTTGTAGACTTTGTTGTCCATGAACATTGAATAAAATGAAATTGCTTGGTTCCTTTGGAAGCAGGCTGGTTTGGAGTTATTTATATTCCTGTCAAACTCTAGTAGTGGTATGGAGCCTGTTAAGAAGGAAATATTCATTTCTATCCATTTCATTCTTTGTAGAAAACTCCTTTTAGATTACTGTAAGTTGTTGCTAATACTGGATTTGCTGATTAAAAAAAAGGCTAATGCTGGGTTTAGGCATTTACCAACATACTATGGAATTATGTCCATTTCCAATTATTTGCTAATGTGAACACTTTTGGATGTTGAGGCGGCCCTTTGTAGATGGCTTTGACTCTAAGCATCAGATCCCTTTTAGCAAATGTTTTTTAACACATTCTTATCATACTTTGGAAAATGTGTTAAGACACAAATAAGTGGAACAGAGGGACAAGTGTACAAGAAAAGGCCACATCAGCCTTTAAGTAATGTAACTGAAAGCCAACCACTCGAACAAACTACATAACAAACTGGACAAGTGAAGAGGCTGATATAACAGAATTGTAACTGAGTATTATAAATAACGAAAGGAAGTCCAAAAGAGTCAGCATTGATTCTGGGAAACCAGTCTCTCTCTCTCTCTCTCTCCCCCTCTTTCTCTCTCTCTCTCTCTCTCTCTTTTCTCTCTCGTTTTAGGAGGTAGGCTTCCTGCTGAGCACAAGGTCATCCTCGATGGAGAACAAAGTCGACAACATGGAAGGAGAAATGCAAAAATTATTGACGGACATTAAAGAAATAAAAGAGAGCTTCGCGTCCTTGCTTGGGCGACTAGAACAGACACCACTGGTTTCGAATCGAGAAGGGCAAGAAGAATGCAGTGGCACCAGTCATCGAAGCGGATCAGGAACCACCAAAACGGCAAGAATCGAGTTTCCCATCTTCGTAGGGGGGGGTCCCATGTCCTGGCTTCTGCGAACCGAAAGGTACTTCGATTACCACGACACTCCTGGACCTGATCGTGTTCCACTAGCTTTCACACACTTGGAAGGAGAGGAGATCGTTTGGTACCAGTGGTACCGGCGACGACACCCAAGAGCCACATGGGCGGACTTCACCGATGCCTTAACCATGAGATTTGGTGTCTCGGCTTTTGAAAACTATGATGAAAGCCTCGCCAAGCTACGACAGACCGACTCCGTCCAAGATTATCAAATGGCGTTCGAGAGGTTAGCAGTGTGCGTGCAAGGGTGGCCAGAAAACGCTCTGGTCGGCAGTTTTGTCAGTGGACTAAAGGAAGAACTGCGGTTGGAGGTTAAAACCATGCAACTCACCACCGTTCTTGACGCAACAGCCTTAGCTTGACTCCATGAAGACAAACTGAATCGGGCAAGAAGGATTAATTGACCCCTGGGAGCTGCGGTCAGACCAGGTATACTGAATCCGAAACCTAGTATCTTGGGTAAACCGGAGTCCAGACCAGGAGTGGGAATCACAAGCAAGGAAGCCAACTCCGGTTCAGACCCACTCGGCAACCAAGAGGTTAACATGGGCCGAGATGCAAGCCTGATGAGAAAATGGCCTTTGTTATGCGTGTGGAGACAAATTTGGACCGGGCCATCGTTGTAAGATCCAACAAGTATTCTTCCTTCAGCCCGAAATTGAAAATGCAGAGGAATCATCATACATCAACGAGCCAGTGGACAACCAAGAATGGGAGCAATGGACAAAAGAATACCCGGAAGTATCCCTGCAAGCCTTGACCGGTCTTGCCTCCTCTCAAACCTTGAGAGTAACCAGACTGATACAAGGGTGCCATGTATCGGTTCTTATAGACAGTGGCAACACCCTCAATTTCATTACTCAAACATTGGTCAGACAACTAGGGATTTCGGTCCAACCATATACAGCATTCCGGGTGCACGTAGCTAAAGATACAAGGACTTGAGTTCGAGGTAGATCTACATCTACATCCCCTGGAAATCAGTGGAGCAGATGTAGTTCTTGGAGTCCAATGGTTAAGGAAACTAGGGCTGGCGATATGTGACTTTGCCCGTCTCACAACGGACTTTCAAGTGGGAAAATCACAGGTGCATATTCAAGGGCAGATGTCCAATGATCTATGGCCCACTAGCCTCGCCACCCTAAGAAAACAGGCAGCAAACCCAGCCCACATCATTTTAATGCAGATAGACTCCCACGGGAATGGCCCAATTCTAGCCCAAGGAAGTAACTCCAGTAGATCTGAAGAAGCCCACATACAACTACAACAGTTACTTCAGAAGTTTTCAATGATCTTCCAAGAGCCTAAGGAACTACCACCGGAACATGCCCACGATCATTGCATTCCCTTGCTGCCTGGAACGACACCCACGAATGTAAGGCCTTGTTGTTACCCTTATTTTCAGAAACTAGAGATTGAGAGACAAGTGCAAGATATGCTTGATAGAAAAATTATACAACCTAGCCATAGCCCATTCTCCTCACTGGCATTACTTGTGAAAAAGAAGGATGGGACATGGTGGTTTTGTATAGACTATAGGGCCCTGAACAACATTACTATGAAAGATCGATTTCCCATATCGGTAATCGATGAACTACTAGATGAACTCGGCCAGGCCACAATATTCTCCAAACTAGACTCCAGATCGGGATATCATCAAATTCGGGTCCATGAGAGTGACATCCACAAGACCGCCTTTCGTACACACGATGGACATTCTGAGTTTTTGGTCATGCCGTTTGGGTTGACCAATGCGCCAGCTACATTCCAAGCACTTATAAATGATATATTTCGACCCCATTTGTTCAAATTTGTACTATTTTTTTTTTTTTTATGATACACTTGTATATAGTGCTACATGGGACGAACACCTAGTGCATCTACAAATCACTTTGGAACTACTAAGGACTCATAAACTCTTTGCAAAGGAGTCAAAGTGCACATTCGGATAGACTCAAGTACACTACTTGGGGCACGTAGTCGAAAACAACACTGTAGCGGTAGACCCGAAAAAGATCTCAAGCATGATAAATTGGCCCCAACCTCAAAATGTTAAGGAGTTATAGGCCTTCTTGGGTCTAACAGGGTACTACCGGGCGATTCATCAGAGGGTATGGACTGATTGCTGCCCCCTTGACAAGTTTACTCAGGAAGAATGGATTCTATTGGACTAGGGAGGCCCAACAGGCCTTTGAGACGCTCAAAACAACTGTATCGTCCCCATTGACACTCGCACTTCCAGATTTCTCAAAGGACTTCATCATTGAATGTGATGTGTCAAGCCAGGGAGTGGGTGCGGCTCTCATGCAAGAAGAAAGGCCACTAGCGTTTTTTAGCAAAGCATTGACAGCACAAAAATGGGCCAAGTCAGTATATGAACGAGAACTGATAGCAATTGTTCTCGCAGTTCAGCGGTGGCGACCCTACCTTCTAGGGAGGAGGTTCATCATACGAACTGACCACCATAGCCTGAAATTTCTGTTGGAGCAGTCAGTATTATCCCCGGAACAGCAGCGATGAATAGCCAAATTACTCGGCTATGATTATGTCATTGAATACAAGGTAGGGCACACTAACAAAGTGGTAGATGCACTGTCATGCCAACCACAACTATTTCCATTACTTCTCATGGCCCCAACGTGTTCCTTCATGAATCAGTTAAGGGAAGAAGCTGAAAGACACTCCCAACTGAACAAGCTGCATTCACAGGTCCAAGAGGACCCTACCAGCCACCCAGGGTACACAGTGGAGAATAACTTTCTGTTGTATAAACGTCGATTGATGATACCACAGGATTCAGCCCACATTCAGCAGCTTTTTGAATTGTTCCACTCTTCACCAGTAGTAGGACACTCAGGAATTTTGCGCACTTCCAAGAGACTAGCCACCCAATTCCATTGGAAAGGCATGTGGAATTCGGTCCAAAAATTCATAGCCGAATGCATCATTTGCCAGAAAAATAAGGCTGATACCCAGTGTCCAGCAGGTCTGCTACAACCACTTCGAATTCCTACACAAGTGTGGGCTGATATATCCATGGACTTCATAACGGGTCTCCCCCTTTCCTATGTCAAGTCTGTCATTCTCGTAGTTGTTGACAGATTCACCAAATACTGCCACTTTCTCCCTCTCTCCCACCCCTTTACAGCTTCAATGGTGGCTGAGAATTTTACTAAGGAGGTGGCATGACTGCATGGTACCCCTAACTCCATTGTCCCAGACCGCGACCCAATATTCATGAGCCATTTTTGGGCAGAACTTTTCTGGTTACAGGGAGTGAAACTCTTCAAATCTACCAGCTACCATCCTCAAACAGATGGGCAAACTGAGGTGGTCAACCGGAGTTTGGAAACCTATCTAAGGTGCTATGCAGGGGATAGGCCACGTCAGTGGCTCAAGTGGCTCCATTGGGCGGAGTGATGGTACTATACCACGTATCACAGTGCAGCAGGAATGACTCCGTTCAGGGCTCTATATGGACGGGACCCACCTACCCTACTCCCATATGAGAAAGGGTCTACAGCAGTAGCAGCAGTGAAAGATCAACTCCTCCAGCGGGATATGGTGTTACAAGAGCTCAAATCCCACCTCCGTCGAGCCCAACAATGGATGACCGACTCTTACAACAGAAAGCATAGGCCCATCCAGTACCAAGTTGGGGATCAAGTCTTCCTTAAACTACAACCATACAAGTAAGTTTCAGTAGCAGGCCGTGGGTGGAACAAACTGAGCCCAAGGTACTTTGGCCCATTTCAGATTGTGGAACGCATTGGGTCTGTGGCATACAGACTTGACCTTCCAGCGATGTCAAAATTGCACCCCATATTTCATGTATCTCTATTAAAGAAATGGCCAAAGACGGGAGCAATAACAACAACAACCCTCCCATCATTCTCAGAAGATGGCCAAGTTCAAACTGAGCCCACCCAGATAACAGATTTTAGGTGGATGTGCAAAGGGCATCACATCGAACTAGAGGCATTGATGGTATGGTCAGGTCTCCCACTTGAAAGTGCAACTTGGACTTACAGAATAGATTCCCACATCTTGAACTTGAGGGCAAGGTCTCTTTCAAGGGAGGAGGGACTGTTAAGACACAAATAAGTGGAACAGAGGGACAAGTGTACAAGAAAAGGCCATGTCAGCTTTTAAGTAATGTAACTGAAAGCCAACCACTCGAACAAACTGGACAAGTGGAGAGGCTGATATAACAGAATTGTAACTGAGTGTTATAAATAAGGAAAGGAAGTCCAGAAGAGTCAGCATTGATTATAGGAATTCAGTCTCTCTCTCTCTCTCTCTCTCTCTCTCTCTCTCTCTCTCTCTCCCTCTCCCTCTCCCTCTCTCTTTTCTCTCTCGTTTCAGGATGCAGGCTTCCTCAAAAAGCCCTGAGTTAGGCAGTTACCTAACAAAATGGAGATGCTTACAGGGTGAAAAGCTTAACTTCTGGTGTAAAATTAGCAAAACATACATAAATAAGAGTTACAAGCAATTTGTTCAAGTCCAACTAGCATGGTGCAAAGTTATTGTTATTTTCTCCTTTTTGCAAAGAAAACACATAATAGGAAATTGGTGGTATAAAGGAACCATCAAGTTTATATAGAATTTTGATATCCAAAATCCAGATGCATGGAGCTTGACCAGTCTCTATAAGTATTAAAAAAATGGTTAAATGATCTGATGTTACATTTTGTCTTGTAGTAAGTCTTGGAAAAGAGAGGAGGGCCAAATAGGTATGTGGGCCTAATTAGGGATATTTATGAGGATGCAACAACCAATGTTAGAACACCTGTGGGGAGAGATCAGATTTTACAGTTACAGTGGGTCTTCACCAAGGTTCAGCACTTTAGCCCTTATTTATTTGCATTGTTCATAGATGAATCCACTAAACATATTGAGGAGGAGATTTTATGGTGCTTGTTGTTTGCTGATGAGTGATGACATTGTTTTAATTGATGAAACTAATGAAGGATTAAATGCAAAATTAAGTTTATGGATGAATACCTTAGAAGCAAGAGGTTTTACAATAAGTAGGAGCAAAAAATAATATATGCAATGTAAATTTAATAATAATGGGAGTGCAAATCAGGGTACACTTGGGTTTGGAGACTAAGAGATGATTCAATATGACCATTTCCAGTACTTTGATTCGATAATTCATAGCAAGGGAGAGATTAAGAAGAGCAGGATGGGCAAAATGGAGGTGTGCATCTGGAATCTTATGTAATAAGTGAATAGTACTTAGATTAAAAGGAAAATTCTATAAAACAGTTGTAAGGCCAGCAATGTTGTATGGAGCAGAGTGCTGGGCAATCAGCCAGTCAAGAAGCAACATGTCCAACAAATTAGTGTGACAGAAATGTGCATGCTGAGATGGATGAGTGGGGAAAACTAGAAATGATGGGGTAGATGGGGTTAGAAATAAAGTCATTTGTAGGAGCTTAGGAGTGGCTACAATAGGTGATAAAATGAGAGAAAGTAGACTTAGATGAATGATTCACATGCATAGAAGATCACCTACAGCACTTGTAAGAAAAAGTGATCAATTACAAGTTGAAGGGGCTAGAAGGGCTAGGTGCAGACCAAAAAGGACATGAGTGAAAGAAGTAAGAAATGATTTAAGTGCTCATAGTTTAACAACGGATATGGTATTAAACAGAATGGAATGGCAAAATAGGATTCATGTAGCTGACCCCATATAGTTGGGATAAGGTTTAGATGATGATGATGATGGTGATATTACATTTTGCCTTATTGACCACCTTCCCAAGGGGAGTGTTTCACCTTGAGGTTGGGGATTCTCAATGTTCTTCTCAAGGGCATTACTGAGGTTTCTAATAATGAACTGGTGATCATTTATCAAAAAAAAAAATAATAATAATGAACTGGTGATCAAATTAATTACAGGGTAATGTATAGTCATTGCTTCACAAACATCCAGTGATAATTGTTAAGAAGGAACACTATAAGCCCCCTCAATTTTCAGCATGAAATTACTTGCAAGTTTGATTTTTTTTGGTAAAAATTTCTAATAATCAATTAATGGATTCTTTCAAATAATAACTTTATTTTTGATTATTTTACAATGAAATAAGTATAAACTATAAAGTACAAGTAGTTTGAAAATTATGTAATTATATTTTTAATTTTTTATTTGAATTTACAAAACCTTACTTGCACTGCTCACATACATCTTTGCAATAATGCCTTGGGAACCAATCTACCATCAAAATCAGATGTGTTTCTTCACCTTATCTGTTCCAGGATACCAAACCAATAGCTTCTTAAATTCCAATTTGATACTTGGAATATGGAATCCTCTACAATACATTAGGCTCTGTTTGTTTGCAATGCAAATCTAAACCAGATGCAAATTTCACATCTGGTTCAGTTTTGCATCCATTTATTTCTAATTATGATTTGGACTCTACCTGATACAAAATTTGCATTTTTGCCTCATTTGCACTCACTGGCAGCGCAAATTTTACTTCCCAAAATAGATGCAAATTTAGCACCCAGTTTAGTTTTGCATCCATTTGTTTGAAACTATGGTTTTGACTACTACCTGGGACAAATTTGTACTTGTTTCTCATTTGCATTGACTGGCAGTACAAATTTTGCATCTCAAAAACAGATGCCACATTTGCATCACCTTCCTCCCACTTCAATTCTTTCTTATATAAAGTGGGGAGCACATCGTCTTACTTCCTACCTTACTCCAAGACCCATAACCCTCCTACAGTCCTACCTCCATTCTCTTTCATAAGGTGTGGGCAACATCATTTTGCTTCCTATTTTACATTTTTATTTTTCACAAATAAATGAGACAGTCAAATCTGAAGCAAAAGTAAACCAGAATTTACACTCAGCCTTTTTTACACCAGTACAAATGAAATTAGCACCACAATCAAAAGAGCCTTAGGAATCATCTTTTGGACAGAAATTAAAAACATATGTTGCACCATCTGAAAGGGTAGGAAATGACCTTAGTTCTTATTTATTTTCATTAGTCAAGGATGAGTTGACTAAACATATTAAAGAGGTCCAGTGGTGCTTGATGTTTGCCAATAACTTAGTATTAATTGATGAATTTAACAAAGGATCAAATGCAAAATTTAACCATCAAGTAAAAAATGAAAAATTAGGTTTGTGAACAAATACCTTAGAAACATGAGCTTTTACAATAACTAGGACAAAAACATAATATATGTAATGTAAATTTAATAATAGTAGGAATTCTAATCACGGAACACTTAGGATTAGAGACTCAGAGATACCTCAATGTAACCTTTCTGGAAAGAGTTAATACAGGGGATCTACTTCAAAGAAAAAGGCCCAATTGCTGCTTGTCTCCTCACTGGTGTGTTCTTTGTAAATCTGATGGTGAGTCTGGATATCACTTATTAATTTCTTGCCAGTTTGTTAAAGTCATTTGGGAATGGTTTACTTCTCTGTTTGGTTGCAGGTGGACTCCCCCTTCGGGTGTGCAAAGCTTATTTACTTCCATGCCCAATTGGTCAACCAAAAGGGCCAAGATCATGTGGAGATGTGGTAGATCTGCAGTGTGCTGGACTATTTGGGAGGAGAGAAACTTAAGGATATTTTCTAATAAGGAGAGAAGCTTGGAAGCAATCCTGGAAATCATCCACATTAGGGTGATTCACTGGTTAAAAACCTTGGAGTTGGTTGCAGTATTCTGAATAAGTGGAAGGAGATTGTGGAGTTAGGCTCAATCAAGAAGACCTCAATTTCCTGTTGGACACCTCCACCTTAGGGTTTTACCAAATTGAATTTTGATGGCAACAACATGGATAATCCAGGGCCCTCTAGAGTTGGGGGAGTCATACGGGATGAAAATGGGAACCTGTTAGCTATGTACTCTGGCCCAATCGGGGTGGGAGATTCCTTGAGGGCTGATATCCTAGGAGCTCTTGAAGGGATTCAAAGGGCCAAGGAAATGAATTTAAAAAAATTGATCATAGAAGGTGATTCAGAAATTGTAGTAAATTGGCTAAAAGAGGACAGCTCTTCGCTTTGGAAATACAGCAATGAAAAGAGGAAATTCAAGTGGCTCACCAATGATATTGATTTCTGTTGTACATGGATAGAAAGAAGTGCTAATGCAATGGCAGACGGTCTAGCTAGGCAAGGAGTGAACAGAAGCTCAATGTTTTGGGCTGTTTTGTAATTGTTTCGTGAATTCGAGTTTATAGGGTATTTGGGAGTTAAGGTTTTTTAGCTCATTCTTTGTAATTCAACTTTTCCATCTTATTAATAAAATTCACTGTTATTGATAAAAAATGTAACCTTTTCCGTTACCTTGGTTTAATAATCCATAACAATGGAGAGATCGAGGAGGATGTAACTCATAGAATTATAGCTGGATGGGCAAAATTTTCAAGTGCGTCTGGAATCTTATATGATAGGTGAATGCCACTCAGGCCAAAAGGAAATTTTTATAAAGCCATTGTATGGCTTGCAATGTTGAATGGAGTAGAACATTACACAGTCAAGAAATATGTTCAAAAAATAAGTGTGACAAAAGTGTAAGTGTTGAGATGGATGAGTTGGAAAACAAGGAAGGACAAGGTCAGAGATGAACTGATTTTAAGGAACCTAGGAGTACCTCCAATAGGTTATAAAATGAGGGAAAGTAGATTAAGATGGTTTTGTCACATGCAGAGACTATCTACAGCACCTGGAAGAATAAGTGACCTGTTACAAGTTGAAGGAGCTAGAAGAGATAGGGGCAGACCAAAAGGGGACATAGACTGAAGTAATAAGGAATGATTTAAGGGATCAAAATTTAACAATGAATATGGCACTGAACAGAATGAAATGGTGAAACAGGATTCATGCAGCCGACCCCATATTAGTTGGCACAAAGCTTATATGGTGACAATAATGGTGGTGTTTTGTCTTTTATGATCACTATAGCTGGCAGTTCTTTTTTATTTAGGTCCAGCTATCATCTTAATATTCATCTAGATCTTCATGTTGTTTTATAATAAATCTATTTTCTTTGGAAGATTTATTTCCCAATCATTCTCCCTCTGTCTACATTTTGCTATCTTGGTCTAATGAAATCACTCATTCTATGAGGGCTTAATGGATTTATTCATGCATCTTAATCCATGACAAAATTGAATGGGCTTCCAGTGAATATTGGTTGGTTGTACAGTTTAAGTATCATGGATCCAAAATGCTTTAATGTTCTCTTGCTTGTATAAAGGTGATATGAACTTTTTTGCTTTGTTCATTGTTGCTCCTTGCAGTTGATTTTTTTTTTTGAAGAATCAAGAAAGAAATTTTATTAAAATGAGAAAAAGGAATTACACCGCCACATTATTGGTCATCAAGTTGACACACAAAATACATAGTAGAATTCAAATTGAAAAGGAATTTATAGCCATCACAGTAGCATTTTTTAAGAAAAAGGCAAGGTAAATCTATTCAACAAAGCAAATAGAAAATAGTATGATAGGCCTTCAGGGGACAGCCCCACACACTAGAGCTATACCTCAGAAAATACATATACATATCAAAGAATCCACAACTTTATAGATTTAAGGATCTGCACATGGATGGTGATAAAACTCCTCGGAGGTTGAAGCCCAACCATGGTTTCCTTCCTGTATGCATGCATAGCCTTGATTGTTTTTTCAATGCTTGGTTGCAATATTTACACATATCATTTAATTATGTTTTAATCTTGTATAGGATCTTGTCGCTTCCTGTCATGTTGTTGCTCACCACCAATGTTTTGAAAATCGTAGTCATATGGTAAATCATAGAGAAAGTTGAATCGAATCGTGAATCGTAAGATTATTTCTATTTTTATAAATTTGTCAAAAAATTAAATATAAATATATTAAAGGGTTAAATATATATAAGAAAGTTACTTTCCCTTATTTTTAATCTATATATACCATATATGTACCTAAAATAATAGAATTTACCACTTATACAACAATAGAAGCCTGAGGTGATATAATCAAATTTGACTTGAAAGTCAAACAAATCCACATATAATAAATGGCTTTTTAACCAACATATGGTGGAAAATAAACTCAACTTCTAGTCTTAAATAACGTAAATAAATTATTTTCTAGTAAGGGCTTAAAAAAAACCTCCCTTGACAAAACTATATATAAACAAAACATAACAAAGTAGAGAACTAATTCTTAATTGAATTTATTTGAATCGTAGAAACCATATAAATCGTAAGATTTATGAATCAAATCGTAGGATTCAAACAAAAATCATAAAATTTTTGCATAAAAGGATTCAGACATAAGATTCGAACCGAAACCCTTGGGATTCATGATTCAAATCGTGAATCGTAAGATTTTGATAACATTGCTCACCACCACCTTAATCTTATTTTAGCCATAGATTGTTGATTTGCTTCTCTCATGCTAGTAGCAATGCCTCCTCTGTGTTCAGTGGCCACTACTTTAGCTTGATACTGGTTTGTCCTATTGTTCTAGCTCTCATGATTACTATTTTTAACTTCTGTTTCCTTTGCCACATGTTTAATTTCTGCCCTGCTGTTGTTTTGAACTGAAGCACCAAAATTGACTTTGATCATCTCATGTGGTTGTGGCTTCCATTTTATCCATCTTTGTTCCTCTTTTGGTCCATCTTTCCTCATAATTCATATTCTGCACCTCTATGTATCCTATTAATTTTCTTTAGGATGTCTTTACAATTCTCTCTTTTTTTTATTTAAAAAAAATTTCTCTTTTGATGTGTCATTATCAGTTGGGCTCTGAAAATTTGTGGTAGCTATTGTTTACACTTGTTTGGCTAATTGGCATTTAACAAATAGGTGGCATACATAGTCCTATGCCTTTCTGCATATTATCAGAAAGGCATCAAAAAAATTTCTGCATATTTCTCTTTAGGACCTTTGTTGAATCTTCATTTTCCAAGATAAATTTATATAATTTTGTGGCAGATTTGACAGTAAAGTTTCCACCATATCTTCTTGCTGATATAGCATTACTATAGCCTTTATAATTGGGATTATGTGGTTTGGCACTGCTTCCGTAGCTTTTTGGATATCCCATTCTTTGTCTGTGGTGATAAATACACTTTTGCTTACCAGAAAAAAAAGTTTCTCAGGTTGCTAACTAGCTTGATATAAGGAATTTCATTAGTTGCCCATTTATTAGCCCAGAACAGTACTTATTAAGCATCACCTATTACCCATTTTAATCCTTTTGGATTAATTCCCCATTTTCACTCTTTTCTTTCTGACATTAGAATCCAAAGATTTTCTTTCAGTTGCATGTTTTGATGCTCCTCATTTTTTTAGCAGTTAGTTGGAAATTGACTGCTTTCTTATTTCAGGTGAAACTTTCAGTGATGTGGTAGGAAGTCCATACTATGTTGCACCGGAAGTTCTGACAAAGCATTATGGTCCGGAGGCAGATGTCTGGAGTGCTGGGGTGATCATTTATATTTTGTTAAGTGGGGTCCCTCCATTTTGGGCTGGTAAGATTTTGAGGATTCAGAAATCAGTGATTTCTTTATTATTGCATCTAATATTCTAATTTCACATTCATATGCATGACTTCTTATATAGTCTAAAAAACCCGAACTGACTTCTTTTTCTTCATTTTCTCTCTCTTCTTTTCTTTTTGTTCTGATAATGAAGAAACTGAACAAGGGATATTTGAAGAGGTCCTTCGTGGTGAGCTTGACTTTTCATCAGAGCCATGGCCAAGTATCTCAGAAAGTGCAAAAGATTTAGTAAGGAGAATGCTTGTTAGAGACCCCAAGAAGCGGATGACTGCCCATGAAGTTTTGTGTAAGTTCATTTTGCTCTTATTATTGCTAAATACGTGTTTCCATGACATGGCTTATTCATTCTAATCACTTAAATAAGAATTTGAAATGAGGGTATTATAATTGGGTCACTTTTTGATTCTCTCTCATTCTTCTCATGACGCTCAAACTATAGTGCAAATTTTATACTGAAATCCCCTTTTTGGTTGCTTTGGCATCGTCATATAGGTCATCCTCATGCTGATAAACTTTATGATTGTTCATTCTGGTTTTTTGGAAGACTAAATTGCCCCCTTTTGAGTCCTCAACAAAATCTTGTATTACAGGTTCTTTAAGAGTACTATTTTGCTTTTTCCTATTAAACATGCTTGTTCTTCCTCTCCTTTTGAAATTGTTCATAGTGATATAGGTGCTTTCACCTATCTTGTCTCAAGTGGGGTTCAAACATCTTATATTTTTTATTGATGATTATACTCGTTTTACGTGGATCTGTTTTTTGAGAAGGAAAAGTGGAGTTCTTAAAAAAGCCAAGTTAGCCTATTTAATTTAGTTCATTGATGAAAAGTTGGTCTATCCATATAAACTAATAATTATGAACTGATTTAATTCCTTGCAGGCCATCCTTGGGTTCAGGTTGATGGTGTGGCTCCTGATAAGCCTCTTGATTCTGCAGTTATTAGTCGCTTGAAACAGTTTTCTGCCATGAACAAGCTTAAGAAAATGGCTGTTAGAGTAAGTTTCTTTAGAATTGATATTCATGACCCTGATAGCATATAGAATGCCAAATATTTGTACCTTGGAAATCCTAATATCTGGATAAATGTCATACAAGGAATATCTTGTGTAAGCACAAAAATAACTCTGGAACTTGTGCTCCCATATATCATGTTTTATTTTTTGCAGGTCATTGCAGAGAGCCTTTCTGAAGATGAAATTGCTGGCCTCAAGGAAATGTTCAAGATGATAGACACAGATAGTAGTGGCCAAATCACTTTTGAAGAACTTAAGGCTGGGTTGAAAAGAGTTGGTGCAAATCTTAAGGACTCTGAAATTTATGATTTAATGCAGGCAGTAAGTATCAGCATGACTTCAGTTGTAACACTTGAAGATACACAGAAAATTTAAGAACTATTGATTATCTTCTGTTAGGAAATTAAAAATAATGTAGACTTTTCAGATGGTCAAATATCTTCTAACTTTAGTTGAGATGCGGATACTAATATATCCTTGGTTACATTTTTCACTAGACATGAACAGAAAATTTATGATGCCTGGGCACAGTGCTGTATCCATCTCATATACTTCATTTTTAGTGTTTAACTTTATCTCAAAGGCCTACATTATTTTCCTTGGAAGTGAACCCAAATGCCATGCTTTTCCTCTTGAAATGGACTATTTGGAGTAGACATCAATTGACTCCATTGACAAGTACATGCCAAAGGAGATCTTTGCTTTTTGTGTCATACTTGAAAGCTGAAATGCTGTAGCCGAAGCAGTAGAAGAGAGGAGAAGACCAAGAGATGCTGAGAATGTTGAACTGAATGACCCAGTTGACAGTACTATTATTTATATTAGAGTACAGTACAATGTTATAGGAAATGACTGGAATGCCCCTGATTAGTGATGGGACACCCAGACAACTTAAAACACTAAACAAACTTAGGTCCATTAACACAGGCCCAGTACATAACAACTTAAACTCAAATACAGGCTAATAAGAACTCTTATCAGCCGAACCATCAATACATGAAAACCTTCAACCTAACACTCCCCCTCAAGCTAAGCATAGATGTCAATCATGTTTAGCTTGCCAAGAAGGTCCATGAACTTTGTTGCAGCCAACCCTTTAGTCAATACATCTGCAATTTGCATCTCAGATGGAGTATAGGGAATGCAAAGTTCTCCCGAGACTATTCTCTCTCTAACAAAATGTGTCGATCAATCTCAATATGTTTTGTCCTGTCATGTTGCACAGGGTTATTTGTAATGTTGATGGCAGCCTTATTGTCACAATATAGTCTGAGAGGACCCTCAGCTTTAATGCCAAGCTCATTAAGAAGGGTCCTGAGCCATAGGAGTTCAGCAACCCCGTGAGCCATAGCTCGATATTCTGCTTCCGCACTTGATCTAGCAACTACATTCTGCTTCTTACTGCACCATGGTGATCAGGTTCCCTCCCACAAATGTACAATATCCTGAAGTTGATTTTCTGTCTCCAACAGAACCAGCCCAATTTGCATCAGTATAAGCTTCAATTTCAATTCTATTGTTTTTCCTAAATAGAATTCCCTTTCCTGGGCTAGTCTTTAAGTACCTGAGAATCCTTTCAACTTTTTTCATATGAGGGGATCTTTGGAGAGTGCATGAATTGACTGACAACATGCACAACATAAGCAATATCTGGCCGAGTGAGAGATAAGTATACCAACTTCCCTACCAATTTTTGGTCTCTCTTTCTATCACAGTAGTCCTCCCCTATTGATTCCTGTAGGTCATGATTCTATTCTATTAGAGTATCTGCTGGCCTACACCCTAACATGCCTGTTTCCTCTAGGAGGTCAAGAACATACTTCCACTGGCATATGTAGATTCCTTCTCTTGACCTAGCAACTTCAATCCCAAGAAAATATCTCAAATGGCTCAAGTCTTTGATCTCAAATTCCGAGGCTAAAAACTCCTTCAGTTTTTTTATCTCTTCCAAGTCATTCCCGATAATCACCATATCATCCACATAAACAATGAGTGCCGTAAGTTTGCTATCCTGTCTCCTTATGAACAAGGTACGGTCTGCACCGCTCTGAGTGTACCCCACTTTCTTCATAGTCCCACAAAGCCTCTCAAACCATGCACAAGGAGACTGCTTTAAACCATGTAATGCTTTTCTTAGTTTACACACCTTTCTACCAAAGTCATAGTCTGGTGGAGGTTCCATAAATACCTCTTCATGAAGGTCACCATTTAGGAAGGCATTCTTCACATCCAGCTTATGAAGTTCCCATGAAAAATTTGCTGCTAGTGACAATAAAACCGAATTGTGTTGAGCCTTGCTACTGGGGCAAAGGTTTCTTTGTAATTAATTCCTTTTTTTTGAGTAAACCCCTTTGCCACAAGTCTGGCCTTGTACCTTTCAATGGACCCATCCTCCCTGTGCTTTACAGTAAACACCCACTTGCACCCAACAGTGCTCTTCCCCCCTGGTAGATCCACTAATTCCCAAGTTCTTGCTTTCATTAGGGCTTTCATCTCTTCATTCATAGCTTCTTTCCACCTTGGATCAGACACGGCCTCTGAGTACCTAGAAGGAACACATACCGAGGAAAGAGCAGACACAAAGGAGTGATAGGCAGGAGATAAATGTGAGTAAGAAATAAAATCAACAATGGGGTGCAGGGTGGTACAAGAACGGATAGGCTTACAGGGAGCAATAGGAAGATCCAAATCAGAAGTATGTGAGTTGGAATTACCTTGGATTGTAGAGACAGATTGATCTGAGTCCAACCGGTTGCTGTCATGAGGTTGAGGGCCCTTTTTCCTTATGTTGTATGTGAATATCTCTTTCTGTTGCCTACTGGAGCCTTTAGGGACATCTGCAGCATCAGGAGAGGTAACTGGCACAGTGGAAGCCTCACTAGGTTGACCCGGGATGCCACAACTAGGAGTAGAAAAAGAGGATGGAAGGCCCGAGGCAGATAGGGGAACAAAAAAGGAGGGAGAATGAGAATCCTCTTCCATCCCACTAGTCTCCCCCTAAAGAGGATTCTGAGAAGACTGAAAATAGGGTTGAGACTAAAAAAAAACCACATCTCTGGTGACAGGCAGATAGGGGAACAAAAAAGGAGGGAGAATGAGAATCCTCTTCCATCCCACTAGTCTCCCCCTAAAGAGGATTCTGAGAAGACTGAAAATAGGGTTGAGACTAAAAAAAAACCACATCTCTGATGACAGGCAGATAGGGGAACAAAAAAGGAGGGAGAATGAGAATCCTCTTCCATCCCACTAGTCTCCCCCTAAAGAGGATTCTGAGAAGACTGAAAATAGGGTTGAGACTAAAAAAAAACCACATCTCTGGTGACATACTTTCTCTTGGAGACAGGATCATAACACTTGTACCCCTTTTGTGTAGGAGAGTACCCCAAAAATATTCCCTTCGTAGCCTTAGGATCTAGGTTGGTCTTCTTTGGATCCTTCACATGTATGAAACATATATAACCAAAGACCCGTGGAGGAAGAGGAAAGTCTGGAAGAGTGGGACACAAAACAGAGAAAGGGGTTTTCATACCCAACACCTTAGATGGCATTCGATTTATCAGATATGATGCAGTAAGTACAGCTTGAGACCAGTATTGCTTGGGAACTTTGTGCTAGAATAGTAAGGCTCGAGCTGTCTCCAATATATGTCTATTCTTGCACTCAGCAACCCCATTCTGCTAAGGGGTATTAGCACAGGATGATTGATGTAACATGCCAGCATCTTCCATGAATAAGTTTAAGGATTTTTCAAAATATTCAGCAGCATTATCTGACCGGAATTGCTTAATCTTCTTATCAAACTGTGTTTCAATCATCTTACAAAATGCCATAGTTATCCGTGGTACTTCATCCTGTCCTTTTAACAGGTAGATCCATGTGCATCGAGAATAGTGGTCAATAAAACTGATAAAGTAACGGAAGCCATCAATGGAAACAATGGGTGAAGGGCCCTAAACATCAAAATGAACCAAATCGAAAGGAGCTCGAATTTCATTACTAGAAATTGGATAAACAGTTCTACATTGTTTTGACATTTGACATACTTCACAGATTAAACTCTGACTTGAAATCCCCTTAAACAATTCGGGAAACAACATTTTTAATGAAGAGAAAGACAAATGACCTAGCCTAGCATGCCACAGATGCAACCTAGCTATTGACTCCACACTCTCCAGACTACTAGCAGTAGATGCTCGTAAGGCTGAACCGATGTTTGCATCAAAATAGTAGAGGCCTCCATACTCATGACTGCTCCCAATCGTTCTCCTCGTCAATCTGTCCTGGAAGACACAACGAGTAGGAAAAAATGTTATACTACAGTTCAAATTTTTGGTAAGTTTTGAAACAGACAAAAGATTTGAGGTAAGACTGGGAACATGTAGAACTGATTTAAGAGAGAGGTCCTTGCTTAGGTCAACCACCCCCTTTCCAGAGATGGTGGAGAAAGACCTGTCAGCAACTCTCATCTTATCCTGACCAGACAACAAATGATATCAAGAGAATAAGGAGGACATATGTGGCATGTGGTCAGTTGCACCGGAATCAATAACCCAAGAAGTAGAGTCAATAGAGCTAGTTGCACTAAAGGCAGAGACTGTACCTGATCTGGCAAGAGAGGTAGAAGCAAAAGAATTATTCCTTAGATGGGCTAATGCCCAGCTAAGGACCTCTACCTCACTAGCAGTGAAGCCCAAAGCACTAGCTCCAGAGGAATCAGCAACCTGCCCCATAGGAGAAGAAGACATTGTTGGTATATTCTGTGAGTTGTCACCATTGTTGCTGATGACAAGATTCCCACTTGCCGCATGACCCTTCTGTTGCTTCTTGTCCTTTCTCAGTGCAGCTGGCTTCAGGTGAGGATACAGGACCCAACACTTTTCTTTTACATATCTCTCACCACCACAATGAGTGCACTTAATGTGCTTCTTGTCTGGATGTTTGTTTCCCTTAGTAAAGACTAGGGCTGAATGTTCTCCAAATTGTTCAGTTAGTTGAGTCTAAGAGTCAACTTGCATCTCCTTTCTCCTGACTTCTTCATTCCTCACCAGATAATAAACATGGTGTAACTCAGGCAATTCATCTCTCCCTAGAATTTGTGACCTTATACCCTCATACACTGGGTCCATGCCAGCCAAGAACTTAAAGGCTCTGCTCTCTTCAATCTGCTTATCATGTCTCTCCTTGTCCCTGACATTTTCCCAATCCAATATCAAGTGATGGTCAACCCAAAGACCTTCCAGAGTTGCAAAGTATGTTGCAACCGTCATATCCCCTTGCCTTAAGGCAGCAATGTCTTGATTCAATCTGTAGATTCTAGCATTGTTTTTCTTTTGTCCATAGGTCTTAGACACCTTTTCCCAAATCTTGGCTGCTATAGGAAAGTGATGAACATTCCTGGCAACCCGAGGAGTCATAGAGGCAAGCAACCAGGACATAACTGTGGCATTCTCCTTGCGCCACACAGCATACTCTGCACTGCCAACCTCAGGTTCCTTCTTGTTCCCATCTAAGTAGCCTGTGAGATCACGGGAAGTAATAAAAAGCATTGCAGAAACGGACCACTCCCTGGAGTTGTATTCATCTAGTAGCACACTTGTAATCTGCAAGCTGTGCAAATTAGGGTTTTCCAGATTTGAAGACCTTGCAGCAGGTCTGTTATCCCTAAAAGAAACCTCTCCGGATATTGAAGACATCTTGACTGCAGCCTCTGTGTAGATGACACTGTTTAAGACTAGCTAAAGTGATCACACTGTTTCTGACAGCTCGCAACACTGTTTCAGACTTGCCGAGACTGTCACAGTTCTGAAGCAGTTCAGTTACAGCAGCAAATGAGGTGTTCTGGGCTGGTAACCGACCTGAAACTGAGGGCTCTCCACCACTGTGCTATGCAGACTTCACTTAAGCTTTGAGTACTGCAACTGTAAAGAGAGTTCTCCCCTTTACGGCCAATACTAGGACTGCTGAAATCAGTCCTCAACTAGGTCTGTCCTATACAGACCTCTCTTAGTAGCCGAATAGCTACTAACTACTAGAAACAGTCTAGTAGGACATTAGCTTCTGGGTCTTACTTCCCTTGCACCCTACAACCAAGGGAAACCCTAGGTTCGAACCTTGTGTTGTTCTCCTACAACCCTAGGGTTTCATGGCAACAACCCAGATAAAAAAAGAAAAGAAAGACAGCAAGAGAGAGAAGATATGGCGTCGGCTGTAACCAGGAAGGTGCTTAATGCTCTGATACCATGAAAGCTGAAATGCTGTAGCCAAAGCAGTAGAAGAGAGGAGAAGACCAAGAGATGCTGAGAATGTCGAACTGAATGACCCAGTCGACAGTACTATTATTTATATTAGGGTACAGTACAATGTTACAGGAAATGACTGGAATGCCCCTGATTAGTGATGGGACACCCAGACAACTTAAAACACTAAACAAACTTAGGCCCATTAACATAGGCCCAGTACATAATAACTTAAACTCAAATACAGGCTAATAAGAATTCTTATCAGCCGAACCATCAATACATGAAAACCTTCAACCTAACAATACTGACTGTATCCTTAATGTGCATATAGGAGGCAAGTCCTCAATAACCAATGAGTTCTACCTAGGATCCCACTACGAGAGTTAAATTAATTGGAAGATCGTTCTATCTAAACACTTGTATGGAGGCCTGGCAAAAGGTTTGGCCTATGGTGTGGTAGAGGAAACTATAAGTTCAAGCATCAGGTGGTTATGCTTGTCCAACTGTTCACTGATTTATGACCTAAAAGATCTCCTACATGATACACCATCCCACTGTCCTCACTGTGTGAAAAATATATAGCTAATCTTTTTAGAAATTGTACTTTACAACCTGTTGTGCTCATAGTATAGATATGGGGTTATATCATAGATTAAGATCTTGTTACTATGATACACAGGCAGAGAAGGATGTGGCAAGGACAGAGTGCTGGATTCAGCTAAAAAAAAGAAGTCTCCAACACGGATTTATGTAGTATGGGCTTGTATATGCCTCTACCTTTTCAGTTGCTAAGATCTGTGGTTTAACAAAGCTATGGACCCTGAGTTAATACCTAACTGCACTGCGTTTATCCATATAAGTGCTTTGAGTATTATCAATTGGACATTGGCTTCCAATACTGAAAAAGTTTTATATGATGGAAACTCAAAAATTCCATAATAATCTGGAATATATTACATTTTCTTTTAGCATAAACCAAATTAAGACTCTAGTGCTTTTTGAATGATTACATATCTCTTAATTACATGATTGTTTTCTTATAGTGTAAATAATTGTGAGATTTTCAGAGTTTTTAGTATCTGTAAAATATGAATATTTTTTTAAAACTTATCGTTTTTTTAAACTTCTCAAGTTTGGATATTGGTCATTACTAAATATTTTGGATGCAGGCTGATGTTGACAATAGTGGTACCATTGACTACGGAGAGTTTGTAGCTGCAACCTTGAATCTAAACAAGATCGAGAGAGATGATCATCTATTTGCAGCTTTCTCCTACTTTGACAAAGATGGCAGTGGTTATATCACTCAAGATGAGCTTCAACAAGCATGTGAGGAGTTTGGCATAGAGGATGTCCGCCTTGAAGAGATGATCCAAGAAGTGGATCAAGATAATGTTAGTCATTTCCTCATTATTTTACCATGTTAATGCCAATTTTAAGTTGGGGTAGATGGAGAGAGGGAAGAAGCAATCCTTCTTACCTTAGTATCAGAGATCCAGACACACTATGACCAATTTTATGACCCAACCTTTGTGCCACATCCATAGAGATCTCTTAGGCCAAAATTGATTTGATCAATCTAGTTGATCCATTGAGTTGTTGTGATCATCTGATCAGGTTGGTTTTTCTAAATGTCTTTGGTTGGCCAAATCTACTTCTGAAGTGAGAGTTTGCTTATTTCCTCTTCACCTTGGCTGTTCTTCTGTTTTGAGCTTAGTCTTCCTAACAAAGAAAATGCCGCTTTAATATTCATATATCCTACTAATTTATCTTTAATTCTTCCAGGATGGGCGCATAGACTACAATGAGTTTGTGGCGATGATGCAAAAGGGAAATCCGGCCTTAGCTAAGAAGGGTCTGCAAAACAGTTTTAGCATTGGATTTAGGGAGGTACTCAAGATTGACTGAAATGGATGGTGAGAAGTGCTTCTTATCCTTTTCTCAATGTTTTCTCATTGTTGTATAGAGTCGAGCTTAATACAAATTGTAAAGATGAGGTGCCAGTTGAAATAGGGAAGCCTGGATAATTTTAGAATTTAGATCTCGGACATTTAATGAATCCCACAGCAATGGATTTTACATCTGAAAAGGATTAGACAACTGGATTTGTTTTATTGTATAACATGTGGAGAGTAAATTTGTTGGTTACATTTTTCACTCCCTTCAATAACTTCTGAAACTTCAGAAATGCCTCCAATAGAATCTTGGTCCTTAAACTGCTACTGAAGTGCAACCTTATTGGATTGCATCCCGTTGACAGGAAACAATTGCAAGCTAAGCTGTCCTCATTCATCACTTGGAGGCCATGTTTTCAAATTGTGGTTGAATTGCCTGGTTGACACCATCGGCCCATCGCCCAGCCATGTCTCTGGGTCCTTTTCACCTGAATCGCTAATTTGCACAAATAATTTGACATGGTCTATTACGCAGTGGCGTGGTTGGTTGAACTGTTGAATTTAAGTTGGGGCTGCTTAGTTTCATTGCCATTTATTAAATAAATGCTTTGTACAAAATCTTCTTTGAAAAGTTAGAAAAGTGGTTGAAAAACGTTTTTTTAGCATTATTTAACAGCTAGCGCCATATAAGCTGAATAGTGAAAAAATGCCTAGTATTAGAAGAAACATCAAAAAGATGTTTTCCCCCATTAGGTATCTTTAACACAACATGAGAAAAACATTTATTTGATAATCAAACTCCATTGGGGGAAACACTTATGAAGTGTTGAGCTGGCTTTGTTTATTAGATAAACGACAATGGAACCAAACACTATCTAAATTGTCCATCTGAGATTTTATGAACTAACAACAATAAATATCAAAATGATGAAAACCATTCGAAAACACAAATTGTTCTAAAGCCATTAATGGACTGGTCATTCCCAACTCTGCTGAACTTTGTTAAGAAAGTTGAGAGTTAAGATTTAATATAAATTAAGTTTTTTTTTTTTTTTTTCTCTTTTTGTTTTCTCCATCATGGGGCTATGTTAGGACATCAGCTACAATACAAGTTCACCAATAAGGGGTCTTGGTCCCAATCATGGAGGAGGCTGCCATTGTGAAACCCAGGACCCAAACCTGTGGTCTGAAAGGTGTATTTTAGGAAGAAGCCACATCAGCACAACTAATTAATCGTAACATGCACCGAGTCTTTAAATTAGTTACACTGCTTTGGCACTATATAAGGGACCTAGACTTAATGAGTAATAAAGGCCAAAAGAGAATTACCCATTTCTTCTTTCCTTTTTATCTTCTTCTCTACTAAGGATGTTATGCTTCCTTAGTAGTGATTCAATATCTAGTGTCAGAGCCCATGTCGAATGCTAGATTGGCATTAATAGAAGTCTGAGTTGATTGTTTGGAGGTGGGTCTTCACAAGTTCAAAGGAGACTTGAAGGAGATGATGTTGTAGTGTGAAAAGATGACGCCCAGTGGAGTTCAGGAAGATGAATAGGAGGGCTTAAGCAACAGCAGTGCTAAACAAAGTGGTGGATCTTCCTTTTGGTTTAGGGCTTAAGCAACAAAAATGCTAAACAAAGTGGTGGATCTTCCTTTTGGTTCGCTAAGATGGACATCTCATCATGGTCAGGTGAAGACGCATTGTCTTGGATTATTCAAGGATGAACAATAGAAACTCCTAGTTATCAGAGAATGGCATTTGCCTTCATATACCTGGAAAGGGAGACATCTCCAATGGTACTAAACCTCCCATCCTTAGTTTACATAGCTTGACTTCACAAAGGCTTTGTGTGCTCAATTCGGGCCTACCGCTAGGGGTATTCATGGTTTGGTTAACCAAATTATGGGTTATTTTTTGAAACCAAAATGATACTAACGTTTTTGAAAATCCCTGAATCAAAACCTAATCGACCCAACTGGTTAACTGGTTTATCAGTTTATTTTGTTATTGGTTTGGTTCTTCGATTTTTTAATTTTTTATATTTATATAAATAAATACAAATTGATATATATAATATATACTAGTCATTTGTTTTGTTTTCAAAAATACCAAATTGATTGGTGTTGTTAATTAGATTTTTTGGTTTGGTTTAGTTTTTCGGTTTTTCATGAGCAGCCCTACCTATTGCTTATGAAGATTTTGATGAAACCCTGTCCAAATTGCAACAAATTGATTCTATGCATGAGTACCTGGTAGAATTTGAAAACATTGCCACTAGGGTGACAAGATGGTTTGAGAAAGCCCTAGTTGGGAGTTCTATTGGAGGTTTGAAGGAAGAAATAAGGCTTAAGGTGAAAGCTTGGAGGCTGACCTTTTGTTACTATGGTGGCAGGCTTTGCAAGGCTCTAAGAAAAAAAAAAATTAAGCTAACTCAACTGGCCGAGCGGTCTACCCCCTAAACCAACTGAACTCCGTGTCGAGAACTACAGTCCAACTTACCCAAAGTCATAGGCCCAAACCATTGTCCCCTTTAAACGCCTTAGTTGCTCTAAAATGCAAGTCCCAAAAGAAAAGGACCTATGTTATAACTGTGATGACAATTGACAAGTCCGGGCCCAAGCATAAATGTAAGGCCCAACAGGTCTTCCTACTTTAAAACAAAGATTCGGATGTTGAACTGGACCCTCCTATGATTGAAAACCCCCTAGAGATGGATGACCTGGTAGACTTAATGCATTTTGGGGTCTTTGAGATCTCACTCTAAGTTCTTATGGGTCAGACTTCACCCTGAACCATGTGTGTATAAGACATACTCATGGGCTTGCTAGTATCTATTTTAGTTGACAGTGACAACACCCTTAACTTTGTAACTTTGGTCCTAGGTCATCAGCTTGGGTTAGTGATTCACTGCACTCCACCCTTCAAAATCCATGTGGTTGATGGTAACAAGATACTTTGTGGTGGGCTATGCAAGGATGTGGGCCTCAAGATGCAGGGGTATTCATTCTTGATTAATCTCTACTTGTTGAACTTTAGTGGGGTGGATGTAGTTTTAGCCCTTAGGGGTTCAATGGCTAAGCCAATTGGGCCCAATTTTGTGCGATTGGGAAAAGGTGACCTTGGACTTCTTTGTAGAAGAGGGTTCTCCACCATATCTGTGACATGAATCCTTCCACACCTTAAGCAAAGCATTTGAACACCCTTATCAAGGAGAGCCAAACATCTTAGTGGCCCCTGTTTATGGGCTTGACCCTAAAACAATAGGCCTAACTCTTTTTAATTTTGGGCCAAGACCTAATGAAACACAATACTTCTCAAACTTCCAAGAACTACTAATAGCCTATGAAGATGTGTTCAAAAAACTTTTGGCCTTCCTCCATCTTGACCTTAGGACCACCGTATTCCCATAACCTTGGGGGCCCTGCCATGTGGCCCTACCATGCAGGTCTAGTTCTACTGGTGCCCCTAATTCCAAAAGATGATATTGAGAAGATCATGGCCGAATTCGTTAAAGCTGTGCTTGGTTTGAAGGAAAAAATAGGGAAAGGAAGGGAAAGTTAAGGAAACCTTTACAAACCTTGTATAGGTTTCCCTACCTTTTCCTTTGAAACAATCATAGCCTAAAAGAAATTAATTCATCTGAGCATTAACCCATTTTCCTCTCTAATACTACTAGTTAAGAAGAGGATGGGTCGTGGTAGTTTTCTCATTCATATTTATTGATGAATTGTTAGATGAACTAAGAGTGGTTGTGGTTTTCCCATTTCCCCAAGTGGATTTCCATACTCACGAGGGCCATTACAAATTTCTAATCATGCCCTTTGGCTTGACTAACACCCCATCCACATTTTAGGCGATGATGAATGGCATCTTTTGGCCTTATCCTAGGTGGTTTATTTTGATGTTCTTCAATGACATCTTAGTCTATAGCCCTGATTAGCCCTTTCACTTAATGTTTGGTTTGAAGAAAAAGGTAGGGAAAGGTAGAGAAACTTTTACAAAGCTTGTTTAGGTTTCCTTACGTTTTCCTTCCTTTCCCTACTTTTTCCTTCAAACCAAACAAAGCCTTAAAGCATTTAACCATCATTTTGGGTCTTTTACGTCAATACCAACTTTTAGGCAAAATCAGGTTCATTACTTAGGCCACATTGTTTTAGCTAAGAGGGTCATGGTAAACGCTGATAATATTGAATGCATGATGAATTGGTCCACTCCCAAATCTATTAAAGACTTAAGAGGCTTCCTATGTCAAGGGTATAGGCTTATTGTCACCCCTCACCCGATTATTATACTAAGATTCCTTCACTTGGATTGATAAGGCCTAATAGGCCTTTGAGGCCCTCAAATTAGTAGTCTCATCTTCACCAACATTAGAGGTGGTAATTTCTGTTGTTTGTGTTGTGTCGAGGCAAGGGTACTCAGATACATGGGTCAATAGAAATAGAACACGATTAATTAATCATGTCAAATTTTCAAATACAAGCATAGTCAGTTTATTTCATGAGTAACTTGACATGACCCACATAACCCAAATTAACACGACTGCTCTATTTAAATTATAAAATAAACATTCAGTTATCATTACTTAAACAAATTAATAAAAATATTCATTGTCATCCTTACTTCAAATATACATATATATGAACTAATACTTAAACTTCAGGTAAGTAAGGATGCAATATGGACAATTGCTAGCTGATGAAGGGTGATTTTGCCCGACCTCGTAGCCTAGGGATACATGTGTATGACTTGGCCTAGTGTACAGCTCAGCTTGACAACACGATCGCAACTCGACGGGAGAGACACGTCGAGTCCCACGCTGGCCACTCGGCGAGTTAAGCAACTCGTTGGGGACTAACACCTGGCCAATTGTGACTTCCACCAAGTGTGGAAGGTCCCGAGCTCTCCCAGGGGCCCGAAGCTTGGTAGGCTGTAGGGAGCCCTATCTAACATCCGTACCCACCGAACCCAGTGGCAGGGCTCTGATCCCTCGTCAGGCAATATTCTGTTTGCCTCCTCTAGAAGGCATGACATGTCTGTCAAGCCCATACCTAGCAATGGCAGTTTGTGGCGGCAACCTGCACCTGCCACACTTGCCCTAGCAGTAATGGCAAGGGTGATGGCGGTTATGCCAGGTGTGACCAAACTCCAATATAAAAGAACCTGAACCCACACAGAGAAAAGTATTGAAGCTTAAGCACTTTGAGCACTCTTACTCTCTACTCTCTTTGAGATTTCCTCTAGTTCTAACTTAGCCATCGGAGTGTTCCCACCGGTATAACTCCCCGAGAACCCTTCACTTTTTCTTCCCTCTCAGGTGCCATTCGTTCCAGTCAAAAGTCAGGCCATAACCAGCTAGGAATGACCAAATCGTGCAACATCACTAGCCTATTTCATCAAGGCCATCTTGGCCTAGGCCCATGCAAAGTTTGTCTACGAATGAGAACCAATGGCCATAGTGTTGGCTATCGTGAAATGGAGAGCCCATCTCCTAGGCTACCAATGTATTCTATGAATAGATCAATAGAGCTTGAAATAACTTCTTGAACAGTGAATTCACACAACAGGGTAGCAAAGATGGCTCTCCAAACTCTTGGGCTTTGACTACGTAATTGAATATAAACATGAGCCATCCAATAAGGTTGTAAACGCCTTATCCAAGATGACTAAACTAGCTCAGATGGTGGTGTCTCGGTCCAGCTATTCGTTACTCGGAAATAGTTAAACAAGGACTCTACAGCTATACATGGATATATAGTTGTTGAAGTAGTACTATACTACAAACATCTTTTCCATGTATACTCTACAGCTATACATGGACACATAGGCAACATCTTTTCACATTCTAAAGCTCCTACACCTATTCCATGATAGTCCCTTGGGTGGGCATTTTGGTATTCTTTGGACTTATCACCTCTTAGCTTCTCATTTCCATTGGCAAGGTATGAAGAAGGACATACAAGAATAATTAGCTACCTACCTAGTGTCCCCAAGGTTCTAAATATCGATACGTCTTTTACGCCGATAGGAGTGTATCGGGCTATATAGACAGTGTTTTTTTTTTCAAAACCGGTTCAAGGGGGCAGTTTAAAGCTCTTTCACCCCCTGAACCGGTTAGAACCCCGATATACTCTCTGTGGGAGCATATCAGGGAGCTCCTGAAATGATACGTATCGGCCGTCGGACCGATATGTGTCGATACTTTGAACCTTGAGTGTCCCAACTATAGAAATATGAGACCCAACAATCAGTTGAATTACTTCAACTTCTACCAATCCCTCAACGTGTCTAGGATGAGGTGTTGATGGATTTCATATCTGGCCTTCCCCCTTCCACTAGTAAGTCAATAATCATGGTTGTTGTTGATCAATTGACAAAGTATGGCCATTTCATTGTTCTTCACCATCCTTACAATGCAACCTAGGTAGCTAAAGCCTATGTTTGGGATATAGCTAAACTTCATGGAACGCCAATAGCCATTGTTTTCGAGCAAGACCCACCATTCTTCAGTCAGTTTTGGATTGAATATTTCAAACTCCGAGGAATCCACTTATGGCATTCTACCAGCTACCATTCTTCAGTCAGACCAAAGTCTTGAGATTTAAATAGTGGGCATATTGGGAACAGGATCTGCTCCTCACTCTTGGGCGCCTCACATGTGCATCTATGTGTATTGGGACCATTTATTGGGAAAAATAATTTACAAGTACAGAAGAAGTTATCAATGCATGGTACGACGTACGTGTGAGGCGTCCTATGTGAGGAGCAGATCCGGTCTCGGCATATTGGATGTGATGCAGGATGGCCCACCATTTCAGATGACGGAATAAATGAACCCTCAATGAACATTTTGTATGTTACAGAGGATAATATATGCGCATATGCGCATGCATGGACACTGGGTGTGATCTCTGTATTTCCGGCCTTGGTGGAAGATAACTCAGCATCAACACCAGGAGTTTTGTTGGATGCATGATGTTTCAAACAAACGGTTGCAAACTTAAACGGGTACATATTTTGCACCCAGTCAAGATTTGCATTGCAACCAAATGCTTTAAAAAAAATTGTGAAAACAAAAGCTTTCATGCCTAAAAAAGTGGTGGAAGAATACAAGAAAATCACAAAAGCTGCTGATAAAATCTGAGATGAAGATCTCTGTCCTTGAGAATACTTTCTCAAACAAGTTGCCGGAAAGAAGAAATTTCTCTTTTCATTAATGTTCTAGATCTTTAAATAGGGTAGTTCAAGAAGCGGATAGATGTGATTTATCTTGTGATTTTGTTTGTGCTGTTCCATTAGTTCTGTCCGAGCTTTTGCTGCTGGATTTTTCCGAACTTTGTTAGTTTCTCGTTTGTTTGCTCCTTGTTTCTTTCTTGAATAAATCAATTTTCTATCCAAAAAAACCAGTCCCACTGCCATATTTCATCAGTTGCGACTTAATTACATGAGTTAGTTTAAGCATCTTCTCTGTATCAATGACAAGTGCTCACTCTACCGTTTGATTAATTTTCTATACTGAAATGTGTCTAGTCTTGGAGCTATTTACTAAGACTGCATTTAGAAACGGTGCAAATAAGTGTAAATATAAATATGTAGAGTGTAAAATGGTTCATATAAATTGCAAAGTTGGATTAGTTTTGCACTGACAAATTTATCTTCTTAACAAACAGATTTTTAGCTGTAATGGATGAAAACACGAATTACAGTAAAGCATATTTATCAAAAGCCCACTTAATGCAAATTTACTTCTTTTTTATTGATGTACTTTTACATCTTATTATCAATGTAAATATGCATTGATCCTTCATTTGTCAATGCAAAAATGTAATTCTGCTAAATACAGGTAAATGTAATGCAAATTTACTCTGAACTGGGATTTACACTCTATTTGCATTGTTTTCAAGTGCAACCTAATTGACTTGTACACTAAACAAACTGATAATGATAATGCTGCTATATATATATATATATTCAACTTAATTTAATTTAATTCTTTTTTAATTACTCGATGACCTAGGTAATTAATCCGTTAACCTGGTAGGTGTTTGGCATCGGTGCTAGGAACATCACACCTTTTTCTAAGAAAAATAGTATTGGGCATATGGGGTTGTAATATTTTTTGTTTGGAACTGGTGCTGCCACATAGGTGTTTTTTGAGAAAACATCATTGGTTTTGTTTGGTACCAGTGCTGACAGCAACATTTTCAACATTGATCTTATTATCCAACGTCCAAGATGATGCCACATTGATGCTGCATCATTGCATCGTTGGCAACAATGCATTGTTTTCTCAGAAAACATCAAATTTGACATTGCTCCAAACCACACTTTCCTAATTTCCAAGGCGTGGTTTGGAACAACATTTTTTTTTTAAGAAAACGGTACCAAACAAGAGGGCATTGCTTCCAGCACCATTTCCTCAGAAAAACGGCACCAATGCCAAACACCGCCCTGTTTGATCCTAACAATGATTTTTGGGCCAATTTTTTTATTTTAATTTTTAAAGTGTAGGCTGATCCATTCAGATTAGACGGTTCACGGTTGAACTACTCATAAATCGGCCAAAGCAGTTCCAGTTCCGGTCCGGTTTTTAAAACATTAGATAAAACCTTATAAGCTCAACAAGTCAACATTCATTCAATTGCAACTAGACCCGGATCTATCATCTAACTGGTCCATCCAGACTCGATCTCTTTCTAGCCATCACAAGGATTAGCTAAAAAATTCAAGGGCAATTTAGTCATTCAAAAATATTTTAACTCGACAAAGGTGAAAAGCGAGAAGCAGAGAAAAAGGAGACAAACAGACCACAACTGTATTTGGCGCGCGGTAACTCTCAGTGCTGACTCTTATCTCATCCCCACATACTCCAAAATCCCACCGAGACATTCCAAGAATCCAATGCGGAGAAAGATCGAGACATCTAATATAAACACGAGATATTAAAAGCAGGTGGGTCCCGCTTTCCACGTGGGTCTAGTTCTATCCACATGATGTGGACCCATCTCTTCTCCCTAGGGTTTCTCCACATTACATATACTGTTCGCACCTCACGGTTGTTCACGTATCTGCACCGTTGGATCCCCCACTACAGATGATCCCAATCATTGGACGTGTGGTGGCTCAACCCGCACAAGTGCGTATTCTAGCGTCTATCATTGTCAAGCAATGCAATGCAGCCACGACGACTTGGACGCCAGCCTTGGATGCAACGTGCCACCCGCTAAAGCTATAAACGTCAGATTCTCTTTCATTTGCGAAACCAACGGCCGGGATTCGGCTTCAGAGTTGGATCCAACCGTACGATTCCTCCCTTGCAACCAAATTATCGCTAGCACGTTCTGACAGCTCATCGCTCCAGCCTACACGTCACGGTTGCCTTTCAGCCAACCAATCAGGAAGCTAGATCGTGCCACGTCAGCGAGAAGGACGGAACACCATCGGCCCCCTCACGTTCTCCAAACAGAGCCCCCTGTTTCTTTTCTTCGGTTAAAACCCAAGGAGGACCAACTTGTGTGACAAATTTACCCTTGTCATATTCCGAAATGACTTCAACTCTTAAGGGTACTTAAAGGTTGGGATGAATTTGTCAATTTCTGAAAAGAAAGGGTAGGATTGGGATGTAGGGCAAGTTTAGAGCAATTTCGTAATTTGGGTGTTTTTATGATTTTATCTACTATGTTTGAACTTTGAAAGGCTCGTCCTTCTACTTCTGTTACCTTTGTCTGAACAACGGACTCTGCTCTGTCGTGCTTCACGAACCAGGTGCTGACCTGAATTGAAGCTTCAGGTAGTTCGGAATCAGAGCTAGGGTTTCTTCTAACTGAAAATCTCTGTTGTCGTAGGGTTTCGGTTTTGATAACGAAACAGTTATTTAGAGCTTTCTGAAAATTCGAATTTTGGCGGCTCTTATTTAGTTCTGAAATCCATGGGAACTGGAGCATTTCTCAATCCTTTCGGAAGCCACTTGAAGCATTCCGTTCTCCGAGCATAACCCTAATCTTCGGTTTTGGGAGGTCAGTTTGATATGTAATTCTCGTGCTCGATCTGTGTAAAATTGCTTTTGTTGGATGCTTGATATTGGAATTATAAGGTTGTGTTCACGTACTTTCGTTTTCTTCTTTTTTTTTTGTGTTTTTTGTGTTTTTTTGTGTCTAAATTGATCTCTACAAAGCAAAATCGAGTTAGATCTCTGATATTTTGATCTGTTAGTCTTTTCTTTTCTACTTGAATTTCTTCAATGTTTAATTTGATAAAGATTATACAGGCGTGGTTTTGGTTACTCTTATTTTTAGATTGCCTGCCTGTTGGTTGTGTAGGGATATCTTTTATCTCACTTCCGTAGTGAAGGAAATGGAAAATGTTGCACATGTTGCAGAGGGGATATGGGGGTTTAGGTTCTGAGAATTATCTCTGGTTGCACTCTAACTTTTAGTATCTTAAATTTTATACCTTATTCAAGGTTGGCATTTTTAAGACTGCTAAAATATGTTCTTTAAACTACAACCTTGCAGACCTGTCTCTTCGAGCTTGGAAGGTTTAGTTACCAAATGGACTCTGAGAGTGGGGCTGTTTTGGAAAATGGGAATGGTATTGTTGAGGAAAGTTCTCCCATGGACAATGGTGTTGTTGAGGAAACTACTCCCATGGAAAATGTAGTTCTGAATATAAACAAGGAAAACGAGAACGCTGACAATGATGTAGATATGTCGCAAGTAAATGGAGTTTCTGAAGATGCATCCCAAATTGAAGGTATTAACTCTTCTGGAGAGGAGGTCGAAAGCTCTAAGACTGTTTCAATAACAAAAGGGTCGAATACTTTAAAGGTAAGGTCTAACATGCCTTAATTCCTTTGAATTGTTTTTGTTGAATGAATGATCGGGTGTGGAGACATGGATACGATGATATTCTTCTGTATTTAGAAACCTGGATCTGGTCGTGACAATGGCTTGAAGAACACTAAAACACCTAAGGATCAAGCTAATGGGAAAGTTCCAATTTCATTTTCTCGAACTCAGAGGCCAAGCATGTCTCAAAGTCTTTCCTTCCCTTCAAGGGGGATGCTTACCATTGGTTTGAAGAAGAGCTTTGATGTCAAGTCGGTGAAATTGGATTCTAAACACACCCGAGCAAATGACACAGAAAGTGAGGCCTCAGTTTCGAATGGACATGCCACTTCATCAACTTCTCGTGTAAATAATCTCAACAGGAAAGCCTCCAACGGGGTGAGCTCTATGGATGCTAAACCAAATGGTGGTGGGTTTTCTGCCTGGCGGACCACTTTAACATCTGCTTCTAGCATCCGACGTTCTGTGGTAGGGGGGTTTTTCCTTCTTCCCAGTATCTCTTAGTGTTTTTCCTTTGTCCGCACTACCTTATTTTGTGTTTACTTAAAATCAGGTTAGCAAATCTGTTTCCTTAGATGCAACTGGCAGTCGACCACAACCCAAAGAACACCCGTAAGTTATTGTTCTTACAACCTACAGAGTTATGCTTCTGTAGTCTCATTTACTTCTATGAGCTGTAGATTAGTTCTACATTTCTACTTGTTTTATTTTGACATAAAGTGATACCCATTTAACAGACAATAACCTCAGTAAAAGACAGTCTGGAGAGAACTTTCTGTTATTTAGCCTGTAATTTTCAAATATAATGTAAGTTTATATTGTCAGAAATTGTTAAAATGATATTCATTTACTATATTTCAGTAAATGACAATATGTTAAAGAGTGTCATGTTTGATTTAGCTTATAATTCTCATATGTATAAATAGGTTTGTCTACCAATAGGCAATCCAGGAAAAATAAGGAGAAAGCTTGTTAATTTGCAACATCTATTCATAGTATTCTGTATATTGGTGAATGTATCATTAGTTTCATTTATTAGTCACTTTTTTATGCATATAATACAATGCAATTATATAATTATGTTTGCATTCCTTCATTGCTTGACAACTAACCATGATTTCACATGATATAATGTGTATAATATCTACTGAAAATGTTATTTTTTTTTTATATAACTGCAGATCAAATGGTCAAGATCTAAAGCTAATGAAACAAGCATTGCCTGTTAAACATGATGAGGATGCACAATCTACCACCTCGTATTTACTCTTTCTTGGACTTCAATCTTATTCAACTGCATCTTTACTTTCCTGGTTCTCTTCCATGCATAGATTTATAACATTCCGTCAATCATTTTCATTATGACTGTAACCAGAAGCACTACCCCTCGTGGGATACGGAAAAGCACAGGGTCTGGATTTGCCTTCAGACTGGACGAGCGAGCAGAAAAACGAAAAGAGGTGAGGTCACTTTAATTTGTTTAGCACCCACGAGCTGTTTTCATCTCTTTGTTGTTTTCTCTGCAATCCCCCACCCACTTTAATTTTTTTTTCCTGATTAGTCTCACACCCTTTAACTTGCATACTACATTTTACAAAAGGAAAATGATCAAATTAGTTGGTGCTTGCATTAACCCAAAATCTCTATTATTTTGATAATAATAATCTGCATAATAGTCCTTCATAGTTCAGTAGCATCACATTTACATGAATGATTAACTACTTGGATTGATCTGGATGCAAGAAGTAAATTGATTTTGGTTCCACTCCTCAGTTCTTTTCAAAACTAGAAGAGAAGATTCATGCAAAGGAATTGGAGAAAAACAACTTGCAAGAAAAAACAAAGGTACTGGAAAGTATCTTCCTTTGAAATCAAACAGATATTTTTCATCTCTTTTTTCTTATTCCTTTTTCCTTTTCTTCCCCTTCTTTATGGATTGGCTTGTTTCCAGTGCTATATATTTAAGGTAACTCACTCCATTCTCCATTTTTGCTTGTAGGAGAGCCAGGAGGCAGAGATCAAACAACTAAGAAAGAGTTTGACATTTAAAGCTACACCAATGCCATGTTTCTATAAAGAACCTCCTCCAAAGGTTGAGCTAAAAAAGGTAAACCATTCCATCAGTCTCTGAAAAACAAACCAATGACAAGATACTTCACACACTCTAAAGTGTACCCCTAAGATGCCCAGATTGGGATATAGGAAGTTGGGAACTACTGATAAGAGGCTTTGTTGTTCAAAATCCAAGATACTGATATTGATATCTTATCCAATATGCTGATACCTGATACTATATTTTTAAGGTTTTTTTTATTTTTCAGGCTTAGTTACTTTCAGTGTTTACACCATACTAAATTTACCAACACTTGCATACTTGTCATATCGTTATTTTTTTTTATCTTTTTTTTTTCTACCAAAAAAAATAACGATATGATAATGTTTATACCCTCCATAATTTTTTTGTTAATAAACCAAATAATGAAACGTTGGGAGAATAGATGATAGCTAAATAGGAATGGTCAAACCATGGTTTTAAAACACTTTGAGGCGAGGCCAAGCCAAAATGCCTAGCCTCAAACACTTTATTGATGGATTGAGGCAATTGCCTTGGGTTTGATGAGGTTCATGCCTCAAATACACAACATTAAATTAGAAAAAAAATGAAAACTTCGAATATATATTATTTAAAATACTCCCTAATATTCAAGAAAACTTGATTATTTGGTTGGCTATTCATAAAATAAAGCAATTTAATCTCAAAAGAAACTCATAATATCTTTCTTAATCAAAATGTACATGTTAGAATAGCATCTCCACTATTATTTCTCAATGTACCACCACATGTGAGAATGGCATTTCCATTCACATGTTCGTCCATGACACACACGGCAAACAGATGACTTATTTAGGTAAAGAAGGTTAAACTAAAAAATATAATATATAGCACACACATACAGTCCATCCTTAAATGCATAGAAATTACAAATGAATTTAGTATACATATCATCATCATCATCATCCATGCCTTCTCCCAACTAGATGGGGTCAGCTACATGAATCTTGTTTCTCCAATTCGTTCTATTTAAGCCATTTCCACAAATTTAGTATGTATGCTTATTTAGTTTAGACAGGAAAGGTCGTAAACATAAAACAAGATACAAAATAAAAATTCAAAAAGATGAGATTCATATTAAAAAGAGCATATATGTAATAGAAAGAAAATATCTAAATTAGTTATAAAAAGAAATAAATTGTAGTAACATACATGGAAAATATAATAAATATATAAATATATAAAGAAAATATCTCTAAAAATTGACCATGCTTCTTTTCTTGACATTAACTTAATACCCCTGCATATATTGGACTCTTCCCCTCGTAATGATAGCTGTTAGGATTTCAAATTCTGAACAAAAGATGCCCAGCAGATACTGAGAGTCTGTCACATGGCAAGGGATATTGGGCTGAAACCAGAAACCAAATGAGAGAATTGCATTTCAAACGTGCAGATCTCTTGCTGCTACTTGGGTTCCTATACTGTTTTGTTAAGTACAAGTTATTTGGATAACACTAAACAATGCAGGAATCTTCTACATGGAAATATAGGTGTGGCCTAACATGTCCTTATGTCTTATTCATGACAGAAATTTCAGCTTGAAAGCCCTGCCCATGTTTCCAAAATAATCCTGCTTTTTCCCCTTTTTGACATCTTAGATGCGTAGTTATTAGATGGAAAAGTGTCGGTAGAAAGTGGGATATGGTGTTCCATGAACTGGGGAATTGTACACATGGTCATTCCAGAAGGTTTCCAGCTTGAAAGGACAGTTTGTTTAATATGTCCCTTCACATTCCTGAAGGTTCCTAGTAGAAAATGGGTTACGTATGTGAGATGCTTAAGAGTCGGTTCAAAACATGTGAAATTTTGAAAAAGGTATTACACTGGATTTGGTATTCACTAATATGCATCCTTGGTAGGAATGGCAACAGGGCACGGTGAGGCCAGGTTTTGCATACTTTGTCCCCGACCCCAAACTCAAATACCCCACCCTGTCCCCGCCCTCTACCCCAACAGAGCTAAAAATCCAAATCCCATCCCCATTCCCATGGGGAATGGGAATCCCCAAATTTGCCCATCCCTGAGGCATTCTTACTTTTTATATTTTTTTGAAACCTACCTAGAAGTACATAATATGATAATATATATTAAAATTATATATATAGTACACACACACAATTTTAATCTGGATGGGTTTGGGGCCAGGGTGGACAAACATCCACCCCTTCCCCGTCTCCGGTTGCAAAGTTTCAGATTTCCCCAAAACCAGCCCTGACCCCGATCAGCAATAAAAAAAACCCACCCCAACTGGAGCGGGGCAGGTCGAAGCCCCAACATGGGCAGGTCAAATTGCCATATCTCTATCATTAGAAAGATGGAATTTTCTTCAATGTATTGGAATTTTACTCAAAGTTCTGCAACCTTACCTCCAGTAAAGATCAAAGTGTCAACAGAATGGGACCAATGGGTAACAGGAGTACAATGCAAAGCTTGTTTGGTTGTGCAGGACCAAACAAGTTTCTTTGCTTCTCTCCATACTTGTCCTAAACACAAAATCTTTAAGCCAAGTCACCAGTTTCAAGCTTTCTTGAATATTTTTTTTTCTTATCAAAAGTCGTTACTGAATGTTGGTTCTGGTTAACTGGGGTAATAGAGGCATGGTCTGGAAGCTGGTATGGACCTAACCTTTGACGCTGTGTTTTTTTGCGGGTCACAAAGTGGTTGTTCTTAGACTACAACTCATATTCTCGCACTTGTCAGTCTGAAGTTTTGCCATTTCAGAAAGAAACAATCCTAATTTTCTTTTCCTGTCACATACGTCAAATTCTGCCGGAAAATGTAATTTCCCTCCCCACTGCTGCTTACATGATTTGCTTTCTGTGTATATGGATGCATGAACATGATGCCTTTCGTTCTAATGTTATCCTGTTGTTAATCGTTATAGATACCAACCACACGTGCTGTATCACCAAGGCTTGGAAGGCACAAAAGCTCTGCGGACAACCATTCAGAAGGGTCTTGTCAAAGCCCACATCCGGACCTGGAAGCCAAGAAGTCAGCCAGAGGAGCAACAAACACTACTGGAGATTCCACTGGTTTGAAGAAGCCCGTTAGAAAGTCAATCTCCAAGCTTTCATCTCTGAAGTCCGCTGATACAAAGACTGAAGTGAAGCCTCTCAAGTCAAAACCAAAGACCATAGAGGCAGAACATGACAGCCAGGAAGCTTACATAGGAGAAACTGAAGAAGATCAAAACAAACCCATTGATTCTTCCCTCAGAATTGAAGCTACAGCTGGGAAGGGGTCCATTGAGAATTCCGCAGAGAATGATGTGTCAATGCTTTTACCTGATTCTGGGATTACTTCTGATGTTGTTAAAGGTTAAATATATCATTCTTCATACTCTTGCTTCTTCATTGTGCAGATTGGAAGTTGAAGCTGTTGTGAATAGATAGGGTGAGTGAGTTTTTATGCAGTTACTGCTTCCTGACAGATTAAGGTAAATGTAATTGTGCTTGTATTTTACTCTTTTCAGCAAGCAATTAGCTGATTTTAACGATTGTTTACGATTATATAGGCTTTCTGATGAAATTAACGATCTTTTTCTCATTATTTGATTGTAAATAAAAGGGAAAAAACTCGGGTGCTTCTCTAAGAGTAAAAAACAAAAAACGCAATTCGCAAAGATATATTATTTTGGAATAATAGAACGTCACCGATTTATTCCAATTTTGCTCCCCATTGTCCCATATTTTCCCAATTTTTCGTAAGGACAAGATACATTATTTTGGAACGTGTAATATGTGCACCCTATTCTCCCAATTTTTCTGTTCCGTTTTGCTATAGGATTTGTTCCAACTTCCAACAACGAGTTGGGATCTCCTTCCAACAACTACATTTACATGGGTTGAAGTGGCAAGAAATGAGTTAAGTGTTCATAATCTATGAATTGCTATTGAACCGAAGGGAAAGCTGAAATAGTATATAGTTGGGACAAAGGTTAGACGATGATGATTTTGGATGATTAATAAGGAATTCTACACGGGCACCATGTATTCATCCAAATTACGAGTACCATTTATTCTATTTTGAATGATTAATAAGGATTTCTAGTTCTACATCCTTACCATGTATTATTCATTCAAATTATAATTACTATCATGTTTCAATCTGTTTTTGGACTAGTTAGGCGGTGTTTGGAATGGCTGAGTTGTGTTTTCATTACATTTGGAAAGGCTGTTTGGTTGGAAAAAAACAGTTCAGGGTACTATTCAGGAGTTTTTTCCCTTTTTTTTATCTTATAGGGGATGGAATTGTGGCTGTTTAAAAAAAAAGAAAACGGTGTCACATCAGATCCACATAGGCATTTCAATAAACGCCTATATATTTTATTGTTTGGTTCAGGTGTTTATTGAAAAATCAGGCATGTCTTGTAAACGGGACCTGTGCATCGGTGAACTGTTTTCTTCAATTGTCCCATATTTATTTATTGCCATTGAACCATATTTATTCCAATTTTGGAAAGGCTGTTTGGTTGGGAAAAACAGTTCAGGGTGCTATTCAGGAGTTTTTCCCCTTTTTTTATCTTATAGGGGATGGAATTGTGGCTGTTATAAAAAAAAACGGTGTCACATCAGATCCACATAGGCATTTCAATAAACGCCTATATATTTTATTGTTTGGTTAGGTGTTTATTGAAAAATCAGGCATGTCTCGTAAATGGAACCTGTGCATCGGTGAACTGTTTTTGTCAATGGTTGACTGATTGGTGATTACGTGTATCCTGTGTGGTATTTACCTGTCAATACATACATGAAAAATGGTGGTGAAAATTATCTTATTAAACAACATAGTGTTGCTCACCGCCTACGTGACAGAAATACTCTCAAATAAAATTAAAATATTTTTTTTGTGAAAAACAGGTCTTGAAAGCATGAACATTTTTTTTGAAAATCGATCCTAATAAATGCCTATGCTTCCAAACATCATCATAATTTACCAAAAGAACTATATTTGAAAACCAGAAAGAAAATATGAAAGAAACCAAGGAGTACAAGACCTGTAGCAGTGTCGTTACGTGTAAGCTTCATTGAGCTACTGATTACCCAGTACTACAAAAGACATTCTTGAAACCAGAGAGAATAAAAGATTAGTCCTCTTGGGTTTCAACAACTTGACCTAACCCCCACTTCAGAGTTCGGATCAAACTGGTCAAGCATTAATTTGGCCCAGTTGAGAATTAGACAAGCATGCACCTGTTTGTTTTAGTTGGTAAACGCTTGGTTTCATGCATGGCTCGTCCTATATGTGAAAATTTTATTTTTTATAAGCAATTTTCTGTCTTTTCCTTTTTTTTTTTTTACTTTTAAATTTTGTTTAAAGCTTGACAAGTTGTGAATGGAGGGCCCTTTTTTTTTGTCAGAATTGAATTTTAATGCTTATTTTTTTTTAATGAAAGAGGTGGGGATGCAACGCAACCATGTTAGAAACTTGAAGCGAATTGACTATGATTAGCAAAATGTAGGAAAGGTTTCAGCAATTGTCAGAAACTTCACCAGCGGTTTCAAGAATTTATCCTTGATTTAATTCTTTTAGAGAATACTAATAATTGATGCACATTATCTTATCCGTATATATTATCTCGCGTGGTTGATTGGAATATTGTGATGAATTAGAGCAATTAAGGCTGTTTACGGGTTGGGTTGGGTCGGTTTAGTAGTGTTTTTTCAACCGATCCAACTTGGTCGGGTTACCTATAGATCAAACCAAAATTGACCCTCTATTAAATAAAACTGATTTGGTCGGTTTGAGTCGGTTTAGATCAGTTTGGGTCAGTTTAGGTTTCAACCAATTCCAAGCTTGCACAATGCACACGAAGTCAAAGTGTTAATACTATATATAATATTTAAAAATATATTTTTTGAAAATATATATCTGACATATTTCAGAATATATATTTTTTCAGATATATATTTATTATTTAAAACTAAAATATCTATATTTAATAGATATTTTTTCAGAATATATATTTTTTCACATAACTCAGTTCAGTTTCGGTTTTCACATATGAAAACCAAAACTGAACCAAATTATCGGTTTGTTCATCTTTGCAACCAGAAACCAATTGGTAGTGAAGAAAAACCGGCCAACTCAGGGTGGATCCGACCAGGTTGGTTGGTTTGGATTTATTTGTAAACAGTCCTGATAGCTATATATAAACCGTGTGAACCTAAAGGTGACTGACATGTGGGCTCATGTATTCCTTACACATTGACTTATAGTTCCCCTTCTTTTTATTTTTGAATTATTCATAAAATAATTGGAAGAAGAAACAGAATACTAATGGATAATAGGGTTGGGCAATTTCTATCCTACTTAGTGAGTACCCACCCTTGCCCACCTCAATGGGATGGGTTCTTTTGCTTGAAAAATAGATTTGGGGGCGGATATAGGTTTTGGGATTTTACAACATATGGATAGGATATGTTATCAAGCTAAATCTGATCCTCCGCAACTCACATATTGTTGGAAGGCATGCCAATCTATGTATTAAGTGTTGAATTTAATACTATTTTAAATTTTATGTGAAGGATAATTGATAGTTTGTAATTTTTACATATTTTTATCAAATAGTTAGAAATTTTAATGCTTGTTTATTTTACTTGTTTGTTGCTTTTAAGTATAATAGGAAATAATAGAAAATTAGATGTTGATTATAGACCTATCCTGCCACCCCACTATCATCAAATGCAGGGAGGGTAGGGTTGGGGAGGGTTATGCATTTTTACATGCAAGGAGGGTTTAGATTTTGAAAACCCAAACTGCTATGGGTTTTGAGGAGGGTACGAGTTGGGATGTCTAGGGAGGCTGATAAGGTCTAGAATTTATAAAACTCTCCCCAATCCCATCTATTTGCCATCCCTAATGGATATTAGGGGTGATCATTAGTTGCCTAGTCCAACCTGCAAATCTTCAGGTCAGACTTGAGCCCAACACTAAATAACCCTGTATATTTTGATGAATACCATCTATTGGTTATCACTTTTTATTTTTATTTTTATTCGTTGCTGCTGAATTGGTTATAATTTTTATGATACCAAATGATCAAGTTTTTCTGATATCATAGTGGAAGAAGGTCGAATCAAGTAATAAAATTAGCTAAATTAACAAAATCAGTCATATTTAAAAAAAAAAAATCAAGCCTATAAATAGGAAGAAAACTGCTCTTTTTTAACAAGACTGCCCCTCCTTTCCACCTAGGGATGGCAATGGTAGGTTTGGGGAGGATTTTGCAAATTTTATACCCTACCCGCCTCCCTAAACCTCCCAACCTATATCTATTCCAAAACCCATAATGGATTGGATTTTGAGAATCCAAACCCTTCCCACACATGAAAATGCAAAACCCTCATCGACCCTACACTTCCCTTCCCACATTCAAGGGTAGGGGCAGGTTAACCTGCACATAATTTCCCATTATTTCTTATTATATAAAGCATAAATAAGTAAAATAACATAAATAAACAACAAATTTTCCAATTATTTGATGAAGACATATAAAAATACATGAATTATCAATTATCATTCACATAAAACTCAAAATATTATTAAATTCAACACTTAATACATAAAGTTTATATGCCTTTTAACAATATACAGGTTAGGGAGGATCGGGTTTAGCCTAAAACCATACCCTACCCATACTTGAACGGGTTATAGAATCCCAAAACCTGTCGCTGCCCCAAAATCCTTCCCATCAGAGTGGGTAGGGGCAAGTATCCACCAGGGTAGGGTAGAAATTGCAATCCCTATTTCTACCGATTGTTTAGGCTTTCTACTACATAATAAAAAAAAATGTAAAGGCTTCGTTTGGATAATTTTTTCATTTTGAGCTTTAGGGCATGATAAACACAAATGAGCCAAAAAAGGGTTTTGAACATTTGATAGGAATTGCTTTTAGAAGCAAAATAATCTAAAGCCACAACACTTTTAAGCCCGAACCCACAAGGTCTAAATTTATTTTAGGCTTTTAGGCTTTAAATGTTCAAATCCTGAAACGGTACTGACCATATGCCCAGGAAGCCTGCTTTCTGCAATTACCACATCAAGAACCGAAGGAAATGACTAAAACATTTTGGTTGAAAAACTTGAAGAGAAACTATATATTAAGGGAGCCTTTGGTAATGTGGTCTGTATAAGATGTGGTGTATTAGAATCTTTTAGGCCCTATTAACCACATTCCATAAGTGTTTTGCACTGTGGTATGAATGTGCTGATAACAAAATTTTAGATCATATATTTCAATAATTTCTTACATTACATATATAGTAATTGGAAAAATCCAAGAAGAGCTTTGACAAATGAAAACCCCTGTGAATTTTGGTAAATATCACTTGATTGGTTATTATTTTTATGATACCAGTTAATTGGTCATAGGCTCTTTTGTACCATACCTGAACCCATATTATCCAATTGACCATGGTATGGATTCATCCATAAGATTTTTGTGTGGAAGTGAATTTATGATATTTTGTGTTTCAAAACATCCATAGAAGGTTTCAAAACACACCACAACCCTAAAATAACGCCTAATGAGTGTGGCAAGTTTTGGACCCAAGCAATTCACATAATATCCACGGTATAGAAAGGAGGGGAGAGAGAGAGAGGATAATTATGGCTGATTTATGATGAAAACAAAATTACTAAATTATTCATTCAAGATTTTACTAATTAAATATTCATTCTAAAGCACGAATCATCCTTAAAGTATTGATGAACTGATCATGCTCCAGGTGCTCTTTGTTAAAAGAAATTTGAAAGAAACATTAAGATTTCAAAAAAAAACTTAAGTCAAAAGGGTAAATTTGTCTCTAGAATAACTAAGAAGTTTTATAAGTTTAATAGAATATTCTATGAAATTAACTAATAGAATGCTAAGGGCCAGGCGAAAGTGTTGGAATTCTAAGGCCGGGATGGTCAAATAAAAAATTCCAGTTAATCGAACTAACCGACATGATACTTATAATACCAGAAAATTACATTTAATTACTAAAAGTTGTCGTAAATTAGTTTTAGTCAAGAAAATAATCAAAAATAAAGTACCAATATTTTTCAAAATATTAGAAGATTACGTCTATGGTATATTTAATAACTAACAGTATTTTAATAAATATAATATTTATTAGTTAACAGTATTAATTAACCATAATTTTAATAAATACAGTATTTTAAATAATTGATTAATTATAAGATATGCATGACTCCCAATGAGGGTTAGGGGGTTTAAGTCACTTGTCTTTTTTTTTTCCTTTTTTTGGTTGGCTGGAATGTGATTCTCATTCTCAAGGGGAGAGTCAGAAGCCATTCTCAAAAGCGGAAATGCCATTTCACTAGAAATGAGAATCGGAATCCCATTCCACCCAACCAAACAATTAGGTCATTTTGATTCCGATTTCAAACCCCCATATTCCTTTGAATCAAATGGATCCTAAGTTTATTTGAATTCAAAATTTCATCATCTCTTCGATTATGGTTAAATTAATGAACATCGAATCCAACTTAAATGAATCAGGTTCATTCATTCTTGATGAGGGACAATTTGGCCCGTCGAATAATGTGATGACACGCGGAGCGATGAAGTGATGTGGTGACACCTTAGCAACCTCGGCAATCCCAATCACCTCACGCACCTCAGGCCACCTAGCTGGGCTGAGGCTCAAGCAGCCTAACTACGGGCACTGACCTGTCAAGGTGCCACATAACCTCCATCTAGAAGCAAGCCACATGTCTCCAATCTCCTCGGGATCACGACACTATGTTGACAGAATTATCTTCTCCCCACCCGAATTGGACGGAGTTGGATACCTTATCGGCTTATGCGGAGTTCATCTTTGGGTGAGAAACCAACTCCATATCAGGCGGATAGTGGATCTCGAACACACATCGTGAGGCCCACTATGTAAAGGCCTTCCCTCCAACCTCACAAGGTATGTGCGACTAAGCTCTCTACTAACTCCCAACTCTCTCTAAATCTCCGCATCACTAACTTAAGCATCGGAGTGCCCACATCGGGTAAAGCACCTTGGACATTCTGATAGTCTTGTTTTGCAGTTTGGTCAGGTGACCTCACTAGCCCGACGTCCAAGCTGTCCTCTAGCAAAGAGCAATCAAATCGTGCATCATCCATTCCGATCTATTTGTTTATGTGTTCACTAAAATTTGGAATGTAAGTAGATAGAAGGAAAATGAAAATTATCAAATTAAAGCCATCATAAATATATTGCTAGCCATGAGGGAGATAGCTAGAGCTTAATAAGGAGTAGAGTTCATTTATAGAAGATTTCAAAACTATGACCATATTTACTAAAAGAAAAAAAAAATCAGATCTGACATCAATATATGTTCCCAGTAGCTATTGCAGTTGTATATTAGGAACATATCTCGCATGAAGGACAAGGGAGATATTCCCCATGTACAGCTGGATTCTAGATGTATGATTGCAATGGCTATTAGGACCGTGTTGTTGGGGCTAGAATTAGAGTCCGGAAAAAACTACTATCATCATTCATATATTGGAATTGGGATCTCCTCCCAACAAAAACCATTCCAACATGATTTGGATTCTGGATGAAATCAGATCTGCTTCTCACAAAGCGTGCCTCACACCGACTTCAAAGCATGTTTCAGCCGTGCATCTGGAACATCTTCCCATGAATTAATAATTTACAAGTATGAGATATTTCAGGTGCATAGATAATACATGCTGTGAGGTGCGCTGTGTGAGGAGCAGATCCAAACTCATCCTAGATATCTCACCTAAAGTTTAAAATATCGCAAGTATCGGCCCGTATCGGCTGATATATGTCGTTTCCATAAGAAAACGATACACAGAACATGTAAAATTCATGGGTTCTGTTTCTTTTCGTATGTATCGGTCGATACAGATCCGAAATGGCCTGATACAAACCAAATCATTTCGATTCCCCTTGTTCAATTAATTTATATTTAATACCAAACCTCTCTTATTAATGTCTTTTATTACTTATCTATTTAAGTCTAACTTCTTCATTAATTAGTTAATTACTCCTATATTTAAGGCAAATTTAAATTTAAATTTGAATTTAAATTTTAGCGCCTAATTACATATCTCTCATTAATTCTATTAATAAATGTCTCTCTCTCTCTCTCTCTCTCTCTCTCTCTCTCTCTCTCTCTCTCTCTCTCTCTCTCTCACGTTAACAATAGCAAGACTCAACCCTGTTCACCAGATTTTAATGCACATAATTTCGCCATTAAACTAGTTTGATTTGTTTGTTGTAATTACCTCATTTTTTGTTTTAAGTCAATTGTTTTTCTTTTGTTAGTGGTGCTTATTAATAAATGCTGAAATTAATTATTAAAATTTATATATTAATAAATATTAAGATAATTATATTGGTTATTTGAAAATTGATGTATATACATTCATATTTTAGTTTTTTTTCACATTTTAGTTATTCCATCATTTTTCAACAGCTACTAATTATGTCTCGATATGTCACATTTTATATAAAAATTAAATTATGATTTTTTATATTTAAATGACTTATTTACAATCATATAAAGCTTATAAGCATTGTTAATAATATATTTTTTATGATTTATTTAAATTTCTTAAAATATTTATGTGTATCTTGATTTTTCATTTGTATCCATGCATATCCAAAATGTATTCCGATACGTCTCTTAAAATTGTCTTTCCGATATACCTTGCATTTCCGATACTTCGAACCTTGATCTCACCATAATAACGTGGCCCACCATGTATGAGATGTGCAGACACATATCATGTTGCAATGAGTTGGAATGTTTTTTTTTTTTGTTGGGAGGCTATCTAGATGTTCTAGCTTAGGAAAGGCAGGGACAAGAACCATATTCTTCATCCCCAATTCCAACTTTGAAACAAATCTCGGTCCCCAACCCTGATCCTTGTCAAAGATAAAAATGATCCTCCATCTCTAATCCTTGGGGATTTGATTGCTTGAAAATTTTAAATTAACAGTTTTTTAGAAGATATATTTACTTAAAGTGTTGGGACGTTTTCTTGTACTGGGTGGAGATCCGGAGTATGGGAGCATGTATTGTGTAGGATGCAGTGGAAGCTTGGGCTTGGAAGGCTCATCACCCTGAATTTGCACGGGAGCTCAACACATCATGCCCCACACTAGCACAATCCAACCATGTATTGGGAACATTTTCTGTAACAAGTATAGGAGATATTCCCAAAGCAAGTTGAGATGTACATGTAGGGCACACTCTAGGGGGTGCCAATCTGAGCTCTACAATTTTGTGCTAGACATTTCATGGGTTGGGCTAGTCCAACCCGTTCTAAGTCGGGCTTGAATATGAATTTAGGTCCACAAGTTTGGGCTCAACTTTTTTTTTCATATCAGGCTCAAGCTTTCTCAAAAAAGCCTAACCCGAGCTCAAGCCCAACTTGATAATATATTATATAGCAAAAAAATGTATTTTTTATAATAAAAGTACACATATAATATGTTCTTTTCATTGTTCCTCTTCTCGTTTTAAAAGCCATAGTGAGATCTTTTATTTTTTGGGATCGGGCTTAGGCCTAGCCCTTGGGCAACGTGAGCCCAACCTAACCTTATCCCAACTTGAGCCCAGGAGAACTATATACATATGCCCATGCACATATAGACACATTATTTGCATGTACACACACACACACACACACACACAAGGCTAGGCCTGAGCCCAACCTGAGTGCATCAAATTTTAGTATGTGTTGGGCTCGGCTTGGATAGATCTGACTTGGCCTCAAGCTAGGGCCTTAAGTCCAATTCTAAGGGTTGGGCCTGGATTGAACTTAACAATTGTTATTTTAATTACTTTAATATTTTACTTAAAAAATTATGGTAAATTCACTAATTTAATAGTATTTTACTATTAAATCATTATAACTTTAATTACTAATATTTTACTTAAATAATTCATTGAATATGATAATTTACTATTAAATTATTGTTTCAAATAGTTTGGTAACTAATTAAGTAACATAAAATTACATAAATTATGATAATTTTCACTAATAATTATCATAATTATTAATTATATTTATACTTAACAATTTAAGTAATTGTCAATAATAATTAAATTATAATTACTATTATTTTAACTATTGTGAAACAATTTTATAGTAATTAAAATAATAAAAAAAATATAATTTAAACAATTCATTAAATATGGTAATTTTCTATTAATATTGTATTATGGTAATTTGCTATTAATAATTCATTTGCATCCATAGCAAGTTGGATGGGTTAGGCCTAATTTAAGCTTAACCTCGACACAACCCTAAGAATTTGGTCTAAGGTTAGAGCCTAAGCCTAACCTATCCAATCTAGGCCTAATCGCATTGGAATTTGATGCACTTGGGTTAGGCTCAGGCTAGGGGGCCAGGCTCATGTTGTTAAATCAACCCATACTATAATTTGGCATAAATGTATGTGTTTATGTGTGCATATACATATGTATACATGCAATATGTTTATATAGTTGGTTTGGGCTCAAGCTACCTAAAGGCTATGTTAATTCAAACTCGAGTTAGGTTCACATAAATCGACCCCTAAGGAGTGATGACCACTATTTAGGTGGAAAATAGTTTTCTTTATGAGTTAGTTTAACTTTTTATTCTTTTTTTTTCATTAAGAAAAATAACTTTATTTATTACACATTTTATATGATAAATACATATTTTTTATTCAAATATTTTCTTTACGAGTTAGTTTAACTTTCTTTTTCTATGCCTTTATCTTTTTTAAAATTTTTATTTTACTCATTTGACCTAAAAGGTTGAACCATTAATCCACCACTTGAGTAGGAAAAAGGTTTTGTTTTTAGGTGGTTTTTGAATTTTGTATTTCATATCAATCACTAACAAATATTTCTTCTTATTTATCGTACTTATTTTTAATATGATAAATATATAATATTAGGAATGTGCTAAATCTATCATTTTTTTTGTTTTTTATAATTTTATAATTTTATTTGTTTTAATTTTTGTTTATTATTTAACTATTACACCACGGGTTGACCCATTTAATCCAATGATTTAACTACTTGCCATCTAAATTGAGTGATGGTTTCATTTCATGTAAATTTTAAATACATAGGTTTTGTATTGTTAAAATTACTGGATATTAATTTAATTATTATAATTTATTAGTGAGAAATCAAAATACCTCAAACAAAGGTTATGATCATAGAGAATAAGGGTTAACACCTTATAGGACTTGAAAAAATCCCTTATGAAGTCCAATTGCATTAGATTGCAACTACTTTTTAATAGCCCTTTTATTTCAATTAATATAGGCAATTTAAAAAAGGATGCCATTTTCAGTGAAATTTATCAAAGAAAACGTTATGATGATACATAATTTATCAGATTCAGATTTGGTTCCTTTAATTATTATTTCATGTCATATATTTATAATTAATTTTTTTTTGTTTGTAAATTTTGTTCCCTTTGAATGGGAGGAAAATTTACACTTACAATGGTGTATGTGAAAGTGAAGGTACATTTCCTTTTGATTGGGTGAATTTTAAAGGGAGGATGAGGTGGCATCTGTCCACATAAATGACTTTTATGATTAAACAACTACAATTACAATATTAAATGTCTTAGTTATGGCGTTTTGTTTGTCCCTAAGAAATTTAATGATTAAGGGGTAACTTATGTCTAATTAAAATTCCAAAAAATTACAATATTAAATGCCTTAATTATAGTGTTTTGTCCTTCACGCCCCCCCCCCCTCCAAGGCTTTCTGCATATCAATAAAAGTTCGGTGGCCACCCCTTCCCCTGGAGTAGATTTTGGGGCTAAAAAAAAAAAATTATAGTGTTTTGTCAAAGTCCCCAAGAAATCTAGTGATTAAGGGGTAACTTATGTGTAGACCTGTTCGTGGGTTGGGTAGCCTGGCCCAGCCCGACCCTCGGACGGGCTTGAGCATGTGTTTTAGCCCGTAGGCTTGACCTTGGGCCTAAAAGCCCAAGCCTGACTATTTTACGGCTCGGACTTGGGATTTGTTAAAAAAGTCCAGCTCGAGCCTGGCCTGGCCCGACTTTTCCTAAACTGCCTAACCCTAACTCTAAATACTTAAAAATTTTATTTTCATTCTCCTTTCTCACTCTCATTCTCATAAGTGGCTCTCATTTCTCCCTCTCAACTCTCAGAACTGGCGAACCCAGCTGCACCTGCGAACTTGGTCACCGACGGCCGACACCACCAGAAGTAGTCATCTCTCTCTTCGGCGGTGATCTCTCTCTCTCTCCAGCCAGCATCGTTTTCATCTTCTTTCTTCTCATTCTCAGTTCTCTCTCTTCTTAGAACTAGGTCTTTTATCTTCTCAGTTCTCTCTCCAGCTGGCGCCACCAGAACCTAGGCGCACCATTTTCATTCTGCGAACTCAGGCACCGGCAGCTGGCGCCACCAGATCTAGATTGTCTCTCTCTCTCTCTCTCTCGAGCGGTGAGTTCTCTTTCTCTCTCTCTTTGGCCGACACTTTTGTCATCTTCTATCTTCTCACTTTCTCAGTTTCTATTCTCACTCTCAGAATCCCAGAAATCAGCGAACTCAGCAGGCACCATTCTCTCAATCCTCAGAGGGCACCGGCGCTCAGACTCCCAGGTTGGGCTTCAGGCTTTTTATGAGGGCCAGGCTCAGGCCCAAGTTTTAGGCCCGTTGGTCGGGCCGAACTCGGGCTCGGACCTGAAAATTTTATGTTAATAAAGAGCAAAAGCCCAACCCAAGCTCGGCCCGACCCGACCCATGAACAGGTCTACTTATATGCAATGAAAATTCTAGAAAATTACAATATTAAATGTTTTAATTATGATGTTTTGTCAAAATACACATTTATCCCTAAGAAATTCAATAATTAAGGGATAATTTATGTCCAATAAAATTTTCAGAAAACCAAACACTATTTACAATTTTCTAACCAAACTTCGAGCTTTATATGAGCATGCTCAAACTCAAGAGTCGGGCCGGGCTTGGGTTCGGGCCTCAATTAATATAAAGATAAATCCCGACCCAAACCCAGCTTTTTGCAGAGATACGTATTGAATAATTAAAGGGATTCCTATGATTGATTTCATAGGAAAACTGACCCACCATGGAGGATGAAAACGTGCGTTTGAACACGTTAGTTGGATCTTGACGTTTAGTAATTCCACGTGCTTCTGTGTTTCTGAGACTAATCAAATCAAGCGGGGGATTGGCTGTTCGTGGACGTTTCTGTGCCGTTGTTGTCTATTTTTACGAATTTCATTTTGGTTTTGGAAAATTTAGAGTTCCCTCCATCGATTTTAATTTATTTACAGACACTTCGACTCATGAGTTATTACGTCCTTGGTTTTGGGAAATTTAGGTTTTCGGATTTTATTTTACAGGCACAGAGACTTCGACTCATGAGTTATTACCTCCTTGATTTCATTTCCCCTGTTATGGGTTGACCGAACAATAAAAACCAACCCCTTTGATTTTTGGGGGTTCGTGCTACCCAATTCCCGTTCTACTTCTACCAGAAGAAAAAATTGAGTGACGAGAGAACTTTGAACCAGCACTCCACCTACTCGTCAGTCTAAAATGCGTGTGGACCTTGTTACGAGGTAGGAACAATACTCTCTCCTTCCGCTCTCTCCTCACTCTGTCAGTCTTTAAGTTGAACACCAGAATCCATCCAACAAACTAACTAAAAAGAGAGACAAGAGATTTCTTCGTCGACCCATAAAACCCCAAGTGCCTCTCATTCTCTACCGTGGCACATTATCGCTGGACTCGAATTTCCTGCAATGACGCCCACCGGAGTTTTCGCAGGGGTGTTCCTCCTGTTGGCTCTCTACTGTGGAATCGACCCTTTTAAGCACAGTGCCATCTCCAGCTTCCCTGATTTTGTAGCTCACAAGATTGATTTGCCACCATGGTCAGAGATTCCGGTCGAGAGGGACACTCAAAATCTGTTGCAGAAAGCCGAGATTAAGTTTCTGAATCAGGTTCAAGGTCCAGAAAGCGTCGCCTTCGACCCGCTCGGTAGGGGACCTTACACTGGAGTTGCCGACGGTCGGGTTCTTTTCTGGAACGGCAACTCCTGGACTGGTTTCGCTTATACTTCCCCAAATAGGTATGAGTTAATTAGATTTTTGTCATTTTCATCTTCTTGGTCTGTACATCGTGCAATTTTAGTTTTCTAATCTGTTTGGACTGATTCCGCTTATAATCGTCCGAGACGATTATTCTGCTTGGGTTGAACGGTTGGAAATTGGAATTGAAGTCAAATTTTGTACGTAGGGGTGAGCAAAAAAAATCGAAAAATCGAACCGACCAAACCGAATCGAAAAATCAGTTAACCGAATTAATTGATTGATGTTTTTAAAAAACGAAGGTATCAGTTTGGTTTCGGTTAACCAATATAAAAAACCGGTGGTTAACCAAACTGACCGGTATACATATATTTCTATATATTTATAATAAATGATATATTATTTATTAATTAAAATATAATATTATATATATATATATATATATATATATATATATTATATTATTATATATTTTTATAATATATACTATAAAAATTAAAAAACCGATAAACCGAACCAACGGTTAACTAAACCGGTCAACCGGTTAACCGAATGGTTTCGATTTGGTTTCGGTTACCAGTTTTCCAAAAACCGATAGTACCAATTTAATCCAAGAAAAAACCCCACGGTTAACTGAACCGTGAGCACCCTTACTTGTACGGGTGCAAATCGGGCCGGGTTAGGTCAGACTGAGGTCCTCTAACCCAACTTGAGTTGTTTAACCCAAGCCTAACCCTGACCCAATTACCCAACCCTAAAACATCTGATTGGGTTAGGATAGGTTTGGGTTCGGATTAGTCTCGGGTTGGTCGAACATCTCTACTTCATTTTGCCAAATGTATATTTCCTATTTCCTAGAGCTTAAGGATTCATGATGATTCAATATTAGTGTTAACATTATTATATGCAAAAGAACACGGTTATCATGTTTTTAGAAAAGAAAATTTGCCTTTAAATTTAAAATTTTTGACATACAATATACATGCATAATTGCATATAGATACATGCATGAATAGTGAAAAAACACAAATACAATTACTTATATGCATAAATACATGTTTACATAATATTTATACATGTAAATATAAGGTTAAGTTGGGTACAGCTTGGTCAAAGCTTCAACCATAATCCAACCCAAAATTAAGTCAGGTTCATACTTTTCAACCCTAATCCAAACATCAACCCAACCCTATTTTTTTGGGCTAAGTTAGGCTAACCCAAACAAACTTTTCTCTAAAAGACTTCAATGAATGAATAATTTGATCCATTCGAGCCTATAACTCAGAGTTGGGGAGTGGAGTTTACAAGGTTGATGATGGGCTGGTCTATATATTCTATTAGGAAGTTTTTTTGGTTCATGAGTGCAAGTTAGGTGCAAGGAAATTCAACTCTCCTTAGGAAATGTTTTTGGAGATTCTCACTTGAGTAGGATAATTTGTGGGCTGGGCTGTCAATGGCTAGGATGCTAGGGTGGCTACCAGAGCAACAATGGCCTCTCCTTGGAAAGCTATCTCATTGCTGTATCCTACATTCCTTGTACACATTTGTTATGATGTCTCTTATGTTAGTAAAGTCAAAATTTTGGGAAGACCTTTGACGTCCAGAAAATCCTCTGAAAGAACTTTGCCCAACCATCTATTCCATCTCCTTATTCAAGATTGAGCCTATTTCCTACTTGGCCTCCTCTTACATGGGATTTTCATAGGGTTTGGGCCTAAGGAGGGGTTTTAAGTGACATTAAAGAAGCTCAAGATAGGTCTTTTGGAGGAAGTGTCTCATAATCCCTCCAGAGCTTGACTGTCTTTGCTTCTTGCTTCTTTTCTTGTTCTTCTCTATTGAGTTCTTTGGTTTTCCTATCCAGTATCCACCCCTTGCAGGATTTCCTAGTCCTAGTGAGAGATCCATCCGGTACAGTCCTATCCTACAAAAAATCAGCTTTGAGTCTAAGAGTGACCACTAAAAAGGTGCTATTGATTGATTAAGAAAGACGCATTAGTGGATCACATGCATTAGGATATGACTTTTCTGTTTTTGGGATGTTAGTTTCCAGTTAGATCATCCAGCAGTTTTGCTAATCACTCATAGCATATATGATAACAATCCAGTAATTTTATACTACATACCTTTATGTATTCTTGCATACATCATGGAAGGGAGAGTATCTGAACTCTTGATATATGCCTCTAAGTCTTCTCTTGCACATCTTGGAAGGTTGGTAACTGAACCATACTTCATTGTATACGAATTTCATCCAGTTGGAAGTGGACGGGAGTCAATTTTAATAGTTTCTGAGTTGACTTGGTAATTCGCAATGTATGGTTTAAAGAAAGGGCCAAATTGATTACAGTAATCATTGCCATTATTGATTATTCTAATGAAGTAACTTATTTCTCTCAACTTGAGCTCTGGTTTGATTCGGGTTCAAATACATCAATCTTCCCATTTCATTGTCACTAGAAATTTTGTATGGAAATGCAAATTGCACCTGAGGCCCTCAAGCTGAGGGCATGCCTTCGAGGGCATCATGTGTCATAACCAACAAAATGTTTTCAAAAAGAAACTCCCATGTGGTCATTTAATCATGGAATAAGGTCTATTAACTCATTTCATCCTGGAATGCTGAGCATAATTGTTCATCTTTGCAAAACTTCTTATGTATTTTTATTCCTCCAATTTTCACTTGATGTCTTTTGCCATCTTTGAACTGGATTCAGGTCAGAACTGTGTAGTCCAAAGCCATCACCTCTTAGTTACGTGAAGAATGAACACATCTGTGGTCGGCCATTGGGGCTTAGGTTTGACAAGAAAACAGGGGACTTGTACATTGCTGATGCATATTTTGGGTTGATGAAGGTGGGAGCAGAAGGTGGTTTGGCAACACCACTTGTGACTCAGGCAGAAGGGGTTCCATTGAGGTTTACTAATGATTTGGACATTGATGATGAAGGAAATGTGTATTTTACAGATAGCAGCATCAAATACCAGAGGAGGTAGGCAGTTCCTAGCATAAGTTCAATTATCAAGGCCATAATATGCACTCTGGATCTTGTTATGCTTGTTGCGAATGATTTTTTTTTTCATCATAATTGTTGTTCTCTTGTTTTCTTCCCATCTTTTCCTGTATGTACCTAAACCGTAACTGGATTCTATCTTAGAGCATGGTTTTAGAAGGTTTCAGGGGCAAGGCAATAAGTGTATGCCCCAAACTCAGTTGGCAAGAGCCTCTCCATTATGAGATAGTAGGCATGGTCAGGAAAATGGACCATTGTATTGAATAGGTGGCTAGAGTCTCTATGAGAGAACTTTTTAGACTGAAACATGGTTCACAAGACTTGGCAAAAATCGATGAAATCTCCTCTTTTGGCTAGGCGGTGACACAATTTTTTAAGGGACTTTTGTACTATTATCCTCTGATATATTGCTGATGTGTCAGTGGTAGTTCAAATTTCATTGATAAACTTACATTAAATTACATTTAATGTTTAACATTTCAGAATATCATAAAAAACTTTCTGATATTTCATTAAAATCATTATAATTTTTTAAAAATCTCTTCCTACAAGAATAAATGGGAATTTAGTGATTGGATGATGTGCTTGCTATTTTGAAATGAGTCACTTATCTAAATCACTATAATTCATAAGAAAAAGAAAAAAAAAAGGCAGACAATTACAAAAGAGGATTCTCAATCTAATCAAAATGTATAATAACAAGAAAGACAAAAGATTAAAAGGGAGACGAAGAGAAAGATACCTTTTTAAGTATTTTAATCTTCACTTATTTGATTTATACAATTGTTTACTATGATAAAATTATACTTCTAATGATTCTTTGAAAGTTAAATAATATAATTATTCCATGTTTTCAGAAAGCTTCCCTGGTTTTTTAGATTTTCCATGTATATTAGTGAAATTAACAAAACATCCCTAAAATTTCTCTATCTCTACATGATGGAATGGCTACCAATATTGAAATTGTGAACCACGGATTGAAAAACCAATAAAATCTTGTAGAATGCAGAAATGGTTAGAAGTTCTAAATTTAGTCTCTTCTTTGCTACAGATATATTTCTAATCTAGGAATAACGAAAGAAAGTAGAAAGCTTTCTTCAGTAGCCAATTAATCTCTTGTTTGCAGGTCAAATGGTTTGCTCTCTGTTAAGCTTTTCTCTGGTCTTGTGGAAGATATCTCAGTTGCTACTTAATGATAATATCTGCCTTTTGTTGTGAGTGTTTATATTGTATAATTCCTGACCAGGTGTTATGACGTGAGTCTTGTTTGATCTCTGGGTGGAGATAACAGAAAAACTAAATTCTTGTCTTGTTTCACAAGACAAAACAATCACCGCATTGAGCTAAAACTGAACTTAAAAGGTGTCTTCCAACTGCCCTATATAACAATTCAAGTCAAGTACTAAATTAGATCATAGTTTTAAAGTTCATCAAGTCAAATGAAAACTCTGATATGGTGTATATGGAATGCTTTAAGCTGATGGCATACAACTAATTTTGAGTTTTTATCAATGTTCGCAACCTGTTGTTGAGCTGGACAGTCAGACTTATTGACTCATCAGACAATGATGGGTTTGTTTTAGCTCAAATCTGCTAAGTTCCATAAACCTGTTAACTTGGTCAAACCAGTGAACCATTCAACCATTCACTGGTCATGGTTTGAACAGATCATTATCATCTAAACCTGGTCCCAACTATATGGGATCAGCTACATGAATCCTGGTTCACATTCTGTTCTGTTCAGTGCCACATGGTTTGAACCAAGGTTTAAAATGTTTGTGTCAGTGGAAATGTCGGTCCTCCAAATATAGGAAACATGTTGGAAATGTCAGAAATATTGTATGGAAGTATTGTAAAAATTATGTATATGGAGGAAACATTGTAAAATATGCAAAAATATAAAAATGATGTTTTATGAAATGATCAAAGGCACACCTTTTAAAGTTATTATCTTGTTCCAAATCATTATACAAGGTTAAGAAACTAAAGTTATAAACAAGGAATACGTTCTGAAGTTGTCCTATAAACCTTAATATTCAAAACTTCATTATAGAATGAGCTAAGCAAATTTAAACTCATAGAAAATATAAATAGTTCTAATGGATCAACCAAATAATTTATTACACAAACAAAAACTAATATTTAACTTCATGTTTTGAAATGAATATCAAATTGGCTCAAAGCGCTAATCATGTAAGTTAGGTGGGCAATAACATTTTGACTCCACATGTCTATAATATTGTCACCAACTTATGTTATAATACTATCTCTTGTATTTTTGCATAGTGCTGGTAGTGTTCACTGGGGAATATGTCAATCCCAGTAAAATTTCATGTTGCTCCCCATGGGAATGGAAATGTCATGGAAATATTAGGAAGCTTAGGGACATTTTAAACCATGGTTTGAACAGATCAAGTTCTTTAGGCTGTGTTTGGTTTGAAAGAAAAGGTAGGAAAAGGTAGGTAAACCTGTACAAACCATTAAATTATGAGAGGTTAAAAACTTTCAACAGATAACATCACTTCAGGACAGGTCCTACAAATACTGATTTATATAGCTGATGCAGATTGTGAGTACTGTGGATTTTAACACCTACATATTCTCTACTTTTTTAGGTATCTTAAATTTCTTGTATTGAATGAGATCAGTAATTAGCTGCTAGGCATTGCTTTGCCTACTTTTACAACAACTGTCCAGCTCTGACCGTGTGAAAGTTGATTTTTGAAATGAAATGCCTAGATATTTGCATATCTGAGCTTATTTTCTATTCAATTGTTTATAAGGAAATTTTTAACACAGTTTTCTCTTTCAGGAACTTTATGCATCTGGTTTTCTCGGGGGAGGATGATGGGAGGCTTTTGAAATACAATCAAGTAACAGGAGAAACCACTGTTCTTCTACGGAATCTGCAGTTCCCGAATGGGGTGTCCATGAGCAAGGACGGGTCCTTCTTTGTCTTTTCCGAATGTAGTGTTGGCACGTGAGTATTCTCTTCATAAAATATGCTTTTTCCACAGTCGGGGGCAATTCAGTTGGGCACTCTATATTTCTTTCCCTGTTTCATAAATATGACTTTACTGCTTATTATGATAAAGATTTTAGGTTGTGTTTGGTATTATTGCCATTTCTTCTTGACACACTTGGGGCTGATCAGTGCAAATTTGTGAGACGTCTTGTCACATCACATACGGGATTCACTTCAACTAAGAATGCATGTGTCACTGCCGTTTATTGGTAAAACATCACATTTGAGGCTTCTACTCTAAACAGAAATGATTAGTCCCCACATGCAATTTTTAGTAGAAATAACTCTCTTGTGTGATACGACAACAAATTTTTCTCACCAATTTGTATTGATCAGCTCCAAACATGTGAAGAAGAAATGGTGGCAATGGTACCAAACACAATCTTAGGCGCTTGTGAGTAGGGATGGCTGGCTATTCTCCTTAATTTATCTTAGAACATCTCATTTCTGATGATTTAGGTTAACGAGATACTGGTTGAAAGGTGAGAAAGCAGGATCTTCAGAGATATTTGCTACCTTACATGGAGCTCCAGACAATGTAAGAACCAATGAGAATGGTGAATTCTGGGTGGCAATCCACTGTCGTCGCTCTATGTACGCCTATATTACTGGCCTCTACCCCTGGCTGAGGAAATTTATGCTGAAGCTCCCAATTTCTGTCAAATCTCACTATCTACTGCAGATTGGTGGCAAGCAGCATGCAGTGGTTGTCAAATACAGTGCTGAGGGGAAAATACTGCAGATATTGGAGGACAGTGAGGGGAAGGTGGTCAAAGCAGTTAGTGAAGTTGAGGAGAAGGATGGTAAACTGTGGATTGGGAGTGTCTTGATGCCGTTTATGGCAGTCTACCAGTTGAACTGAACAACAGACCGATCCACTTGTCTGATGTTATAAGATACTGAGGTGGTCTTGTTTCTCATATGTACTTCTAGCATGTTGCCTGCACTTGCATTTGTGTTTTGTTTACTTTTGTGGAGGAACGTACAGAACATATAACCCATTCTGCTTCCTAGTTTTGTGTAATTCCTTCTTTTGCCGTGTTTGGCATGCGAAGAGAATTTGTTCGAATGATTTTTATGATTTGAAGAATCACTTTTAATACTTAGATATATGATAGTTATTCAAATGAATTTTTTTTTTCAGCCAAGGTTTAGAGTATTGGACGCAAAGAGTTTCAGAAATGCAATTTAAGGATAAGATCAGATATAGTATTTAGGGAGTAGGCCGATGCCCAACTAGATCTGTCAATGGGTCGGGTCTATCAGATAGAACTGAACCAACCAAACCGAATAATAATTAGGTTGGGACTGGTTCTTGCTGTTTCTAGCCGATATAATTAATGATAAATAAAAATCTCCAGTTTTTTTTTTTAACTCGTGTTGTATTTTATATTTAAAAGGGTAAATTTCATATGACAGTTATTGTTAAACTCGTATATTCTATCAACATATGAACGGTTTACTATTTTACTCAGTTTAAGGTTATATTATCAAAATGAAAATTTTAAGTTACCATTTGGTATTTATAGATGGAAGGTCTTACCTAATTGTCCCAAATAATAATTGGTTTGATTGTGTGTCATTCTTATAGTCCCAATCAAATATTACTGGTACTGGTACACCTTAGACAGTTCTACCCCAAACCCATAAGGCCATAATCCCCCGACCAAGTTTCTGCTACAACCAACTAGGTGTCTTACCAGGGCATTCCATGAAATAAAAACATGATAAAATGATTAGGGTTGAGTCATTTGACTGGATTTCCTTGGGTCCACAAGATGCATGTACCCTACAATAAATTTTAAACATGTCGGCTTATGACTCTTAACAGGCAAACTGATGAGATTCTTCTCGGTGAGTCTCCTGGTTGAACCGGATACTAAAAGCTTAAAACAAATAAAACCTACTCCCCTTTTACATTCAAACGAACAAATTCCTCTTCCCCTCATCCGGAATCCTCTTTCTTTCTAATACACTTGAGAAGAATCCTTCTGCCACATACAAAATTTTGCCAAGTGCAAAGATATTTTGGTGGATGTACATAATTTCCCCAAATCAAGAACCTTATCCATTTCTGTCATTTACAAATTATAAAAGACTGAATTGTGTAATACAATCAACACCCATCTTAAATATATGTTGCATGATGGGTAACAAATAAACCTTAAGTATTGTGTGGTTATATTTTGTAGACAGGTACAATTCCAAGTAGATAAAAACATTTCCTCAGGACTACGGCTGTTGCCTCACACAGCAGCAATCTACTCGTCTCCTCTGCCGATCCAACAACCTGCCCAAGTTGAATACCCAAGTGGATTCAACAAGTTGTCAATTGATATAAGCATTTAATAAATCTACAGAGCTCTATTCTTTGTTTTCATTGTTTGTGCGCATGTGTTGTAATGTGTATGTAGAGAGAATGTTAGCATCAATTTTCCCAAGGCTTAGTTTTGGGAGTAGAAATACAAATATGTAGAGTGCAAAACCTTGTATTTTGTATTATTTTGTAGGTATTTGTACTGTACATATTTGTATTTTGTACTCCTTTCAAACTAAGCCTAAGCCACATCATATGATGTTGAAGTATGTGCAGCTCCAACTCGTATTAGTTTTTAAGTATGTGAAGATGGAAGCAATAAGTGAACCTGTAACTGAGAGGGACTGATGAAACTTTTGAAAAGTCATATCAGACCTGACAGTTGGAATCAAAATTTAGTGAAGTTCTCCAATAAGTTGTAGAGATATTCACACAACACATTTGGCAAGAGATTGTTACAAGCCTCCTCCACAGTCTGACAAAGAGGGAATAAACATAAAGCATCTATCAGTAACAGAAGCCACAATCTAGCATGTGATGTTAAGGGCTGGACATAAAAGAACAAGACACTAGGTACAATCAGAACTTCCTACGCAACCCCTACCTCGGCAAACTGGAGTAGATGAAGCCCCAAAACACGTTCATCTGCATGACCCAACACAATTTCTCCCGTCTGTTTCAAAGAAGATTATGAGAAACATCTAGTTACAACAGAAAACACTCAAAATCATATGGTTATAGTTTCATTAGCAACTCAAATAAATCAATTATTGGTTTAGGGATCGGGCAAGTTGATGCATGGGAAAAGAATTTACCTCCTTCAACTCTTCGATATCTTTACCAGATTTCCTGATGATTGAACAAATACGAGCATGTGCATAGAGGAGGTAAACAGCTGTATTTCCCTGTTCATCAAGAGTGTTACATAGATGAGAGTTGAGACAGGTAAACAAGAGAGAAAGGGAGGGAGGGTGGATGGGAGAGGGATGTTGATGATGATGATAAATGTGCTTAACCATGGATTATGCTCCCTATAGCTAGTATGAGCCCCTGAGGTGCACCACATATATTTTATCTGGTTGTGCAGATGGACTCACTTCTGACAAAATGCATGCTTACTTGCATATACAGATGGTAGACATCAAGATGCTACTGGGCTGCACAATAATTCATCCAATACATACATCCAAAATAAGCTCAGGATTTATTACGAAAACTTCACTTGGAATAGTCTCTCAGAGATGCTGTGCAGCAACAAAATTAGCCCAAGCATTGATATACAAGTGTGTAACCTAACATGAGATTAATGCTGAAAATAATTTCTAATTCCAGAAAAATGGTTAAGGAAAATTTTTTAACCCAAAAGGAACAAGACAGAAATAGTCCATGTCAAATATGCCACCTGGCCTCGTTATAAACTTGAGGCTTGTACATATTTCAAACCAAACCAGTCGGTGTCAACCATGTGACTCATGGCCATTCCTTTCATTGTATCTCGGGTCATATCTTTCCATGAGGAGAGGGTCTCACTCCCCACCATCCATTATTATCATCAAGTAGGGCCCCGCCCCACCACAATAAAACATGGTCAGGCACACAGACTTTTTAATCTAATAAATGATAAAATGCTTCAAAAGGAAAAAAGCATATGAAAAAGAAAAAGGCAATACAAGAAGTAGACAAGACAAATAGCCCACATAAACAAAACAAAAGGAAACCCACACGTTACCCACTGATCAACAGCCAGTAACCAATAAAAAAAAAGCATCAAGAGGGCATATGAATCACAAGAGAAGAAAAACATCCAGAAAGAAACCCCCAGCAGCTCAGATAAATCATCCGAATTCCAGACTGAAAACATATAATAAGAACCAGAATCACTGCAGCCAACACTAAAGAGTAAAGTGGTATTTGCCAATGTCTATGGTCGTCTTCTAGAGCAAAAAAAACAACTGTGTTTTAGAAAACTAAATCATACACATCGATAAATTAATACTCTCAACCCCCCTACATTCATGCCAGTCTTCATCCTCAGATCCATCATTTCCACTCTAGGATAGTTTTAAAATCCATTTGTCCCATATTGGTAGTATGGGATGCTAATGTGAGGTATCCCACATCAGTAGTATGGGATACTGTTGTGGGGTATATATGTGCTTGGGTTCCCTCCCTCTAACAGCTAGCTTTTAGGGGTGAGTTCTCCTAAGGCACATATCAGATAGACATTGTCTCCTTGAAAATCTCATCAGGAAAAGTTCCAGAATTTTTCTTTTCTTCCATGTCATCTCTTGAAGCATGATCCTTGAATGAGAACATTTCATTTTAGTTTAGTCCACCTAATTCCTGACCTAATCCCAACCACTAAAAATATGAAACTAACCGAACTCCTAGCCAAGGCTTAAAATGCTGGTGTTGGTTGAAATGTTGGTCATCCAAATATAGGAAACATGTCGGAAATATCATATGGAAATTTTGTAAAAATTATAAACATGGTGAAAACAATGTAAAATATGCAAAAATATAGAATGATATTTTATGAAATGAAAAAATAAGCATAGGCACACCTATTTCAATTAATATCTTGTTCTAAATCATTAAACAAAGCTAAGAAACTAAGGTTATAGACAAAAAAAGCGTTCTTTAGTTGTCCTGTAAACCCTAAGATTCAAAACTACATGATAGAAAGAGTTTAAGAAATATTTAAACTTGTAGAAAATGAAAATGGTTCTAATAGATCATCAAATAGTCTATTATACAAACAAAAGCTAATATTTAACTTCATGTTTGAAATGGATATTGAGCTGCTTCAAAGTGATAATCGTGTAAGTTAGACAAGCAATAACATTGCTGCTCTACATATCTTGCAACCAACTTATATTATAATACTATCTCTTGTACTCTGCATAGTGTTTGGTAGCGTTCATTGGGGATTATGTCAATTCCAGTAAAATTTTGTGCCATTACCCATGGAAATGGAAATATATCGTGGAAACCGTCTCTTGCACTCCACCTAGTGCTGGTAGTATTCATTGAGGAAACATGTTGATTTCAGTAAAATTTCATGTCACTACCCATAGAAATGGAAATATGTCATAGAAATATTAGAAAATTTAGGGATAGTTTAAACCATGCTCCTAGCAATGCGCTCAGCTTAAAAAGGTTGATAATATATCAACCTACCACACCTCTATTTCTTGAAAGGCCATTACCTCTATGCTATTCCAAGTTATCTGGGTCTTGGGATCTAGAAAGGCCCCCACTAAGCTTACTTGTTTCATCCAATGGAAAGATCTTCATCATCCCTCACTTCCTAATTGTCACACATTATCAGCTACTCTATTAATTACCATTAATATTCTCAAAACCATAATCATTTTGTAAATCATAGAGAAAATTGAACCAAGTTGAATCATGAATCTTATCCAATGTTGCTCCCAGCTATCTGGGGTCTTGGGAGGGATAGACTGGATACAGACCTAAGGCATTTTTTGCCCAAGTGGTCGCTCTCGGACTTGAACCTGCATTTTCATGCTTGTCAGCCCAAGATTTTCCCATTACACCAAGTAATGGCCCCTCCATTCCTACCAATTAATTAAAAATCGATATAGTAAAAATCTAAATATATATAGAAAAATGATTTTACTCTATTTTAAATTCATATATACCATATATGTATCTAAAACAAAAGAGTTTACCATTTATATGCTAGAATCATGTTTGACTTGAAAGGCAAACAATCCACATACAATGGCTTTTTAAATTACATGTGATGGAAAATAAACTCAATATGATTTCTAAAAGGTCTTAAACAACCTGAATAAATCATTTTCTAGTAAGATATTCAGAACAAATATCCTTCGACAAAATTTCAAAAAAACCAAAAAAATAATAACATAGTAAAGAACTAATGCTTAATAGGATTGATTTGATCCACATGAAATCATAATAAATGGTAAGATTCATGAACCAAATCATAACATTCAAACAAAAATAATAAGATTTGCAAAACTGATTCAGATGTAAGATTTAAATCAAAACTCTTGGGATTCATGTAGTAAATTGTACAGCTCACTTTTCAAGAAAATGTTCCAAGGAAAAGGACAAGATAAATAGATGGACTCAAACAATTGCCAGTTAAAAAATAAACTCGTAGATAAGTCTGCTTATTGAGAAAACTTTTTTTTATCTAATATCTATGAAGAACGAAAATACTAAAAAGGATCAAGTAATAAAAATAGAAAGAGATAAGGTTTGTATCATCCAAAAGCATTTGAATGCCTAGCACCATCAGAATCTTTTTTTTGTTTTGTTGAATAAGGATAGTTTCATTACTTCAAAAGAAAAAGATCTCATACAGCACCATCAGAATCTTCAAGTACATCCTCATGCAAAGTGTATACAGGAAGCTTGTGGAAGCAACCATACCTTATCGTTAAGCATTTGATCAAAATTAAACGTATAATTTGTTAGCCGATTGTTCTTCAGGTCAGCGTATCTGTTAAAAAGCAAATTAAACAAAGGCTAGAAAAAGAAAAAGAAGGCCCAGAGTGACCAATAAATCAGAATCAAATTAGTACAAAAGCATGCTTTTAATGAAGTAGTTAGAATATATGCACAAGATAACCCAGTTATTGAGCCAAAAGGAAAAGACAAAAATATAAAATGCTGTCATAGGACATTTCATGATACCAAAATTGTATACTAAAATACCATAAATCTCACATTTCCTGTCAAACTTTACTTCATAATACAGCATAACAACATCTTTCCAATTTGTTCTTATTATTCTGGGCTTGTTCCTTTCCCTAACAACAGAGAAACCTCACAAAAAATAGAGGAAAGAGTTGAAAGGTTGAGAAAGAATCATGAAGACTAATTCACAGCAACAGAAAGTAGTAAGAACTTACAACTCTGCCAGGAGATTGCTAGTTTTTTTTACAAGTTTGTCAGCTTTTTTTGCCACTTTTTGGAACACATGGGAGGAATGAGACCACTATCAAGTCATTGCTTGGAAGAGCAGAGGATATTAAATCATATTGATCACTCAATGAACAGAATAGGACCGTTGAGTTACAAGTGTATACCAAGCATTCAAAGAATAATAAAGAGGTGGGGCCAACACTGATCCTCCACAACAATTGAAAATTCCAGTCCAAAATATAGAAAATCCTTAGCAATGTCTCATCGCTAACCCAGGTACTCTCCTTATGCTATTACTTTGGTACTAGATCATGATTTCTAAACTTAAGTGGAAGGTAACCATTTCTTTAAGAAAAGTATATCGTATTAATCAAAGTATATGGTCCTCTGTAGTCTGTACAATGAGTTTCTGTACAAGTGTAAGACATGCAAGGACCCAAAAAAAGTCCACCTTCAAAACAGTAGAAATATCATCTTTAAATACACTATGAACAGCCAACTTGAGCGGAAGGCAATCATGACAAAGGAAACAATAGACTTTTGAAGAATAACATGTAAGAATTGGTAGAAATACTGAAAGGATAGAGTAAATGGACTGAGAGAGAGAGAAACTGGTAGCAAAAGAGACTCAGACGTATGGAATTAACTATACAGAAACCTTCAAACACATATTTATTGAAGAAAAGTTCTAAGAATTCCTGGCCATCGTATTAATTATACATTAAAAATGCCTTCTTACATGAAGATTTGCAAGAAGTATATATCACCCCCTCCCTAGGTTTATTTCTCCAAAGAATAAACTCTTATTTAATAATTATATGTAAAATACTTAAAATTTTTCATCTCAAATTTCCAAGTAAACATCTCGTTCAGACTTCAAATCAATCCAAAAATCTGTTAGTTCAATGGAAAAAAGCTTGGGTGGTTTAATTATCAAAAAAATAAAGGTTTTGGGTGGTTTTAGCAAATTTGAGGCCCACAACTACATGAAGAGCTTTTTCAATTCTACTCTCAAGGTTATATATGTATTCATGCTTTATATTATGGTTTGCGTTGTGTCTATTAAGCTAATTGTGGTCTAGTTGAACCATCCTTGTGGGAACAATTAGTGACTACATATTCCCTTCATTGTCATTCTTATGAAATTCATTGTTTCCAATTAGAAAAACAATGAAAATCATATCGAATATAATTTAACAGCCATCTAACATTTGTTTGACCCTACTTCAACTTTTATGCAAACTTTTAGTAAGCATCTATTTACTATAGGTAGGGGCCATTGCTTGGTGCATGGTTCATAATTTCAATATAGATGGACGTTTCATAATGTAGAGATGGAATATTTTGCCAAACACGTCGCTAATCTCACTTAGATATTTAAAAATTTAAAGAAATCAATGATAATTCCTAAAAGCTAGAATTAGTTGATAAAACTTCATGGAATTGCTAAGTATAATTGCACATTTAAAGCTCAAAAAACATAGCAAAAGTCTAGTCTTAATTTGATTGATGGTGACCCAAGACAGAAAATTGGGAAAAGAAAAAATTCAAATGGTTCACCAAGGACATTGAGATAAAGTACGGTTAGGTGAAGAGATCTGCTAACTCATTTGCTGATGGGTTAGCCAAGCAAGGGGTGATTAGGGAATCTACGTTCTGGGCTTATATTTGTAATTCTGTCCTTTGTTTTTTCTTTTGGGGGCTCCAACCTCTTCTAGGGGAGCAAAGACAGTTTATCTCCCCTTTTTGTACTTAATTTTCTTAATGACTAATGAAAGTCACTTGTTATTAATCATAAAAAAAAAGTTACTTGTTATTGATCAAAAAATCCCTAACACCCATAAAATGTATAGAATTTGAATGGGAATATGGAAAAATTAAGAGTAAGGAAATAGAGGGTTAAAAAATTGAAAGTAAAAGAAGGGGGAAACACATAAGCTTTCACACAGTAAAATTGAAACTGTAAGAATTATCAGCCCTACTTGCATTTGATGGAAAATAATCGGGATTAAAAGGAGAAAAAAGCTGCTGGCTCTGAAAATATCAGAAGGCTAAAGTTGTGGGGAGAAAAAGATGTAAGATATTATAATGAAAGAAGTTTATATTTTACTTCACAGTGTGGACTTGAAACTTTATGCAATTGTTTGTGGAGGATATAGAATTTTGTAGAATCCACTGAAAAAAAGTTGCAGCATTTTAGGATGGATGTATCCACTTTGTCTTAAGGAAAGATAGCAAAATTTTATTCGGCATCCACATCCACACTTGCACTTAGTGATCTTCCCTAAGTTATTCCAATTAGTGATTACCCACTAAAAATTGGCTCCTGTAGGGCACCATGTGCCACTTCCAAGACTAAACCAACCCAATGAAATCCACTAAACCAAAACAGCCATATGAAATGATATATGGTGGAGGTGGACAACTTTAATGCAATGTTTTTAAATCTGACCCGGAAATGGAACCACTTCTCCATCTAGGTGGCAGGTCAGTAGTTCAATTGTATGATTCAAATGGGTCAATCCATGACATCATAAATTGAATACAAATATTATAAATAGATAAAATACAGAAATTTATGGAAAGTTACAAAAAAAGTAGAAGAAATTGGGCAACCTCTAATATTATATATTCATTATATAAACAAAAAACAAGATTGATAAATGAGAAATATTGACTAAAAACAAAAACAAAAAAGAGAATAAACCTCTGATCCATGAACTGTTGACTGGGTCAAACAGTTCAGCAGTTCAACCAGCTGGGTCACCATGTTATTGACCATCAATGGTTTTTTGCAACTCAGTGGTTCAATGTGACAGAGAAACTGGTCTAGTCCAACTGGCCAATATGACCAGAGTTTGAAAATATTGCTTTAACAATAATCACTCGCCCCCTTCCCCAAAAGAAAAATGTCCAGATTCTGATAAAGAAAAACAAAGTATAAACAATAGGGGATATTACTTGTACATTTCCTGGGGTTTTAGTCAAATACTAATACCTCCCCTAGGGTTTACCTATTAACTTATTACCCCTTATAATTTGGGGGTGAGTTATACACACCTCCACTAACCTGCTGTCAGTTTTAGTGAAGGAAATTGTTCAAATGACATTTAAAGCTTTTCAAAAGTCCATTTTAACTTATATATCACTTGTATATTATATGGACATAAAAACCATTATATTTTTTGTAAGGGACAAATTTTTTTCTGCCATAACCCATATAAGGTGGGAATGAAAAGTTAAAATAGTTTCAAGTAAAATAAAAAAAAAATCTCGAGATAGTAATACTGCATTTAGTTTTATAAATTACTCCTACCAATTCAAAGCATATGAGGCAAAATTGCATTTTATCATTTAAGGCATTTTAGAAAAAAAATATTTATGTCTAAATTCTCTCTCTTCAATTAACAAAACCCCTGTGGTTTCATGATCAAAGGGAGCATAAAATAATAGATAAACCTAAAAGGAGGTCTTACTGTCTTAGTATTTCACTGAAATCCCAAGGGAGGGACTTCTCTGTAGAAGCTTCCTGCAAGGGTGCAACTAATTTGCCACTTACACATCATAGGAAATATTTAACCAAGTCCCAAAGAAAAGAGAACAGGAAGGAATAGGAATAGAAAACTCACTTAATAGCCCCATAACCAACAGCTTCCGCAGTTTGTTCGAGATCATTATCACTCCACTCTGCATCTTTACCTGGCCAAAGATACAAAATTCAGCAGTGCAAATAGTTAGATATGGTTACAATAAGCAATTCATATCATTCATCATTTTGAGTACAAAAACAGCCTATCCTGGTAAATGAGTTAGGAATATGCAAGAGATTAAAGCAACAGAACGCAGAAAATTATAAAAGTAGACCAGTCTTTATCAGAAAACAAAATGTTAGTAAACAACCGGTTTATGCAACAATTGGTTTTTCATCCTACAGACAAGGCAGGAAACTTGAAAAGACGTATCCAACTTTGCCTTGAAATAGCTTTTCATGAGTTCCAATATTTATGTAGAGTGACAAATACAGGAGTTGCATAAACTTGTTTAATCACATCCCCTTATCAGAAAAGGAAAATGGGAAAGATGAAAAGAGCAGGTCTGTAGTCATGAAGTAAATCAACTCGCTCAATAAGTGCTGCTTTACTGCGGTTCTTAGCTTCATCAAGTAAATCAACTAATCGAACCACTTCAGTGCTACGAGTACGGAACCGCTTACCATCATCTCCAAGAACAAGACCAAACCCCACATGGGTTGCTTGGGGGTAGGCCTTGCCATCACACGGAAGCCAACCAGCACGTTTTGCAGCCTGAAACAAATCATCACAGATTTAGATCCACTTATACAAAATAAAATGTCACTTCTAGTAGCATTTAGATACTATTGATCAACTTTATCAAGTAGATCATCATTAGTCAAAAGGTCCCAACTGTTGTTAAACAAAATACCTATTCACTTGAGAAAGAAGCCAATCATGAAAATCTCCAATGACAGCATCAATGTCATGCATTTAATTGTCTTATTACAACGCTTAATAACATGGTAATAATGAGTAGGACAGAAGAGTTTACTTTATATATAGAAAAGGAAAATTATCTAAAACCTCCCCTCACTCTATTAACAATGCCTTAGCTTTCCCTAACTTTCAGATACCTCCTGGGAACCCCTGTCAGATTTATTCCATTAAATGGTAAAGAAAAAAGTGCAAAGTTACTACTATACCCATCATACATAGTGTACTGGTGTGTAATATAATATGCCCAAAATACCCTTAAACAATTGTTGTTCTATAAATGAACAAAATGTCATTGATCTAACAGATGGAGGACCTGTCAAAGTGACAAGTTGTTGAGTATGAGGACATATCTGTGTTCAGTATTGGTGCATTAAATGGACAGTGGTGATCAATATTAGGATCTTTGCAAGTATTAGACAACTTGGTTTATTATTTGGATTTGGGCATGCCAATATGGAATAAAATCAATGTGCCTCATTGCCAGTTTTCTTTTGTTGATCAGCCTCATTGCTTCAATTTTCTTATAATGTGTTGAATAAATTGATCAAAGAGTATTAGTTGTAAAACGTTTTTTCAATAGATGAACAGAGAGAGATGGTTAGCATGTTCAAGGGGTATGTTTGTCACATTAAAAAATGTGAGATGACATCAAATGGGTTAGGGTTATTTTTGTCATTTTAAAGTTACTTTTTTATGAAACCATAAGAAGATGTGAATTAAGTATATGATTGACAAAAACTTCGATTCTTTGGAGGCATCTAAAAGTCAGGGAAAGTTTTAAACAATTTCAATAAAGTGGGGAGGATTTAGATAACTTCTCTACAGAAAATGTGTTGCAGATCATAAGATGGCATTATACGTACACTGAAAAACATTTCAAAGTGTTGTTGCTGGCCAACATCAGTGACATAAATTATCCACTCAGCTTTTTCTTCATTAAGACGATACCTGCAACATTGGAAGCAGCAACATGAAATAGTACAAGTTTACATGGATGAAATAAGCCTGCATTTGTTTAATAATTATGTAAATTTATAATTAATAAATTCAGCAATTTATGTTTATAAATTTTTATTACATTTTATAAGTTGTGAAGTTAAACTTTGACGGGAGCAGTGAGGGTAACCCAGGACCTTCCGGTGTAGGAGGTGTACTCAAAGACGAAAATGGGAAAGTGGTTACACTGTTCTCAGGTCCCATTGGGAGGGGCGACTCTCTTAGAACTGAAATGTATGCCTTACTAGAAGGTTTAAGGAAGACAAAAGAGCTGAACGTTCAAAAGCTGATTGTTGAAGGAGACTCCCAACTATATTTATCAAAAAAAAAGGAGACTCCCAACTAGCTTTAAACTGGTTAAGGAAGGATTGTGGACTTTGGATGTATGCTAATGAGAGGAGAGAAGTTAAGTGGTTATCTAGGGGCTTGGAATTTCAATTTCAATGGGTGAAGAGAACTGCTAATGCCTTTGCAGATAACTTGGCAAAGCAGGAGGTGGGAAGGAGTCAATTATTTTGGGCTATTCTGTAATTTTCTTTTCAGGTTCTCTAGGAGGAGCTAAGTCATTTTTTCTCCCCTGGAGTTCTGTATGTAATCCTGTTTATTTTATTAATATAATTTTCTGTTATTGATAAAAAAAAAGTAATTAATTTTTATTTCTAAATAGTGATGAATTCATAGATTGGGCTCAGGTTTGTCCAACACTTGGACAAACAGAGAACCAACAACTGGCCAAGCCGAGGACCGCCATGTGGAAGGAGCCCAAATGAATTGAGGAACAGTGATGTGGCGCACTCCCATCTAGCCAATAGGCTAACGGTGGTGTGTAACAGCACTCTTCGGCACAACAGCACTCTTCGACACCTATATAAGAGCATGCCATTGCCACCCAAGGTGAGGATCTCTTCGCTCCGCAGCTACCAAAAACTACTTTAAGCTCTCTAGCTCTCTAAGCTCTTTAGCTCATACAACTTAGTCAAACTTGGCTAGCTGACCACCCATCTGCTCTTACTAACTTGAATGTTGGAGTGCTCCTCCCCAGGGAACCACCTCAGGGTCTCTAGCCTTTGGTGTGCAGGTCATTGGATCAGCACAACTCATCCAGCTCACCAGGACACTTCATCCACTGCTCATCCACCTCAACTGGACCAAAACCAGATTGGTATCATCTGTGGGAAACACAACAAAAAAGTCAACTTTAGCTCTACACATTTTCCTCTTTCGATGACAATGCCTCCCAAGAACCATACCAATCACTTCAGCTGCTCCAACAACACTCCCCCAAGGGCTCTCACACCGATAATAATGTATCATCGGCCTGTGAACAGAAGAATCAACCTGTGACTCAAGGGTATTTCCACTCACTCCAACAACAAGTCAAAGACCTCATCACCACTTTCCAAGGAAGGATATCTTATCCGATTGAACAACCTACCTAGGAGCGCAAAGCGCAAAATGTTGGCTAACCGGCTACCAGGCAGAACTAGAACAACCAACAATCACCTCACTGCTCTGAGAACCCCTAAAAGAAAAATGCACAAAATCCTTAACACTATGGCGTTCAGATCCCAGACAAGGAACGCCTCAATCCTCATATTCAACCTCCATGCTCTCACGCTGAGTCTGGCTCAATTAGGGACAAAGACAACCAGTCTGAGCTAAATGCCGTTTAGAGGAGTCACCAGGGTCATTGAGGAGCTCCTCTCGAAGCCCATGTTTACAAGGAGCCAATGTTCACCAAGGAGATCATGAACGCACTTCCCCCAACTGGCTTCAAGGTATCGCAATTTGAGAAATACGACAGCACCATTGACCCCATCGACCAGCTGGAGAGCTTCAAAGATCTCATGCTACTACATGGTGCCTCGAATGCCCTCTCAAGGCTTTCCTCTCCACATTGAAGGAAGCCACCCGATAGTGGTTTTCAACACTGCCACCTCTCTCCATCAATAGCCAACAACATCAAAAGACAACAACCACTTTAATGCAAAAGAAAGACAAGCCCCTCCGAGACTTCTTGGCAAGATTCAACGCCAACAAGGTCCACCCAGGTGCAAGACCTGAACTAGTCCATCACAATGGCTGCTTTGATGCAAGGACTATGTAGTTTTTGCTTTAACTTCTCCCTCGAGAAGATGCCTCCCATAGACATGTCCGACAAGTACATCAACGCCAAAAAAGCACAAGCATGTAGAAGGGATGTGGAGGAAGACCGACAAGAGAGGAAGCGCAAGGACAAAGATGGCTACCACTCCAATTGAGACAAAAAAGAGTCCAGGCCAAGTCACAACTACAAGACAAGGGCTTCCCATCTGACCTTCAGCAAATACATGCCCCTTAACAATATGCGAACAAAGATCCTGATATAGGTGAAGGACAAGGGCTTCATCCAATGGCTTGAGAACATGAAATCCCAAGGCAACAAAAGCAATCGGGACAAATATTCTTGATTCCACAGAGAATACAACCATGATAACGAAGATTTCCAAGACCTTCGAAACCAGATGAGGACCTCGCCAAACGAGGTTACCTCAGCAAGTAAGTCACCAACCACTGTGACCATAACAAGGTGAGCTCAGCAACACTGACACCCCAAACAACCAAGACCCGCCACCTACTATCATCTCTAGTGGACCAGCACGAAGGGGAGAGAGCTCCTCGACCTGGAAGGCTTATGCTCAACTCAACCAAGTGGACAACTGAGCCCAGAAGAAGACCAAGGTGAAGACCAAGTAGTGGCCCGACAGTATTGTGTAGTGGCCCCTAAGAGAAAGACGATCTCTCAAGAGGATCTTGTCATGGATGGTCTGGACGTCTAGGACAAGCTAAAAACTTAGTGTGGCATGCTTGTCAAGGGTTTGATTCAGGTACCCTTGTTTAACGGTGATTCAGAGAAATTTGTCCAAGTAGGTTCACTACTAGAGGATGGTCTCCGGAACAACATCGTCCAATTTCCTAAGGCTAATGCCGATGACTTTGCATGTTTTGATACAGATATGTCCAAAACCTATCCCCAGGCTGTAACTTATCAGCTCAATGTGGATCCGCACTACTGCCCATTCAGTAGAAGAAGAGGAGATTGCCTAGGAGAGGTCGCATATCATAAATGAGGAGATCAACAAACTCCTTCGAGCAAACTTCATCAAAGAAGTGGATTACTCATACTAGTTAGCGAATGTTGTGATGGTGAAAAAGGTCAACGGGAAGTGAAGGATCACCAACTTGAACAAGGCATGCCCAAAGGATAGCTTCCCCCTATCAAGGATTGACCAACTCATTAGTGCCACCTTGGGTCACAAGATGCTCAATTTCTTGGATGCCTTCTCAAGTTACAACCAGATTCAAATGCATCCCCTCAACTAGGAGAAGATAGTCTTCATCGCAGACCAATGATAGCACTGATACCAAGTCATGACCTTCGGCCTAAAGAACGCAAGCACTACTTTTGTCTTTTTTCCCTTTACTTTCCGTTGGGGAAGGCTGCAGCTCACGCTTCTCTAAGGGTTGTTGTATGTGCTCTCAATCCCAAATCAGTTCATGAATCATGATTTAATAAAATTATTGTCATTCATTAAAAAAACGCAGGCACTATCTATCAAAGGCTGGTGAACAAGATCTCCAAGGAGTAGATCGCCTGAAATATGGAAGATGTAGATGACATGCTGGTGCAGCACCTAGCCGACTTAGAGTAAGTCTTCGGCATCCTTTGTAGGTTAGGCACTAGATGAAGCTTAACCCGACCAAGTGTGCCTTTGGGGTCAGCTTGAGTAAATTCCTAAGTTTCATTTAGTTAGATGGGACTTGGAGTGGACAAAGAAGGATGGTCGGTTGGGAATTAGAAAAAGTGAGAATTTTCAACAGAGCATAACTGGGGAAATGGTTGTTGAGATTTGGGTTGAGAAGGAAGGCTCGTGGAGTGTAATTGCATACAAGTATTGAGTTGCTATGTTTGATTGGGATTCTAAAAAGGTTTCAACACTATCTGGCATCAGTATTTGGAAGGGTATCATGAACTTCCATTGGTTAGTGTCTTTGGATTATGTAGGACCCTTTAGAAAGTAGAGGTTTCAAGATTGCTAGCAGATGTTATTTATGTGAGGACCATGAGGAAGATGTTTTGCACCTTTGTTTTGGGTGCTCACATACTAAATTTATTTGGGGCTTCTTCTTTCAGTTATTCAGGATTAACATGTGGATGTGGACCACTAGCAGTTCAAAACAAATCTTCTCAAGTTCTCATGCTAGCCAATTGTTCAAGGAAGTAAGAAAGCAAAAATTGTATGAAGTTGTATTCCTTTTGCAGTTCTTCAAAGAAGAAAGAAAGCAAAAATTGTGTGAGTTGCATTCCTTTTGCAGTTTGCTGGGAGGCATGGAAGGAAAGAAATAGAAGAATTTTCAAAGGCAAGTCCAAGATCAAAGAAAAACTAAGCACTTTGACCAGGAATCGGCTTTTAGATTGGATTATGATCATTCCTGAATTTTCAGGAGTACAAAAAAGAGGCTTTTGGGGAGGAGTTTTGGTCTTTATTGGAATTGAATGTGGGGGTTTAAACTTGTAATTTGTGCATTTTCTATGTTTCGGTTTTGTTTCTTTTGCTTATCACTCATCACCTGATGTACTTTTTTTTACCTTTTAATGAATTTTGTATTTACAAATAAAAAAAAAAAAGTGTCTTACAATCATTCATGTGGCTTTCAATTGTTACTTAAACATAAAAGTTCCCTGAATGGCACAACATAAGCTTCCCAACTTCAAAATATAGGTTCTTAAGGTTCTACCAAGCAAGAGCTTCAACTTGTAAGAGCTGTCGAGTAGGTCATGAGCAACCTCCTCCCAACCTTTCAGCACCTGAGCTTCTCTACTTTTACCTTTTTTGTCTTTTGTGTGTGCCTGCATATTTGTCTGTAAATGTTATCAACTTCTCACATTATACAACAAGATGTCACCACTCATTACATGAGAGAGAGAAAGAGAATTCACATGGACTTAGAATACGCAAAGAGGTATCTACTTCAATAATCAGAAAACTAACCAAAGTGCTGCTAGATCAGTTGAAGCATAGTTGTATCCACATCGCTCTTCACAACAATAAGAGGTACATTTTTTCCTTCAATGAAGATCACACGGGCACCCTCACTCTCTTCAATCAGCCCTTGCCTACTTAATTCCTCAATAACCCCAGGAATATATGGGTTATAAAAGCTCTCTCCCTGACAATGTAAAAAATAAAGAAATTAACAAAAAGAAAAAGTAAATAACAAGATATTGGGCAAAGCATGCCAGAATGACACTTTCATTCATTTTTAGAAAGGGTATATATAGGGAATTTAAAGGGGAAAAAGGAAAAGAACATAACAAGATATTGGGTAAAGCATGCTCCAAGCAGTACTCATGTTACATTTTTATCACTATACTCATGCTATTTATTGAAAAATAAAACTTTCAAGTCAAGACAAATACTCAAAATATGCAACTATACTAATTCAATAAATGAAATCTTTATTAGACATCAAACATTTCTTTCATAGGACAGTTAGCAAAATTTTCATTAGTTTAACATAAAGGGGAGAAGGGTGAAAAAGGAAAAGAACATAACAAGGTATTAGGTAAAGCATACTCCAAGTAGTACTCATGTTACATTTTTATCACTATACCCATGCTATTTGTTGAAAAATTAAATTTTCAAGTCAAGACAAATGCTCAAAAATCTCCAACTATACGAATTCAATAAACGAAATCTTTATTAGACATTAAGCATTTCTTTCATAGGACAGTTAAGCAAAATTTTCATTAGTTTAACATAAAGAAGGGTTAAGATTCTATCAGTTGTTTTTGAATGGTAACAGCCAAAAAGTATTGAATCAAGATGAAGAAAAATGCAAAAGGAAGACGTATAAGATGAACATACAAATTAAAAAATTTGCAGTTCATCCATCATTTGTACATTTTTTTTGAGAAATGTAACTATCATTCTCAAAAATGTTACAGCTGATCTTGCTAACCCACATGCTACCGCATTTTGATCCCAAGCAATAGCTTGGTGGCCTCCTTTTTATTATTTATAGTGGGGCAATTCAAAACAATAAAAATATGATAAAAAAACATATATACTCCTGTGACGTAACATAAAAAAAAAAAAACAATAAAAGACTAATAGCAATCTAACAATATATATAATTAGAAAAAATATCTTTTTATTAAAGAACATGCACAACATGTGTGTATTTGTAATTTTGTACATGTTTGTGCATGGGTGTGAGAGTAGGCTGATCATATATTAAATAAGTATACTCTAGGGTGTATATAATAGTATAAATATATAAATATATAATATGCATACATATATTCATGCCAAAAATGAATAATGTACACATCTTACAGCTATATATGTTATAGAATGTCAGGGTTCTCAGGTTGGCTTTGGCTAAGGCTTAGGCTACTCGAGCCCAACCCAGTTTTTTTTTTCTTTTCCTTTTGAGAATTGATAAAGTACTAAGATTATATTAATCAAAAAGAGTCCATGCACAACAAAGAATTGCACATTGAGGATTTACAAAAGCACAAAAATTCAAGCCTAACTCATGCCAAAGCTCAAGTTGGGTCAGGTGGGGCTCAAGTAAGGCCTGCTCAAGTAGCAGTCCTAGGTTAAAACCTTAGACTTAAATGAAGGTACCATAGCAAGCCAATAAACCTAATTCTGGGCCATATTGCATCTAAATCACCTTAAGTAACCATCATTTAGATTTTTACTACATTTTCCAAATGTAAGTCACATCTGCAGTATAGAATTCTTGCATTCTCATATAGAAAATGTAGATAGAGCAAATGTACCTAGTCATTAACTGTTTCTTGAGAAATACCCCAAAGCCATTAGGTAAATACAACAATAAGAATATTACCTTTTCCTCCAAATGCACGCCAAGGTGTTGATAAACCTGATCAAATTCCCTGCGGCTTATTTCACAGATCTTTGCCCACGCTCATAAACCATGGGAAAATATGAAGAAATTTTAGACAGAAAGTTTGAAGATATTGCTCCCTTTTGCTGTCAAACATAAAGTTTTAAGTCAGAAAAATGAAAATGAGAGAAAATTTTCCATGATAATCAAAGGAAAGAAAGATCAACCTCAAATAAGTCCTTATCTAACAAAGGGTAAGCTATTCACCTGTAGGCGAACCACTGCTTGTTGTGTTCTCTCCTTAAAGGCAGGATCAGCATCAAATCTCGTTTTGGATGCCTTGCAGAATGCCTAGAATAGACTAGTCAATTAGAATGACAACAACTACCAAGATATGTTTTTAAAGAGAAGACTAATCTTGGTGTCTTATAGAATATTCAGAAAAATATTCCATCAAATTAGAATGAAATAATCACAAACAGGGAAAGAATGATTCTTGTGCATAAAGACCAAATCTCATTCCCAATCCCAACATTAACAAGTTGGCAAAAATTCTGAGAAGCACCTATCAAATTAGAATGAAATAACTACCAACAGCGAATGAATGACTCTTATGGAGAAAGACCCAATTTCATTCCCAGCATTAACAAGTTGAAAGAAGTTGTTTGAAAAGCAAAAATAACATAGGATACCATGCTATAACTTTTAGAAGTATAACAAAACTTCTAGTGTTTGTCCTGTTCAAAACACTTTGGAAGTATAACCGCATTTTAAGTGAACATTAGTGGAAGGCCAGTATCAAGGCCAATCCCAGCCACTCTACCACAAAGTACATATACAACTTGATAGCAGGAAAGGGATAGAAAGAATAAAACAAGTACAAAGTCACCATATGAAGCTCAAGTTTGAATTGGGGGTTCTGTTACTTGTAATTTGAAATAATAGTTTTTACATCCTTTTTTATTGAAGAGTTAAAGAGTAAGTATTTTTTTATAAGTAATGAAAAATTATTACTTATCAAAAAAAAGTAAAGAGAAATTTATTAAGAAAAAGGAACAGAAAATTACAAAGGGGAGGTGCAACGTTTAAACTTATAACTGTTAATCAGCATCTCAACAATTAACCTTATAATTCTTGGGGCTGGAACTTTGTGATTTCTCCCATGTTAGTAGGACTAGGATTTCTGATCTCTTCTTTATGTTTTCAGTTTTTGTCCTCAGTATAGCTAATTTAGGTGTTATTTGGTTCATGGTTCAAAAAAAAGGTGGTTGTGCTGCACAACCAAACCACCTCTTTTTGAAAACGAAAATATTGATTTTGAACCATCATAGGCATTCTGCCATGTATAGTTGTGGTTTGGTTCTGAATCACACAGAACCACAACCACCATTCTTTTTGTGGTTCATTTTTTGGACTCAACACATTGTCGCTTTTCTGTGTAGCTCGCATGTACAGAAGCAATTCATCTCTCACCATTTATCGCATCTCGCATGGCCATTTATTTATTTTATGCTAACAATAATATATAATAAATTACAATGTATATAATATAATAATATATAATATGTGAAAATACATAATAATATGTTAAAATTGTATATATAGTTATATAGTTTGTCACATGTATAAAATATATATTGCATTTTATACAATATAGAAATATGGCCCATTATACACAGAACCATTGGCCACATCAGCCTGAACCATGTGGTTGCATTCAAAAAGATCTTCCATGGTGTTCAGAAAATGGGGATTTTGCTGGTTCTTTTACGATGGTTTGCTGATTCTAAAACCAGCAACAAAACGAAAATGTCCTTCAGAACGCTGGTTGTGTTTGTGAACCAGATGAAACATGAACAAAGCCACATAAAGAACATCCCTTAAATTTCTCCTTCCCCCTATTTCTTCTCTCAATAAAGCAATAATATCTATCAGGTTACAAAACGAAAATGTCCTTCAGAACGCTGGTTGTGTTTGTGAACCAGATGAAACATGAACAAAGCCACATAAAGAACATCCCTTAAATTTCTCCTTCCCCCTATTTCTTCTCTCAATAAAGCAATAATATCTATCAGGTTAGAAAAAATTTGTCACCATTTTGGGAACAATCATAGCTGTCAAGGCAATGCCTAAGTGGGAGTCTAGGTTGACAAGGCACTCATGGAGCACCACCTTGCTAAATTGCTGAGCTATTTTGTTCTAATATGAACTTATGAAGTTTATACTTTTTTATGAAGGCTATAGATAATTAATTACTAGTGAAAGATGGTTGCTGGTTTCTATGGAACCTAGGGATTACCTTAGGATTACTCAGTTTTATTTAAAAAAAAAAAAAAACAAAAAAAGTCCATTGCCCAGGCATGCCTAAGCCCCCACCTAGGCGACTAGGCAACAAGGAGACCCCCTGTCACCTGGCCTCACATCGGCACCTTGAAATCTATGGGTAACACTAAGCTATCTCATTCAGCAAGAAGCTGACTTCTTTATTGATTTACAATAATAGATAAAGGAAAAAAATTCTGGACATTTTACACAATAGAAAAAATGCAGAGTGGGTTAACAATTAGAGATTAATTCAAGACCAGTTTTTTTCAGGCAATTGGTACGTTTTATTATTAATAACAATAATCATCAAGCAGCAGTGTATCAAAACGATACAATTAACTTGAAAGCTTTATTTCACTCACCTGTAGATCTCCAATAGCTTGCTCCCCTATATCCTCCCAGTTTGGGAATTCCTCGAAAAGGAATTCAATCAACATACCAAACTGCACAAAACATGTAAAATGTTAAATGTAGAAATACAAATGAGAAAAGAGGAACAAAAACACTGCAACAAAATATTTATCCAGCACAGATAAAACAAGTGCTAGAATGGAATAGCCAATTCTATCATAAAGGCAATGAACAGATATTTAGCAATTGGTTAGCACTTAGCAGTTAGCATTTAAATCTTTGTTTGCTACAGAAGTTCCTGTCTGTTTGAGAAATGTTATGGTTCTTTTTCAGAAAGCATTTCTTATGCAGGACTTAATATGACGAATCTAGGATTTTCTAACTTTTTATGTGTTTATTGGTAGCAGGGGTATTATTGTAGTTTTTGGTAACTTTTTCTGAATATTTAAGCCATTACTAATTGCCCTAGTTGTATTAGGAGTTTCCTAATTATATTAGGATTTGGCATGCATAAATGGATTAGGAGTTAAGTTCGCAGGTCAGAATTATATAATGATGTAGGACCAGCTCAGTTCTAGTCCTTAGAGAATGTTGAATGGTCTTCTTGATCAGATTCTTTTTTTTATTATCAATAACAGAGATTTCATTAATTGATTGAGGAATGAAAATACATAGAAAGGGAGCTAAAATATCTTAACTCCCCACTACTGCCACTAAACACCCAAAATACAAAAACAATTACAACTGAGCCCAAAAAACAGAACTACTATTCACCCCAAAAAACTTCCATGTCTTTGGTCAATCATTTGTATTTCCTCTTTTCATTGCTGTAGCTCCATAATCTTGAGTTGTCTTCTTTTAACCAGTTTACTAGTCTCAGAGTCTCCTTCTATGATCAGCTTGTTTATGTGCAAATCCTTAGCCCTTTGAATCCCTTCCAAAGCTGCTAGAATCTCAGCCCTCAATGAGTTTCCTATTCCAATTGGCCCAGAAAACATGGCTAACACATACCCTTTTTCATCCCTCATGGCTCCCCCAATTCCAGAAGGCCCTGGATTGCCCATGCTCCTGCCATCAAAATTCAGTTTGGTAGAACCAAGATGTGGAGGGAGGGGGGTCCAGTAAGAGTTTGAAACCTTCCTCGCTGAAACCGAATCTGCAATTTCCTTCCAGTTCCTAAGCAGGTCATCTACTGAAATTTCTGCAAATAGGTCCAAAGTTTTCAGCCAACGAGTTACCCTTACATGAATCACTTCCATCACTGCTTCCACAGTTCTCTTCTTGATCATAATTTTATGGCTGTAATGGCTTCTTGAAGGAATAAGAGAGAAAATAGGGAGAGAAAAGAAGAGAGAAAATACCTGGAATCACTCACAAGGTGCCTAGAATCACTCTAGGGCATGGGAATCACTCACCATAGCTAGCATGAGCTGAAGAAAACTCAATAAACTTCATTGCCTTTCTGTAAAACGCCAATACATATTTATAGACTCTAAACTCATAATAATCCTAGGAGTCAAACTGTTAGACTCATAATAGTCTTAGGAGTCAAACTGTTAGACTCAATAATCCTAGTAGGACTCAAACTAAGTCGTCATTTCCTATTTCAATTCAAAAAAGTCTCAATAACTCTAAACCTACTTATGCAATGACTCTGAAATTTATTGGACCCTACAGAAAGATTGTAAAATGACAAAAATACCCCTACTGTCCAAAAATATAAAAATACATAAAATTTCATAAAATTCCAATATTGACTCTTCAGCTCCGGCATCATATTAGTAAGTTGAACTCATTGTCAATAACTCATAAAACAAGTAGGGTTTATCTTATTTCTAGTCCCAATTCAACAAGGAATCGTCTTATAGGTCAAAGTCCTGATAGTTAACAAACTATTATGTCCTATTCCTATTTAATTTTTTTAGTGCTGCTTCTTAGTTTTTTTGAAGTAGGAAAACAAGGGAAAGGGGCTGATCTACCCTCCCTTATTTGCCCATAAATAAAATACGGCCCCCTTTCTGACATCAGATAATAAAGTGTGAGTTTCCTACTTTTAATGGTGAAATAATTTTAACTTTTCTTGATAGCACTGATTCCTTCAAAAAGTTATTAGGCCCTCAACTCAAACTCTAAAAAGGTTTTTGGAAATTAAATTCAGGCCCTCAACTCAAACTCTAAACCAAATCATGCTCGAGCAGCCAAATTAAGTTCTAGCTCATACAGAATATCATATCAAATGAATTCCAAGCTCAACCTAACATTGGTCACATCATCCTATGTGCGGCTCAATGAAGGAAAACAGTTTATATATAAAATATATTAGAACAAATATACATCAATCCATTATATCAGTTCAGTTGATTTGAGGCAACGAGTAGAAATATATAAGAATGCAAAAAACCACAAACTTGGAGGAATCAGATGGAATCAGATTCAGAAATTTATTTATTTTATTACATGATGTTCCATGTAAGATGTATATTTCACTGATTTTTGTGATTATATGAATGTTTTAATGATAATTTGTATAAAGAAATTTTTCAATGCAAAGACAGAAAATGATCTGTTACAAGGTCATGCGGTAAACAAAACATAGACTGAGCATGAAATAGTATAGATAGGATAGGATTAACACATTAACTAAATCATTAATAATCATAAAATTGATTTCTGCATGTGAAATACAACATGTTCAAAGCATATTTACCTGTGTACCCCAATCACCAACATGATTCCGCCGCAGAACTTCAACATTTGAATATTCCAGCATGCGAGCTAGAGTATTTCCAATGATGGTTGATCTCAAGTGGCCGACATGCATTTCTTTTGCAATATTGGGTGAAGAGAAGTCAACCACAGCCCTTTTGACCCGAAGCCTTGGTGCCCATGTTTCAATACCCTCTATAAGCATCTTTTGTATACTCTGAAAGAATAATATCAAAATATTAGGACAACAAGTAATACAAGGTCAAATAACACAAATGAATTCCTGGCATGAAAAGTTAACAATGTGTCAAACCTTAGATATCCATTTGGTTGACAAAACAATATTGACAAATCCAGGTCCTGCAACAGAACAAGACTCTATCATTTCAGATGGAGGAAGGTTCTTCATAATGGCCTGCAAATGGAAGAAAGCATCCTTAGTCATCTGATGTTACCAAATTATTTTATTGATTTATGAATGTAATCAAATGAAGTTCTATCAATAAAACGTTGTTCCCAAAATCAAGTTATTTTCTTCTTACAAATGAGCAAAATATAAAGCATTAAGAGATATCTATCTCAATACCTGTCCAATGGCAGGAGGACCCCTGAATTGAGTTGTTTTTCCTTTAATCCTTGAATATAAGCTCATAGCATTATTACTACATTAAAAAGAGAAAAGGGAAATATTTTTCCAACTTAGCACTCAGAAAAACAGAAAAATACATTAGAAACCAACAGAAAAGTATCTGAAGAAAAAAATGATGAAACTGAAATTGCAGAACCATTTAAACAAACCAAGAATGGGGTCCAAATCAATTTTGCATATCTTTCTCTAGGTGAACCCATACCATTGATAATCACCAAACTTTCCAGTGCAAGGAACAACCAAAGGTTCTACATCCGACTCATCAGGGACTGTTGTTCTAAGCGATGTTTCAAATAGCTTCGATAGCTGTTGCTTGACATTACCCACAATTTCTCGGTCCTGTTCCACAATGCGAAGCAACAAGGTTGTAATCAACATGCTTTACACATAAAAGAAGCATGAATCAATGTGGAATAGAAGATTCATGCAAATGGTTTTTTCCTTTTTTTTTTTTTTGATAGGAAATAGTAACTTTCACTAAACTTAAAAGGAAAAGCATTACAGCTGTCACCTTCAAAAACATAAGGTGACCCCTCGTGACATAATCAACTTACAAAATGCCCAAAATAAAGTCTCCCTATTAACCCCTTGCCTTGATAAAGCGTCAACTAAACCATTTGCTGACTTCCTAGTCCATTTAAACCATACTCTAAGATCCCTTGTTAGGTTCATTATTTCCCTTACATGTTGTCTAAGGAACCAAGTACCCAAGCTATTTGAAAACCTAATTGTTTAACCAATCCGAACCCTTAAGGAGCACCATTACTTCTGCTCTAAGTGAGTCACCCAACCCTATTGGGCCAGAGAAAATTCACATCTCTAAAAACACCCCCAACTCCAGAGGGACTAGGATTATCTACAGAGCTGCCATCAAAATTCAGTTTCACACCATGCTGTAAAGGAGGGGACTAATCCTCTTAAATGGTAGGAGATGAATAGGAAGAACCCACTACTATGCTCTGTCCTCTAAGCAATTCATCTACAGAAAAGTCCTTGAAGAGATCCAAGGTTTTCAACCAATGTCTGGCATGGCCCTGATGGTGATCCCTTCTATAAGTTTAAGTAATGTTTTTTCTTGCCCTTGGAAAATCCTATTATTTCTCTCTTTCCAAACTGTCCAAATAATAGCTACTCTCATTGTTCTCCACATCACCCTTCCCCTCTTCTTTGGTTGTCAAAAAAACCTAGAGTCAAAAAGGTCTACCACACTTGAGGGAGGATTCCACTTGCAATTCAAGAGATAGGAGAACCAAATCTAAATATGAGTAACAAAAGGACAGGAGATTAATAGATGATTCACCGTCTCACCACAATTTTTATTTTTTTGATTAATAATATCACATTTCACCATACCACTATTCAAGCAAAAGCTACAGACATGCGGAGATAAACACCAGTTTGGTCTCTTTCTTTTTGGAGAACCACTTCCCAACAAAAAGCCCTCACCTTTGGAGGTACAGGAGCACACCACACTTCTTTAATAGGAAAAGAGGTAACCAAGTTAGTAGATTGCAACAAAGCACTGAAAAACAAAGAACAAGAGAAACAGCCTGAGGATGACTCTAACCAAATTTTACTATCAAGACAAGATTGATCTAGAAACATTGAGTTTAGAAGAGAAAAGTTCATCTTCCAAGCCCACTTCTAAGTCCCTTAATCCTTTCTTTAAATCTCAGATCCCAAGAATCTCCATAAACACAAAAAGAAAAAATGACTTTAAATTTGTTCAAAGAGAGGGAATAGATGATCAAGAACCTATCCTTAAGAGAAGAGTCCCTAATCCAAGTGTCCTCCCAAAAAAGAACTTTATTACCCAAGCATGCATCATACCTAATGAAAGGAAAAAAAAAAAAAGCAGGCAGCACACCAACAATGCCTTTCCACGGGAGGAAAGAGAAGTCCTAGGGTTGAGACCAGCATCCTATCCATTAACTGCCATTCCATGGATACTTCCTACTACTCTATGCCATAAGATTTCCTGCTCCTTAGGAAATCTCCGCAACCATTTTCCTAGCAATGCCATGTTTCTTAACCTAACATTTCCAATCCCTAAACCCCCTTTATCTTTTCTTCTAGAATCCACTTCCCACTTTACCAGATGATCCTTTTTTGAATCCCCTAATTCCCAAAGAAAACTTGTCATTATCTTTTCAATTCAATTCGCAACCTTAACAAGCAATTTGAAGGTATACAAGAAGTAGAACGGCAGATTTGCTAGTGTAAACTTGATTAGAGCGATACTACCCCCTAGTGAGATGTAGTCCCTCTTCCACTATGCTACTCTCTTTGTGAATCTTTCCAACACTAAGTACCAAAAACTTTCTGACCTTGGATTTCCCCCCAAAGGTAAGCCTAAGTACTTTAAAGGTCACACTCTTTGCCTATTTACCCCTGCTACGCAATTTTTATTCCAATTTATTCTCAAGTTGGAGACCCTTTCAAAACGCTCCACCAACAATTTCAAATTATCCATCTTCTATGGTTCTCCCTCACAAAAGAGAATTAAACCATCTGCAAATTGCAAGTGGGTGACAACTACTTCTTGCCTCCCCACTCTCCACCCTTTAATTAGATTCCTAAAGTCAGCTCTAGAGATCAGGACACTTAGGACATCCACTATTAATGTGAGAGGAAGGGGGGAGAAAGGATCCCCTTGCCTTAGTCCTCTCTTTGCAAGGAAAAAATCCCTAGTTATTCCATTTACCAGAATGGAGTAATGGCAAGTAGACGCACAACCCTTGATCCATCTACACCATCTATTTTCAAATTCTTCGTTTTTCAAAACTTCAAGCAAAAAGCCCCAATCCACCAAATCGTAAGCCTTTTACAGGTCAAATTTGCAAATCAGCACCTTCTCTCCTTGTCTTTTCTTATAACCCACACCAAGGTTCAAAATATCAATACAGCCCAATACACCAATATGGGCGTATGGGTCTGTATCTTAGCTCGCTCTACTTTTTTTTCAGTTTTTTTCTTCAAAACTTGTTCAGGGGAGTTGGTTTAAGGCTCGTCTACCCCCTAAAATAGGTGGAAGTGTGGAACCCCAAAACACCTTGTGTAGGGGTGTATCGGAGGGGCCTCAATACGATACATATCGGCCAATACATGACGAAATTTTGAACCTTGATCCACACACTCATTGGCAATAAGGCCCGATCAATAATTTGTCTCCCAAACACAAAAGCTCCTTTGTTCGAATAAATTAGGGAAGGAAGTACCTTTTTTATTATCATGGCTAAAACCTTAGAGATGACCTTATACATACTACTGATTAGGCTTATGAGCCTAAAATCCTTAGGGTGATTTACATCCACCTTTTTGAGGATCAAAGCTATAAAAGTAGCATTAACACCTGAATTGATTTTGCCTCTCCCAAAGAATTCTGAGAACACCTCCATCGAGTCACCACCTATGATATCCCAACAATCTTGGTAAAAGGCCCCCGTAAAGCCATTTGGACCCAAGGCTTTAAATCTTTCCATTGAGAACATAGCATCTTTTATTTATTGGACCTCAATTTCTTTCTAACTTATCCATCAAGTCTCTACTCCCTACTTGCCAGTCAAAATCAAGAATATCCTTACTCTACTTGGATTGTCATAAATGGTTTTAAAATGTTCCACAAAAGCTCTTGCTAGCTCTTCCTCCCCTGTAAGCACTTCTCCATTCCATTCTAGCCTCTCCATAGTATCATTCATCTTTCTACCATTTGCCATGATATGAAATGATTTAGTATTCCATCTCCCTCTTTCATTCATTTACATCTAGAGTTTTTTTGCCTCCAACTCACTTCCTCTCTTCTAATGATTGCCTCCAATTCCTTTTTTTTTAGAAAAGTTAATTGTTATATTCAAAAGGGGCAAAAAAGGGGGGGGATGTACATGAGAAGATGTACAAACAATCATCAGGATCTCACAACTATAAAATCTTCCCACTTAAGGGGGCAAACTATTAGCACTATACAAGCAATTCCTATCCACCCCAGATTTAGCTAAAAGATCTGCAAATTGAGTTCAGCTCCCTTGGAATCCATCTAAAGCCACAATGCAGAGAAGAGGTTATTTCTGAGATCTCATTGAGGAAATGACCCAACCTCCAAGGACCCTTTTCTGGGTGGGAGGCCCAATTAATAACATTTCTAGAATCCCCCTCAATGATAACAGAATTCAATCACAGAGATCTAACAGTTCTCAGACCCATCACCAAAGCTCTGATTTCAGCTTTGGAAGCATCTACAGCACCAACTGGGCCACTATAAGCCAAATCACAGAACCCTCTCTGTTTAAAATAACTCCCCCGATGCCAGCCACCAGTGGTTGATTGGGAGATGATCTACAGCCGCCATCAAACCTCAGTAAGAAATCTAGATCTGGTCTTGGAGTGCTGGAGTGTCCGGGTTGATTGTCAAAGTGGGAGGAATGTGCAATCTCTAATAAATTTCTTTCAAGATCAGAATAGTTGAAACCTTTGAACTGATCAGAAGAGAGAAGCCAGGAGAAAATGGAATAAAAGAATCTTTCTCTAATGGCCTCCATCCTTGCAAACTTGTTGTCAAAAATTCTCTTGTTATGTTCACCGCAAATACACCACATAACACAGCATGAGTTAAGGCTCTCCAAAAGGTTTTACCTCTTGAACCCATATTGCAAGAAGGCCATTCATTAAAGAAGCTCGCCACACTATTGGGAGGAGCCCATATAAAAACTAGCACCAAACATCATATCAAGGAAGTATTGCCAAAGAGAATGAGCCACCTCACAATTAATTGGTAAGTGACTAGTCGACTCACCATCCTTCATGCATATGACACAAATGTGTGGAGAGAGGTATTGAGATCCTAATCTTCTTCTTTATAAATTGTATCATGTCACAAGTGTTGATACGCTCCCAGGCCGCCTCCCAAATAAAATAAGAGAGAGAGAGAGAGAGAGAGAGAGAGACTTTGAGAGGTACCACACAAGGCCAAATTCTGTTGACCAAGAAGGCAAGAGGGGTTCCAGAAGTAAGGTGGGTGAAAAAGGATTTAGTGGAGAAAATGTCGTTGGAAGATAAAGACCATATACATTTATCAGGGAGGTGAAAAGAGAAAAATACTCCATTTGATGAGAGGAGAAGGAAGACTTCTTGGGCTTCAATATCCGTTAGGGCTTTACGGAAGTTGAAATTAAGGGACAAACCTTGGTTATATCTAACTGTGACATCAGAAGCTAGAATGTCTTTATCCAAAGTTAGGCTAAAAAGATTAGGATAGGTTACAGACAGAGATTGAGGACCCCAACAAGTATCAGTCCATAATCTGATACAATTGCCAGTTCCAATCCTAAGTCTTACAAAGGGGGAAAAAAGAGGAAAAACTTGCATAATACCTTTCCAAGGATTGGCTAGAGAATATCTGTTTGTCACATTGTTGTTGTCCCACCTGTTATTGTTCCTTTCTATTTACTTCTTATTACTGAAGCCCAGAGACTATCTTGCTCCAAGGGGAATCACAATAGCCATTTCCCTAGAAGGGCAACATTCCTTTCTACCAAATGACCAAGACTCAAACCTTCATCCCTCTTTGGTTTGCATACAAGCTCCCAATTAATTAAGTGTTTCTTCTCTTCTCCCCCTCCCTTCCAAAGGAAATCACGTTGTAACTTTTCAACATGAGATCTCACTTTAGCTAGCATCTCAAAAACAGAAAGAAAATAAATTGGCAAGCTGGAGAGAGAGTGTAGAGAACATTGATGTGGACCCCACGGCTGTGGTCCCAACTGTGTTCGTATGGCAGCACAGCATGTATTCTTTGTTAGTTATGTCAGTGTTAGTTGGTAGTTATTTCAGTTTTTGTTGTTACAGCTTGTTATTTCAGCTTTATTATTAGTTTATTTGCCATGTAAGCAATAAGGGCTATTCAGCCTTTTTACAATTAGTAAACATATAAATATTAAGAGTGGGTCGGCAGATCAGAAAATTCGACCCTCTCTCTCCTTTTTCTAAAACCCTTCGTGTGCTTCTGCTTTTCTCCCTCTTTTCTTCTTCTTTTCTCCTTCTGAAATCTTTTCTTTTACTTTCGGATTCAAGACTGATTGTAGTCTTGATCGGCATAGAGATCGGCCAGCTAGTTAGAAGGCTAATCCCTTAATTAGGGGCTATCTTATTGGTAGGCAATTAAGAATTTATTGTATTTAAACACCACCCAACCAGCTTGGATGGGCAGTGGAAGTCAAATAAAATTATGTGGTTCGTTCTCACCCTAAGAAGAGCATTATACACGTAGCTGCTGACTGGGACCTATCATTAGTATCAGAGCTACTGGTTTTCATGGCAACTAACAAGGAGAGGATCGAGAATTTGGAAGCGGGTCTTGGGGGGCTCCAAAATAGCTTCAGTCGAATGGAGGAAAGTATGGCAAACAGATTTCACCGATTGGAGGATACCATCAATAAGTTATCGGAAGTTATACTTTCTAGTAAAGGGACGGGAGTTAGCAACAATCCTGAGATATCGTCTTCAAAGGTTCGTAGCCGCATCATTGGAGAGGAGGTTCACGATAATTCAGATGAAGGTCGGCCTCTATTTGCAGCGAAACCAGTCAAAGTAGAATTTCCTCGATTTTCAGGTGAGGATCCAACGGTTTGGAGTACAAGAGCCGAACAATATTTCGATTTTCAGAGCACACCGGATTCGCAAAAGGTTCCCTTAGCCTCTTTTCATTTGGAAGGCGAGGCTAATGAATGGTGGCAATGGCTGAAATGGGTCTACAGGGAAGAGGGAAAAGTGGTGACGTGGGATAAATTTATAAAGGAATTATGGGCTCGATTTGGTCCTATTGACTCTGAGGACTTTGACGAAGCATTGTCGAAGATCAAGCAAAGGGGATCCTTACATGATTACCAGAAAAAATTTGAAAGGTTGGGCAACCGTGTTCAAGGTTGGACTCAGAAAGCTTTAGTGGGAACATTCATGGGAGGACTAAGGGCTGACATAGCAGATGGTATTCATATGTTTAAACCTCGCTACTTGAAGGACGCTATTAGCCTAGCACGAATGAGGGACGAGCAGCTAGCTCGATATCGGAAGCTTCCCAAGCCAATCAATCAGCCCTAGAACCTTGAGGACAAGGTTCCACTTAATGGGGGGGGGGGGGGGCAATGATAAGATAAGAAGGTCTGCGAGGGTGCCCAGGAAGAATCCGAGGTACATGGAGTGATGCTGGACATGTAGACGTGCTCTTGTTTCTGTTTTTTTTTTTTTTTGCTTTCGAATGGGTCAATAAATGGTTGGAGAATATCTCGGCCAAATAGTTTGTTATTTAGTTATTGTTGTTAGTTTGTTATTTTGCTATGGCATAGGGATCGGCCAGCTGGTTAGAAGGCTAATCCCTTAATTTAGGGGCTATTTTATTGGTAGGCAGTTAAGAATTTCTTGTATTTAAACACCACCCAACCAGCTTGGATGGGCAGTGGAAGTCAAATAAAATTCGGTAGGTCCCAGTCAGCAGCTAAGTGTATAATGCTCTTCTTAGGGTGAGAACGAACCACAGAATTTTATTTGACTTCCACTGCCCATCCAAGCTGGTTGGGTGGTGTTTAAATACAAGAAATTCTTAACTGCCTACCAATAAGATAGCCCCTAATTAAGGGATTAGCGTTCTAACCAACTGGCTGATCCCTATGCCATAGCAAAATAACAAACTAACAACAATAACTAAATAACAAACTATTTGGCCGAGATATTCTCCAACCAATTATTGACCCATTCGAAAGCAAAAAAAAAACAGAAACAGGAGCACGTCTGCACGTCCAGCATCACTCCATGTACCTCAGATTCTTCCTGGGTACCCTCACAGACCTTCTTAACTTATCATTAAGAATTTCTTGTATTTAAGCACCACCCAACCAGCTTGGATGGGCAGTGAAAGTCAAATAAAATTTTGTGGTTCGTTCTCACCCTAAGAAGAGCATTATACACGTAGCTACTAACGGGGACCTATCATCCCATGTAATTGGTGGTAATTTCCCTTCCATTGAAACTCCATGGACATCTTTCTCCAGTCGCAGACCACCATGCCCAAGAGCTCCAACCATTGGACTCCTAGAACCACGTCCAAACCCATTAGTGGCAATGCATAAAGAGTCAAGGTGAAGGGTATACCTTGTAGGAGAATTTTCACATTCTCGAATCTGCCCTGACATGTTAAAATCTTCCCATTAGCTACCTTCACCGAAAACGGCTTAGTGGGAACCACTGGCAACTATAAAAGCCCCGCCACCTTATCATTGATAAAATTATGAGTGGATCCACTATCTATGACAACTATCAACTCTTGCGACCCAATCTTGGCTTTAACCCTCATGGTCCGATTTGCGGCCCATCTAGTGAGAGCATGGAGGGAAATTTCGGGTGCATCATCTTCTTGGAAGTTAAAGTCGTCCTTCTTGTCCTCCTTCATATCACTCGAACCTGCTTCAAGTAACAACAATTTTGGCCCCTTGCATTTATGCCCCGGTGTAAACCTTTCATCACAATTAAAACACAAGCCACAAACTCGTCGTTTTTGCATTTCTTCCCAAGAAAGCCTCTTAGTAGGTGGAGGTTGTTTGGTTTTCACAGATGATGATACCTCAGTGACGGGCTGATTGATTGGCTTGGGAAGAGCAAGGTTTAAACATACGAATACCATCTGCTATGTCGGCCCTTAGTCCTCCCATGAATGTTCCCACTAAAGCTTTCTGAGTCCAACCTTGAACACGGTTGCCCAACCTTTCAAATTCTTTCTGGTAATCACGTAAGGATCCCATTTGCTTGATCTTCAACAATGCTTCGTTGAAATCCTTAGAGTCAATAGGACCAAATCAAGCCCATAATTCCTCTATAAATTTCTCCCACGTCACCACTTTGCCATCTTCCCTGTAGACCCGTCTCAGCCATTGCCACCATTCATTAGCCTCGCCTTCCAAATGAAAAGAGGCTAAGGGAACCTTTTGCGAATCCGGTGTGCCCTGAAAATCGAAATATTGTTCGGCTCTTGTACTCCAAACCGTTGGATCCTCACCTGAAAATCGAGGAAATTCTACTTTGACTGGTTTCGCTGCAAACAGAGGCCGACCTTCATCTGAATTATCGTGAACCTCCTCTCCAACGATGCGGCTACAAACCTTTGAAGACGATATCCCAGGATTGTTGCTAACTCCCATCCCTTTACTAGAAAGTATAACTTCCGATAACTTATTGATGGTATCCTCCAATCGGTGAAAACTGTCTGCCATACTTTCCTCCATTCGACTGAAGCTATTTTGGAGACCCCCAAGACTCGCTTCCAAATTCTCGATCCTCTCCTTGTTAGTTGCCATGAAAACCAGTAGCTCTGATACCAAGGATAGGTCCTAGTCAGCAGCTACGTGTACAATGCTCTTCTTAGAGTGAGAACAAACCACAGAATTTTATTTGACTTCCACTGCCCATCCAAGCTAGTTGAATGGTGTTTAAATACAATAAATTCTTAACTGCCTACCAATAAGATAGCCCAAAAAAAAACAGAAACAGAAGCACGTCTACACGTCCAACATCACTCCATGTACCTCGGATTCTTCCTGGACACCCTCGCAGACCTTCTTAACTTATCATGATCGACTACTGAGAGGATTTGATGAGAATGAGTCTAGCCCCTTTTGAGAGGTAGTTCCTTTTCCAAGAATCCAATCGTTTTTTGCATTTCTCAATTACAAGATCCCAAAAAGCAAGCAAAGAGGGGTTTCCTCACAAAGGCAGGCCAAGATAGTATAAAGGCCACTTCTCAATCTTGCACCCAGAATTTCTTTAAAAGTATTCATCTTTCCTTGGGTAACACGAATGCCTACAATGCTCCTCTTGGCTAAGTTGGCTCTTAAGCCCGTAACAGCCCCAAAACAATTGAGAATTTTCTTCAAATTTCTGAAATACACTACCTCACCTTCTAGAAAAAGAATTATGTCATCGACATGAATGCCTACAATGCTCTCTCTATCTACTGTGAAACCCTTTATTAAATTGCTATTTGTGGCGGACTTAAGTAGAAAGTCTAGTAAATCTGCCAACCAAAGTAAACAAAAGTGGGGATAGAGGGCAACCTTGTCTCAGCCCTCTAGAAGTCTTAAAGAAGCCTTGGGGGCTCCATTGATGAGGATTGAGAGCCAGGTAGACTGAACATGGCCTTTCATCCATCTAATCCATTTATCCCCAAATCCTTTAAGTCTTAAGATAATCCAAAGGCATTGCCAGTTCTAATCCATTTATCCCCGAACACAGCCTCCGATTCCTATTTCAATTTCCATCTTTCTTTCCTCTCTCACACCCTCAACCTTCTCTCTGCTTCACCTATATCAATTTCTTGAATCCTTTTACCAATCCACTCCTTTCTTTTTTCCCACTCTTCCAAACTCCTCTTTATTTCAAGCTTTATTCCTGGCTTTCGAAGCTTGGAATTTTTTATAGAACCTATACATTTTCCACTTGAAAGCCACCTGGTCTTCTTCCCACCATTGTTGTACTTTCTTTATAAAATCAGGATGAAGCAACCACATTTTCTCAAACCAAAATGGCCAAGGTTCCCCTCCTATGTTTTTTCTTGGAAAAGCCTAATTGGATAATGGTCTAAAATAGGTCTAGGAAGAGCCCTTACCACCAATCCCCTCCATGCAATCTCCCAATTTGAAGAGAATAAAAATCTATCTAGGTTACAACACGGGTTATTCTTAAAAATTGGACCAAGTGAAATTTGCTTGCAACATGGGCAGCTCTCTCAACTCACTGGAATCCACAAAATGCTCTTTCTCATGCTAGAAGTAAACCTATGGTTGGGGTTAATTGTTTCATTTACGAATCTGATGACACTAAAATCACCCTCCAAACACCAAGGACCACTCCATAGACCCCTTATAGCTGCCAGCTCCTCTCATAGTTCTTCCCTTTCCCTATACGTTAGTTAACGCCCATTCCAATCCATCCAACCAGCTGATATGTTAATATGTTTGTGGATTTTAATAGGTCCGTCAAGTTATAAGTTTTATGAAATAAGTTCCTGTTGATATGTTCATTCAACCAGCTGGAAGTGGAAATGTACTTACCATGGTTGACACTGACACTGGTGCCGTATTTGTTGTGGAAACAATCCTTCTGGAACTTACTCTCGAAAAATCTGCCTAATCCCACAATACCCACATCAAATTACGTTAAATAGAACTCAAATTCGCATAAAAATTATATATTTTTAGCATAAAATAAAAAACACGGATATCAATAACGCAGGTCAGCGAATAGAAAACAAATTTTGCCTCTTTAACTAAAAACGTTACAAACCAAAATCAAGATGAGCTGCAAGCAGAGAGACACGTAATCACAAGTCAAGATGCAAATAAAAGCAAGGCAGAATCGAGCTCATCTGCAAACAACAAAGCGACTAGAGAGAGAGACTACAGGTTTTAAGAAGAAACGAGTGTAAATGCAAGTGAGAGAGAGGCGATTGAAGGAGAAGAACGGAGGAGACGAAGTCACAGGCACTACTACCCTCGCCATGTCTTTGTTTATTCGAGCCCCTCCCTACTCCCACGGGCCACAGACCAGAGTCCCACTTTCTACGAAGAAATCGTTTCCCTCCCTTCTCTCTCTCTCTCTCTCTCTGCTACAGTGCTACTCTCGCGGCCTAGCTTGGGGCTACAGTCAAGTTCGCTTGTATCGGATCGGATGTGCTTAAACCCGAGTCAGACCCGAAATTTGATCAGCATATTCGAAGTTTAATCTGATCGAGATTTTCGGATCTGGGTTTTATCCGATCCCATGCTTTTTTTAGAAGGCTTTTCTGATAAGCACTTCTTAACAATGCACATGAAAACTGCTCGGTAAGGTGTTTTTTTTATGCTTTTTTTTTATAATGAAAAAAACACTTATTTCACAACATTGCTAGTGTAAGCTAGCAGGAATAAGGATATCAAGGAATCATCGCAATTTTTACCCTGTTTGGCAGATACCCGCCCCATTGGAGATGGTTTTTTCTCTTAAAAAACGGATTTTGGGGTGGGGGCAGGTTTTAGGATTTCACATGTCATATGGGTACGGGTAGGACACTTATATTAGGCTAAACTCAACCCACATATTGTTCCAAGACATATAAATATTCAGTGTTGAATGTAATAATATTTTGAATTTAATGTGAAATATAATTGATAGCTTGTATTTTTTTACATATTTAATCAAATCAATGTTTTATAAAGCTAAAGGCATAGTTAAAGGGTAATGGCCAAAAAAAGTGAGCATAAGCATCAAAGTTTAAGAAAAAATATTTAATATTTATAAATTGATGAAATTAGCATATAATATGCCAAATAAAATGATAGAAAGTATACATATCCATAAACTATAAGTTTATAAGCAATACGATTTTGGCATTTAATCATTAAATAAAATAATAACTATCAACTAACACTTATAAACATTTTATATTTTATATAAAAACCTAATTTAGAAGAAAGAAAACAACTTAATAACTTAATTGATCTAATCTATTATTATTGTTGTTGTTGTTGTTGTTGTTGCTATTGTTGTTGTTAAAGAGGAAAAAATATCCATTAGTAGAAGAAATGAGCAAAATAACAAATTTGGGGCGTTACATTTAGAATAATAAGAAAGATGTCACTTTTATTCAAAAGAAACTAGGAACTTGACTAGCACTTTTTGCAATGAATTCTCTTAAAACACTAAGAAAAACTAATAGAATTTGATTTATCTTATTGGTTTTTCTTTTTTTTATTTGGCCTATGATTATTGAAGTGTTTTTTTTATATGTTTTTAATTAAAAAAAATATGTATTTTTTTGCATTAAATCACTAAGTAGCCGTTGATACTTGAGGCTTGAGGCTTATGCCTCATTTCAACAAAGGATTAAGCTTCACATCAAAGTTGTGAGGCTTAAGCCTTGATGCAAAATTTGTGTGCCTCGCCTCAAGGCTTAAGCCTTTTAAAACAATGAATCAAATAATTGGAATATCTTTATGTTTGTCCATGCTATTTTATTTGCTTATTCCTTAGATATAATAGGAAATAATACCTAGATGCAAATTCTAGACCCAACCTAACAATCTGACCCACCTCATCCTCATATGTGGGGAGGGTTTTGCATTTTCATCTGCAGGGAGGATTCTAGAAATCCAACCCATTATGGGTTTTGGAGGATACGGGTTGGGAGGTCAAGGGAAACAAATAGGATCTACAATTTACAAAACTCTCCCTATAACTGCCCCATTTCCATCCCTATATGGATTTGAACAATGGAAGGTTTGGGAAAATAACTAAGCCCCAAGGTAAAGACAGTGTAACACTAGTGAATTGTAAGGAGCCTACTTAAGGAATGAATGTTTGAATACTCTATTTGTTCATTTGTTTATAAGAGCGGGGAGGTAGGCTGCGTTTGACCATTTTCAACCATAACCAACATCTAGGGAATAAATCACAGCTTTCTTCTCTCCTAAAGACACGTGTCCACGAGGGCCACAAGGCCATTAGAGAATGAACTTAGGGCTCTCTTGAGAATCGATTCACATTAGTACAACCATGTGTGGTTTCCTCGAGGCAACGATCATGTGTCTAACAATCACAAAGCAGCACCTGAGTACGAAGGCTTTAATATGGTCATGCAAGGTTGTGATGTGTTCACGAAAATTTGTCTCATAAGGCATTTCCTCATAGCTTAGCGAGGATTTCCTCCCAAATTCCATTTAGCCTTACGAGGTTATATTACCTTGTCCATCTCGTTCTACAAGACAACCCCGCCCCATCGTGAGTGATTTCCTACAAGGTCATCCTATTATCGTGTTAATATTTATTTGAGGGCTCAATTTAATTGTTTAGATTCGACCTTGTTATGTGTTTTAAGAGGGACTTTTACTTGTTGACCCTTGAATAGATACCATTAGGGGTGCAAGTCGGGCGAGTTGGGACAGGTTTATAATCAACCCAGGCCTGACCCTAAAACTTAGGCTTAAGGCCTAAGCCCGAGGTCAAGCCCAGTTTTCCTAATCCAAGCCCAACCTGAGTTGGGCGAGTTTCTAATTTGATGCACCTGAGTTGGGCTCGGGCTCGAGTTGGTCAATGAACCCACTCTAAAATAATACATATATAAATGTATTTATGCAAATACATATACATATATTTATGTATATATGTAAATATGTATGCAACAATTAGATATATATGCATATGTATGTATAAATGTATATAGTTGGCTCAGGCTCAGGCCGAGTTTGAGCTACTTAAGGGCTAGTCCCAAGCCCCACCCGAAAAATAAAAAAGCCTAACTTCTTGAGCCTGAGCCCAACCTGAGGACTGAAAATCCAAGCCCAACCTGTGTAAAATTTCAGGTTGGGCGAGTTTCGGCTCGGGCCCAACCTGCCCAAGTTGCACCCCTATCCACCATCACAATTTAGCTTACCTACTTAACAATGGGCGATGCCCATTATTAAGCAAAAATAGGGCCAATAATTTTGACTATTATCCACATTAGCCATTGTTTTGGGAATGAAATGAAGCAATTAAAGTTTCCACAATTAACTTTTTTGACAAAATTTTTAATGAGGGTTAGGCCCCAAAAATTTTAAAGAGACATTCAAAAGATTTGGCCCCTAAATATATAAACAAATTTTAAAAGACAAGCCTCCTAAAAGTGTGAAGAGATTTTTTAAAAGATTAGCCCTAAAATATCCACTTAGCCCCCAAATATCTCAAGAATTTTCAAAATATTATCCCCAAAATTCCGAAGAAATTTTCAAAAGATTAGCTCCCAAATTTTTTAAAAAAATATAACCCCCATATATCTAAAGGATTTTATAAGAATTAATCCCCAAATGCTTGAAGAATTTTCAAGAAAAAAATAACTACCTCAACATCTAGTAGGTATGATTCCTTATATCACGAGGTTGGTATTGTAAGGCTAAATTGGCTTGAGACTATTTTAGTATTTTACAAGGTTGAGAGGTTTAAGTGGGGGACTATTGTGAGGTTGTGAGTTTAAGACTATTAATTATTGAAATGTTAGGGATCAAATGCAGGGTTTTGAGTGCAAGGTCAAGCTTCATTGTTGTTTTAAGGAAGCTTGTCTATTTTTCAAAGTGTTGTAAATGTATGTCACATGTAAGTGGATGTTAAATACAATTATTTCAGTAAGTTTTTAAATATCGACATAGGTCAATATGCCAGTTGGGGTGTATTTGCCCACATTGTTGTATGCCTTTATGTTTTCTTTTTCCAAACTGGTTTAGGGGGTCATTTAAGGCCCATGTACACACTGAACCAGGTCAAACCCCGAAACACCTACTATAGGGGTGTATCAAGGGGTCATTGATAGTCTCATACGATATGTATCGACTGACATGCCTCATATTTCCTCCACAATCATGGTGCACCCGTGAAATTTCTAATGCTCTAAACCCTTATATCCATTATCTTCTTTTAAGTATCAATGTTGGCCCTAATGCCAAGCTCCCTTTTGACTTTGTTCCTCCAAACTCCATTGCTAGTTTCCCCAACCTCATGATATCAAGGCCTGACTCTATTTTAATCACTTAGCACTCATATGAGAGTTGTTGCAAAAAATTTGGAGATTGGTGTGGATTTATATTGGCACACCATATTTTTGTGGGGAGGCTTCAGAATACTAGGCTTCTATAGGTTGTTGATAATATGTTTGCCTCTTGGAGCAACAAGAAGGTGGGGTTTATGAATGTATTGGTTTCTTGATAGTCTTATCACAACCACACTTTTATCACTAGTCGGGGGAGTTTTTATTACATTAGAGGATGTTTGTAATCTTACCAGCCTCCCTAGTACCAGTCATACCTATCCAACATCCAATCCTACTTAAAATATCACATCAAGGCTGTTTATGATCCCATTATGCATGAAGATGAGAAGTTGAAGGGAAGTATGTATCATACTAGTTGTCATAGGAAGTTGTCTTTTACTAGTTGGACAAACCATTTCTTCAAGAACGCCCAAAAATTCAATATTGTCAGGGATGTTTCCTTTCCCATTTTGTTTTGATTATTCTTTCAAAGTTTATTTTTCTTGGTTCTATGGAAGATGATGTCATGTATAATCTCTATCAGATTGTTGTAGCCATAGCCTATAGTGAATCTTTTCCACCATTTTGTTTTGATTATTCTTTCAAAGTTTATTTTTCTTGGTTCTATAGAAGATGATGTCATGTGTAATCTCTATCAGATTGTTGTAGCCATAGCCTATAGTGAATCTTTTCCACCATTTTGTTTTTTTTTGTTAATAATGTGGTTGTTGATTTTACAATTTCGGATTTTCATGGTTCTTCTTCATGTTATGTAAAAATCTGTTGTATGTTTATATACATATGTGAATACTTTCCTCGAGCTAGAACATGTACCCATCATTTTCTAGTGAGCATGTGGGATTTCTCCATCACTTGAGTCAAGGGCTAGAATATCATAGTGAACACGTACCATAGTTAATGTCATAGGGTAAATTGTGAAAAATAATAAACTATTCACTGTCGAGGCTCTATTGAAGTTGAATGATAACTATTCATCATTTGTTTCCCACCTGTATAGGATTGTTGTGGCATGATGTAATCCAATAAGTTTTGGTGTTGAATTGGCTAAGGATACTGAATACATTTAAATGAGTAAGGAGGCTGCCAATTTTGAGATTGTCGTGCTTGGTCTTGAAATGCTACCTCTAGTTTCTCATGAAGATTTTGAAGTTGCAATGCAAACTACCATTTTAAAGTTGAAAAAAGCTTTTCCCATACTTTCCCCATCTCAAAGTTGCAATGTGGATTACCATCTTGTTTTTTACAATTTTAAAGTGTACCAGGTGGTAGAATGACAAAAGTTAACTTCAACCCATTCTAATGGGGCAATTGTTCTCCAACTGGTTAGAATTCCTTATAGCAAGAAAGAAAAGAAAATGATGATGGAGGTTTCATAGGAAAGCAAGAAAATAAGCTTCACGCAAGAAGACACTAGGAAAGTGATAATTTTTTAAGATGAGGCCAAGAACTTAATGGGAGAGTAGAACCAAGATTTTAAATATAGGTAAGGGCTGATATGCCGATTGGGGCATATCAATTTATTTTTTTCAAACCAATTCAATGATCACCTTAAGGTTTGTTTACCCTTTGAAGTAGGCCAAACCTTGAAACACTTACTATAGGGGTGTATTGGGGGGTCACTGATATGATACATATCAACCAATATACCACAATATGTTATGAAATATTAATCATTAAGCATAACTCTCTTAGGGTCCAAGGTGAAGTTTCCTCTTTAATCAGTGTTGTGAGGCCAATAGGGACAAGGCCTGTGGAAAAAAAAGGCATTAACATTCAAGGAGGTGCCCTATTGCTATTATTGCACTCACTTTTATTGTTTATAATAAGAGGGAAGGGGACCATTGTAGTTAAGTCAAATGTTCAAAGAACCGTATTGGGCATATAAATGAAAAATGGAGAGATTCATGGATAAGTGGTTCAGCTATGGTCAAACTATAGGCCATATTGTGATGATATAGTGTATACATTTATATTTATATTTATAGGTCATATAAATAAAACATATAATATAGTATACAAATTTTATTATAATTACATGTGATGGATAAATAGTTTGCTTTAAGTTTTTAAAATGAATGACCAATGTTCAAGTCTCTTAACTCACATTTATTTAAATACACGTGTATCAAATAATGAGTATGTTAAACGAGTATAAATAAATGAAAATAAAGATACAAGTTAATGGTTACAAGAAAATACATATAAGTAAAGGGTATTGGTTCAAGTATTGTCATCACATTTTGAAGTTTTTATTGATGTTATGACTCAAGCAATTCCTAAAATCGGGATCAGTTCATTGGTTTTTTAATTAATTTGGCTAGTCAATTAATTTTTTTATGAACCATGGTTTTCAATATATGACCAAACTGGCCAAAGGGCCAAGTCACAGTCTATCCAATCCATTCGGCCAGTCCAGCCCAAATTTCTAAACAATGGATAAATTTGTTCCGCACTTGAAAAAGGTGAATTATTAGGTGTTCTTCTAGTAAAATTGACTTTGCTTCGAAGTGGCATGCTATGACTGTTAGCAGATCCTCTCAACCTAAGGTATTTACTTCAATGTCTGTATTATTTCTCTTAGTTGTTTAGATATTCTTATGCGAGGCTCAATAAATGTCCTCTTCTATATGTTGTAGGTTAAGATGGTTGAATCCAAAGTTTTTATCATAGAGAACACGTTGTCTTTTTTTTTTTTTTGCAAGTTCTATGCTCGAGAATCTTGTGGAGATCGTTGCACAGAAAAAAATCCATATGATATAGATGTTGGGGGTTTTTGTGTTTTATTTGAATGATATTTTGTTATTTCATTCTAATTATATGTTTGTTGTTGTCAAACTAAGGAGAAGATAGGGGAACTTAATAGTCAGCTCTGTAATGTTATTGTTGTTGGCAATGTGGTGCTTGTAGTTCCTATAGGATTGCCTACTAAAAGTATGACTGATGATCCAACAATGTCTCCTTGTAAGACTGTGAATCCCATTTTGTGGTTGACTTGAAGCAAGCCAACAAGGTTGTAAATCAATCTTTGAACTACGATGTTGTTCGTGCTTTACCTTCTATTGGTGAAGCTATTTTTAGTGGTGGTGATGAGGTTGTCAAGAATGTGTATACGAATGTGACTCTTTCTTTAAGCAATTGGTATAGACTCACCTCTTATTGATTTCTCAAATTATAATAAAGCTCTAAGAGATGTACAAGAATTTATGGCAACTTTGGCTCATGGTGTCAATGTATCATTGATCTAAAAGAAAATGATAAGGAAATTTTTTGTTGAGGCCGAGTTGTTCATATAGTGTAGTTAAAAGGTTATAAGCTTTGTTAAGGGTTAGGTAGGTTGCTACAAGGCATAAGTGAGCCCCTCACTCTTGAGATGAGAGTATATGAAGTATATGGGGATAACACTTGTCTTGGTTTTCTAGCCATGGATGAATTTGAGTTAGGGCGCATTTTAAGAATACTAGAGTTGTAGCATATGGTTTGAGCACCCCTTCTTCCTTTAGACTAAATGAGTATTTTCTGCATGTAGGTGGGAACAAGGCCAATGAACTTACAAGCAAGGTGGAATCTTAATTGGTGATTGAGGGTTGGGAGTTGCGGGCTCACACTCTAAGCATGCACAAGAGAGGGGAGATGTTATTAGATCCTATGCCAATGATGTACGAGATGAAGTAAAAGAGGGAGGTCCTACCAATGTAGGGTTGCCAACGAATCGGCTATGGGTCATGACAAGCTAGAACTAGAACCGATCCAGACCCATTAGGGTATGTAATTTTTAGACCCATAACAAACCAATCGTTTCTTGGAACATTCGGGCCTGACCCAATGGACCAAATTATAATATATATGTTTAATATATTAAATATTATATATATTATATGTATATGGTTTTGAACTGATAATAATCGGGACACTATATCATGACACAGAACTGACTTGTCAATTCTAGAATCATATAATTATAACCAAGTCAATCGGTTCAGGTCCATCGGGGTCGTCAAGTCAGACCGACCCATTGACAATCCTATACTCAGGGGCAAAGCTAGGCTCCCAGGGGAGTCATGGCCCCTCCTATGGTCCCAAAAAAAAAACCCACTTGTAATGCACTTTCTTTCCCCTTTTCCCTTAGTCCCCACCCTAATTGTTCCCCCCCCCCCTATGGCCCATCAATATTTATTTCCCCCCACCCCAAATCCACTTTAGGTTTTGGCCAAAAATTATTGCTTTGCCCCTGGTCCTACTGACACTATATATATTGGGTCTTCCATAGATAGAATTGAGAATAAAGCTTACTTGAGTGATAAGGCTACTGATGTAGAAAATAAAGTCATTGTGATGGATGTACAAAATAATGTCCCATGCATTGACTGGCACAAGGGCAAATAGCTAGGCTATTGGGAAATGAAATTATTGGATGCAATATTGCTGGTCATGATGAGGGTAATAAGGGCAAGGTTTCTAATAATACAAATATTGTAGATGGTGAGGTCATAGAGGCAAAAACTACCATAAAAGATCTAGATATTGAGTCGGTGTTTGAGGTTTTCGAAAATAAGGTAAATGACCATGTCAATGTTATTGACATCTTGGATTCTTTTTTCATTTAGGTTGTGTTTGGTTTGAAGGAAAATGTAGGGAAAGGAAAGGAAAGGAAAGGTACGGAGACCTTTACAAATCTTGTATTGGTTTCCCTATCTTTCCATTCCTTTCCCCTACCTTTTCCTTCAAACCAAACATAGCTTTAAGGTTGGTGTTAGAGATTCTTTTCTTATTGAGGTCGTTTATGACATAGTGGCTCTTGACAGTTGAAAACCCCTGGCTATTATGCCCAAGACTATTAATGTTACAGATGAGGTCTTCCAAGAAAATTATGTTGCTCATTTGGTGTTGGAAAGGTTGGAAAAGCTGCAAGGCCAGTGCACTAAATAGGGGATGGATGTGATGGAGGTTCCATTGAAAGATTGTGGTGATGTTTATCATGAATAATTCTATTGCAATTATTCTATTCATTGCAATTTCGTGGCTAAAGTGAATAAACTTTTAGGGTTGAAGATCCACCCTTGTGTTAAAATTGGTAAACTGACGATGAGTATAGTTTGCTAGGGATGACAATTTTTAACATACTTGGTGGATACCCACCTTGACACACTTATTATTATTACTGTTGTTGTTGTTAATAATAATAATATTATTATTATTATTATTATTATTTTGCTTGAAGGACAAGTTTTGGGTGGGGCAAGTTCTATGATTCTACAACCTATAAAGATACAAGTAGGGTACAGTTAAGGGTGTTCAAATTCGGTTGATAACCAAAAAATTGAATCGAAACAAACCAAATAAACTAGTTCAATTCAATTAATTCAGGCATTGGTTCGGTTTGGGTTTTTTTTTTAATTAGTTATCAATTTTGATTTAGTTTGGTTGGGATTTTCAACTAAACTAAACTGAACAAAAAATCAAACTAATGCTTTTATTTAATTAAGTATATTAAATATTAAATATTTCATTTAGTACTTTATACTAACTAATTATTATCTTTCCCAATGACCAATTTGACAATTCTCCCTTGGGCTTTAGCCCATTCTAACTTTTAATTAATAATAGTTAATTAAAACCTAAATTAATTATTAATTGTTCATTAATCTTTAATATTGTTTGTGAATAATGGCCAATTCAACAATTGGGCTTTGGGGCCATTTTAACTTTTAATTTATAATTATTATATTAATTATTGAATGCTTATCATTTATGTGGAATTAGGGCCCAACCGAACCAAAATGAACTAAATTCGGTTAGGGTCAGTTCAGTTTTAAGCTCTTGTTTAGTTCGATTCAATTGGAGAAAATGGTAAAACTAAATAGTCGGTTAAGTCCTTAATTCTAACCGAACTGAGTGATTGTACACCCCTAGGTATGGTATTAGACTAAACCCAACCTACATATTGTTGGAGAGCATGCAAACTTTATGTATTAGATGTTGAATTTTATTGTAAAATTTGTTGTTTAATGTGTTTTTTACACATCTTAGTCAAATAATTGTAAAATTTGTTGTTTGTTTGTTTTATTTTACTTATTTATTGCTTATATATAACAAAAAATAATAGCAAATTATATGTGGGTTCTAACCCAACCTGTCCCTACCCTTGAATGTGAGGAGGGTTTTGCATGTTCATGTGTAGAGAGGGTTTGGATTCTCAAAATCCAACCCACTATGGGTTTTAGGCGGGTATGGATTGGGAGGTTTAAGGAAGTGGATAAGATCTAAAATTTACAAAACCCTCCCTGAATCTACCCCATTGCCATCCCTAGTTTGCTTAGCACTTTGCCATTAAGGCTATCTATACCCGCTCTACATGTTAGGCATTAAAGGAATATTGCATGATATGGTGGCTAATTGCCTAATTATAATAGTTTGTTTGCACCAGACTTCTTTGTTGATATGGTGGCTCATTAAGTGACAAGAGGCTTAGAGCATAAGTGAAGCCATAAATCATCTTCTAGAGGTCTTGATGAAATAGTTTGAAGCCTTGTCTACGAAAAATGCCTCTGATTATGGTGGTGGAGGTTGGGGTGATCCTTGATGTGACCAATATGTTGGGCACAAAGCATGATATATTTGAAAAGCATTACAAGAGCCTTCAATGATCAAAGTTGGAGTGACCTCATCTATTTTTGTATAGATATTTTATAAATTGTATATGTGAATGTCATAATTTATTCTCCTATAAATTGTACGAAGAAGTATGGATACACCCGATGCAGAATTATGAATTCCAGCCCCCCTACTACTAGCCCTCTCCCCCCCTATAAACCACATCCTGCCCATGGATTTGGCATCAATTCACGGTCAAGATGCATTCCTCCTGTACTATGGGGCTATAAAATTTTGTTCTAGGCCAATTGGTCATTCTCCCTATATTGTATTTGTATTATCATATGTAACTATATTGTAACTCTTTTATTGTGAAGGTGTGCGTGTTTCTCTTATTATAAGGTCATTTCATGCGACAAGGTTTGTGTGTAATGGTTTTAATTCTAACAAAATGATACAATTTTGCTAAAGTTACAAAATCTATGACATTGTAGGGTCTATTTAGGTGATTGTTTTGTCTGAGTTCACCATATCATCGGATCACGAGGTTGTGTTAACAAGGTCACCTATGAACAGGGCCTCTAGGAATGAGGTTTGTGTATGATGCATGTGGCTCTTAAAACTTTAATGGTTATAGTAAATTTATGTGTGCAAGGCCATGAGGTTTTCTGGACTTTAACTTTTATAATAGAGTTGGGCTATATGTGCATGACCACAACGTTTTTCAAATCAATTATTCTTTGACTGGTAGGCATGTATGAGTGTTGTATTGCTTTTATACTTGATTTAAGTGTTTGCTTGGAGCATTGAACTTTTTCATCATCTTTTGGTATGAAACTTTGATATGATTTTTCGAATTGGATATTATTTTGAGTAATAGGCATTAATTGCATTGGTGTGAAACTTGCAGAGCTGCACTTGTGTGAGGCACGAAGCCTTTGTACTATAGAGTCAGAGCTCATGAGGGCACATGGTCTTTTGGTATTGAGCATTTGTATTGTAGAGTTTGAATTTATTAGGGTGTAAGGCCTTGCAAAGTGCAATGAGAAGATCGTCGGTGATTGTATGGACGTGATCAACACAAGGAATATAAGTATCAATAGCAAGAGGCATGCATGTATTTGCATTTGGTGAATTTGAAACTTTAAAGGGATTAGATGGAAGTGGCATCAAAATCAAGCCTCCTATGCTAACATCTAAAAAAAAGTGGAGCAATACACAACAAAATAAACACAAAAACAAGAGTTAGAGCATTTGAAGCCAATAATGGAGAGGATGAAGTAGGAACATGACACATAGGAGCAAGACACTTATCCCTAAAACATTCCCCTTGAGAAAATAATAGTAGAGAAAAAATGATTGGATTCAAATATAGTAGCATTCATGGTAACATACCGACTATTTGACATTGGATCATAACAATAATGCCCCTTTTTGTTTTGGAGTGTACCCCAAAAAGACACATTTATTGGATTTAGGATCAAGATTAACATTGCAAGGACCAAGTATGTGAACAAAATATACACCCCCAAACTCTTAAATGATTATAAAGTAACTTACCATCATAAAAGAGAATGACAAATGGTGTTTTAAACCTAAAATAAAGACATGTCGCTAATTAGGTGCACAACATCACGACAAAAATGAATTGGAAATTAAGCATATATCATGATATTCTTAGCCACCCCAAGAATATGTTGATTATTTCTTTATGCTACTCCATTTTATTGAAGAGAATATCACCACTATGATGAACAAACATATAATCCAATGGATAATTTGCTAAATCTTTCCTAAAACAATATTTGGCATTGTCTTTCTTGTTTAACTTTAAGTTTTACTCCTAGTGGAGGGGAATTGTTCTCTTTGGCATTATTTGATCTAAATAACTCAGATTTCATTCTAAACCGTGCAAGAATCATCTAATGAAACTGTTAAATTAAAGAATGCATTTCATCGTGTCAACGCAACAAATAAAACCAAGAGAATCATGTGTAATCATCTATAAACAAAAGGAAATATCGACATCCACCCATGAAGGGAATAAAGTAGGGCCCCAATTATCAATATGAACATTGTCAATAGTTGAAACACTTTTTTATTAATTAAAGAAAATGAATGTCTACAATGTTTTACGAATTAACAACTTTCACACTCCATATCAAACATCTCGAGTGACTTAAACAACTTATGAAACAAAAAATGAAGATAACCAAAAGAAAAATACCATAAATAATTATGCCATAGCACAACCTAACTCACAATTTTTTCGTATGCATTACTATTGATGCTCACATAGTAATTTTGATAATTTGGAAGTGTATCCAAAAGGTAAATTCCATTCACCCCACTACCACTTCCGATCGTCCTCATTGTCCCCATATCCTAAAAAACACAATAATTAAAAATAAAGGTAAACAATGACCCTCTTTGTCTCTTTCTCTCTCTCTTTTTTTTTTTGTTTGGTGTCAGCTTGGCAACACAAAGGCAAATCTAATTAAATATTAACTTCATTTATTTTACTATATTTTATAGTATATTTACAAAATATGATGGCATTCTCTCTCATAAACTTGTTAATATATTTTAATACTTATTTTTTTTGGAAAACCATCTCATGATACCTTTTTTTTTGAAGGATAAAACAAACTATATTACTCAGGAGAACAAAATACATAGTTTTGTATAGAGGGAAGAAAATAAGGATAATGAGATAATAAAATATGTTCCTCCAAAATGTGTTTACTCCATTTTGCTAGTTCATGTGCAAGAACATTATATTTTCCGTTGATAGCTGCAAATTTGAGATAATTAAAGAAAGAAAGAAGGTTGGTAGTTGATATGAGAAGTCCTAGAGTATTCCAATGTAAATAAGACCTATGCTCGAGTGCATTAACAACCATTTGAGGATCTGAGCAAATTAACATATTGGATTTCTCAATTTGGTGAGCATGAGATATTCCTTGGAATATTGCAAAAGGTCATGCTTCTTCTACTGATGTCAAACATTTTCTTCCTCCTACAACTTGTAGACACTCCAATTGAGTATTTAGAACAATAACTCCTTAAGAGAAATATGATTGAGTAATTTTTTCTGCATCTGTAAAGATGATACAATCAGTATTAAGATTAATATGTAAACATAATTGTGGAGGAAATATTCGATTTGGAGTAGAATTTGTTGAATTATCCAATATTCAATTTGATTAAAGATAAAATTAGTTTTCCAAATAATCCAAATAATGGAGAGACCATAATCCTTAAAAACTCTTTTCATTTTTCGCAAACCAAATATAGTATAAAGCAATGGCATACCGACTCAGAATTTTCCAAAAATCATATTTATTGGGATTTTTTGTTCAATATCAATTATGCATTCAATCCAGTTAAGATAAGAAGAAGTGTTTAAAATAATGTTACAGGGAGAAGCAAAAGTATAGATTGAGGAAAAGAACATTCTAGGAGCAAGTGATTGATGGATTTTGGATTGGTTTGACAAAAGACACAAGTTTGATATTGATCTTGATTGAGTTTTAATTTTGAATGGAAGATAATTACTTATGACATGCCGTACTAAGAGTTGATACCAAGGGGGGCATGAAAGGTGCCATATCCATTTAATACAGAACTTTAACAACATCAAATAAATATTGGATTAAGGGGGCATTCCAATCATCATTTTGTATAAGATCAGTAAAAGTATAATTTAGGATCTCTACAATAATAGGACAATGGATCATTTGAAAAGAGTTATTATGTTGGATCTAATGTACTCGAGAAATTGGACTGGTGAAGTTTACTGAAACAATGAAACCAACCTCATGAAAAAGGGTTTGAATTTTATGATCAGTGGATTTCCAAAAATAAGAACTGATTTGTGGAATGGGTTGAGGAAAAAAATCATTCAAATAGAGATATTTAGATTTTTCAAATCTGAATCCAGCATTTATGTTGTTCATTAAGGTAACGCCAAGCAAGCTTTTTGAGAAAAACTAGGTTAATTAATTTTATTTCTCTGAATCCTAGTCCACCATGAGTTTTAGTTAATGTTAGTTTAGTTTAGGAACACTAGTGATAAGGATGAGGATTGTAATTGGATCTTTTTTTCCACCATAAATTTTTAACAATACGATCCATGGCATAAATGGTTTTTTGAGGTAGTTGTGCTACTATGATCATGAATGGAATGAAGCACATATTGAATAAGAATTCTTTTACCTGCTTGACTAGTGGATGAAGATTTCCAAGCATTATGTTTATTTCTAAGATTATCCAGAAGGAAAGAGAGTTGATTGTGTTTATTTATACCCCAAATTAAAGGAAGCCCTAAGTATTTAGAATTATCATGGAGGTTTTTCATTTGAAGTTGTCTCCTAATCATTCTTTGGTGACAAGGATGAGTGCTTTTGCTAAAATAGATTTCTGATTGTTCCAAATTAATTAATTGTCATGAACTTTGTTGGAAGTTATCAAGGATAATTTTGAGATTATCTAACTCCTCTTGATGACTTATCATAAATAAAAGAATATCATCAACAAAAAGGAGGTGACAAATAGAGGGAGCTCTAGAGGAAATTTGTATTCCTTGAAGCTGACTTTCATGTTCAACTTTTTGGATCATTCGAGTTAGACATTCCATGGCCAGAATCATCACATGATACTTGACTCTCCCCATCCCTCTCATAAAAAAATTTAATATCTCTTACATTTTTTTTTTCTGAAGATTGACCATCTACTACATGTACTTGATCTCTCTCTCTCCTCCCATACAAAATTTAAAATACTCATTTTTTTCTCAAAAACCATTTTAATTTTAATATGGAACCCTTTATATGTTTAAGGCAAAATGACTTTATACTTTAATGTGTTTTGTGAGATTACTACTACATCTAAAATGATCATTTTAATAACTTCCGTGTGATTTTACTAGTCTTAGTTTATAAGATGTAATTATTTAAATCTTGACCATTAACTTTTTAATTTATTTGCAATTAGGTAGGTTTAGGGCAAGGGTCATATTCCCTATTCCCCTCCCTAACTTTGAAACAAATCCCCATCCTCAACCACAATCCTTATCGGCGATAAAAGCTACCCTCCATCCTTGATACATAGCAAAGACAAGTTCTCCATTAGGGACCCAAATACATTAAACTTATTAATTATTTTCTTTTGTTGGAAAATATATTTGCTTAAAATAAAAGAAAATTTTCCTATCTCCATCCTCAGCCTCACAGGGTTGGGGAAGTCGGGGTGAAAAAGTGACATTCTTAAGTGCAATAAAGATGAGTAATGTTCAACACACATAAAATATTGTAATTACCAAAACCACCCCTTATTATTACGACCATAAATAAAATAATTTTATATGAAAATAGATTATATACAAAATTACAAAAATGAAACAACTTCAACACATTTCTAATAATTATATATTCATTATATTAGATAAAAGTGAACGCAATAATCGAGAGTTATTAGCTAAAAATAGAAAACGAAAAAGAATAAATATATGTATTTAGAAAATGACAACTTAATTAACTATTATTTATCAAATAAAAATTTAGTTAGTTGAACTTAGATTACTTTCTCTATCGAAAACATTAATATAAACAGAAGTAACGTAGATGATTTTTTGGATAAATTTATTATAATTGTTATTTTTTTATTGTGCATCATAACATTACTTTTGATATTTCCTCTATTTTTTATTTTTTTTGCCTATATCTCAATTTTCAGGGTTTTATTGCCCGTGCTACTATGCTAGTTCTATTTCTAATCTCTAATGCTATATTTGGTTGCAATGCGAATTTATTTGTATTGATGCAAAACGGTGATAGTGCAAATGATTTTGGTACAAGTTACGTTTTTTTGTTTTGTGGTACAAATGATGATAGTTCAAAGTTTATTTTATTTTGTTTTGTGGTACAAATGAAGTAAAATAAGTCCTGAATAATAAAATGAAAACCAAAACAAAATTAAACTAGAATTTGCATTCTCAAGCATTTATAGTAGAGCAAATAAAATTGCACTGCAACCAATCATAGGCTAAAAGATTTTACTTGATTGCACTGCAATTCTATTTGCACTAATACAAACACATGGGATTGTATATGAAAAGAATACGAATTCTGGTTTAATTTTATTTTGGGTTTTACACTTTTACTTTACTCCACCTCAGGTTTCTTCTTACTTCATTTGCTCAGCAATCAAACAAAATAAGGTAAAAGTTGAAACAAAAATAAGTAAAAAATTGCACACAAATTAATCGCACTACCACAAATTTACATCAGTGGCCAAACCGCTGTACATATTTGTACTTGTATTCTTCCCAAACCGAGTACTTCTCCGCGGACAGATCTTCCACAGTTCAAATGCCTCTCTCCAACCCCCGCTGAGGCGCTGAACATTTAAAAAGCTTTCAAACGCGCTCCTTTAATTTGTCTTGCGTGTCTATCTCCCATTGGATCACGTCACCTTTGATAATCTCCACTAACCTGAAAAAACCAACCGAATCATCACATACTCCTAATAGTATTGTAGATACTTCAACTCAACAATCTCGTCCGTCCGATCACAGATCTTGGACATCTAGATCGAATACATAGTGGGCGTAGAAATACCGTATAGTGTATGCTTATACGTTACCGATTACCAAAACCGAGTTTTCTCTCTCTCATTCGTATCGCGTTGTTGCTATTTTTCCTCTTCTTCTCTGAGAAATGAAAACCCTATTATAGGTATTTGTTGTTTCTCTTTCCGTGTCCCTGGTTTTGCTTCGAATTCAGCTTTCATGGCGACGGCGGCGGGAGGGGCTTACGAAGGAGGAGCAGGTGGCAAATTCCGGAAGAGGCCGTTCCGAAGAGCGCCGACGACACCTTACGACCGGCCGGCGACGGCTATCCGGAACCCTGTTGAAGCAAGGAGGAACGGGTGGATTTCGAAGCTTGTCGATCCAGCTTCGAGGATAATCACGAAAAGCGCCCAGTTGTTATTCTCGTCTGTGTTTCGCAAGGGTCTTCCTGCTCCGCCGCCCGGTACAGGTTCGATTCTCTATGCATTTGTCTAATCACTTGCTTCGCGTTGTTTGGCTCTTCTAGTTTTGCAAGCCATTGTGTTTTGAAGCTTGTCATTGGGGAGTTTTGGGGTTCTCGTAATTTTAGGGTTTTGGTGTTTTGTTTTAAGGCTTCTATAATTGGGCGATTGGGCACGGGAGATTTGGGTGAAATTCGTCGTCGTTAATGTTTGTTAGCAATCAAGTGAATATAATAATTGGCTTCTATGGAAAGGCGTCGCTTTTTCTTTTTTGCCAGAGATCGATTGGGAATGACGAAGTAGAGTTTGTGTCTGAAGTTGAAGTGGATGGTTTTTTCTGTTTTTGGAGTCTGAAGGCTGAAGCTGGAGAATTTTGTGGAATACATAGTAATGCAGATTTTGATTTTAAATTGGCAAAACTTCTAAAACGATTTTAATTTATTACTTTTTTTATAGTCAACTTTAATTTGTTACCATTATTTTTAGTCAGGAAGAACTTTAAGTTTTGCAATATTTGGTTGCTTGTTGGGGTATGGCACAGTTGTTATTTCAAATAATCACATTCTTTATTTTTAGAATATTTTAATTTCAATTATTTACTGGTAATGCCTTCCTTTGATAAGTTTTCTGTATCTCATTACTGTTTTTTCTTTTTTTTTTTTTATATTTTGATTTTGATTTGAGTTAACTCTGCCAAGTGTCAATTGAATTATGTTTTCTTCAACGTGCTCGAGGTGGGTATCATCTATGGGTTGCTTTACTGTTATTTTCTTTTGAGTCGGGACTGTTGTTTTACATTATTATTAATGTTGTTTCATATGAATTTTTAATGTGAACAGAAGTAAACAGAGAACTGAGGCTTGAGGCTCCTGAAGAATTGAGGAAGGAGACTCCTGAAGAATTGAGGAATGAGACTCCTGAAGAAATTGTAAGTCATAAGGTTTCTTATACTTTTTCTCTTGTGTCAATCATTACAGATGGGGCCATTCATGGTGTGTGTTCTGACTAGTGTTGCATGGTATCTTCTGAACAGATGTCACAAGAGAACTTCGAAACTCATTAAATTCTTGAGGAACACTTTTGTGTGTTGTTTCTTTCTCTCATTGCATATTTGACATAAACAAATAATTATTTACACATTGAGTGCCAATTTTCCTACAAAATGTCATTAATTAATAAAGACAATCTTATGAAAATTTTTCTATAGGTTTATAATGCTAAAATTGAACAAAATCTGTAGTATCTTAGTAGTTTCATTATTTTGTCTTATTGAGTCACTCATGATCCTGCATCACTAGTTCTGAAATTTATTCTATAGTTTTATAATACTATACCTGAACAAAATCTCTAGTATCTTAATAGTTTATACTTGTTTATAGATATGTCTGCAAGTCATTTTTTTGGTCATGCCTCTGGTCACTCCTGGACATGCATCAAATTCTGATTCTTGTGTCCGTGTCCATGCAACAATGGTTCAGAAATATAGTTGTGGTTCTTTGGAAATTTAACATGTTCTTATTCTTTTTTGCAAAAAGACCTTATTTTGCATTAGATGTGCATGTGTCTGTCTGAGTGAATCTAATTGTTAGCTTTTTGTTCCAGACAAGTTGCATTTTCCCCTGATCTCAATTATGATGTACCTTCTGCTGCACTGGATTGTGTGTGTGTATAATATACATATATACATATATATATATATCTTTTTAATTCTTGTGATTTATCTAATATCACCTAATCTAAACCTTGATTGAATGCTGTATTTAGAGTCGGAATCTCATATCTATTTATGATCACTTTAATAACCTCATTATAAATAGTTTTTGGACATTGTGTTTGTTGTCATTGCAAATTATCTCAGCTCGAGAAATTAACTTTTTCTAGTTCATGGTTTTAATTTTCTATTTCTAGGGAAGTTGGTAATTAGTCATGATCTTACATATATGACAAAAGATCATTTTGTTGGTAATGAATAAAAAAGGACATTTTATTAGAAAAGAAGAGAAGATACAAGAAGGTGACAAGATATCACCCACAAATAATGGGAGAAAAACTCAAACACCCTAACACCACTACCAAGACCCAAAACCCTCAAGGGATTGAAAGCTCTCTGTTCTCATCTTCAACTTCAGACATGATCCTAACAACAACCAACTTCTGCTCAGACTCCACATTAGAACTTTCCATATTCAAAACAAACATCAATTCCAATTTGCTAAAGGTTTTTCTTGCAAAATCTTCCCCTCCTATAAAAGATAATCCCATCAATTTGCTTAGTTGGACTTCGGTTTCCACTATCTTTTCCAAATCCACATTTTTTCTATTTTTCTCACTTGGAGTACAAAATCTGAGTTGGAGTTCTTCTCATTCGGTCTTTGTGCCTCGACTAGCTTTTTTTTTTTTTGATAAAAATGCTTCAGCTAGCTTCAACTTTGACTTCCCCCTCTTTGGTTCAGTGATGTGTAGAAACCCTTGGTTATATTTCATGAGATACCAAGTAGCCATTACTTAATTACTTAAATAGTTATACACGGTATACCATATTATTGACAAATGAGTTACTTAAATAGTCTTAAATTATTTTTTGTTTAAACTTAAAATTTAAGATACAGTTAATAAAAAATATTAAGGAATAAAATAATAGTCTAAAGGGGTGTATTAGTATTTATTTTATCACTTCACAAAATGCCATTGTATATTTCCACATATTTCGTAATATTTCCACCATGTTTATGCATTTTACAATATTTCCATCTGACATTTCCGATAATAGTATTCACTTAATTTATTCATTTTTAGTTTAAGCTTAAGATTTTAAGATACAGTTAATAAAAAAGACTAAGGAATAAAATGATAGTCTAAAAGGGTGTATTAATATTTATTTTATCATTTCACAAAATATCATTGTATATTTCCACGTATTTCATAATATTTCCACCATGCTTATACATTTTTCAATGTTTCCATCTGACATATGTTTCCATTGGCACTGACATTTTAAACCTTGGTAATGATGATTTGGTGGTGGTGATTTTTTTGGGGTGCAATTTGGATTTCTCTACCTGCAATCAAAAAGTGTTCCAAGGCATGTCATGTGCTAACATATGCAGGAATCTCCTGGCCGTTCTCTAATCATCACCATCTCTATCAATAAAGAGAGTTATATGGGAGAAGCATTGTTTGGGCATTTAGTGGCCTTATGGTGTGAGGTATTTTGTTTCTTACATGGGAACATTGGTATTTTGTAGACCTTGGGTTGGCTGTCCCTTGGAACCCTTGTTTCCTCTTTTGCATTAGGTGGGGGATGTTCTGGAAGGGGGCCAAATGATTATCAAATAAGCCAAATGAGATTTGCACCTTTTGGGCTCCTGCAAATTGGACTTGATGGTTTCTGAGAGAGTTGATGAGCCTTTATTGCCTTAGAAGTTAGATCATGTTGCCCTATTGTATCTTTGGTGGGCTACTTTTGTGTTTGTTGTCCATAATTTTTAGCATACTTTTATAATCACCTTTTATATTTAAAAAGCTCCTTGCTTTTTATATCTCTATGAAAATATAATATGAAATAAAACATAAGATCATGAATCTTAAGTATTTAAGCACCTTGGCAATCTGGTAAATCATATTCATTTATTGATAGGAGTGGACTTACTCAAACTATGTCTTTTTTTTCCTTTCTTCCTTGTATGATCTACACCAACATATATATAGGTATGTATGTTTCCTATTTTACTTGTAACTGTTAAATCGTAGCATTTTGTTGCTGTCTCTGTTTTATGCGGTTAGCGTTCCTGAAGTTTTAATATTATCTGTTGGTCATGTTGTATGTGAACCTTTTATTGCAGTATACTTCTGATGCACAAGAACGTGTCCACGGTGAAGGTGATGTCACAAATAATTGTTCTGACGGTAATGGGATTAATGAGCTAGAGAAAATTCTGAAGCAGAAGACTTTTACCAGGCAAGTTTTGTGTTAATCAGATATTGCTAGTTGCCATATGACCAAATATGTAAACTGTATTTACTATTTACATTGATGGCTACTCAACAGTGCTCATATACTGTATAGTCTGCATCACACCCTTTTGTTATTTGAGCTTAATGTTTTATTTGCTCCTATTATGCCTTTGATTGTAAAATGTAATATCTATCATGGTAAATAACATTGTAATTCATATACAATAAATTTTATTTAAGGGTCAAGGAAAATGGGAATAAAGTGATCATACACCCAATGGATGCCTAAGAAGTGCCTTTGCTATGAAAGTATATGATATTTATTATTTAAAGTTTTTGTATACAATGATTAAGGTGTAACAGTTAAATAGAGTTTTGAAAACCATAAGTCTGGATGATAGTGATATTGCTATGTTTTTGTGAAACAAAATTGATTTGCCAACTTGGTTTAATTGTTTTGACTTTTCCAATCATGTGAAATGCTGAAGTCAGTCTAGTCAGATGTAAAGAAGCTATGTCCTCTTATGCCATGATTGTGCATACATTTGGACCATGATCGACCATTTTGATGAGTCTTGTTCCTCAAAAATACTTTGGGATGAGAGCCCGAGACATGTCCTGACTCCTGATATATTAATCCTAGTTGAATACAGGTGTCTTATCTGTAATGCTATACTATATAATGTATGCTTATTGTTGTCTGGAACATAATATTTTGTAGGTTAGTCCATCAAATAGCTCAAAAGACTGCATGTTTGTTGTTTTTTCCTCACAAATGCTCTCCTATTCTGTTATACTTTTAAGTACTTTTTTGTTGTAGTCTTAACAAGGCACTTGCATGGCATTTTAAATGATCTATAATTTCTAATATTACCTGCTTTATAATTCTACATGTAATGTACTTCCATTCCTGTGCAGAGATGAGATTGATCACTTAACAGAATTACTGCGGTCGAGGACTGTTGATATACCCGCAAGAGATGATAAAAGGCCTGAACCAAGTAAGTCACAGCTGGTACCAGTTCTTAACAGAGTGGAAACTGAATATATTCCAGGGCAAGCAGTTGGGGTGGAAAGCCATAGATTGGTCGGAAGCATTTCAGCTACTGCCGTCAGCTCAAGTATAGAAAAACAGGTTCATTTCCTCCTTTCTTATACTTGTTGATTCTTTATGCTTTTATATATTTCTCATCAGAGAAGTTGCTTGCTACCAAATTTCTATTTTTGTATTTATTGTTTACTATTTTTTCTCAGATCCTTGAAGAGGATATTGCTTCACCAGCTGAACTCGCTAAAGCCTACATGGGTACTAGGCTTTCAAAAGTGTCCCCATTAGGCTTGCGTAGCCAAGCACTCAGGGGAGATATGTCTTTGCTAAGTAATGGACCATTACCTCAGAAGTCACCCAAAATGTCACTTGCACCAAGGTCAGCTGTCCGCTTTGCTGGTGTTTCTGGGGCTTCTGAAAACTGCTATCTGACTCCAAGACCTCGAGGCAGATCTGCAATATACAGTATGGCTCGTACTCCATATTCAAGAGTTCATTCCACTGCTACCGTTAAGGTATATGCCATAGAATGTTTTGTCAAGTTCTTAATCTCTGAGAAAGCAAAATCTTATATTGGTCATCTTCCAGGCTACAGAGTCGATAATTGATGGGTATGCTGGCACCTCAACATCATCTCAGTGGACATGGGAGAATGGAACACTTTCTAGTGGTAAACAGGTGGGATTGGTAGTCCCGAGTCAATGGAAAAACCATTACATGCATACATACTTTTGGTTCAGTTTTTTTAATATGCAAATGTATTCATTGTAATTGCCAATATGCAGGTCTCTAAACGAAGAATTTCAGTTTTAGACAATGATATTGGATCTGTTGGCCCTATACGTAGGAATCGTCAGAAGACTAATCTGATGACACCTTCAAAAGGTCTGGGCTTATCAGTTCCTGGGAGTCCACTTTTGTTCGAAGAACCTAAACAAAATATTTCAAGCATGAAGCTTGCAGAAAATGGGGATAATAGTGTTCCCAGCACAAGTATACCATCTATCCCTTCCCAGTCCACTGAGATGGCTTGGAAAATATTGCAGCAGCTTGATAAGTTAGTACCTTCTCCTAAAGAAAAATCATCTGAGCTCAAGCTGGCTATTGCTAGGGAGAGATCACCTTCCAAGTTGATGCTTAGTACGCCACATGAACATGCTATAAGAAGTATGGATGAAGTAGATTCATCAAAGTTGCTGCCTAGTATACAAGGTACCACTGGTGGTGTTCAGCAAACTCTGGGCATTGATTCTAGTTGTCAAAAGCTTGACAAGGTTGAAGAAAATGTGCCAAAGAATATGGGAGACAAATTGGCTCCTAAAGCTAATGGTGCAGAAACTACAATGTTGATTAAAGATGCTGTACCTGCTTTTAAGACTGCTGATTTGGTGACCTCCAACTTTACTTCAAATCCTCCACAAAAGAAACGGGCTTTCCAAATGAGTGCACATGAGGTCAGTATGAGTTTATTTGACATAGTTCAGCTAGACAATCTTGGATTTTGGAATGGTTGTGTTTCATTGAATTTGTCTTCTCTTTTCATTTGGATTTTAATAAATTTTTCTGGATATCCTTACTTCTGTTATCCTATTTTATATTTTTAATTAGTGCATGGTGCATATGAAAATGTAGCATTTTCATGCCTCCTACTATATGCATGGGTTGAACTTGAACACTAAGGGTTCTTAATAATCTGTCCTTCAGATTCTCCCTGATTAAATCATGGCCTTATCTTGATAGAAATGCTTCTACTTCAGACTAATATGGTGAATGTTCTGGAAACTCCACTGACATAGATTTGTCGGTCCTTATCATTAAATGGGGTCACTGCTGCACCTTGACATCGGAAATCCCATATCCAGGATTCCAAGGGCCCGTTTGGCTTACAGGAATAGGGGTCTGGAATCAGAATTGAAAGGTGATGCTATACTATTGCCTTTCTCTGAGAAGAAAGCTATCCTGGAAGTTGATGTTCAGAAGTGGAGCTTCAACATGATACAGATTGATGGCGGATTGGTACAGATACAAAAATGGCTCCCAATCTGTAATGAAATCGAACCAGAAGAAGGTAGCTTTTGGATTAAGTTGCTAGGACTTCCTTTTCACCTCTGGAACGAAACAACTTTTGAAAAAGTAGCAAAAACCTTGGGTGGAGTAGTGCTGGAGATAAACCAGAGGAGCTTGCGAGCAGTGGAACTTAGAGTTGCAGGATTGAAACCAGAACAAGTGCCCCGTTCGATTGAGATATGCTCGGAGGGTGCCTGGTACAAAGTTTGGATTGCCTCAGTAGTTGAGGCGTTGCTTTGGGGAAGACGAACAACTGAAAAAGGAGATGCTGAGGTAGCCAGTCGGAGTACATGTGGCTTTCAGGGGCTGAAGAAGAAAACTGGTACAATGAAAATAGAAGGGTCGCAGGAGGTTAACCAGTCCCAAAGCACTCCATTTAAAGCAATTAATTCAATTTTTTTTGAACTAAAGACTTTTGGCTATGGTCGACAGTCCTATGCTGATGTGGCAAGAAGGGGTTTGGGTTCAGATGGTAATAACCAGGGCACACACTCTGAGCCGGTTCGAATATTGGGCGAGCTGGATAGCATAAACACTCATAGAGGCACTTTAAGTTGTCACGTGGGTCGGGAAAGAAAGAAGGAGATGATAGATGAAAAATCCCATCTATCATCTTCCAAATTGCGCTGGCCGAATTGAAACAAAAGGAAAAATGCCGAACAGAGAGAGAAACTTGATCTCTGTGTTGGGTCCCTCGACTGGGTGTTGAGGAACAAGAAGGTAGGGCAGCAGATCACCCTAATCTGCACTATCTGAGGGATAAGAAAGAAGGGAGGGATGTAGAAGACCAAGGGTGGATAAGCTGTGGTTCAGATTCCAAGGGCCCGTTTGGCTTACAGGAATAGGGGTCTGGAATCAGAATTGGAATGGGCCATTTCGGTTCCAACTGTTTAGTTAGACAGAATCAAAGTCCCATTCCCATTCCTGGTGGAATGACATTCCCCCATTTGAGGGAATGGCCATCTCCCTCCCTTGGGAATGAAATTCCATTCCTATTCCTGTGTCCTGTCTGAACCAAACAGACTATGGGAATAGACCATTCTGATTGGTTTTGGTATGAAATATGTACTTGATGAGGAGGAGATAAGAGACGAATGGTGGTGGAGGAAAGTTTTAGGCTGGCGGGGGGTGGAGAAAAGATCTGAGCATTGAAATGAAGAGATTCATCTTCGAGCAAGGATGAGCAAAGGGTAAAGAGTCCCTGAAAGTCAGGGAAGGTAGCAGGACTGCGATCCTTTTACCAAAGGAAGCCTGTTTCTGGCTGAAAGGCTTCGTAGATGGAACAGTTAATCAAGGCAGAAGGGTGGAAAGATTCTTTCGGCTACTCCGGAAAAAGATACGAAGCGGTTCTGAAGAGGAACGGGAGAGGTTGGTTTTTCACAGTTTTAGAACACTTTGGCATTAATAAAAAGCAGATGATTTGCGTGCCTGAAGGTCCGAGGAAGCAAGGGTGGGCTTCCTTTGCTGGTGGTCCTCAATCTTTCCTCTTGAAAGTTGAGAGTGAGGCAGCAGAAGAATCACCGAAGGGAAGTAACTCCTGCTCCCAGTGGTTACCTAATACCAACCTGGACCAGACCCCTGTCTGTCGAGAAGTAACGGTAGCAAGCTCAACCGTACGTCGGAGATTAACAATTGAAGAAGGGAGGAAAAATTGGGAGCACAAAATGGTTCTGACGGTTGAAAGGGAAGTAAAGGACTGGACAAAAATCCTAGATGCAGTGGCACAAAAGTTAAAGTTGAAAGGTGATCCTATACTATTGCCTTTCTCTGAGAAGAAAGCTATCCTGGAAGTTGATGTTCAGAAGTGGAGCTTCAACATGATACAGATTGATGGCGGATTGGTACAGATACAAAAATGGCTCCCAATCTGTAATGAAATCGAACCAGAAGAAGGTAGCTTTTGGATTAAGTTGCTAGGACTTCCTTTTCACCTCTGGAACGAAACAACTTTTGAAAAAGTAGCAAAAACCTTGGGTGGAGTAGTGCTGGAGATAAACCAGAGGAGCTTGCGAGCAGTGGAACTTAGAGTTGCAGGATTGAAACCAGAACAAGTGCCCCGTTCGATTGAGATATGCTTGGAGGGTGCCTGGTACAAAGTTTGGATTGCCTCAGTAGTTGAGGCGTTGCTTTGGGGAAGACGAACAACTGAAAAAGGAGATGCTGAGGTAGCCAGTCGGAGTACATGTGGCTTTCAGGGGCTGAAGAAGAAAACTGGTACAATGAAAATAGAAGGGTCGCAGGAGGTTAACCAGTCCCAAAGCACTCCATTTAAAGCAATTAATTCAATTTTTTTTGAACTAAAGACTTTTGGCTATGGTCGACAGTCCTATGCTGATGTGGCAAGAAGGGGTTTGGGTTCGGATGGTAATAACCAGGGCGCACACTCTGAGCCGGTTCGAATATTGGGCGAGCTGGATAGTATAAACACTCATAGAGGCACTTTAAGTTGTCACGTGGGTCGGGAAAGAAAGAAGGAGATGATAGATGAAAAATCCCATCTATCATCTTCCAAAATTGCACTGGCCGAATTGAAACAAAAGGAAAAATGCCGAACAGAGAGAGAAACTTGATCTCTGTGTTGGGTCCCTCGACTGGGTGTTGAGGAACAAGAAGGTAGGGCAGCAGATCACCCTAATCTGCGCTATCTGAGGGATAAGAAAGAAGGGAGGGATGTAGAAGACCAAGGGTGGATAAGCTGTGGTTCAGATAGTGACTTTGAGGAGGCGAGTTCAGACGACATCTCAAGTTTTGGAAGCTTGGAAGATGAAGGATCTCAAGAGGACCATAACAGGGAGTCCCTAAACTTGGACCGCCTATTCCATGGAGATTTGGTGGGAGAACAAGAAGGGAACGAGGAGGCAGAGATGCACAACACAGAGGCTGAAAACAGAGAGACTCACAATCAAAGAGGTGGGGGGCAATTCTGGTGCCCAGAACTGGAAAAACCTCTCTCAAGCGCTAGTGCTGTACGGAAAACCGAGATGTTAGCTTACGTTAACCCAGAACTGAGCAAGAATACATCACAGAATGGTAAACAATTGGGTAAGTGGAGCAGTCGTTGTGGAAACAGAATAATGGGGAGTATTTCCTTCCAAAACGAGGAGACAGAAGACTCCAATTTTGACACACACAGCTTGACAACCATCCGTCCGCCTACAATCCCAATTCCCTTTGCCCAGCCGAACCCAGGTAACCCTGCTAACCCTGTTCATTTAGCTTTTAACAATGATGCGGCTTCTGTTTCTCTTGTTCCAGATTTCATTCCCAATCCAGTCTCAGAAGCCCATGAGAAGGAGGCCACACTGAGTCCTCAAGGAAAGAAGGGGGGAGAGGTGAGGATGGAGGGAACTTTAAGGGAAGAAAGAATATGGGGAATCATTAAGAGCATAATGGGTGAAATCGATAAAAATGAGCTACAAAGGAGAGTTACAAATGGGTCTGAGTTGGTGTGCAATGAGGAGGAGGATGTTAGAATGGAGGAGAGGACTAGTTATGGAAAGAACAGAAATAAAAAAGGGAAGGAGACTAGGAATGATGATTCGATAGCTGAATTTGTTGGAAAGCTGGGGTGTAAGATGAAGAATCTAAATGATCTAAAAGTTTCCCTAATAAAAAGAAAGGAGGAGAGCAAGATTAAGAAAAGAAAATTGAGTGAAGTGGAGAGATTAAAGAGAGATATCGAGGGGGATAATAAGTTTGGGGTGAGAGGGGATAGAAGGAAAGGATTCAAATAGATATTTGGTGGTTTTTTAGGGTTAAATTCTAAAGTTGAGACGAGAATTCTAAGCTGGAATATGAGAGGATTGGGTAATGCAAGGAATAGAGCAACTATCAAAGAAGTAATTAGGAAGTTCAATCCGGATGTGGTGTTAATTCAGGAGTTCAAGAGAATGGACTTTGATAGTAGATGGGTAAGAAGTGTTCGGAGTTCTAAAGGGATAAAGTGGGATGCTACTCCGTCTTGGGGAGCCTCGGGTGGGATCATAACATTGTGGAAGGAAGATGTGGTGGTAGGTTTGGAAGAAATGATAGGAGATCATTCAATTTCTTTGAAATTTAGGCAGGTGGAAGACGATTTTGAATGGATACTAACAAATGTATATGGTCCCAATGACTATAGGAAGAGGAAGAGGTTATGGGAAGAATTGAGTGATATTAGGGGCCTATGGGAAGGACCTTGGTGTGGGGGGGACTTTAATGTAGTAGGATTCATAGAGGAAACCATCAATCTCAGACAGAGAGTGACAACCAGCATGAGAAATTTCAATCAAATCGTGGATAATTTTGAGCTTAAGGAATTCTTGATCCAAAGCAATATCTACACTTGGTCCAACCTTCAATCTAACCCAATCTGCTCTAAGTTAGTTAGATTCTTGTTCTCAACAGATTGGGAGGAGCATTGGGGGAACCTAAATTCTAGAGCACTCCCTGGACGCACTTCAGACTATTGGCCTATAGTGTTGTGTAAGGAGGACTTAAGAGGAGGTGGACCTGCTCCCTTTAGGTTTGAGAATATGTGGTTGATCCATTCGGGATTCATAGAAAAGATCGAAGGATAGTGGGAACAACACAATCTGTTAGTTGAATGGGAGGGGATGAGATTCCACAAAAAGATTCAATTCCTAAAATCTCAAATAAAGGAGTGGAACTATTTGGAATTTGGAAGAATGGAGGAAAGAAAGAAGATTTCAACAGAGCAAATTGAGGAACTGGATATTGTAGGAAGAGATAAGTTGGAGACAAAAGTCTAGATGTGAATGGTTAAAGGAGGGACACAGAAATACTAGATTTTTTCACTTTGTGGTAAACACTAGAAGAATATCATTTCTAAGCTAGAAGTTGATGGAGTTGTTCTTTCCCAACCAACAGAAATAGCAGAGGCTTTTGCAACCCATTTTAAATCAAATTTTGGAAGGCCTCTAAATGAGAGGATTTGGGTGGAGGGGTTGGAATGTCCAACTCTTAGTTTAGAAACCAAGGTGGGGTTAGAGAAAAACTTTGACTTAGAGGAGATAAAGGAAGCAATATTTTCAATGGATAGAACGAAAGCTCTAGGCTCGGATGGATTTACAATGGCATTTTATTAGGATTGTTGGGATATTGTGAAGAAGGACCTAGTGTTGGTTTTTGAGGAGTTCCATAGGAGGGGAATCATCAATCTGGGTTTAAACTCCACATTAGTTGCATTGGTCCCTAAGAAGAAAGAGGTATCACATCCAAGGGGTTTCAGGCCGATTAGTTTGGTGAATAGTCTGTACAAGATAATTGCAAAAGTCTTGTCTCTAAGAATTAAGAAAGTTTTTCCAGCCATTATCACACCCAATGAAGGAGCTTTTGTGAAGGGAAGGCAGATTCTGATCAAAATTTGATTGCAAATGAGAGCTTTGAGAATTTTAGGAAATCCAAGAAAAAGGGAGTGGTTTGCAAACTAGACTTAGAGAAGGCTTATGACCTGGTTGATTGGTCCTTCTTGGTGGAGGTAATGAAAAGTTTTGGTTTTGGAGACAAATGGTGTAGATGGATCTGGGGTTGTATCAGGAGTTGCCATTACTCGATATTGGTGAATGGAACTGCGGTGGATTTCTTTCCGACCATGAGAGGAATAAGACAAGGTGATCCACTCTCCCCCTTTCTCTTTACTTTGATTGCAGATGTCCTGGGGAGACTGATACATAGAGCTGATTCTAGAGACTTAATAAGAGGTTGGAGAGTCGGAAGGGGGGAAGTACCACTTACACACTTGTAGTTTGCAGATGACACAACCCTATTTTGTGAGGGTGGGGATATAAGATGGATTAGAAACCTAAAGCTGACAATACAACTCTCTGAGTAGATGTCTAATCTTAAAGTGAACTTCTATAAGAGTTGTGTGGTGGGAGTGAATTTGGAGGAAAGGGAAGTAAGTGATTATGCATGTGTGTTAGGGTGTGCTATCTCGGAGTGGCCTATCACTTATTTGGGCCTCCCCCTAGGAGATAACCCCAAGAGTGAAAGCTTTTGGAACCCGGTAGTAGAGAGATTTGAGAAAATGCTTGCTTTTTGGAGGAAAAATTATCTCTCTTGGGGGGAGAATCACTTTGATTAGGTCTACCCTTTCCAACCTTCCTATTTACTTCATGTTAGTGTTTAAGATTCCTACAAAGGTCTCCAACAGGATAAAAAAATTAATGAGGGATTTTTTATGGGAGCCAAGAATGGAAAAGAAAGACCATAGGGTGAGGTGGGAAGTGGTAAATAGGAGCAAGAAGCTAGGGGGCTTGGGATTGGGAGTATCAGGAAAAGGAACATGGCATTATTGGGGAAATGGTTGTGGAGATTCCCGTTGGAAAGGGACAAATTGTGGACGAAGATTGTGGTTAATATAATGGGTTGGATGAGAATGACTAGGATCCTGGAATTTTGGCAAGGACTACTGCCGCATCCCCATGGAAAGCCATTCATGATCTGCTTCCAGTTTTCTCCCTTTGGATCAGGTACGATTTGAACTTCGGTAATCGAATAAAATTCTGGGAGCAAATTTGGGTTGGGGACCTACCCTTAAAAGACAAATTTCCATCATTGTTTGCTTTGTCAGATTTGAAAAATGAACCCATTTCCTCCTTGGTTCCTTTTGATTCTTTTTTCGGGTTTGGGTGGAATCTGGGGTTGAGAAGGGCAATAAGGGATACAGATTTGGGGTATATGCCATCTTTGCTAACCATCCTTGAAAATGTTTTCCTGAACCCTAGTATGGGAGACACCAGAATCTGGACCCCTTATTCATTTGGCTCTTTCTCTTGTGCTTCGTTTTTTGAGACATTAGTCCAACCTACTACTACGCTTGGGCTGTCATTCTCGGTTAAAGAGATTTGGAGCAGACCCATTCCTCCTTGGGTTGGTAGTTTTTGTTGGGAAATTTTCCTGGAAAGAGTCAACACAAATGACTTGCTTCAAAGAAAGAGGCCCAACTGCTGTTTACTTCCCAATAGGTGTATTCTTTGCAAAGCTGATGGGGAAATGGGTTTATCATATTATGGTTACTTGTTTACTAAGACTGTTTGGGAGTGGGTGTTATACTTGGAATCCCCCCCTGAGTGTGCAATGCTTGTTCTCTCCTTTCTTTAGTTGGCCTAAGAGAAGGGGGAAGATTATGTGGAGAAGCATCAGGGCTGCAGTGTGTTGGTCAATATGGGAAGAAAGAAATTCACAAATTTTTTCAGATAAGGAAAGAACCACAGAAAACCTAACAGATTTGATGCTTTCAAGGGTTGCTCATTGGCTGAAATCAATGGAGATGTTCTCTGAATTCACTATGGCAGACATGGTGAGAAAGTGGAAAGAGGTTGCTACTGCTGTTATGTATAAAAGGAACTGTAGTCCCACTTGGACCCCCCTCCTGCCGGATTCATAAAACTGAATTTTGATGGGATGTAGCTTAAGGAAATCCAGGGCCCTCTGGGATAGGGGGTGTTTTCAGGAATGAGGAGAGGTATATTACTGCCATATTCTCCGGGCCAAATGGAGAGGGTGACTCTCTTAGAGCCGAAATTCTAGCAGTTCTTGAAGGGAATCCAAAGAGCAAGAGAATTAAGCGTTAGATGCTTAGTGATTGAGGGGACTCTTAGGTGGTGATTAGGTGGCTGAAAGGATATATCAGTGGCTTGTGGAGCTACAGCAATGAGAAGAAAAATTTAATTGGCTGTGTAAGGACTTGGAGGTGCAATACAGCTGGGTGAAGAGAAGTGCTAACTCAATGGCTGATGGGTTAGCTAAGCAAGGGGTGGCTAAGGATTCTTTGTTTTGGGCACATTTTTAGTATTTTGTTGCCATTTTGATGTTGGGGAGTTAAGATAGTTTACCTCCCCATTTTCTGTAATTAATTTTCACAAGTATTATTCATTAATAAAGATTTCTGTTATCGATAAAAAAAAGACCATTCTGATTCCAATGGATTTTGATTTCGATTCCAATTTCGACTGTAAACCAAATGGACCCTAAACCCCTTTTATGTTTTTCATGCACATTGTGGAGGGATGCTGGAGGTGGGTGGATAAAATAGGACCAGCGTAATCTCTTTTGAAGACCCTAAGTTTCTGTTTCTTTTTTCACTTGTTCCATTTCTTGTTATCAAGAGGTGTCATTGTAACAATTTTTTTTTCATTAGTTAATTCATTTTTTTAATTTATTAATGTTTTCACTCTCATTTTGAAGGATTTTTTGGAGATGGATGAAAATAGCCGCGGAGTTTGCAGTACAGCTACACTATTGGCTTCTGGAAAAGGTAAATTGGACACATCTGCCATGGAGAATATAACCACGTCTTCTGAAGCAGGAGCTACAGAGAAGTCTCCAGTTTCTTCTGCTGAAACCAAACTCCCAAATTCTGAAGCCAAGTCCTCTGTAGGTTTCATATTCAACAAAATTGCTGATATAGTAGCTTCTGAAGGATCAACACTTGCAGAAAAGAAGTCTTCTCCCAGCACAATTACTCAGCCAGCTAAACCCGCTCCTCAGTTGCTGCCAGTATTTAGTAACATAGCTCCACCAAAAGAACCAATTAGTACTCCAATTTTCAGCTTTGGCTCTAAAAGTGTTGAGAAGCCCTTTACCATAGCGCCTTCTAGCTTTAATGAATCATCAGGCCCTAAATTTGGTGCTGAGCCAGGCTCAAAGCTAGAGAATTTTGGCAGGTTAGTTTTCATCCTTACAGTTCCTTTATGAGTTAGCAGAATGGCTTTATAATTCCACCTCTCAGTGTTACATGGGCTCTCTTAAATGGATGTGATGTCTGGGGATTAGGCTCTGATATTCCATTGATTCTTGAAGGCACTTCTATATAACTTTATTCGACTGTTTCATTGCTTATTTAGCGATGAATGCCATCTTTCAACTTTTTTTTTTTCCCAAGGTTATTTATAATGTGAATGCTTAATAAAATATGGACTATTTTTCCATGCTTTTCATAGATTTGTTCATGAGTCCTAGTTTCTTCATCTTGCTAAGTCAGACTTCAGGACACATGTCAGATTCTGATTGCAGTGTCTGAATCCACGTAAAACTGGCCTCTTCTTTTTCCTGAAAAGAATATTCCAAAGAAAATAAACAGTTTACTGATAACCTGGATTGTTTTATTATGCCACCAACGTTGAGTCACCTAATCTATATTTACTTGGGCAAGTTTTGGTTGTAATGTGTTTTGGGAGAGGGAAAGAAAATGCTTAAGGGCATCTAGAACAGTTAAGTAGATTATTAGAAAAGCAAACACAAGTTTTCAAGTTTTCTTCATGATCCAAATATTTAGAAAGCATGGCTATGGAAAAGGAAGGTTATCCAGACAACTCAGTATCTGGTATGATCTTTACTTCTACCAACCCACACACTACTTCTTACTGCCACTACTAGTATTCTAGATCCCCGTTTGGCGTTAAAATAATCTTTAGTGTTTTCCAAATAAAGGATGACGGGTTAATCTCTAGGGAAAATGTTTCTGGCAATTACAGCTAATCTTAACTTCCCATATATTTATTGATACCCAAAAAAAAAAAATTCCCATGTAATGGTGAAATGCTTAATGAATTTTAAGCATTCAAAGTGATTCTGGATTATGAAGTCATTCACATATTAGGAGTCTGCATTTGATGTTGGAATCCTTGGATTGATATTACATAATGATGTAAGTTAAAGCAAAATGCTTAACACATGCAATCATGCATGGATGATATCAAAAAAGAATCATTAGGATCTTAAACTTTTGTATTTCATCATCCCCTGTATGTTCCTGTTCAAGAATTGAAAGAGAGATTCTTTGTGAAGTAATGATGTCAGAATCTTCATGACATCACCATAAGTTGCTTTGCTTTGTTTTTTTACTGTAAATTTAATATTGGAAACAATCTTAAAATTTTTTGTTAACATTCTCCCTTTGTGCTATTGATTAGTCCTGCCACCGTCACTTCTACAACAACAGAAACTGTGTCAAAAACTGGAGAGTCAGATAAATCTGATAATGGTCAGAAAGCTGTAGATTCATTCAGAAAACCTGAACATTTTATTTCTTCTGGTCTGTCAACTTCAACTCCTCCAAGCATTTTGTCTTGTGGTGCCTCTAATAACAGTTCAGGACTAAGCAATGGGTCCCTTGCCACAACCGCTTCTATTTTCTCAGCTCCTGCTGCTAGCTCTTTCAACCAGATTTTTTCCACCAGCTCTACATCTATTACTGCCACTACCACCATTACAACTATTCCTGCGACTATTGCCAGCAGTCCATCTACCTCGGCATCAGCTCCTTCATTTCCTGTGGCACCCATATTCCAGCTTGGATCCAGCAAATCTGCAACAGTTGCATCAAATTCGGTTTCAGCACCAACAATATCTGGTGCAGAGTCTACAGATTTGGAGCCAAGGTCCAAGCAGGCTTCACCATTTGGAAGCATAGGCTCTTCTTTTGGCACATCATCTTCATTTGCAGGTAGCAGCAGCAGTGTTTTTACATTTGGTGCTTCAGCCACTGCTAATACTACAAATGCTGCTTCGTCTTCCTCTAACCAGTCTCAGAGCTCTAATCTTTTCAGTGCTGGCACTGGATCACAGTTTGGTGCTCAGGTAGCTTCTGCGGGAACTGGGCTTTCACCTTTCACACAGAGTATGCCAAGTCAGTTTGGGTCATCTGCCTCATCTCCGACGTTTGGGTTGAGTGGGTCTTCTGCTTTCAGTTCTGGAAGTTCTTTGTTTGGTTCTTCAACTCCTCCTAAACTTTTTGGTTCAAGTCCTGCCTTTGGACAGGGTACATCAACTACCTTCTCTACTGGTGCTAATTCTTTTAGTTCTAGTAGCAGTGCTACCAGTATATTTGGTTCCAGTTCACAGGCAGCTACATCATCAGTATTCGGTTCTGCCTTTGGTACTGCATCTTCTCCAGCAACAGGATTTTCTTTTGGAGCATCCTCAACTGCTCCTGCTGCTGCTACCGGGAGCACACCAATGGCATTTGGCTCATCTATTGGTTCCTCATCAGGATCTATTTTTTCATTCACTTCGGCTTCTGCATCTACTTCAGCCTCACTCACCCCATCACGCCCTTTGTTTGGGGCCCCAAATCCATCAGGCACGTTTGGTACAGCCTCCCCAGGTAATGATCAGATGAACGTGGAGGATAGCATGGCTGAAGATACAGTACAAGCACCTCTACCGGCAGTTCCAACATTTTCCCAGCAAGCTACTACATCACCTAGTTTCACATTTGGTTCTCCATTTCCGGCAAGCACACCTAATATTCTTCAGTTCAGCACGCAACAGAGTTCAGTAGCTCCACAGACTACATCTCCATTTCAGGGGTCTGGTAATCTCGAGTTCACTGGAGGAAGTTTCTCACTGGGCACTGGGGGTGGTGACAAACCTAATCGGAAATTCATTAAAGTCAAACGAGACAAACAACGGAAAAGGTAGTATCCACTGGTTTTTATCTACCTAGGTGGTCTGAACTAATGGCAATGACGGGTCAATTATAGTTAGAGATGCTGCACGCGTGCATTTTCTTATGTTAGATTTCCTGGTAAATTGGCCTATTTTGTACTGGAAATCTGGTAGCCCGTTTACCTCTTTTTTGCAGTTTATTCTTGCCATGCAAGTCAAAAAATGTTCCAATTTTGGTTTAGTCGTTGTGGCGAGATCAAAGAACTTGAGCATCGATCTCAGTTTCCTTCAGAGGTTGTCATTTTGTACTTTGGTCTGTGTAACATAGAAGAAAAGGCTATGTATTGATTAAAGACACTTCTCAGCCAGTGCCCCATGTATCTCCTTGCCAATCTTTAATGATGAAAGCAAGCAAATCAGCTGTAGCAGGAATACTTAATATACTTTTCGGGGTCAAATTTAGCAAAGCAGTTACCCAATGGCTTTATATTGTGGCCTCTGAAAGCTGAAGGCTAGACAACTAATTCTTCAGATCATGGTTGCTTCAATTGAATTCATTCTCATCACATTTTGTGTTTTTCAACTTTATATGAGAGATGCAAAATATTGTTATTGCGATAAGATTGGAATCCGATCATGCCACAGAAGCCGATGGAAAAAAAAAATTAATTCGGTGTCTACAAGGCGCTTTACTTGGAAAGATTTGAAGCTGTTTTTAAGGTGACTTGTCCTGTGTGGGGGCATAGGGCAAATGTCATTTGAAGGATTTTGGTGGTGAATGGGGATTGGGGAATGGATTGAATGGTTCGCGTAATGTGATTTGGGAGAAGAATTGAATACTACATTTCCCAAATGTCCTGTGTGGGTGCAGAGGGCAAGTCCAATGGTCATTTGAAGGATTTTGGTGGTGAATGGGGAAGGGATTGAATGTTTCGCGTAATGTGATTTGGGAGAAGAGATTGAATATGCTCTTGTTGCCATTCCTGGTTAACTATGATGTCTTCCAACTATCTACTTGGACATTTGGTAATGGGCCAGGTAAGTGAAAGGTTTGGAGAGCTGCGTTAAGTGCCAGTCCATACCTAAGCTTACTAGGGGTGTCAATGGACCAGGTTTGGGTTGGACCCCATCAAATCAAAACCATTTTGAATGGGTTGGATGGTCCAATATGACATTAAATTGGACCACTCCAGACTTAGTGGTCCAAAGTATTTATTCAGTTGGATTGGACTTGATCCATCGGTAATGGATTTATATTGGATTGTCGGGTTGAACCAATATCTAGTTTATTGACAGAGAATTGGTGTTAATTCCCTAATCTGTGTAGGTGTTTTTTGGCAACTTGGTTACTGGGGCAAATATATAAACTTGATGAGTGCTTCCCAGGCAACCCTTTTTTACATGTATTCTTTCATCATAAAATTACTTGGGTTAAGGTAGGACCGTAGGAGATTGCATAAAATTACTTGGGTAAGGTAGGAGATTGGGCAATATTGACCGTTACATATTTTAGCAGATTTCCTCTTTATGTGGGAAACTTCACTTACCCAAATAGGAGATGGGTATCACTTAACCAAGGCAAATGTGTTTACCTATGAGCAATGTTCAAAGTATTGTTAGGTATTGGCCCATATCGGTTGATACATATCATTCTGGGACCCTTTTGATACACCCCTACAGTGGGTGTATTGGGGGTCTGACCGGTTCAGGGGATGGAGGGGTCCTAGACCGGCTCCTTTGAACTAATTTTGAAAAAAAAAAAAAAAAGTAAAAAAATGCCCGATACACCTGCGTATCGATATTTTGAACCTTGCGTATGAGATTGGGCAATATCCCATACTTGTCTTACTTGTCACGATTCGGACAGAGATAAAAACTTGTGAGGTGGGGGAATTTCAAATTTCCCCTACTTCTGTCTCTATGAAATGGGTGCCAACTCATCAAGGGATAGGGTGTGGACTCGTATGGGAAATGTAGTATTTTTAAAGGTGAAAGGGTGGTTAGGTTTAGGTGTGTAAAAGATGTGTAAAGAGGGGAACGGGATCAGTTCCTCACACATGGGCGTTTCACAGGCACACCCACCATGCATTGAAAACATCTCCCGTGAATAATATATGGGAGATGTTTCCAATGCATGGTAGGATGTGCGTGTAAAGTTGGTGTGAGGCATTCTGAGTGAGGAGAAGATCCGGTCTCGTAAAGAGGTGAAAAATTGGGTGCTTATAGTTGTCTTTATTTAGTATTTGCCAAGTGCTTGTTTGGGAAGGTTTATATTTTTATTGTTGTTTCTCGTTATTGCAAATCAATCTTGAGTTAGGTCGCCGGCATCAGAATGCTGCTTCCCCCAACCTTGAAGGTAGAAAGACCAAAGTCGGAGTTTAGGTAGATGGTCAACTATCGAGGCACATATGTATTGATGTTGGTTTTGCAGGTTCCATGGCAACTGAGTGGAAAAGACAAACAAAGTGGGTGTGTGCTTTTCGGGATTGGGTCTAAGTGAGGGGCTGTTTAGTTCCAATGCCATTTATTTAATAAGCTTTTTGTACGACAATCATCTTGAAAAATGAAACCATTAAGCATCACATAAGCTGAATAGTGAAAAAACTCATTGATGTTGTGGGAAACATTAAAAAGGAAGTTTCTCCCAAAAGATACCTCACACAAACCGAGACAAATGCCATATAATGCATTTCACTAGAGAGGGTGATAAGGTGGCACCTTGAAGTGTTTAACCAAAAGGAAGAGCAGGAATGGTGGTCTAACTATTGAAGATAGTGACAAACTAATTCAATAACACAAAAATGGGACGCATTATGTAAAAATTAAACATACAAGGGTTAAAAAGAATGGATTTTGTGGCAATTAAAGGAGATATTGGGAAGACAGAATAAAGATAAAAAGTAAGAGGAACAGGGAGGGAAGGGAACATAAAAGAAAAGAGTGGGGAATTGGATCGGAAGAGGTAGTGATAAAGATAGAAGAGGAAAGAAAGGCAAAGATAGGTTAAAAAGGAAAGGAGCTTTATTGGGAACGATAAATAACTCTAAAAGAAAATGGGTCTCACTAGGAAAAGAAGGTATTGGATCTTGTTCAGGACACTCAATTGAATGATGTATGCATTGGTTTTATGTTTTTACTTAGGTGAATGAGTGTAGGCTCGGATGGTTGTATGCCTAGTGTAAATATACCCTTGAGTGTATATAAAGTTTAAATACACAAGTATAAATGGCATAAATACACTATACATGGATTTCATATGTTTTAGTTTGGTGGATGGGCTCATCAACTCAAGCTGGGGCAAGTTTCCAGTCCTTGGCCCAGACTGGAGCTCAGAAGTCCACATCCAATTGTTGCAAATCCTCGGGTTGGGCCCATCAAAGTTTTGGGTATAGGCTGTTAGGGATGAAAATGGTAAAATCGAGATAGGATCCCTGAGAGCAAAAACTTTAAATACACTCTGAAATTAAAATCACTTGTGCATTCAAGAGGACTTGAATCTTACATATAAGTACGGGAGATATTCCTGATATGCAGCTGAATTCTATATGCACGAAGCTTTTGATTTCAAGAGATTCGGTGGGTTCTTTACCTCCTTCATGTTAAAACTGTTGGCTGATTTGTTTGATATGAAGTTGGCCGTTTGGTTTCTTCACGATGAATTGGGTGTGTAGGGATGTCAATAGGTTGAGTTAAATGATAAACCAACCTAAGAGCTTAGATCTCCTACCCACAAGAATTCTACCGATACCTACCCATAGGACATTACAACTGTACATTGAGAATATTCTCCGTATTTTACATGTTATCATTCACGGGGAGATGTTCTCAATGTACAACTGTAGTATCCTGTGGGTAAGTATGGGCAATGTTCAAAGTATCGATACGTATTGGCCGATACGTATCACTTTGGGACCCCTCCGATACGCCCCTATAGTGGGTGTATCGAGGGTCTGGCTGGTTTAGGGTGTGGAGGAGACTTAAAACGCCCCCCCTAAACCTGTTTCAAAAAAAAAAAAAAACGTAAGAAAAAGGTATCAATTCGCCTGATACGCCCATACCAACGTATCGGTATTTTGAACCTTGGGTATGGGTAGGATTCTTGTGGTAGAAAATCTGGATTCAGATTGAGATTGTGTTCACAAATTGGGCTGGTAGGTTTCTCTATCAATGAGTCCTTGCCACATGCCTTTTCATGTGAAAAACATTTATTTTTTAAATTAAAACCATAAGGCTCAAATTTGGAAGGAATATACATACAAATATGTGGGGTGCAAAATTATATATTTTGTATGTATTTGTATTGCACATATTTGTGTTTGTAATCCCTCCAAACTGAGCCTTAACCTACATAAAAATATTAGAATGTAAAACCTTATATTTTGTACGTACTTATACTGTACATATTTGCATTTGTACTCTTTTCAAATTGAGCCTAGCTATGTCATGGAGAAAAGTCCACATATATACGACCCTTTAATCTTTTTAGTATGAAGCCATTCTTCGGGCCCAACAGGGCTCTACTTGTTCTATCCATGCTGCTCTAAATATGCTTCAGGCAAAAACTTAATCCACGTGTCCAAAGTGAGCATTTTTAGAGGAATTATTTGGGTTAAAAAGTTAAAATTGCAATCTTATCTAAAAGCAATCTCTGATAAATCATGCCATATCCATTGGTTAAGTGGAAAACATGATCAACCCTAAGTTCTCTTATCAAGAGTTTGAATTGACCATGTTATTTTTCCATTTCCTGGGGCCCTATAAAGCAGCCATTTTACTTGGTGTAATGATAAAATCTAGGGTTAGTTAGCATGAGACTGGATGGGCTGGAGACAAAATCATGCGGGCTGAGCAATTTATCATGAGTGAATATGTTAGAATATGTTAGTGTTATGTACATGTAGGGCCTATATGAGATTCACATCTTAAGCATATGGAATATTAACATATGTTATGTTTGGTACCATTGCCACTTTTATGATATATATGTATTCTACCACAAATGCTTTGACTTATCAATATAACATTGAACATTATTGTTACTTCTTTAAGAAACACGTCAAATCTTATGTTTCTACTATAAACGTCAGCACTTAATCCAATGCTTATAATTTTTTAGTGAAAATGATTATCTGATATGACATAACTAGACAATCTCAAAAAATTGTATTAATCAACACAAAACTAAGTAGAAGTGTCAATGATACCAAGCATAATCATATTCACTCATGATAGATTGTCCAGCCCTTTGTGTATGATTTTGTTTCCGGTCAATGTAAACCAAATTAACACCAAAATGTGAATTTGAGTCTAAAAACGGTCATTTTGTGAAAACAAAAACCCAAGTTTGAACCGTATCTGCTCTCCCCCTCGCAAGACCCCAGATAACAAAGACCAAAATTTGAAAATGGGTGTTGGGATCTGCTGCAAATGCATATAAAATGGGCTACAGTGTTTCATATACATGAAACCCATGTGGAGATATACGAGGTCTGATAATTAGGCCTAGTGTAATGAGAAAAAGGAAGAGATAGCCCTTAAAAGGTCAAAATTTTCAGCGTAGTCTCTCTCTCTCTGAACTGTCCAATGGTGAGTCTTCAGCCTCTGATATAGGACAAGTGTCCCTATATGATTTATCCAAGTTAATCCTACTACCACTTTCTGGTTTTGTATCAGACTTTCTAGGTATAATTTTTGTGCCTTACGTGTCCCATAGATGATACAACTTGCTTTCTATTTTAGACCATGCTACTTTATTCTTTTTGACTTACTGTACGACTGTGCTTTGCTATGTCACACAAATCTGGAATCATATTAGTTCTGCTACCGTACCTCCGTTTTGATGGGCTTTAGCCTTTAGGGCTGAAGCTCGACTCCTTATTTCTGGATTCCTTGTTGATTTGTAACGAATAACTTGTTCTGTCTGCTAATTTGAGCTTGGTAAAAGCAGCTTTTTCGCTTTACTTTTTCATATAGACTACTGGGTCATGGACGAAGCACTAGTGTAGTGTTTGTCAAGATCAGTCAAACAGTAATAGACAAGTACTCATGGTTAGGGGAGGGCATCCCTTTTGAAATTCTAAGGATCCGAAGGTTGAACAGACGGGGCTCTCCATAATCCCTGAGGCTGTTGCAGTATTTCTATTAGCTTCTAGCTAGGCTCGTCCAGCTTTAGCAATGTCTTTGAAATTGGCAGAGGAATTCTATCTGATCTGTTTCCTTGAACAAGCAAAGCTAAAATGGTCCTTAATTAGGGTCATATTCAGAGCCCCATAAGCTTACCACTGGATGTCTTGATGCATTGAAATTTGATCCAAAAGGCAAAAGTGAGGCTAATAACTTTTAAAGATTCGATTTAATACCCCACTACTATTTCTTTTTACCTTTAGTCCTTTAGCCCAGTTTGTTTGAAACATGGTTTTCAAAACCAGATTAGACTTGGATGGTTGGACCGAAAAAATTGGGAACTGGTCAGGTGACTCGTTCTGTTTTTCTCCAAAACCGGATATTTGCAAAAAATATTGATTTGGTCAGTAAACCACTGACCCAGGTGATTGAATCGTTTAACGGTTTTGACCAATTTTATTTATTTTTTATTTTTTCAGAACGGGCCGACCATTCGGTTCGAATGGTCAGACCGTTTGACCAGGGAACTGAACCCCTGACCGGTTCGATTTTAAAAACCTTGGTTTGAAATGCAATTTCATTAATTTACAGTGGTGCAGAAGTATGTAATGTGCCAATGGGTAGAATATTTGAATGGAAAATCTGATTTACTCTTATTCCAAAGTTTACTTTGTTTTGTTTGCGGTGTAAATGATCAAAGCCATTTGCCAATTAGTGTTATGTTGGTCCCAAGCCACAACTATTTGGAATATTGGGAGGAGTGTATAGAATGGATACAGTCTAAACCTTTGGCATTTTCTGCACAAAGTAGCTGCTCTGTCTCAGACTCAAATCTGTGTTTCATGAAGTGATCCATTGCAAATTAAAATGTAAAGCAGAAATTAACCAGAATTTACACTCTTTTGATTTGTATTCCCATACATTTGCACTAGTGATTGATATCATTTCAATATAGAGTTCTTTATTTTTAGGAGAGTTCAAGCTATGGATGTAAAATGAAATAACTGCTTTTTGTTTTTCATGAGAGACTAGAGATTTGAATGAAATAAAAAGCATTTTTCCTTTTGACTCTTACTGTTGCGTTCCATGGAGGTCTATATATATACTGCCAACATTTTTTCTTAGAACCAGAGGCCACCACCATACGTGGTATTAGTGATAAGTGAGACCCTTGACTAAAGCACTTAAGAGATTGCAATGGCTTTAGATCTAAAGAATGCCAAAGGCTGCAGCAACTAGCAGAGAAATAATCCACTATCCTTGGAAAGCTCAAAGGATGCCTCTCAAGTATAGAATCCTAACATTCTTTATTCTTGTTCTAAAGCTCTGTTTATGTTGGAATGCTCAACATATAATCTTATCAGAGGGGGATCCTAAGATAAAGTTCCTATCCGACCCAAACCAGACCACCAAATTTTTTTTCGCTGTCATGTAGGAGACCTAGGGTGTGCAAGTCAGGCTGGGTTAGGTCGGGTTGAGGTCAACCGTAACCCAACTCAAATTGGTGAACCCTCAACCCTAACCCTAATCAAATAGATTCATGCTAATTCAATATTGGCATTATCATTTTAATTAGAAAAAATAACCTTGATTTTGACATATAATATATATATATATATATACATACATATATAGATAGATAATACATACTTAAAAAAATACAAAATTATATAGATATATACATTTATGCATGCGTAGTTTCATATACATATATACATGCATGAATACACGTACACATAAATAATTACATACATAAATACATATTTATATAACATTTATACTTGCAAATCTGAAATTAAGTCAGATTCGGTTGGATTTGGCCCAAGTTACAGCCCTACTGTCATGAAGAGAACCTTGATCTACTGCTCTCCCCACTATGTCTAATGGGCTATATATGTAATCAATCATGAGTAAACACATACACTAGTGTTTCCATACATAGTACATGAGGAGAGTTATGGAAGTACTACTGGCATGCTCACTTGTAATTTGTTTATTCCACTAGGCCAAGCATCAGATCCTGAGTCTCATGAAGGGATCCCTCCTGCAAACATAGACAGCCAAAATCCACATTTGACAGCCTGAGTTATGGAAGTACTATCCAGCCACATGCGCCTAACAACACAGAGTTCGCATAAACTAATGATGGCAGCCTAGATCAAGGGTGCCAATGGACCGATATTTTATTGGATCCCATTCAGTTCAAAATCAATTTGGATGGATTGAACGGACCAACAAGACATTGGATTTTACCAATTCGGTCTAAAATATTTATTAGATTGGATTGGACTTGGTCCGTCCATAACAAATTTATATTGAATTGGATTGGATTAAGCCAATATCTGATCCATTGATATAAGATAAGAATATATGTGCCAATAAACCGGGTTTGGGTTGAAACCAATTTAAATCAAAATAAATTTGAACAGATTGGATGGTCCAGACATTGAATTGGACCAGTCCAAATTGATCCAAAACATTCATTGAATTGGATTGGGCCTGGTCCATATATAATGGACTCACATTGGACTGGATCAGATTAGACCAAATCCAATCCAATTGACACCCGTAGCCTAGAATACTGAACATGGGCAGCCAACGTTAATTCTCTCAACCAATCCTACTCGCTTGAGATCTAGAATTAAGTTTAGAAGTTTACTTCTCGCTCTTTATTTTATGCATTTCATACAGCTACTAGGAGGACAACTTAAAATAAAATTAAGAACATAAATTTCATAGATATTTACTATTCAAGCCTGGGTGTAAGAATGGCCCAAGCATCTATGTTGTTTGCATTCAAGCAGGTAAAAATGTTTGTTTCAGTTCTTGTACTGCAGTTCTTAACCTATTTAATTATTCTTATAGCTTATTTACAATGTCCAAATGTTGCTCAAACCATCTATCTATACCTAACCCAACTGATGAATCAAGCAGGGTCTCTATAGGATGGGTTAAGTAAATTATAGTAAGGCCATATAGGGCTGAAGTTGACATTCAAGTAAGGTTTTATAAGGCTAAACCTTTTATATCCAATTTACAATTTTCTTCTTATTACATATTAATATATTCTTTTTAACATGAATCTTACATTTCTGAAATTTTATTTTTTATTTACTTTATTTGTAAAATTATATTCTATTTCTTTATTTGTAAATTTTATCCATCTAGGATATACTTTATTTCTTTCATACACAATTTATTCATATTTACCTCTTTATCAGATATATTTTCTTTAATATGAAGCCCATGCTTTTAATATTTTATTTTATATTTATAACCTTTACTGAATTACATTATTCTAGTCTATTTTCACTATAAAGTAATTTACAAATTTTCAAATAAACACTTATTTCATCTTATACAACTTTATTGGAACTAAATGGCTTAGAAGTAAGAGTGGATAAAAAAGAGTTTGACAAATTTCTTTAATTTTCTATCATATTGATAAATTCTATTTTTTTTGATTTAAAGAAAAAAACAGCACATTCTTTTTTTTGTTTGAAGATTATTAATAAATTTAATAATTTTAATTAAATTTCACTAAATTCAAATATTTAATAAATCTTTTTGTTTTACCTTTTCTTTATTATAAGTAGCATTCTTTTATTAGTAACCATTTAGTCTTTTGTATCTTTGATTTTTTTTTTTTACTTTTTTTAACAATATAGCATTGTTCAGATGAGGCATATTCCCCACCAAATTAAGACATGAGGGAGTGAAACATTCACCTCTGCTTCTTGGCATAGGCACAAGATGGTTGGGGCAAAGCGGTTTGGTTGCCTCACCTTAAGTAATAAATATTGTTAGAAAATAAAAACAATCCCATTCAGGAACTTCATCTAACAACTTAAGCTTTTAGGTTGAATGGTTCATTGATATGGTATTAGAGTCTGTTTGACCAAATGGTTTAGTGTGTGATCCTTGCTGCCTTTATTATAATTAATTAAAATTTAGCTCAAGGTGGTAATTTGGTTATGACAATTATTATTCTTGCTGACAAGGACACCTCCGTTAAGAAGCATTAACTGAAGACGAGTTTTGGAAAATAAAAACTTTCTGACATGGTGAGTTTTAGACATTTTGAAAAGTTGTGTTGAGTTTAAGAGAAATTTTGAAAACTTAGGGTGAGTTTTAGACAATTTCCCTTTTGTTAATTAGAATGCAAAACTAATCAGACTTGATGGATGGTCAATATATTTGCGATGAGGATGTATATACTTGATTCTCAGCCATCAAAATGAAACCTTTCTTTGATGGTGGACCCAAATGGATAGGAAGACTTAATTGAAGGTACGTAGTAATTTTTTGTGTAAGGTTTTGGCTTGTGCGGGACCCATCGTTGTTGTCAGAGCTAGTTTTTTCTCATTGTTGCTTGACAAGGGCTCCAATATGACCAAGTTTACTAATTTGATCACAGTGGTGGAATATAAGTTTCTATGGTTAGTAAATTGAACGTTGAATATGTAGAAAGATAATTCCGAAAAGATTGATTATTGATTATTCTAATGGCCTGGTCAATGTTGTTCTGTCATAGTTCAGCGTCATTTGAAAATGATAGCTGCCATATCCTCTGATAACATTAATTTATGCTACATTGTGCAAGTTTTCTGGTTAAGCTTTTGGAAAAGACATGAAATTGACTAATGAATTGGTACATTTACCTTTTCTAAGGTTCATGAAGAATATATAAGACACTAATTAATTAATCATGACTCTTAAAGTTAGATTTGACCTACGGAGAAAGTTTTCAAGTTCAAATCTGTTACGATTTTGTTATTTATATATTGAAAGATGTTTTGTTCAGCCAGAATTAGGATTGAGCATGGAAAGCCAAACTAGTTTTCTGGATTTTAAGGTAGAATTTTTTAGGTCCTTCATTTGAGAGACCCTTATCTTTTATAGTAAGGGCGTCTACCCTCTTAAGTTTTTCTTTCTCAACCACCTCAGCTCCCTTCTTAAGCAAGCGCAGGAAAAAACACAACTCTTACACTGAAAATAAAACTTTGATAATAATCACTCATTCACTCCGTTAATTATATAATATATCAAAAGTAGGAGGAAGTCAAATTACCACTTCTTTTTTTTTTTTGACTAAATACTTGAAGAAGTTGGGAGAGAAAATGCAATTGAACAAAACTCTTGAGTCCTGACTGATATGTAACTTATAAATTTACGTCATGACTACCACCAAGGAGAGTTGAAATTAATCTGGTCAGAAGTTTCTGAAGTCTCTGCTCCTTCATTTTGAGAACTAAACAATGGAATGCCAAATCTTGTGGAGTTGGGTTTCCACACCCAACTCTTTTTCTTGCCTACTGCATGTGGGCATCTTGTTTCCTTTATACCCTCCAACCTGCACTGTTGACTCACTTTAGTACTAAGGTAGGTAATTTCAGTATATACATGGGAGGAATCTTGGTGCTAGCTAGACACAAAGGAGCCAGTGTTGTGATGTACAAAACTGCAGAAGTTGTTGTTAATGTGTTTTTGCAAAGTACCATCACAGAACAGCAGGACCTTCTGGCCCATTTTCCCAATTGGATCAACAAGCCATGAGATGAGCTAGCCTAGCTAGGAGCTTGTGCATGTGCCCCCTAGCTAGGGGTGTCTCTTAGGAGGGTGGCTTTCAAAATGTGTAGGTGCCCAAGTAGTTGTCTTCTAAATGAGGACTATCTATTAATGTAGGTGTACTTGTTATAAAAGGCCCATCTCTCGCAGTGGAGAGGGTAAAATGTTTTAGAACATTAAAAGATTTTACCCACCTTCAGCCTCTTTCAATCAAATTCTTTATTGTGGTCAACGGAGGTTCTCTAGTTAAGGCTGTGTTTGGTTTAATTTGAAGGAAAAAAGTAGGGAAGGGCAGGGAAAGGTAGGGAAACCTATACAAATCTAAGGAAACGAGTATGCCATCTCAGATGGGCATGTGGTAGTTTTTGTTAACTCCTAGATGATTGAGAAGCCCGTGATGATGATTCATCTCCCTTTTTGGCTTCAAGTTTGTTGGGCAAATTAAACCAGATGCTCGCCAAAGTCATCTTTGGGTTGCAATAAGGAGCTGAGCTCAAGGACCATGGAAAGAAAAGGTACGTACTTTTCAATATTTTTCTTAAGGCTCAGTTTGGAAAGAGTATAAATACAAATATGTACAGTGCAAATGCATACAAAATAATATAAAATATAAAGTTTTGTACTCTATATATTTGTGTTTGTACTCCTTCCAAACTAAGCCTTATATCTCATATTTAATTTGTATTATTTTTGTACTGTATTTGTACTCTTTCCAAACTGACCCTAAGCTATTAATGAGACTTCATTAAAAGGTAACAGCCATTAAATATCAACCCTTGATTAGTTAATTGCATGGTTGATATAATTGCTTAGTCGACCATTAGCCCACTGTAGTCTGTAGTCAAACAACCGAACAAGCATTAGCTTAAGGACTCTATATATATAGTCTGTCTGTCTGTAGATCGTTCCGCTAGCTTGTTAAGTGAAGCTTCAGCATGTAAATTTAGATTTTGCTGCTTTCTTTTCAAGTACGTTCTCTGTTCACTGGTGTATGCAACCATGATGGTATTGCTGCAAAGTATCGATATAAGATTTTGATACTCTTGAGCATTATAAAATGAGGAACCAGTTGGGGGAGAGGCCCATCATTTGATGGTCCTACCAGGTTCTCATGGCGATCCACTTTTAGCTTGTGAGTGACCTAGTAAATTTGGCATTATGTGGTTTGTGCAGTAGATGGGCTCCCAAACGAGAAGGTAGGTTTGGATCTTTACTCTGTGGAATTGTTTATAGAGAGTGGAGAATCATCGGGAAGCTTCAAGCTAGATAAACCGTGTGAGCCCACCTCTGTGTTGTGTTCATCACTCAATTGGTTTTCTGAAGGTTTACTTAATGGGCATGAAGCATCCCTCCATGATCACTTATTTAACCCCATTTTTTCAAAATACTTCTGACATAATAAAGACGTGCAGGAGAGAGAGAGATGGGTGGGGAGAGGCCGGTTTGGATAGGTTAGAATAGGACTTGAGAGATGGCAAATGAAGTCTGACAGTGTCTCTGGCAAGTATGTTGGCACCCACGAAAAGGTTGGTTTCACTGGCAGCTCTGCAGGAGGAGAGAGAGAGAGAGGGGATAAACTTTCAGAAAGCTAAATCCTCATATCGGATATTCATTTGTTTAGTAAAAATTCAAAAAACGAGAAGACATGATTTGACGTTTCAGATTCTGTGCAATTACTCTCACAGTCTCACCCCAACAAACACGACAGCAACAGCTCTATATCTCTCTCTCGGACCAAAAGTCCCCTTCCATAAGCAAGGAGCGTAGTGTGCATCCCCTCGTCATGGTCTTCTGGACTGTATAACAGACCAAAAATATTCCTTCTACTTTGAGCTTAAGAAAAATTCCTTTCTTGTATTTTGGGAAGAAAGATAATTAAGCTTGTTAGTTAGAATGTAAAATATTGAGATTTGAGAGCAAGCAAGAAAGCGGTCCAAAGATTTAACTACTCTGAATGAAAGTGTAGATTCCTCGCAGTTCTGTGCATGCAACCTTATTTTCGCTCCTTGACGAGTCCTTTCGAGCTTTCCACTGACAGACACGTAATCAGGTTGAGCATCAGCCCGAAAAAAAAATCAGTAATGATACACTACTGGTTACGTCTCAAGCAGTGTAGATTCCTTATCACCAACAAAAAGATTCTGTACATGTTAGTGTATATTCTGGACTATATGGACTTAGATGACCAGTTGGACACTTACTAGTCCACGTGGCTATTTTGAATGCAAGAGTATTCCTCATCAGTCTGCATGGCTACATGCCAACGTACATATATAGCCAGGACTAGGAGGTCCGGGCACTTAAAACAGTCCAGATGGCTAAAATTCTCTCTCTCTCTCTCTCGTGGCTAAATGATGCATGGGTTAAGATCCCATGGCATGGATGAGTGGTGGAAAACAGGGGCGTTTCTCCTCCGAAATCCAGTGTTGTTTTTCCTTCTTTTTATGACAAATGTCTGTCGTTTCAGTCTCGCACTTGCACGCAATCAACGCACGATTTCATTGAAATAGTACGTACTGATAGCACGGTGATGGTGTGGTAACCAGTGTGTCTGATCCCCGGCGCAAACGAGACGATCCGTTTGTGTGTTTGTGGCGATAATATGATTCTCTCTCTCTCTCTCTCTCTCTCTGCGCATTCATTTCCGGCATCAAAGTTATTTTCGTTCTGGTTTCTGCACGGACATTCGGACCTGAAATCTGAAGTTGACGGATGAACACCAAAAGCTGCAACCATCCAATCTCTCTCTCTCTCTCATGAGTTGTATATGTAATTTAGTGGGTGGAATATTTACTTAATAAGGCCCTTAAAGAGTCACAGGTTTTGAAATTCACTAGATATACTGCATGTGGACGGATAATTTTGTATGACAAAAAGATGAGCAATGCATATACCTAGGAAAAAGACAAGAACGTGATGATCTCTTCATTCATCTTGACTTATCTCTTAAAATTTGAATTTGATTTCGATTTTTTTTTTTTTTGCATCATTTGGTTTTGCATGACTTTGTTGGCTTCATCAAGAATAACCTAGTGGCATATCATGTTTATATTCAAATTAAAAGCAGAGAAGAAATTAAATGAAGAAACTACCTTACAGTCCATAGAAAAAAAGCCCATAGAAAAAAAATGATGGAATGATGCTCTATGGATTGTTTTCTTCTACTGGACTTCAAAAAGATGGGGCCTTATACACATTTTCTCTTGTTAATTTTTGGATTTTTATATGTACTCTGATTACTTCATAGACTAAAGATTGAAAATTGTGTCCTTCATTTGCTGTTGTTTTGGTTCTATCTCAGTCTTTCTGGCAAACCTTTGGATGTCACGGTTCACATAAAATAAAATGCGTAATTGAGGTGTAGAAAGGTGCTACAACAAAGTAATGAACCAAAAATATGGTATAAACAAACGTCAGTTAAATATAAATTTTACAAAATAAATTTGTTCTGTAGATTATACTATAGCTATTATTGAAGTTTGAATATATATCTATATACCTTTCTCGTAGATCAAGAAAATCATTTTTTCAAACAGTAAATAGTTTTAAAAAAATCACAAAAAATCTGAGAAATCAGTGATTTTTGAAAAATCTCATCAGAGGAATCAGCATCTATCCCAAACACTCTACAAGGATCCTTAGGTGAATATCCAAGCTCTATGCATGGAACCATTCATGTGTAGTCTATTTATAAATTAGATATGACAAATAAATCAAATATAATGTATGGATTAAAAAAAGAAAAAGGGATGCATAAATGTGCTGCTATGTTTGCATGTGCTAATAATGGTTTCTCTGTCATGGATTTTCCATGTTTTTTATTAATATATTAGACCCTTTTCAGTTAACTTTCTTAAAACATTTATACTCACAAAAATGATAAAAATTTTCTTTTTGAGGTAAACACCCTACAAGGTGTTTGTCAGATGAACCTGTTTTTTGAAATCCAGTCCATATAACTTTGCAAATACAAATTAAGTCAAATGAGAAGCACTCTTACACTAGAAATTGATGGTACCATGTAAAAGTAAACATATATAACCAGATCAACCTTGGTTATCAACTTAAACAAGTTTAGTGTGGCATTAGTACAACTGTTTATTATTTTACCTTAATTATCAAGTTCATAATAAAAGGAAATCACAAGTATAAGAGAACTAATACCTTAAAGGAAATGGACAAGAAATAGGAGGATGAAATACAGAACTCGAGAGATGTTTAGAGGTTCCACAGTTCCTACCTTGGATGAGAGGCTTGATGATCGTCTGGGTCTTAGTTCAAAAAGGATATACTAACACTTGCTTCTATTTTCAAGATATATTGTGTCTAGTAGAATCCTTGAGTCTTTTTCGGCCCTTCCCCAGCAATTGCTTCATCAAGTTGTTGTACATGCTTGTTTCCATCAAGTGTTAGCCCAAAATGAATGTGAGGAAAATGAGCCCACTGCAAGAAAATAATTAAGTTAATAGCTCCTTTAAACAATTTGCATCTCTGGCATAAAAGATTTAAATCAACACCAAGTGGTTCATAAAAAAAATGAATTAATGTTTCTTACTTTTGGTGTGACATCATTGTTCTTCTAATCAACTAAAGAAGTGACGCGACTATCATTTAGAATATACATTACTAAGTGATATGAGTTTGTTTTTATTTGGTTGATAAACAAAGATATACTGTTTAATCTACAATCCAATATCAGTGATAAACATAGATTCATTTTGAAATTATATTTCTATGAGAAGGTGAACAAGAAGGCAATGTAACCAGACCCTTGTATCCAACTATGCACTTGTTATATTTAGTTAGAGAGGTTTGGTTGATATGTACTTTCAATAAATTACTAGTGCAAATGCTTTTGAAAAATACAAACTGACAATAAGTTCGTATATCTTGTGATTTTGACTAGCTAGAGGTCAAGATGTCCTTGTCAATTCTTTAATATTATCCAGATCTTATGGCAAGTTAACACATATTAATCCCTATGTAAAAAGGAAAAGTTTCAAAGTAGTGATTTTAAGAGCGTTGTTAGAGAATAAAAACATATTCAGGGACCTCACTTAAGCTGTTAGGTGAGGTCCCTGAATGGGTTTTTATTCTCTAACAGGACCTCACCTAAGAACTTAGGCTGTTAGGTGAGGTCCCTGAATAGTTTTTTTTTTCTCTAACAACCTTTGATTGGTCATACAATCAATATGAAGTAACAAAATTCAAAACAGTTTCGAAATAATGCATGAGAATGTGGTATAAAACATTATCTCAGTTGATTCAATTGCATGAGACATTTATTAATAATAAATGGATACTACTATGAAAATATAAAGAAAATTATAGTAGGAAAGTTGTATGAAGACAAAATAGCAGACAAACTTTATGTAGGGAATGAGACAAAATTATTGCTCAAATTCTCCAATTAAAACTTAAAATTAGCTGTAAAATTTATGGTTAGGCACCTTAAGTATTGTCTTCTGAAACAACTCAATTAAGCCTTCTAGAAGTTATAACAGTTTTATGGCTAAAATACGAAGTTGTTCTGGAAATCAAACAAAGCTTATTTTGGTTGGAGTGACATTAAAATTTTAGTGTCCTGGGAATTTATAAGAATGGTGAGGTATGCTCAATTTCATTTTTCTATTCTTCTTCTTCTTCTTCTTCTTCTCTCTCTCTCTCTCTCTCTCTCTCTCTCTCTCTCTTTCTGGTAATCAAGGGAATTATGATGAAAGATGTTTATGAATAAAGACATTAATTTGGATCAATCTCCCATTGAAAGAAGCAACTACTGTGGATTGGTTGCAAAATCCTTGTCAGCCTTATTTTTATGTATTCTACGTTTCCTCCTAAGCAATTATTCATTAGTTATGGGCTCCTTCTGATTTTGCTAAGCCGCTTCTATTTTCCTTTTTGATATTTGTTTATGTTAGATCAAAATTTGAGGAAGAGGAGCCCCTCGATCAAAATTCTTGTTGTAACTCACATTTTTTGCTGCAGTGCTAAAGGCTTCCCTGTGGCTAATGTCAGGGTTTCTGGCCTTTATCCTTTGAATCTCTTCCCTGTAACAAAAGAAAAAAAAGACAAGTCAAATTATTCTTCAATACTTACAGATGCTTCAATTACAACTTTAAGCATTTAAGTTGTCACTAAGAAATTTAGCTTTAAAATGTCTAATAATTAATGTTCAGAAATCAATAAACTCACTTGATAAACCTGTTATATGCAGATGGAACACGTTGTCGCTTCTCTGGAGCTGATAAATGCATTGATATATAAGAAATATAGTTCAGCTTAATTGATCAAGGCAACAACAGGTGCATCGAAAATCGTAATGTGAAACATGAGAGAGAGAGAGAGAGAGAGAGAGAGAGAGAGAGAGAGAGAGAGAAGAGAGAGAGAGAGAGCTAACGGCGTATGGGAAGCATTCGGGGTTGCTCATTCTCTGCAGTATCCAACATGGGAACCTTGTTGCATTTGGACGAAGAACCAGAATCCTTGCTCAAATCACCAGTGCTAGAATTGTGATTCTGCAACTTCTCTCAACAAGTAAAAGAAATCTATAATCAAATCCTTCGCTCTATTTTCCCCCCTTTTCTCATCTATTATGTATGGTTTGGATTTCTATATTTTCTCCTCCCACGTGAAAATTCAACTGATACACTAAATAATTATTCCTACTTCTACAAGGGAGAGTCAATTAATCTTGTTGGTATTTAGATTTTTTGATGGTGGGACAGAAGATGGCAGAAGATACATAGTGGTTTAGTTTAGCCTTAGAGACTAAGAAGAAATCATCACATCAGCGAGACCCTTTTCACTCATGAAAAAAAGAAAAAAGAAAATGGTATCTGGTATTGTATGTTGATAATAATATTTCAGATCAAAAGTTCAAGGGAAAATTTTGTACAAGGGCTTCATACCTGAATATCTTGAAGTGGAAGTGACTGAATCAAAGCTCCCATGTTCACAGACAGCAAGTTAGCACAATGGCCACATCTAACCGTTACAATGTTGTACAGACTAGTGCTTGGAACGCTAACCTGCCAAGGCGATTGTAGAAAAGAAAGAACTGTATAACTTCAAGATGCGTAAGTGGAAATAAAGAACATAGATATATATGGACTGTAATACCAGAAGCGCAATTAATTTTTTCATGTGATAAGAGGTTTGATATATCTTTCTTTTTAAACTTATCTAGTTTCATGAACATTTGATGCATCTCAACCAAACTGAATTCCAAACATGAAGAAAAGCCTGAATCGATAATATATATCATTATCCCGGGAATCCAGTACTATTTTCTTTTATTATTTCATGACTTAGTTATACTATTGATAACACTGTTTCAGATATTCATGTTTTTCTTTTTTTTCCTCGAATTTGAATGGGTACATGTTTGATAAGAGTCTAGCACAAATAAGACAGCCATTGGTTTGCTTTCTATTTGTCTTCATGGAAAGTTTCGTTTCCGAAATAGTAATTTCTAGTTCAGAATCAGAAGATGTTTCACAGACCCATTTCCTTGCTTGCTGTTCCAACCCGCAAATGCCTAGAAGCCCTATACGTTTCTTCAGTTTCACAGTGCATTATTTTCTATATTAAATTGTTAAGGACTCGCCTATCAAAAGATAAAAAAAAAAAAGAAAAGCAAATACCAAAAAAATCACAGTAAAAAGAAGAAAATGGTGAGAGAGAGAGAGAGAGAGAACAAGAAGAAGTTCTGATGCTTTTAATTTTCTGTAATGGTTTTTATTTGGCTTCTGGATTTTAAATGCATTCCGTATGTAAAACTAAAAGCCAACTTCTCGATCCTCCTCTAGACCCAACATCTCAAGCTTTACATGGGTAAGGCTTAAGCTACAGTCTACCATCTCACTTCCCTTTCGGTGCTCCTGACTTTTCTGCCTGACCCCAAAAGCAAGAAAAACATTAATAAAAAGGAAAATATATATGTTGGGAAGAGAGATTTGAAAAGGACGTGACTGGAACGGAAACCATAAAGCCATAACCACAGCGGAGGGGAGGGGGAGGGTTGCGGTGGGGGAATTAAGGCAGCAGATTTTTAGCTCTTCTTGCAGGCAGTGAAATTAAAGTAGTGATTTTCAGAAGAAGAAAAAAAAAATCAAAGTGATAAAAATGGAAAAGCTTTAAAAGAGTTGTTAAAGGAGGCCTGCTATGATGAAAGGAGGTTGAAAAAAGAAAGAAAAGCAGCATTTTGTACTCGCCAAGAAAATGCTTCATATTGGTCTCTCATTTCTTTATCCAACACCAAGAACCGTGCTGAAAAGGAGATAAAGTCATGGTTTAGATTGTAGCTTGGTGTAAGATAGAGTTGCAGGAGAACGCCCACGACGGGAAAAAACATTAATGAAAGTAAAGCCATCAAAAGAAACTGCAACTGTGCATATTTTTACGTAATTAACCATGTCTTAAGAATGGTGTGTATCTATCAGAGATTATTGAAGAACACCAAGCAAAAGGAAACTATACCCAGAAAAGTAATCCGACTGTGCACAGGAATTCATGTTACTAGGCAAATCTGAGAAGGTAAAATAGCTCCAACTCGAGACCCTTTTCTTGATTCGTGAGAAACTCCAGCACCTAGCCCTATGCGTATCCTCAGACCTAACTCTTTTGAATTTGTTGGTTCGGAGACCCAGAAAGGATTTCCATGGTTAAGGGAATTCTTGTGGTTTTCGAAAGTTAGAACTACAGAAAAAAAAATAATCTCCTACAAGTGGCGATACTCGACACATGAGGCCAAGCAAATCTTAGAACGTAAAAAGCTCTAATTTGACTCTTGCCTTGACCTCTGAGAAACCCTAGGACCTAGCTGTAACCCTAAAAATAAGCGTGAGTCTTTATACAAACGGAGGGAACCTCCTTGGTGACACATGATTATCATGGTGAAGGCAGCTCCTGGCTTTGGAAAGATGATGTCTGAATTATCCCCAATCTAAACTAATATTGGGTTAAAAGCCGAAGATAGGCCTGGATAAAGAAACTGATCATCTTCAGTTTTGGGTATTTTGAGTTGACAAGACTGAAACTCCATGATCAGCTGTTTATTATTCTATTATATTCTTTTGTATAATAATACATCTGTGTTTAAACAAAGCAAAACCTACCAAATACAGTGGCAGTTGAGTTTGAGCTTGTTGCAGTTGAAAGGCCTTCAAGTTATAAAAAAGATTGATACATAGTTGTTTCCTTGAAGATTCAGAATTTTGACCGATTGAAGAAATTTTAAGGTCTCGTGACTGGAAAAACCAACTTAATAATCACCGTAAAACATTACCTATTACCATGAAAGGAAAATTCGTTCTACATAAATTGAACCATGAGCTCCTGCTTTATCTGTAAGCTCCTGGATCATCAAATTAAAAATGAGGGCCCGACATTCCTTTCTTCAAACCAGAGAATTTGGATATTGAATCCCATATATGGGGCCTCCGAACGGGAACCCACTTGATCATATCGAGCAGCGCAAATATTAATGGAAGAATTAAAATCTGATTTTGTAGATGTTGATGGCAATCTGGGTGGTTTTAGAGTATGAAATCTGAATATGAAGTTAGAATTGAAGCCAATGAAGCGCAGGTTGTTAAAGATTAAGAAAGGAGAAAGATAGTAGAGAGTGGTAGTGGTATACCGCTAAAATGGTGTTGCAGAAGTTGCAGTTGACATAGCAAACATGTTCAGACGCGACGTCGAGTGACATTTTCTCGAGAATAGTCGATTGCCAGATCCGAGAAAATTGGCTACAGAAAGGAATGGAGATTATGATTTATGAAGATGAACAGAGCTGTGGAGAAAGAAGCCAGAGAGAGAGAGAGAGAGAGAGAGAGAGAGAATATGGTGGGGGATGGTTGGATTTATTAGGGATGTATTGTACAAGTAGCAAAGACCAGCCATGGGATTGGTCGGGTCGGCAGGGAAAACCGGAGTGGCGAGGGATGGTGGAAGTACGGAAGAGTGGTTTTATGAAGTGGAAAAAAGCGGTTTTTGTGGTTTGGCGGATTGTGGGTTTCTGTTCTGTCTGTGTATGTACGTGTTGTTACTTGTTAGTGTGAAACTGAGAGAGAGAGAGAGAGAGAGAGAGAGAGAGAGACGATATTATGATCAAGTGAATGAGTGGGTGAGAGTCTCTACACTAACTGTCCAAAGCTTTCTGTAGCGGACGAGGGGGAGGCCGAGATATTAATTAATGGTTTGGATCTACAGACTAGAGAGACAGAGGTGTTTAATAGTTACAAAGCATTTATTCTACAGAAGTAAAATTTCCAAAATGCCCTACTGTTGTTTGTCAACCTGCAAAACCGACATAGCTGTAGAACTGCCTAAAGAAAAATAGTACTGTACAGAACTAGAATATGTTGCTTTAAACTAAATAGTAGACTAAACATCAAAATCATCATCAGGATTTTTGTAAACTAGAGTTTGTTTTTTCATTTTTTTTTTCTGTGGGGAACTATAGAAGTTGATAATGATGAAATCATGGTTCATTATAACAATCAATTTCACCTACCGCCTTATTTTACATCTCCCCCAGCTGGTATATATATATATATATAATTATATAACTGCATGTGAGAGAGAGAATGAATGAATGAATGAATGAATGAGATCTCCGAGAAACGTCCACCCAATCAACTCAGTCATACGGTCCCATCTAAGATTGTTGGAAAATAGATGAGATTGTGAAATGATGCAAAGGTTCAAACAGCTAGAGCTTCAGACTTTCATCCACGGACAGAACTGAAGAGGTGTCATCTTTGAGTTGATAGCTACAAACACGGACCACGGTCCCAACTGGCCAACTCCCGTCCTGCACTGCACTACTGGGTGCTGCAACGACGTAAACGGCCGTCCCTTCCATGTAGGATCACTGAAACCCATAAATTGAAAAAGGTTTTGGTTGTCTCAGAAATTACTGGGAGCCCTAGGTTTCTACCATGTCACCGTCACATCAGCTACAGCTGATTTCTATTAATTTTTCTACTCAAGCAAAAAAAATAAAAGTCTTTATCTTCTAAAATGACAAAAATGTCCTATGCCCATCACCATCAGGGATGCAAGTCGGACCAGCTTAAGTCATTTTGAGGTCAACCTTAGCCCTACCCTAACCCAAGGTGTTGAGCCACAAACCCTAAACCCTGTCCCAACTCAACCTGATTGTAATATACAAGTATTGGGTTGGATCGGGTTTGTAGTGGCCCAGTTTCTTCATTTGTTTGGATTTTTGAAAACATCCTCACTTCTTTCACTTTGGATTGACTGGTCGGTTAATTTTGCTATAATTGAAGGGACCAATAAGACATGATGTGGTTGGGTTGAGTTGGGGACCTTGGGGTTGCGTGAGTCCCTCATGCCTAACTCAACCTGAGGTTCAATCGGGTTTTAGACTGACTTCAACCCAACCTGACTTTTTGGAGTTGGGTCTGGAAATATCCAGCCCAAGTTGCACTCCTAGTTCCCGTTCTCTTCTATCTGTTGCTACTTGCTAGACCTCACAAAATTCTGAATGAAGAAAGTGGACCTAAAGGGAATACCATTGATAAGGAATACCATTGATTCTTACCACATTCTCAGAGGTGGTTCAATATTGGGAGATTCTGTTATACAAGGAACTGTGACAACTTAATTTACACAGTTGTGGCTGGTCTATTCCCTAACTAATCTACACAGTTGTGGCTGGTCTATTCCCTAACTTTCAACTAACTTTCTTACTAAACATAATTGCTTCAATGAGAGCTTCCTAATGTTAAGTGCCCTTAGAGAGCATGGATTGGAACGCATAAAACCCATGCTTCACTTCTTTCCAGATTGATACAAGGGTCCCTGCATTGTATTGAATCACCAGTGTCAGTACCATTGATCGATACTGGTTTTCTGATCATCGATCCCACCAGTTTACTTCTCATTTCATTTATATGTTATTTTGTGTGTCTAAGGCTCTGACCCCATATATCTCAATTCTCAACAGAAAGTACTCCTAAGATGGGGGACCATGTTTAGCTTATTAGTTCAGTAACTCCTTTCTTATGAATTAATATGTTTCATTTGTATTTACAGAAAACCTCTCTGAGCTGGGGCAGCACAATTTCATTTCATTTATTCTAGCAAATTCATTTGTTTAATTGTTTCATACTTATAGTTGTTATAACCAATGGCGGTGGAAAAGAACTAATTAGGTTGGATATGGGATTCTTTCTTTCTTTCTTCTGGGTTACATTAAGGCTGTGTTTGATTTGAAGGAAAAAGTAAGAAAAAAAATTAAGAAATTAAGAAAAAATTACAAGAGAAAAGGGGTGGATCAACCCCAGGAGTCTTCAAGCAATAATATCCTCAGCAACTCACTATCAATTTGGCTAAACAATCTGCTGCTTGGTTCCCTTCTCTATAAATGTGTGATGTGTGTAAGACGTGGCCATTTTCCTAATTGATGATGGATACGATGTCTTTGATAATAGTTATAATGGTCCAAGGTGGAATCAAACGTACCTTAATGGGGTTTTGTATGATCCATTGACATGGCATCATTGAAATGATGGAATCTTTGTTCTCATTCACCTATTTTCGTTTTCCTCCTTCTCAAAGAAACCAACTCCAATTATGGAATCTTTGTTCGTTGTGTTTTTCATGGCAGTTTTCATCTCCCGAATGGGCGATGGGCTGTTTGATACCTAGATTTGACCTGGCCACCCTCTCTTTTGTAATAGGAAGAAGTGCAGAAAAAAAATCTTCAGATCTCTCTTATGGCCAGGGCCAAGTGGGTCCATGGGAAGATGAGATGGGTCAAAGGAATTCGGCTTCGGTCAGGGTAAAGCCCATTCGAGAAACTTTTACAGCCTTGCATTAGGAATATCTCCTTGCTTATGTGCTTAATTTCATGGGGAGATATTCCCAATACAAGGTTGCAAAAGGCGGTTGGAACGGTGTGGGCATGGGTTTGCCCTGATGGAAGCCAATCTTGGATCGAAGAAGAGAAAATCAAAGGAACACAACATAGGTGTGCTGTTACTTGGGGAAAATGAACAATGTCTTGGGAGAACTGGTTTACACACTCTCTCTCTCTCTCTCTCTGATTTTGTGCAAAAATAATGGATTCTTAATCATATACTGAACAAAACATGAAACTTTTAGAGGTTTGAAACACATAATCAAGGGCAAATAGTGCCTACATGCATCACAAGGAAAACTTTTAAGATCCTTCATAGGTTAAAGTGACAGGGTTGAGCAACCATCCCCTTCTAGCTCTGGAGATTAAAGAATGGAAGCCAGAGCTAAATCTGACCAGCTTGCTTTCTCATCATCCTCTCTTCTTGAAAAAGACCCATGTAGAAAGGCAAAAGGAAGGAGAAGAAGGAGAAGGCATGTGGCCTCTTCAAAAAGTAGATGAGAGAGGAAAGAGATACATCTATTATGGGCTTTTGTCTGAGGGATTCGTGGAGTTTCCCCTAAGCAATGTTCTTTGTTTGTCAGGTCCACACATACCATGTTCTGAAATTTAATTTAATAAATTATAATGTGGGCGATGAGGACCAAACATTAGACAACTTGGTCAAACAACTCTAATGCATCTCAAAGAACTATTCAACCTAAAAGCTTAAACTGTTAAGTAAGGTCTCTATTTTCTAACACATACTAATTCCTTACTTAAAATTTTTGGCTGGACTTTTTTTTTCATGATCCAAGGGACTACACAATAGGGATAGTCCATCCCCCAAACTCATAAACCCCTAATCCGGGTACAGGCAGGATTCGATCGTAAGTCTTTGCTACAATCATCATGAGACCTTACCAACAAACTTAAACTTAACCCTAGGGGTTTGTATTGAGAAGATGGGGTAGGTGAAGAGATAAGATACTTCCGTTAAGTTTGAGTTGGTTCATTGTTGCTAATGTGACATGGAAGGTCCATTGGCTTGAACCAATAAGAACATCTAGAAAGGATGTATTCTGTCCTTCATTGGAGGAGCAAAGAAGAACCTACCTTGGTTGAATATGGATGTACTATTGTGGGATATGTCAAGTGAGGTTCAGTGTCCCATTTCCTTTAGTCGGGACTGGTTTCACATTGGAGTAATTTTGGGTCGAATTAATGTTCAATCAAACCTAAGCTGTTGATACCCCTACTGACTGATATGCATGGACTGTTGTTGGAATTGCAATAAATGGCGGAAAAGTAAAAAAAGCAGATAATCATGTTTGAGATATTTGAATATGTACATACTGTCGAGACGAGAGAAAATTATAGAAAAATATTAGTTAAAATTAAGATTTTTGAACCGTTGATTCTAATGGTCGGACTGTTTGGTCCGAAAACCGTTTAGGCGGTTTCATTTTACCCCAAATTCGACTTTTGGCCAAAAACCGTTGAAAATTTAACAATCCGTTGATCTGAGCAGTTAAACCGTTTTGACTATTTTTTATTTTTAAATTATTTTTAATTTATTTGTCAGAATAGGTCATTCATTCAAACCAGACAATCAGACCATCGACCAGAAGACTGATGGCCAAAATGATTCTATTTCCGAGTGATTTTTTAAAACGTTGGTTAAAATAATGTGTAGGTAAAAAGGTGATACTAATATTCAAATTACCATGCATGTAAAAATGCACTGAAATTACATGCAAGTGGACATGCATGTACACAATATGCTAAGAGTTGATAAATGAAATAGTAAAAAAAGTTGTGAGATACATCACAAGTGCAGATTTAATGAGATGGAGTAATAGATCTACAGTATTGACCATTCTTATGAAAAAATTATGCAGAAAAATATATAACAAAAATATGTGAAAATGCATGCGGGCCCATGATAAAATTAGTGCAAATTCAAGAAAATGACCACATGCTGTAAGTAATGCTGGAAACTTCTTAGAATCCTAACACACATTAAATAATAAAAAGTAAATTAAATTAAAAGGCTAAAAATGTATGTATCAGTCATTAATTTCAATTTAATAAATATAATTCTTGTAAACCACATACCAAAGGCCTATATTGTATGATGAACTAATAAAATTGCATAAACATCCTCAATGGTGAAAGATAAATTGTACTTACCTGGTTCTCGCCTTAAAATTAATGGTCTTAAATGATGTTCATGTCCTCCTTAGGACTAAGGGTGTCAATGGACCGGTTTTGGGTTGGACCCCGTTCAGTCCAAAACCAATTTGGACGGATTGGATGGACCAACAAGACATATTGGATTAGATTAATCCGGTCTAAAATATTTATTTGGATTAGGCCAATATCTCGTCCATTGATATAAGATAAGAATATAGGTGTCAATGGACTGGTTTTGGGTTAAAACTAATCTAAATCAAAACGGATTTGGTCAGATTAGACAGTCTAGACATTGAATTAGACCGGTCCAAAATGATCCAAAATATTCATTGGATTGGATTGGACCTGATCCATTTATAATGAACTCAAATTGAACTGGATCGGATTGGACCAAGTCCAGTCCAATTGACACCCCTACTTAGGACAGAGCTTAAAGGTTATTATTTTGTTCAAGCTACTGGTCTTCGGCCGTGTCTTACTGTATACCATTTAATTTCCCCTAAAAGGGTGATTCTTATTTTTTGCAGAGAAATAACACTAAAATAGTGAAAATTTTAAATAGAATTGAGAACTACCTTTATTTGATTTGAATAAAGCGGCAGCTTATATTAGATAAAAATTTTCTATTTTTAGAACTTGATGTTTTTTTTTTGAGAGAACATAGTTGCGAAGGGATATATAGATCTCTCCAATTTGGTTATCTATTAATTAGGGTTTGAATAGAATAAATCTTAGTTTGGTAAGAAATGGAAGCATAGAATTGAGGAAAAATGAAAGAGAAAATATGGATTTTGGAGAAGTATGCAGCAGACTGGCTTGAATTTGGAAGGAACTGCAGGCCTTTCGGATGACTAAACAGTATATGAGAAAAGCAACCCGTTTTACAGATCCTCCAGAAAACTAATTGATTTTCTAAGTCTATCCCAACCTTTTTTGTTCAAATAATTTAATCCAAAATCAAAGAAATTTGCTATAAGAGTATTTTGGTCATTTCAGGAAGTTTTGCCCCTCTGATCAGTGTCCTTGTTTTCCTTTTGAAGATATATCAAACTCTGGTCATCATGAGATAAGAATGACAGTGATTCTGGGGAGTGCAGATGCATGGAACAAAATGGGGTGTTTATACACTATAGAGTTGGTTACCACGGAGGAGATTCTATTCCTACACCCAAACAATGCTTTATAGAGAAGACAATGGAATAAGAATATTATTAAAGAAATCTTTCTTAATATGGAAATATGATTCGAGGGCTAGGTGACATAAAGAAGTCAAATTGGCCATCTGGGCTACTCTTCAAGTGTGGTGTGTGTGTGAAAGTAAAGCCTTTATTGATAGGATTGGGCAACAGACCCAGGAATGGCATCAAAAGGGTGACAGTTATCTAGAAGGTCTAACATGGGAGCAAGTAGCAGCTGGTGACTGATTGTGTTTGCAGAAATTGCTGGTTGGCATTTTGGGGAGGTAGCAATCAATCATGAAAAAAGGGAGAAAGCCTTGAAGCCTTTCGCCTTTTGAAGAAATCAAACATTCAAACTCTTGATCAGGGAGGGTAACATCAGGAAGATAGAAGGGGCCACTCCTAGTTGTGGACACACCACATTCACTTTGAACATTGGGCAAGGAGAGAGACATTTACCTAACCATAGATTGATGACTCCCAAATTAATCAACTCCATTCTCAAGCATAACTACAAATGTATAAAATGATCCCTCCACACAAATCAACCGTAGTGACTTAACACATCAGAGTCAATTGAAATGATTTGATTCAATATAATATATATTGAATTCTTGTTGCCTCTATCCAATTTAGAAGTATAATTTTTTGTTCTCAGTTCTCATTATGTATATTGTTTACTCTTCAAAAAAAAAAAAAAAAGAGAAAGAATCATTAAATGGCACTTTATTTATATTGATTTTCCTCCTTGTTTCCTTAAGTTAATTTCACATTAAGGCCCCATTCATTTTTTGGTAAGTTACTTATCCGGGTAAATCACTTACTCAGGTAAGCGTTTCCCAAGAAAGACTTACACAGGTAATTACATTTACCCATGTTCTTTTATTTCCTATGTAGATAAGGCAATGACTATTTTAGTCATAAAAAAACCATTATTACAAGGGGCATTTTGTCCTATTTAAGTGTTGGCAACTTTCCCCAAGGTGAGAAGGTTATTTACTCACCTAGGAGGTGGATATCACTTATTCGGGTAAGTGAAACCCAGGAAAATAAACTTTCCTTGGTCCCCACATAAATTTAAAAAAAGAGCATGTGATTTTTGGTCAATAAGAATCAAAATCCCGTTGACAAACTTCCCCCCTCTCAAAATCCAAAAAAAGAACACCCCCTAAATATTATTAGTTAATTATAACATTTGCCCATCTTACTTCCTTTGACATCATGGAACTCCACACTTTTGATACATAGAAATTTTAAAATGATTCCTAAATCCCAATCCAAACATCGATCCAAATTTAATGGTAACGAGATTTGAGTCCTTGTCTCTGCTGGAACGAACCTCAGTTGACAAAACCGTGTGGTTGTTAGAAGCTTGGGAAAATAAAAAATACTTTGAACATGCTGGGGATAATATCGTTAGGTTTAAACTCAAATAGTAATAGGACAAAGAAAAGGACAAAGTTGTGCTAATGGTTTCAAAAGATAGTTCATTTAAGCGCATCAAGGAATAAACATCTTGATTTTATTCGGGAAGCTTTAAAGGGTGGATTTAGTGGACACAAATGTGGAAAACCAGTGTAAGGATTGCAGAGTATCAATCATGTGAGGATGTATATATTTATTATGTTGTAAAGGAGGAAAGGGAGTTCGACACTAATTAAAGAGCAAGGCCATTGTACGAATCATGTCAATATCAATATGTGTTTCTTTGCGTGGAAAAGGAAAAACAAAAAAAACGCTCCAAATAACGATCTGTGCCACAGATTTTTTTTTTTTTTCTTTATTGAGTCTCAAGGAATCGTTCAACCTTAAATCAGGTGTTAGGTGAGGTTTCTAAATAGATTTTCATTCTCTAATAGACTTTTTCATGTGAAAGTCCGTTAGGATTAAAGTGTGGAAAATTGTTAGTTAATTATGATGGGGGCATAAAAGATCAAACAGTAGACCACTTGGTCAAAAAATCTTTAGTATTATTAGAGATGACAATTTTCCCCATAAAACTGGGGCCTCACACCCTACCCCACCCTGAAGAGGGTAGGTTTTTTCCAATCTTAAATGTTTTTGCTCCACACCATGAGGATGCGGTTGGGATGGATTTGCATACTATTCCCTGAACTCGATTGTAAATTACTAAAATATGCCTAGGTTTAATATTAATTTTTAAAATACCCCTAAATTTCTAAAACCTCTAAGATCTCATAATCTAATTCCTAATTCACATAATCTTATTTTTAAAATACCTGCAATTATGACATATTTTTAAGTGGTTGCTTCAGGATGGAGAAAATCCAGGGATTCCCTATCTACAATGGGGAGGAGGTAGCTTTCCTTGACATGGAGATGGGGTAAGAAATTTTGGCTATTGAACCAAACATGAATCAAGAAATATAATTCAAATCAAACTCAAACTCAAACCTAATGGTATTTTAGTTGAATTGAGCCAAGACATTGAGAAATTTAGCTGGTCTCGGCTCGATTGTACCCAGAATTTTGAGACTCTTAGGACAAAGCAGACTGATCTACAAGATGTTTGACCAAAGCACTTAACCTCCAATCAGCTGGTGAATCTTGGGCATCGGATGGCAGGAACTGTAGGTTCATGTTAATCAATACATTTGTATAATGTTTAAATATGTTTTTTTATGGTCTGAACCTCCCCTTAATCAGAACCTTTGTTAAAGGTTGTGTACTTGTGTCTTCTAGGTGAGGAGGGTCTTGTCTAAATAAGTTAAAACGCAATGAGGTAAAGGAAAAGAGGCAATAAAAGGGAAAAACTGGATCTCTCAAAAAGTTAAACCACACATGATGTCATATACTGCATTTGGTAAACAAGTGTAATTATTATCGATGTAAAATTACACTCTGTTTCAATTTTGCATGCGTTTGGATGGAGTATAGTTTTACGTCAATGATAGATATAAAACCTCATCACATTTAAAGTTTTACATCGATAATCGATGTAAAAACTACATTGATTTTATCGATGTAAAACTTGAACCACTTTTTACATCGATATTAAAATACAACAGTCAAATATATTTAAGATTCAGTATAAAATGTCATCAATATATTTTTACACTGATGACATTTTACACCTCTTCCAAACGCCAAAAAGTAGGGAAATGTTTTTAATATGTAGGATAAATCTCATGAGAGGTTTAAGTCTTCTACCCTAAAATTTTAAATCAACTTAAGGTTAGTTCTGAAAATTCCATGTCTAACAATATCTAGCTAACACCATTAATTACTTAAACCGGTGCCTGCCCTCGACCCTACTCAATGAAATGGCAGAGAACTTTTATTAGCTAAAACTTCAGATGTGTTGTCTTTTACCCCATATCTCTATTAACAAAGAAACCCACGAGTGGGCAGCCACTCTTCTTTAGAAATTCCTCATCTTTCTTTCCTAGAAGAGGTCAATTAAAATGCAGCCCTTAAAGGTAGGGAGATAAGGTGATCGTCTTGTCAACTCAAGACACATTCAAGATATATATATATATATATATATATATATATATATAGCTATCAAATCTCATAGAGTACCGACACATTGTAAACAGACATGATCAATTTTAGATTTGTACAAAAAAAAAGAAAAAAACAAATGAGTTTTGTCCTTCTTTGGAGGACACCAACATGAAACGTCTCTCTTCCTCTGGTATAAAACGCCAAGATAGCCTCGCTTTGCACTTCGACATCAATACGCAAGCCAACTTTCAATGGGTTTTAAGGACTAAGGTAGGACTACAACACCCGATGTACCCCATCCCAAAATCAATCCAACCCAACCAGATTGAACTCAGTTTTTGGTTTGTTTGAATAGTTTCTAAGGACAGAGTTATTATTCTTTTTTTGGAGTATTACAATAATTCTTGACATTTATACTTAGAATTGTTGGGTTTACATACTTCATTTGAAAGCCAACATAATTATTTTATTTTCACTTCATAAGTATATATCTTGACCTCAAGGGTGAATTATTAATTCTAGTTAGTATTAGGCCTCGTTTGGTTCGTGAAAATGTGGGTCTGGAATCGGAATCAAAATGGACTATTCCAATTCCAACTATTTGTTTGGGCGAAATCAAAATCTCATTCTCATTCCTGTTGGAATGACATTCTCCCATTTGAGGGAATAGCCATTCCCTGCCCTTTCCCTGGGAATGAAATCCCATTCCTGCTGATTTTTATTCTCATTTCCATTTTTGTTTAAATCAAACAGACAATGTAAATGAACCATTCTAATTCCGATTCCGACTATAAAACCAAACGGACCCTTATTATTTTTTCCAGTGCAAAATTAAGTCATCTACTACTTAGAAATAGTCGTCAATTTGTTCAGTTGGGTACATAGAACATACAATGATCGATCATAAGGATAAGGATAATTCATTGACAAAATTGCCATTATATATCATTCGGTTTGATATTATTGCAAGAAATCTAGCTTATGTATTGGTTTATATATGATACACAAGTAAAGGTAGACCATCTGATTCTGATCAATCTAAAGTTGGTCTCATATATCAATTTTCTACAAGCTAAATGATGGAAGAATGGAGGTACTTAAAGCACTAGCTACCTACCCTTTATCTATATTGTGTACAGTGATGACCTACCCATTAAATGAACTATATACTGAATGTTGAGCATGAATGGACAATTTCAACCATATAAAAGACTGAATTGATCATTTCTTTGACTTTAGTCAGCTTCATTAATGAAGGTGCTCTCTTGCCAACTTCATTTGCTTAGCACATCAAGTTGCTTAGGACCAAAAGGTAGTGCCAGTGGACTAGCATAGGTAGCATGAGTGCTAGCTAGTGGACCTCATATTGTAATAGGACAAATGCTTTATGATATACTTGTTTGTGTAAGTGTGTGAGAGAGAGTGTGTGTCTATGGAAGTGTAAGGCCGGATATACAAGCTGTGTAAGCTGTCACCAACTAAATTGTAGTCACCAAAGTATCAAAAAGCTACATTTAGACCTTAATTGTTAACATCTGAACCATGACTCGGACACTAGAGGAGCAACTCATGTTGGGCCAACACAAACCCAACTTAACCCAATCTATAAAAAAAAAAAAAGATTTAATTAGGTTAGGTTGGTTTAAAGATTTGATTAATTAGCGTTATTAGAGTTTGTCAAATATAAAGTAGGGTTCATGATTTTCTTAAGATTGTAGTATGTATGTATACATGTGTATATGCATACATCACAAATCAAGGTAGGGCAGAATGCAAAGTAGAGCATAATTAAAGCAAAGAAGGCCTGACTTTAATTGGGGTAAGAGAGGAGGTATCAGTATACCTCTTAAAAAATGAATTTGCCACTCATTCATGGAAACTATAAAAGAACAAATAAAATTTTTCTAAAGATTGTAATGCCTTTAGAAAATTTTACATCGCAAATCTCTCTTCAAAATTAATCACTTCACTTTGTGTTAACACTCCATTCTTACTTTAGTATTGCATGTTGTCTTGATTAACTTAGTATTCAGAAGGGAGTGGAAGAAAGCGGAATGCAATATCTAATCAATAATAAAGGTAAATAGAGCTTGCTGGAATTATATCTATTAGATGACTGAGATATGAATGAATGCTTTTCAACCTCGCTCCAAGGTTATTCCGTGGTGCATCCTTTCTTTGTTGAACGTAAAGGGCAATTAGATTAGGGTGTTCGAGAAACTTGTAATTTTTAACACTATAGTTTTAGCTAGGTAACTAAAATTAAGGGCATCTCCTCATCATAAGATGATTTTGCATCTCTATTATTAATATAATCCTTATTCTAATCAAAATAGAATAGCTCCAATGGGTGATAAAATGACAAATAGACTAAGACGGTCTCGGCACATTTAGATATATAAGAACATATACAATCTTTAAGAAGAAGCAATTTATTACAAGTTGAGGGAGCTAGAAGAACTAGGGGCATACCAAAAATAAAGCATGGTTCACCACTCACTATTAATGAGATCACATCTCCTCCCCACAAGGGCCCGCCCCACAGCACATCCCCACCATGTATTATGAACATCACCCGATGATAACATCAGAACCAACGATGTCATCATCGAGAGATGTTCTCAATACACGGTGGGGATGTGCTGTGGGGCGGCCCCTTGTGGGGAGGAGATGTGATGAACTCCTCTATTATAGCCTGCCCAAGCAAATTGGATAGCTATACCAAAGCAATGAAACTTCTATTTCTACCAGTTCAAATTCTCAATATCAACCACATAGCTAGGGTCCAATTACCAATTGGAAGCATATACATCTTATCACAAGCATGTTTTATGTTTATGAAATTTATTTGAGTTAAAACAGTCAAACACATGATCATAATCAGGAAACTAATTACACAATAGCATACTCCTAACACAATGGGCTATCTATGTTAAGGAATTAACATATTTGAATTGAATCACTGCTGGACTTTAGAGTGCTTACTAAAGTAACAAAACCCAAAATTTTATCCATCTAGTGCAATTTTGCAGAGTAAATAAGAGATCACCTGCATGATAATTCTTTACAAGATGATAGAATTGGGACTAGTTCCATTGTTTATAGGTAAAGTTCAAAATGTCATACTTGTGGAGTGAATCACACAACATGGTGGAATTGTTAACCCAACTCTTAAAAAATCTCATTAGCCACTTAAGTTCTTCCACTAAACACGGAATAAAGATTGAACTCGATTTTCAAAATTTTCAAGAGAAATGATCATGTTAGTTACATAAAGAGAACCCATTTCATATCACCAAACATCATTTGTGAAGGAAAGGGATGGGATATTTGAAAATTTATTACAATCCCATTTCAACATTTTTACTTTGGGATGGTAGGAATTGTTTTTTAGATGATAAGTACTGAAGTGGCTGACACTTTGCAAATCATGACCACCTCTTTTTCTTTTCTTGACAGGTAGAAATCAGTTTTGACTTTGCAAGCTCCCATGGAGATGCATTCGGATTTGGAGCATTCTGATCATGGGTATCGTGCACTGCTTACGTTACCATCCTTCACTATTTCGTCACATGAGTTGATGTATCCACAGAGGCCTTGTTGAGGAAATATCAAATCAAAGACAAGTTTCGGTTTCCCCAGACAGACAACGAAGGGACTACTGACAAGCTATAAATTTAATAGTAAATGGGAATGACACTGTATAAACCCCCCCCCCCCCCCCCCTTTTTTTTTCCCTTCATTGAATGATAAGGGTTTATGGCATTCTTGAAAGCTGTAGGTCTGTATTTCTACACGACAGGAATCGAAAACAATTATTTTCTTGACATGATTTATCATTCCCTCCTTGATGCAAAAGAAAGCAAGGGATGGTCTTTGTGGAAAACTACTACTTCAAGTAGAGAGAGCAAGTCTAAGGCTTTGGAGTTTCCACTACCAACACCAACACTATCATTGCTATTTAGATATTCTACAGTTCATGAGTTCAAGTTCTCTTTATTATGTCCAACCTCTCAAGGAAGAGAATTCCACTATCTTTTTAAGTAAAATATGAGTTCAACTTTTGATCCTAGCTACTATACATTAGTACCCAAAAATAAAACCTTAATCAAAATATTGATTTTCTTTCTCATACTTCAGGTGTAATGGTGCATACATATGATTTCCACACATAAATGAAGTTCCAAAGGTGAATCAAAGCCATTTAGCCTATATAAATTGCATTATTCTTTGCAGTCAGGAGCCTCTATAAATGATTACTGTGTATCCTGATCCATCAATTAGGAGCTTCTTATTGTATATCAATGGCTTAAAAAACTTGAGAACTTCCTTCATGTACAGTATACAACAGGGAAGAAAAAGAAAGGAGTGTCATGTCCCACAGATAAAGAGAATATAAAAAAATGAGTACACTAGGTATATTCTATACATGGACCCTTTCCATGTTCATACATGAACATGGAAACCTTGGCTGTTAGGTTGAAAGTGCTCCAAGTGTGTCAACTCAACTAACCCTCGGCATCTAAATTTTAGCTCAATAACCTTTGTTTATGTGAAAAAAGGAATCTTTTTTTTCCAACTCTTGAACCTTCAATAGTGGTATTATAGAAGGCAAAAGAATCCAATACAAGGTGGGCCATATAGGTTACATGGATAGAGAAACTAGACAAGTTTTTTTTTCTTTTTCTTTCACAAGTGAAACAAGAGGTTAATGTAGGTTTTCTGCAGCCCTATGTTTTTTCTTTTGATAGATAATCTTCTGCCCTATGCATTACACAGATTGTCTGAATCAATTGTTAACATGAATAAGATACAAATAAACAAAAAAACATACATACATACATAACATAGTGAATGTTCAAGAACTAATTAAGATGTGACCCCTTATCAACCCCTTAATTCATTGTACATTATGCAATCTTATTTTTCCGTTTATTTCAATCAACAAAACTGACAAAAGAAACTATCTACTTTGACTAAGAGAACATGAATCTATTGCCTATGACCATAGTTGTCATGTGTACAAGAAGTTTGCCAACTGATTTTCTAAGAGAGAGAGAGAGAGAGAGTTTTATACACCTCATCATATATAATTTATGATGAAGCTCCGTTTGCCTAATTGCAATTAACGTTGGGACAGGTCTGTTTGGGTCTAAGACATGCCTGTTTGGCTCATTTGGTCATCACCCCTCTCTGTTCATTTATTACTCAAAATGCAGGATATAGGCGTTCTTCTTACTATAATCAAGCAAGGAATCGATCTTAAAAAAACTATATATATATATATATATATATATATATATATATATATATATATATATATATTATCTTTTTCTTAATTTTAATTTAAATTTAAATATGTAGAGTAAACTATCCGATCCATCCACATCCTACTAACATATGATTATGAAGGCTCATTTTATCGGGTATCCGGGCACACCCATCCAATGAAGCTCCTTGTGCCTCGTGGGCCGCACCAGGGTTGGAATGAAATGACAAAACAGTACAGAGATATGATCCCCAGGACCCCCCCGCCCCCCACCCCACCCATGCATCTAATATTAATTGCGTGAGTACGGAGTTTGGTTCAGCAGATACTGTCAGCCAGAGCCAGTCGAATGTTTTTGGACTATATCTGTAGAAGCTAAGCTAGGGTCTGTCCAGGTAAGACTGATTAAGACAAATTATGGGGTGATTAAGACGAGACGTGCCGTGGCCCGTGGTGCATGCATGGGCCAGACTCCAGAGTCATGGCCGCACTCTCTGCTATTATCTCTCAGGTGGAGTTAATAATTCAAATTTCAAAGAGCGTGGCCCATCGGGTCCCCAGAATTACACTTGTTCACTCTCCGTGGCCGGACTGGGCTCAACCCAGGGTTCCAGGCAATAATTAAATCCATGGTGCCTGACCCAGCCACTATGAGACTAAGAGGCAAATGACTAGATAAAGCATTTCATGTGAAGCTTTGAATTTATTTTCATCTATAGTGTGTTTGTGTTTTCATTGCAATTCACAAGTGACTATTAGGTCTAGGTCTGTGATATTAGCATTTGTGCACTGGCAATCAAGTTTTATTTTAAAAGAATCGTTCAATCTAAAAGTTTAAGTATGTTTTATTCTATATTCTTTTATGTAAAAATTCATAAATTTATTGAGTTTGAAGTGTGAATAAGCACAAACCCACTTATACTTTATGTTGAAATTTAATCGACTATAATAGAAGTGACGAGCAACTGTTTAACCTAAAAGTTTAAGTTGTTAGATTAAGTCTTTAAATCGATTTTTATTCTCTAACCTGACTAAATGAGAATATTGAGAGGAATCCTGAGTGACCATCTAAACCATTGGGTGGAATCAGTCTATGTCTCTGTGCGTCATATCAAGCATTTCTTGAAATTTAACTCAAAAATTAAATAAATAAATAAATCACTTCATCGTTTTCCGATATGCCACATGATATAGGACATGTTTTAGGTGGGTTGCATAAAAATAACGTTAATTTGGTTGATATTTCCACATCAACGAACATTGAAAAAACGCCATTTTTATTCATTCATTGCTGAAATAGAAGTAACTAATAAATTAAATGCAACGACAGATAAATGCCACGGTGCCAAACACACTCTTAGAGACCATTAATGCCAAGCATCTAAGACATCTATTTTGGACCATATTTGAACCCTAGGATGATATGAAGTTGCATTGAACCTCAACAAAGGAACATATATAAGAAAAGGTTGTTAAGAGTCATATTCCAGAATCCAGATAATAACATTATTGACCCAATCAACGATAGCCCACATTCAATCAGCAAAATATTTTTCTTGATCCGACGGCAATGATTACCCAATTCTGACCAGAATCATTCTGGCCCCTATTATCTGGGTCCTGTCAGTTCTGATGGGTTGGCTCCAGCCCAACTTTTTGGACTCGACAATAATTGAGTCGGTGCTGAGTCTAACCTGACCCATTGGATAAGGACCAAAACTGATTAGTTACAAAATAACTAAATTCAAATATTTGATATGTAAATATGACACTGTATCTATAAGATGTTTTATATTATTTTAAATGAGATTGTGATGATTTTGTTAAAGGTACCAAGCTAATGATAGGTTAGTTAATATATAAGCAGGTCTTAATCAAGTAAGACCCAATAAACCCAACTGAAAGGGGTTGGTTCTGGACCAGTACAAGAACCAAAACATTTTCTTGTGGGCTCAGTATCTACAACATTGCCTGCCAGCGAGTTCCAACCCATAGATATAGATAGGTCTTAAAAACAAATAGCTGAATCCAGAAAACAAAGACAAACCCCATGATGAGTGTCAATGTCAATCCAACCGCAGAAAGCCATACCTCACACATGATGATGGTGATGATGGAATGCAGCCTACATAAATGGTATAATGGTATGGAGGCTATTTTCATCCACCATACAAAAAGCCCAACCCATAATTGACTGATTTAAGCAAATGATGATGATGATGATAATGATGATGATGAAAATCATAAGATAAATTTCTTGAAATAAAAATTATATATATATATATATATATATATATATCACAGGAAAATATCCCCTATATGCAGATGGATGAACGCTCTCAAATATATACACATTTTTTACTTTCGGGAAATCCTATGCATGGTATTAAAACATGTTTTCTAATACCAGTACTACAAAAGCACTATAGGACTCTAGATTTTGCATAAATGGGATATAAAAATATTTAGACTTTAGTCTTGGTATGCAGCATTTACATCCAACAGTACTTTTGTAGCATGTAAACTATGTATTCAAAAATGTTAGTAGTGGTGGTTGGAGCAGGAGAAGTATTCAATAACCATATTGTTACTAGTTGAATGGCCCCACTATTAACGGCTCTAAATCCACCTTTGAGAAGAATGTAATGTTGCTAGATAAAGTCTGTGGTACTATGCCATGAAAGTTAAATTACGGCCCCTATGAGAGTGAAAGGCGAGTAATCAATACCAAAAAAATACATAAATTATTTTGCAAGTAATACAGTTTTTTTGGTATTTTTGACCTCAGGAAATAGTTTAATCTTATAATTGGATAGTGAAAATGTTAATATGTTTTACAACAGTAAAATTAATAGGTAAAATCTATGATGCATTAATAGAACTACGAAGTAAAAAACTTGAACCAATGAAAAAGTAATACATCACAGTTGAACATAAAATCTGATGAAATATAAACCAATGAAAAATAAATAGACCATGTTACATCTTTAACATGAATAGTTTAAATTTTGATTTAGTATGCAGTAAGCATTAAAAATGCACCACATTTTTTTTCCATGAGGCTACACAACAAGGGATAACCCATAATCACCCCAAACTCTGGTACAGTCAGAATTCCATTCCATGTCTCAGCTACAACCAGCAGAAGACCTTGCCACCTAGAGGTGTCCACAGTTCGGTTAATCGAACCATGGATATTTTTTGTAAACTGAACCGGTGGTACCGGTTTTTCCAATTCTCCAAACCGAAACTGAATCGATACCACTGATTAATCGGTCTGTCGATTTCGGTTTTTGATCGGTTCGGTTCTTCGGTTTTTCGGTTTTTTATATTTATAATATATAGTATACAAATATATGTATAATATTATATTATAAATAAAAAATGATATATAATATATTATAAATATTTGAAAATTATATAATATATATATAATATTTATAAATGGATCATTATAAATATAATATAAGTATATATTTTTTATATAATGAATATATATTTATATATAATACATAGAAAATATGTGACATATATTAAAAATATATATACTGGCCAATTCGTTTAACCGTCGATTTTTTTGTAGGTTAACCAAAAACCGAACCAGTCCTTCGGTTTTTCAAAATTCCCAAACTGAAATCAAACCGATCGGTTTGGTTAACCGCATTTTGCGATTTTGTTTTATCAACTCAGTTTGGTTTTTCGGTTTTTCATGGACACCCCCTATTGCCAATGGCACATTGCAAAAATAATATCATTCTTTTAAACATTACAGAATTCCAGTTTTGTCCACAGATAATAAACTAATAATATTGGAAGGCCTGTTGACCAAAATAATCCCCAGAAGCTATATTTTACATATTCAAGTGGAAATCATTGTTGACTTGGCCCGCTGAACAACAAAAAGGCAATTTTGTTAAGCAGAATAAAGGGTAAAGCCGATTAAGAGAAATTGTACCTTTTCTTCCTAAAAGGAGATACGAGGATGTATTTGTAATTTTATTCTCTTCGTCTATGAATTCAACTTCAGAGAGACCATGGCTTACCGTATATAATGAGAACACATGCCTCGGCTTCACGTGTAGATCACCATGAGAAAAATCTGATCCATTTATTTCCCTCTCCCTGCTTTCAAATCATCTCTCTCTCTTATAGATAACAAATGAAGAAAACAATAAAGAGAAAGGATGCAAGATGGGCTGGTATCAATTAGCAAAACCCAGTCATAAACTTAAAATCAATCCTCGTTTCATACTCCATTGAACCAATTAAACGACCAAAGTGAGTTTACTTTTTTTAGATTCCACCCAACAAAATATGATAATTGAACACCACATGTACTAATGCGTGTTATGTAATACCAAACAAAAAACATGTACGTGCATTTACATCGATTTGAAACTGAACAAAATAATTGTCGGGACTCAGGGCGGTCCCGGAGTAAACTTCGATTCGATGGCTTAGTTGTTTGACACCAACTGCTCGACCTTGATCTACCGTCTACCCCACCCAAAACATGAAAGCGTGTGGTCCTCCCTGCTTTTCTGATTGACTGATTCTACTTTTCTAGACATCTGGCCTCATAAGAGATTTGTTGGTTATTTGGTTCTAATTTTCAAACCACCATGTGGCCCCTTAGTGGGAGGAGGGGACCAATTAAATTAAACGATAACTTGCATCACCCCATTTCATCTGCAGGCATGCTCATGCTTATGTTCGCACGTCGTCCTTGGCGATGCGACTGAGAGCTGAGGCTCCTTGTAGCTAGTCCTGACTTTGTGCAGCAAACAGATGATGCAGGTCAACAGATGCTGCTGAAGTACAATCATTCTAGTAGGTGTGTTTGGTTTCTATATAAACGTATATTCATGTAATTGATGGACCCATTTAGCGTCCAAGTCCAAATTTCAGGGTTCAGAACTTCTGGCTTTCTGAAGCAGGTTGGCGTTGGACAGCAGCTCTTTACCGCCCATTCTGTCGTCAATTATTTCCCCTCATTAACAATTTTAATTTTGGAATCTGAACAAACCACCAATTGAAATAAATCACCGTCACAAGTCCACTTTAGCCGGTTTAGAACTTTAGATGCATTCGTCCAGGGAGAACAGGAGAAAAAATTGAGTTGAAAGTTCATGTGAATCACCCGAACGCCCATAATTAAAGATTTAAAGGCTTTGTAAATTGCTTACATATTTTACCCACGAATGGTTCAGTCCGAAATGCTATGAACACCTTGTATCCACTTTCCACAACAATCAGATGACAACCGAAAATGAATCAAAGTTCTACTGGAGTTGGAAACTTGGATTTGCGCTTGCTGTTACCCCATAAAAATGATAGTCAGGGACAATTGGAAGTTGGAACCCAGAACGAAATCGAAGAATATGTATTATCTGCTCCTGCAGTATTCATTTCTTCCAGTAAAATGAACAAATGTCGTTGATTTCACCTACACAATAATTAATAGCCAGGGTTACCAAAAAAAATAAATAAAATACAATATTATTTAACGTTTTCTCAAGGACACCAAAATTATTGCTGCAAAATGTGTTGTCTGCTTGTCATGCCCTGTTCAATTCTCAGACAAATGAGCAAAAGAAGCAGGGCTCTGATCTCAGTAACAATATTATCTCAAGGGCATCAATATTATTGCTGCAAAATGTGTTCTCTGCTTGTCATGCCCTGTTCAATTCCCAGACAAATGAGCAAAAGAAGCTGGGTTCTGATCTCAGTACCAATACTATTATCTCAAGGACATCAATATTATTGCTGCAAAATGTGTTCTCTGCTTGTCATACCCTGTTCGATTCTCAGACAAATGAGCAAATCTGATGTCATCAATGTCCTATTAAGGACAAAAATCATTGCCAATAATCAACCACCCGTCAATTCCAATATCCAAACCAAGCAAACCAAATGGGAGGAGAAAAGTTACAGAAAGAAAAATGGAACAATAGACTTGATGGAAAAAGAATGTAGAAGGAAATTGAGAAATGTCCTACTTTCAGGAAACTCATTAATAAAACATATCACTCAAAAAAAAATTAATCAACAAATATAAGAATGGGTAGAAGCTACCATCCCTTCAGGAAAAATGAAAACTAGTGGCAGATTTTTCCTTAAAAGAAAGTTATACTTGCTAACAACATACAAAAGGACAGATAGGGCCTGACTCAACAGCTAAGAACCTCACTTTCATCTGTTAATATGTTACAGTCATCTTTGGCACCACCATTAAGCTTGGGTTCCTCTTTTCCTATTCATCCATGCCACCTCTCTTTAGGTGCATCAATCCAAACCATATAATGCCGATGACGAAAGAATGCTACTTTCAAAAATGGTACATGCAAGGCCACATAGAAAGGAAGCATTGAGTAGCTTCAGCTGAGTAGTGGTCCCCGATGATTAAAATTTTCTTCCATTAGCAATGTCATATTATGCATCTGTGACTCGTCTATAGAAAAGAACATAAGCAGCTGATGTCTTTATCTTGTCCTCACTGACAGGAAAAACATGGCTGTCATCAAAGTCATACCACTGATGGCCCCCATGCTACACAGGAAAAATGAAGTCAGTAATCCCAGATTGAGAATATATTTGGATAAATGTGTACTGTAGGCATGCAGTGTATCAATAAAATAATGTTATGGCTGAGAAGATTTGAGATCATGCTTATTAAAGAGCATTCACTTTTATAGTTGTATTACTACACCCGCATGACATAGGAATGCTAATCAGTCAAGACCATCCTCAACATCCTAGAAAATATTTACAAACCTATTTGTGACATCTTGAACTTCAAACTGACTTATACAGTTATACTATACAGATTCTCTCATTACATTTTTTATAAGTATTTCTCTCATTACTTCTCTATTTTGATAGTTGTTTCCATACTTCAATCTGCTAAGAATTATGACTAGCAGAACGTAACATCAACACATGTTTCCAATATAACTAAATAGAGAAACATAGAACATGCTGCTACTTTGTTGATTTAGGTGGTGTTTCTACAAGGCTACCATGGTGTGGCATTTGTGTTTTGACTCCATACAGATGCCACATGCAATTTGACTTTAACAAACAAAAAATGTATGCGATTGGGCAGATTTAAGTTGAAATGGCAACACAAAACTTTGCATTGGGTTATGTGCATGGGCATATTGGGGAAATGTCAAAAGGACAATTTTTTAATCTGAGGGGCATTCCCACTTCATCTGTCCTATGTGGTGCCTAATAGTGTCTATGTGTTTAACACTACAAAACATTATACATTTATGTTTTGTGCTAAAACAACTTAATTTCATGTTTTTGCTTAGCCATTCTCACCCAACACACCATGGCTATACACTAACAGTGGTGGCAAACACCATCTTAGTTCGGAGCTTCAATATGGAACTGATCCCTATACATTTTTTTTTTTGATGAATAAAGAAAAAGTTATTACTTCAAAAGATAATAGAGAACTTTGAACTTTGGGAGGAGTTGTATGCAAATCAGGACTTATGGGATGGCCCCTGGTGCTTGGGAGGGGATAATAATGTTACACGATTCACCAAAAAAACTAGTAGTCCCCAACAGACAATAACAACTAGTATGAGGCAATTCAATGGCTTTATTAAGATTGTGAACTGATCCCTTTACAGTTCTGCAATTGGTCTATGGTGTCATTAAATAACTTACAAATGACTAGAACACCTTTCATGGATGGCCTATGTAGGATCTCTGCCATCAATTTTGAACTAAACAAGGGAACCCAACACCTCCTTAGTAGATTCCCCAAGTCAATTGGACTCTCTGTATAAAGATTAACAAAAAATAGAGCATCAACAAACAATACAAGTAGAAATACCACTTACATGGACAAATGCAGTATAGTGACCACCTCCCATGCTCCCGTAGTGATTACTGACTGCATAAAGCATGTATCGGTTGGACAACTTGATATTTTTGTAGGCAATGTAGCTTGACAAGTCAAGATCGCAAATAGGGAAGTCCACAAATGTCTCTAGTTTGTTCTTCAAAAACCGGCTGTATGAGAACCTTTTTAGATGAATAACAAGAATCTCCGGCAGTCTCCAGAGATCTAATTTCTTGCTTGCTTGCCGATGCTTCTTGCAGCTCGGGCAATACCTAAATTTTAAAAATGACAGTATCACCAAATATTGTAACAAAAAAGATACAAGGCCAGGACCATAATTTCCAAAATAGGGGACAGAAGAAAAACTAAAGATAAAAGCTCCATATAAACAAGGAAATAGAATTCTCATATTAACTAGCAAATTGTACAAAACAGCAATAATACCTGCTATGTTTTATAGTGAGGTGAAAACAAATTTATCAATGATGAGATAAAGTTTATCAGACAAAATGATTATAAAAAAGGAGAAAGGGATAAGGAGGAAGTGAGGTAAAAAAGATAGAAGGGGATCACAAAGACATGATGATCATGACGCAGTAGGAATCGCCAATCAGTAATCAATATATATGTACATAAAATGATTGTAACCCTAGGGGACAGTGAGATAGATGAAGTGGCAAATTAGAGAATACAAACAGAATGAGAACACCCAGGAACCTAGAAATAGCCTTAATAGGTGATAACAAGAAATGAAGGTGGTTCGGATGATTAGCATATGTCAAAGACAGGCCAGTAATGACACCAAGCTAGCCTGTGTGTTTTAAATGCATAATTTGAGGATTTGATACTAGATTTTCTTATCCAATAATTGTTCACTTCTTGCAAATAGGAAACAGAAATAAAACTATATTATTTGGGGGAAGTTTAAGGAAAGCCATGGAATTTATCAATGTTATGCCACACAACCATAGTTATCAAGGCATCTAGACAATTCTGTGCAACACTTGGGTGCCTAGCCACCAGGCAAAATTAATTATACAGAACAAAAAATAAATAAATTTTGGTTAGTTTCCTGGTTGTATATACCGAGCAGCATGTATATTAATTAAAAAAATGGCAACTTTCTTTATTAAGATCATTAAGTTTCCTTGCAAAACATGGCTAATCAGCATATCTAAAAGACAATAGTATTTTCAATATTTTCAAAAATATTACTAATATAATAAGTATTTAGTCAAGCAATCTCATATCAAATTAGCAACTAAAGTGGATTAGAGGTTTATATGATAAAAATTTAAGATGGAAAGTAAAAGAGAAAAAGAAGAAAGCTGAAGCCACTGTTGTATTTAATGTAAGAGAGAGAGAAAGAGTACAAAAAACAAAAGAAAAAGAAACCTCTATATCCTTCTCTTCTCAAAACCTTAGGACATTTTAAAATTCAATGGTAAAACTTTAAAGCAAAGTATATAATATATATAGTATTTAATAGAATGTATTGACACAAATATTAATGAGATGCAACCATAGTCCTGATATTATAAAAGGTCACCCACCTTGTGCTTTTTGTTACCTAGACGGGCATCATATCGCCTAGACGGGCACCTAGTTACTATAATTCAAAGTGTTCAGGTTTGAGCAGTCAACAAACATGTCAAAAAATCCAGTGTACAGGAATGTAAATGTTGAGAACTTGAGATGAACAAGTGGGAAAACTATAAAATATAGAATCAGGAATAAACTTGTTCAAACAAACTAGGAGCAGCTCCAATGGGTAATAAAAGGAAGCAGAGTAAGATGATCCGGCTACCTGCAAAGAAGACAATCTACAAAACCAGTGAGAAGAAGTGATTCGATACAAGGGTCTAGAAGTTCTGAAGGCAGACCCAAAAGGGCATGAGCTGTAGTAGTAAGAAATGATTTAAGGGCCCATATTTTAACAATGGGCATGGCACTGAACAGAGCGGAATAGCAAAACAGGATTCATGTAGCCAACCCCATATAATTGGGGCAAGGGATAGATGAGCCAAGACAATTTGTACATACATATAAAGTTACAAACATCATGTAAGGGTCAATGCAGCTCAGATATCATCATCCCTCTCCTTTCTATAACAAGCAGTTTGCTGGCATGTTGGAATTGTTCCTATACCAATTGGTGTTACCATAGAATTGCTGATCAAGATAAGTACAATGCTGTGTCCATTATGTGATTAAGGGAAAATTATATATACTTGTTAACAGACCTTCAATACTCATGTTGGAGAAATTGCAAAACCATCATATTCCAAATGGCATTCAAATGTAACTCTTGTTTGTTATGTTATTTGTTTACCACTTTCCTAAAAGAACTAACAGAAGGGCATGTGCATGCATGTGAATAATAACAAGAATAAGAATAAGAATAACATAACTGTTCAACCCAGGAACAGGACAACAGTTGAAAAGTCTAAAAACCACAAAACCGTTTGACCTGGACAACGGTTCACGGTTTGATAATAAAAGATGAAACTTAAGTTTCCAAATCTAAACCGTAAACATATTTCTCACCCCTGCCGTCAATCTCTCCTCCCTCACATATTCCTCCTCCTTATTAGTCATTACACGTCTAAATAGGTACTCAGAGATGCACTGAAACGACAAAGGAGTTAAAGGAGTTTTCTTCTTCTCCATTTTTGTTCTCTGAAACAACAAAGGGGTTTCAGATACTAATGAGACAGATAGATTGAAGTATTGAAGGAAAAGTAACTCAGAAATTCAAAATGACAAAGGGGTTTTCTGAGAATGGATTTTTTTATGTTTGAATAGGAACTCAGAGAAAGGGGTTTTCCTCTTCTACATTTTTTTCGTTTTTTCTCTGAAACAACAAAGGGGTTCAAATCTCCATTTTTGTTCAAATCTAAAAGAGAGACAGGGGTTTTCCCCTTCTCAGTTTTTTATGCCCTGCTTGGATTTCTCAATCAGAGCCAGAGGGATAGAACAAAGCCCCTGCTTCTGATCGACAAATCGAAGGTTATTTTGAAGGGATTTTGTTCTCAATTTGTTATTTTTAGTCAGAAAATGTATAATGCTCCACCTTTGATCGACAGTGAGGGCAAATTCTTTATTTTTACTTATTTATTTTCTGCATTTCTTTCCTATTTTCATTTATGTATTTTTAACTATTTTATAATTTTCAATATTATTATCTATATTTATGACATCATGGGTCACACCGTTCGACCTGGATAGTTGAACCGCTGACCTGGAAACCGGAGGCCAAAGCAGTTCCATTTCCGGGTCAGTTTTTAAAACATTGATAGAACATGGCTTTTTGAAGGACGATATTTTATGTCTTATTCCATAGTAACCAATTAAGATTCTAATATAGCTTACCTGTAACATTGAAACCTTATTAAAACTAAAACCAGTTTCCTTTTTACCTGTGGTAGATGAAAATGATTAATATTGAAGAAAATAGATAATTTTTCTGTTCACTGTTATTTATAAAAAATAGAAAATGTAAATTTGACATGAAAAAAAGGTTTTACCATGAGTCCATGACTATTCAGAATTTCAAGTCCTAAAAGTAACTCTAAAAGAAATTAAGCAATTTAAGAAAACATATTTGCTTAACTTCAGATGCTATACATTGCAGTTTAAATGACATGGTTTTAAACCATCTCATTAAAGTACTACATCAATCCAAGTGTATTTGCACCGGGCCTTCTCAAAAAGAGAAAAAGGAGATGACTCACCCCTAACCATTCTCAAGCATTTAACTAGTATACCTAGCAGCATTCTTCTTCTAGCCTTGAATTTCAGTGGTCCAATACCACTTGAATCATTCTAAATAGAAGATTGAAAGGCCAACAGGTTATGCACCCTAGTTATAAGTAACTTGTTACAAAAGTATGTTCATTTTGAGCCAAGATGAAAATGCAACAAACGGAGATTTGTCAAGAAAGACAGTGCAGCTTCCTCCAATGTAACCTAGGCCAATTAAGGGTTTCCCCTCATACATACAACGAGGATAGGTTATCAAATAGGGGTAGTTCAGTCATAAAGACAACCAGAAATATTAATAGCACTTTTTTTCATATTGATTATTACTTGTATTGAATAATAAATACATGATCAAAACAAACACCACCATACCACTTTGCCATCACAATAAAATCGGGGTAAATTAATAAATAGGGGTATTTAGGCCATAAAAGACCCGTTTACATCATTTAAAGGAGTATAGACTATAGAGTATAAAAGAAACATTATTCCATGCATTTATTTATTTGAATATGTCATAAAATGGAACTGCACATAATCACAGATGCACTACATTACTGGAAAGGGTATAGACTTGGAGCAAGGGGCAAAATCTATTGGAGGTCTATAGTTCATGCAGTTATGTGGAGTGTATTCTCAAAAAGGAGTACAAAGGCATTCTGCAGCATCACAAGAAGAAACCTACCCAGGATCCTTCTTTCTCCTGAAGGCAACCTAGAAGGACTGCAATCCCCCCACCCATGGACAGAGAAATTAGACTTCAATTTATGGTTGTTTGAAGGGGAAACCTAGACCAGCCAGAATTGGAGGCATCCTTTCCAAGGCGGACAGGGTCTTTTTCGGAATTTTTAGTGGCCCCACTAGCAATGTGGATTACATAGAAGCAGAAGCGGGATCTCATTTAATGGGGTATTCAACAACTCTGGATCTCCTGCCCACGTCTACCCACGACACACTACCCCCCGTGAATTGGGAACATCTCCCCCGGCATAATACTATGCACAAGGATGAGATGTTCTCCATGTGTGGCTGCGATGTTATGTGGGTAAACGTGGGCAAAGTTCGTGTGGGCAGGAGATCCGGACTCGTATTCAATTTGCCAAGCAATCTCGTTTTTTGCCATTCACCATTGAAGGGAACAGAAAATGCCAAGCAATGGTGCCAAACAGTGGACCATGATTGTCTTGCCTACTTGTTAAATGACATCCACAGAGTTTGCAAGAGCCTTTTTTGGAGTAGCAAAATAAAATAAGGATAACGATAAAAGTGATGATAAAAGTAGCCTTGATAATGAATTGGAGGATGTGGAGGAGTAATTACTAAAGGAGGGTAGAGGGTTGGTTGGGAGAGTTTTTTACTTCGGTTATGTAGGGGTGTAAGGGGTTCCAGGTTGGTTTTTGTTTGGTTTTGGTTGATGACTTTAAGTGTTGCCGACTGGGCTGACTTTTCTTCCAGTTTCTTTATGTAAGGTTTGGGAAGTTGCTGGTGGTTATTTTGGGTTTTTCTCTTGGGTTATGTCTATCACCTTGCCTCTTGTATTCTCTTTTTTCTTTTAATGAAATGTGCATTTTACTATCAAAAAAATAAATAAAAATATTACTACATAACATTAATTTGCAAAAGTTACCACCATATTAATTTCCAAACTTCTAAAATTGTCTTACTTCACAATTTATCCTATTCTAGTATAGCCTAGCAGGAGAGTAAATAGACAAAATTTCTATTAGGATCCTCCTAACTCATTGTAACATTGCATTGTATTTTATGGTATTCTAGGCCCTGTTTGGATAGACTTTTATAAAGAACTTTGGTACTTTTGAAAGTATAAAAGTATGAAAAACATAGCATAGCGTTTGTATGATGCACTTTATACTTTTTGCTTTCTTACTTTTAAAAGTATGAAAAACCCCAAAAGCATGAAGTTAGTCAGCTTTTTATATTTCGTGCTTTTGGCGAAGTTGTGCTTTCATTTTCATGCGAACAGGTGGTCACGTGTGACCACCCTTCTATAATACTCTCAACCCTACCTCTACTCGCCGCTACTAGAGTTGGACTGCCGTCACCAAACCGTCACCAGAAGTAAAAATGAACATGCTTTTGCCAAACAGAAAACTGTAATTCTGTTTTGGAAAGCATACTTTTCAAAATTTTTTACCCAAATGGTTTTCAAAGCAAAAATACCAAAGTAAAAGTATTTTATGTACTTTATACTTTGATATTCTTAAAAATAGAAAAATAGAAGTCTATCCAAACAACGCCCTAGTGTTTTCTGGTTGTCAGTCCTGAAACTGTAATATTGTCCTCCTACCCACCTCCTTGAAATGGGCAAAGGTTGTACTTCTTTCTCTTCATACAAATTAATAAACTCACTGATCTTATCAGTGATAAAAAGAAGTCTAATTGCAGATATATTGTTTCTTTTTTTTAATTTTAACCAAATAGTATATAATACCATACATAACCAAACAAAGAAAATGTGAAATAAATTAATAACACCAAAAAATTGCGTTTTCCAAATGGAGTTCTTAGTTGAATCAACAAATACATTGGTTTTTATTTAGAAAAAATAAACCACGATTTTGACGGTGTTCTCAATATCTCATATTATTTCCAGTTTTTGTTTTACTGTAAAATTATTTCCAGTTGTTTTGACAAAACAGATAAAATTTCCCCAGTATTTCACTACAATTTAGTGTCTTACACATGACAAAATGAAAAATACACCAATATGAAGGGGAGAAAACTCATACAATACGAGAAGAGATGCAACTTGGGTTGGAAATTTGTTAAATTTTCAATGGGACCAAATCCCAACCCAAGCCCAATGTAGTTAAAATTCTTCAAGTAGGGAAACCTGACTTGCAGCCATAAATGATAGCATGTTGTCCCAAAAGAATGGAATCTATTGGTCAAAAAGAGAACAGAATTGCAAAGCAGAATTAATAACAAGGGCAGGACAACAAAAATACAATGTTGTTGCATCCTCTAATTTAGTAAATAACTAGGTGAGAGATCTGTGGTTGAGACATCGAAGAATCAATAACTTTATGTTTGATGAGAAAATCAATAACTTTATGTTTGATGAGAAACAGCCAATATTAAATTTATTAAAGACAGGTCTGCTTACTAAAAGAAAACCAATACAAAAGACATTAAGGACAGATCTAAGCTTGTAATCTTTAATCTAATAAAAAGCCTTCGAATTCCACGAAAGGACCAAAAACATGAATCTTCAGAGTAACAAAACAAATTAAAAAAAAAAAACTACTAAATTGGCAAAATTTTTGTTAGTTTCCTTGAACTTTACAACCAATTGTCATGCAACTGAGAAGATGAATTTTAGTAAAGACTACCCGGTGGTACATTAACAATACCATTAAATTTTAGTAAAGACTATTAGAGAAGTACACAAACTCACCACATGTCTTCTGGTCCGAGAGGTTCCTCCTTTAGGAAGGCTTCAAGGCATGCATATAAAGAAACAGACTCCTGAGGCCTCTTCACAAAAAAGCCAGACTTGAAAATCTCAGGTAATGAACTGAGAAGATGAATATCATATTCTTTTATCATTTGAGCGCTCCAAGAAACAAGCACACTCAACCGCCCGGAAGATTCTGTTACTAATATTGGCTCATCCATTTCAACCATTGAATCTTTTAGTGTGCCTTTCTCGTCTGTCAGGTGGAATTGAAACTCAGAATCAGAGTGTGATCTATTTCTTGATTCATCAGTTGAACTTCCACCATCACTCAAAACAGGAGTGCCAGTGTCAAACTCCATCTTAGTAACTTCAGCATTACTATCCTTCCCACTATTATCATCAAAATCCAAGTCATCTTCAGTGGATATTAAGAATGGATTAAGTAGTTTCATGTACAGATTACGGATATCAGATCCATTAACAACATTAGACAGGCTTGCTATAAGAGGGGTTCCAAATGCCTTTGGACATGATGTCATCTTCCCATGGATGTAAAGCCTGAGAACGTAAGTTTTCATCAGAGTTACAAATAAAGAGATAAAGCAATAAGAAAATCACCCAGTAAAGTAGTAATCTTAGTAGGTAGCATTGTAAGCACATGTTTCAAACATTAATTCTCAATAGTCAGCACAAGTACTAGCTTTCAAGCCTCAAGTTTCCTACATATGTTTCTAAAATAAGCTAGCATGTTTGTTGAAATAGAAATTCAATGCTTGGATTTGGAAACTGTAGAGAACATTGATGTGGGCCCCACAGCTGTGGTCCCACTCTTCTGTAGGGTAGAATGTATCTAGTCACAGCTGTGGTTATTTTGCTATTCTGTTATTTCTAGTTTCAGTTTTATATTGTTTGTTATTTGTTAGCAGTTATGATGTAAACACCAAGGGCAGATATGTCCTTTCATGTAACTAGCATAACCTATATATATTAACTTAAAGTGGCGGCGGCAGAACATTGACATTCTGTTCTTCTCCTCAAAATCTGTGTTCTATTACTCTTCCATCACTCTTTCTTCTACATCTTCTTCACTTTCTCTTCTCATCGAACATGAAATTTCTTAGTGATCAAGACTGAATAGCAGTCTTGAAAACCTACATGGTATCAAAGCCAAGTTAGGGTTTTTCATGTGGGTCTAATACCAGCCAACCACATGAGAATCTCCTAGGACTGAAAGCTGAAAAGGAGGAGTTCGCAGACTGATTCTTGGAGATCGCCAGAGGTACTAGCAGCTGTTGGAAACTTGCTAGGGTTGCAGAGTGTTGGTGGTCAGGAAGGATCAGAGAAGACTAGGGTTCATGTAACCCTAGAAGGCAGCAAACTATTTTTTCCTTGTAAGTTGTTTACTTTTTAATATAAGTTCTTTCAGAGAAGATAGGTTGGACCTATCTAGAGGGGAAGGCCGAACAATTCTAGCTCTTTCTCTCTTCGATTTCCTAGGGTTTTACAGCAAACCCTGAACCAAACTGTGTTTCTCTCTACTCTAGGGTTTGAAAGTGATCTGCGGCAAGCCCTAGTGGTTGACTGAACCCTGTGATCTACCTAGAGCTACTCTTAAGTTGATTGGTAGGTCCAATCAGATTCTAGGGTTTCTTATTAACCCTACTGCAAGCCCATCTATACAGTTTGGACTGTACGACTAAGTTGCTTCCTTTCAGGACTGATTAAAACCCTAACTTTCCCTACAATATCAGTTTTGTTTTAAAATTGTTCTCAGAGTTCTAAGGGGGTTGGAGATCTACAGACAGCTACTGTTGTGTTGGCTAGTTGGTTTCAGATCAGAATTACTTCGGTTTTGTGCACATACACTGAGAATACAGATCAGGCCTATACTGTTTTTGATTGTGATTGGTGATTCAAGTACTGTTTTGAGACTTGACAGAAATGGAGTCTAAAATTCAGGCAGAAGGCAGTCTTGGGAACACCAGTTATGGTGGTATTTCTGAGATGGGTGGTCAGATTATGACTGTAAAGTTTGATGGATCAAACTATTTGGAATGGGCCCAATCAGCCATGATGGCTATTGGTGGAAGAGGTAAATTAGGGTACCTCCTGGGAGATATAAAAGAACCTTCCAAGGGAGACCCGACATATACCAAGTGGATGCAAGAAAACTACTTGGTTATGACATGGCTGTGTAATTCTATGCAGCCTCATATTAGCCGGAATTATTTGTGGGCAAAGACAGCTAAGGAGATATTGGATGTTATGAAAGAAACTTACTCCCAACCCCTTAATGTTGCCAGAGCATATGAATTGAAATGTGAGGTGAACACCCTTAAACAAGGAGAGAAACCGGTATCGGCCTACTTCTCTACCTTGAAGTCCCTGTGGCATGAGATTGATCACTTAGAGACTCTTGAGTGGGAGAGTCCCAAAGATGCGCAGACCCATAGAAAGCACATCGAGACAAACAGAGTATTTGAGTTCCTGGCGGGACTGAACTCAGAATATGATATTGTGAGGCAGCAGATTTTGATTAGAGACAGTGTGACTCTCTCTCAGGCTTACTCATTTGTACACAGTGAAGAAACCAGAAGGAAGGTTATGATGCAACCCATATCAGCCTTTGTAGCGGCTACACCCAAATCAGGGGTGATTCAAAGAAGGACAGGAGGAAGGAAGACAAGAAGGATGTAGTATGTGAACATTGTAAGAAACCCAAACATACAAAAGAGACATGTTGGAAACTGCATCCCCACTTGGTTCCTGCGAAGTTAAGAAACAAGAAGGGCACTGCCCTAATACAACTAGAAAAGGAGGTTGGAAATTCAACTCAGCCACCACAGCCTCCATCAGCCCCTGTCACATCTGCCTTCGCCCATTCAGGTACTAGAGCTTCAGCCTATCATGCCTCAGCTCCAGGTACTACTGAACCTTGTTGGGTAATAGACTCAGGTGCATCTGATCACATGACTAGCTTGCCTTCATTGTTTACTACTTACCATTTGTCTTCTGGTAGGGATAAGGTATCTATTGTTGATGGCTCCCTGGTTCCTATTTCTAGGAAGGGTGACATCAAACTTTCAGATACTACCTCCTTATCATCTATTTTGCATGTGCCTAAGATTGATACTAACCTTCTTTCAATCAGTAATATTACCAAGCATATGAACTGCTCAGTAACCTTCTTCCTTGACCGATGTGCTTTTCAGGACTTGGAGACGCAGAAAGTGACTAGGACTGGCCGTGAGACAAATGGGATCTATCTGCACGGGGAGCGATCCCATCAGGGAGAGTCAGTACAGAAGTTGTCTTTTGTTTCTCAAAGTGTGAGTCCGGTTATGCTTTGGCATAACCGATTAGGTCATTTGTCTTTTCGATCTTTACAGAGCATGTTTCCTACTTTATTTGAGTCTATTGAGTATCTCAACTACAGTGTGAAAGTTGTGAATTTGCTAAGCATTGTAGAAAGCCTTATTTATTGAGTAATAAAAGGAGTGATAATTTTTTTTGATATTGTGCATACTAACGTTTGGGGGCCTTATCATATCCCTTCCATGGGTGGGTACAGATATTTTTTGTTTTTTGTTGATGACCATACCCGCTTTTCTTGGGTTTATCTCATGCGTTCACGAGATGAGGTACCTTCCCTGACCCAAAATTTTTACCAAATGATCCTCACCTAGTTTGATGCCAAGATCAAAGCTCTCCGATCTGATAACGCAAAGGAATACTTTGCTAAATCCTTGACATCTTATCTTCTTCATCATGGGGTTATCCACCAGAGCTCTTGCCCTCATACACTTCAACAAAATGGAGTTGCCGAGAGGAAGAATAGGCACATTTTGGAAGTGGCTAAAAGCCTCTTGTTTACTTCCAATGTCCCTATTCGCTTCTGGGGGGATGCTATCCTCACGACGGTATACCTTATTAATCGGGTCCCTTCCAGTGTCCTTGATATGCGATCTCCTTTTTCGCTTCTACACCCACGTGAGGACTTGTTTTCTATTCCCCTTAAGGCATTCGGTTGCACTTGCTTTGTTCAACTTCTCGGACCCCATCCCTCCAAGTTCGAACCCAAAGCCACCAAATGCATCTTCCTTGGTTATGCACAAACTCAAAAGGGTTATTGTTGTTATGATCCTGTCTCCGGAAGAAAGTTTGTCTCCATGGATGTCACTTTCTTTGAGGGGGCACCCTATTATCCTCGGGTTGCCCCTCAGGGGGAGAGTAGTGAGAGTGGGGGTTTGAGTTCATGTCTTCAGGGGGAGAGCAGTGAGAGTGGGGCAGTTCCTTTACCTATTCCATTGGGTGATAAGAGCCGCAATGGTGAGGGTGGTCAAAGGGATCAGGAGTTGAGGGAAAGCTGCAATGGTGAGGGTGGTTAGAGGGATCAGGAGTTGAGGGTTTATCACAGGCGGTGCAGGCAGGTTGATCCTGATCATCAGCAGTTTAGACCAGCTCCAATCTCATATGCAGCTCCAGGACCAGATACTTCGGTCCCAGAGCCCACAGAGACTTCCCCTACAGATGATCTTGAACTTCCAATTGCAGTCCGTAAAGGGAAACGACATTGTACCACATCCACAGCCCATTGTATTTCCCATTTTTTATCCTATGATCGCCTATCTCCTACCTACAGGTCCTACCTTAGCTCCATTTCCAATGTCCCTATTCTAAGAACAGTGCAAGAAGCCCTATCCGTCCCTGAATGGAAAGATGCAATGCAATTTGAGATGGATACCCTGTTGAAAAACAACACCTGGGAGGTAGTTGATTTGCTAAAAGGAAAGAAACCAGTTGGATGCAGATTGGTATTTACAGTGAAGCATAATGCAGATGGATCTATTGAGAGGTATAAAGCTCGGTTAGTTGCAAGAGGGTTTACATAGACTTATGGCATAGATTACTTGGAGACATTTGCACCGGTAGCCAAGATGACTACTATTCGAGTTCTATTGTCCCTTGCAGCAAGTCACACTTGGCCTTTATACCAAATGGACGTGAAAAATGCTTTTCTGAATGGAGATCTACAGGAAGAAGTTTACATGCGTTTGCCTCTTGGATTCTATGATGCAGAAATAGGTAAGAAGGTCTGTCGGCTCAACAAGGCTTTGTATGGTTTGAAACAGTCACCTAGGGCTTGGTTCGATAGATTCAGACTAGCACTTGTGAAGTTTGGATATGTACAGGCCCAGTCAGATCATACCCTATTCATCAAGAGGGTGGAGTCCTCTTTGACACTACTGGCCGTATATGTTGATGATGATATTGTGGTTACAGGGAATGATAGCCATGAGATTGAATATCTTAAACAGCTTCTTCACCAAGAATTTGAGGTGAAGGACCTTGGTGTACTATGGTATTTTTTGAGTGTTGAGGTTGCTAGATCCAAACAGAGGATCTTTATATCTTAGAGGAAATATGTCATCGACCTATTGGCAGAAACTGGAAAATTAGGTGTCAAGCCTGCAGATACACCAATTGAACAGAATCACTGGATTAGTGCCAAGAGTGGGGAACTTCTTGAAGACAAAGTTATGCTCTAGCAACTGGTAGGAAAGCTCCTATATCTCTGCCTCACTCGGCCAGATATTACTTATGTTGTTAGTGTTGTCAGCCAGTACATGCATTCTCCTAGAACCACACATCTTCTTGCGGCAGAAAGAATCTTAGCCTACTTGAAGAGATGCCCAGGTCGGGGTATACTTTTCAAGAACAACAATCACATGAAAGTGGAGGTTTATACTGATGCAGATTGGGCTGGGAGTGTTGATGACAGAAGGTCTACCTCGGGATATTGTGCCCTTGTGGGAGGAAACCTCATCTCCTGGAGAAGTAAGAAACAAAGTGTTGTCTCCCGGTCAAGTGCTGAAGCAGAATACAGGTCCATGGCCAATAGAGTGGCTGAAATCCTATGGCTAAGATCTCTACTTGAGGAGTTGGGTATTGAGTATGAGAAGCCCCTAATGTTGTACTGTGATAATCAAGCCGCCATTAATATAGCACATAATCCAGTACAGCATAACAGAACCAAACACATTGAAGTTGACTGCCATTTTGTGCGAGAGAGGGTCTCATCCCAAGAAGTATGCCTCCCTTACATCACATCCAATATGCAACTAGCAGACATTCTTACTAAAGTCGTATCAAGAAAGAAGCTAGAGGCGGATCTATCCAAGTTGGGAATGATGAACATATACTCCCAACTTGAGGGGGAGTGTAGAGAACATTGATATTCCGTAGGGTAGAATGCATCTAGTCACAGCTGTGGTTATTTTGCTATTCTGTTAATTCTAGTTTCAGTTTTATATTGTTTGTTATTTGTTAGCAGTTATGATGTAAACACCAAGGGAAGATATGTCCTTTCATGTAACTAGCATAACCTATATATATTAACTTAAAGTGGCGGCGGCAGAACATTGACATTCTGTTCTTCTCCTCAAAATCTGTGTTCTATTACTCTTCCACCACTCTTTCTTTTACATCTTCTTCACTTTCTCTTCTCATCGAACCTGAAATTTCTTAGTGATCAAGACTGAATAGTGGTCTTGAAAACCTACAGAAACAAACAGCAATTCAATACTATTGAAAGAACCTCCTCAACTTACTGCATGTACATCTTTGAATAGAAAAGACAAGCTGCTATAGCCCATGCATTTTTGTTCTCATGGTGTACAGAAGTTCTCTAAGCTCCAAGTATTAGCTATGACACATGGAGTGTTAGAAGCACTGTGGCTGAGATCATTACTTAAGGAGCTAGATATGCTTGTACATGGGCTATCGTTATTGCAACAATCAAATGGCAATCAACATTGCTCATAACCCTGTACAGCATGACAAAACACATTGACATTGTTGAAAGCCACTTTATGAGCGAGTGAGCGAGCGATGCGAGAGAGAGAGAGAGAGAGAGAGTCATGACAGGGTAAGTATGTATCTTTGGGAATTCGGTTTATGGAGGGCTTTAAGAGAAAAGGAAATGGGTGATATGACCTCCCTACTTGATATCCTTCAACAAGTAAATTTGTGTCCTTCAAGGATGGATGGGAGAGTGTGGGAACCTAACGTTAATGGGCTCTTTTCTTGCTCCACTTTTTTCCAAACCTTTTACTAATCCAAAGAAGCAAACCCATTTCCAGTAAAATAAGTTTAGGGTAATCCTATTCCACCTGAGGTTAAGGTCTTTTGTTGGGAAGCTGCCAATGAAAACATTAAAACCTTGGAGAGCGGAAAAACCGGTGTCTCTCACTTCATGTATGCATCCTTTGATTGAGGAGTGGGGAAACCACCAGCCACCTTCTGCTGCACTGTACCTTTGCAATCCAGATGTGGGAACATTTCTTATCCTTGGTTGGGTATGACTAGGTGGCCCCAAGAGAGAATGAAAGATGTGTTTAGTGCAAACTGGATGAGATGCACAAGAGACAAAAGGAATTGGAATGAAAGAAATGTCAAATTTTTTTAGGAGAAAGAAAGAGAGGTGGGGGAGCTGATTGAGTTCACTATGATAAGAGTAGCTCGTTGGGCCTTGGTGTGAAAGGAATTCAAAGGTATCGCCTTGTATCGACCTTTTAAGAGGCTAGAAAATTGTTGCTAATTTCCAAGTGAGGAATCTGAAAAGGTGGTCAGTTGGCATGCACCAGCATTAGACAAATTTAAACTCAACTTTGATGGTCGCAGCCTCTGGAATAGGGGTGTAAACGGATCAAATTCGAATCAGATCAGGCAATATCCAAATTCGAATCTAATTAGTCAATCCGAATTCGATTTGATATCCGACGGATGTTGAAAATTAACATTCGAATTCGAATCCGATTAAATATTTGAATATTCGATTCGATTCGATTCGATTCAAACTCGATTAATTAATTAATTATTTTAAATAATTAATAAATACATAAAATAAATATTTTATTGATATAAAGTATATAAATTATAAATTATTTATATAACTTAACTATTATATATAAATTATATAAAATATGTTATATATTATATATAAGAACTAAATAATCTGTCGAAATTGGATATTTATCGAATCGAATCAGATCATATCCGAATTTGATTCAATTATATCGAATACCGAATTCAAAATCGGATTTTTGAATACCGTTTACACCCCTACTCTGGAATCCACAAGATTCTAGTATTGGGAGTTTAGTCAAGGACCACAATGGACTGGGAGTTTAGTCAAGGACCACAATGGACACATACTACTTAGCTATCTGGCTAGGGGTGTCAATGGTTTTCGAAAATCCGATTTCGAATTCGAGATTCGACATAATCGAATCAAATTCGGATAATTCAAATATCATAATCGGTTGAATTCGGATATCCTATACATACTGATTAGCTAATCGGGTTCAGGTATGGCCTGATTTGCTTCGCAAGAATATCTGAATTTGACCGCTTATTTAATTCTTATATATAATATAAAATATTTAAATAGTTTATATAATTTATATATAACAATTAAATAAATAAATAACAAAATAATTAATTGGTCGAATTCAAATCGAATCGAATATTCGAATATTAATTTTCAATATCCATCAGATATTGAATCAGATTCGAATTCGGATATTGCCTTATTTGATTCGAATTCGATCTGTTTACACCCCAAATTCAGGCCCCATTCATTGGTGTTGGAAACTCTCCAAGGGATGAACTGCAAGCTTTGACTCAGGGATTAAAATTGATGAATATGAAGGAAATGAAAAATGTGGAGGTTGAAGGAGAAAATCAAGCTATAATCTGTTGGATGAAACAATAAGATATGATCCCCTGGAAAGTCAGGCCAATAGTGAGACAGACACAACATTTGGGCTCTTTATTGAATAGCATATTCAACTGGGTGCCTAGAAGTGCTAGGGCAGGGGTGGCAAGGAACCAGATTGAATGGGAATGTCCAAGGCCAAATTGTAATTTGTAGCTTCCTTTACTGCCATAATCAGAGTTCCTTGTGTACAGGAGCTTTATCTTGTATCACCTTTGGGTCTGTTGTAACTGTTTTTGCTTGCTGCTTTCTTCTGGAGCAATGTGGTAGTTTTCTTTAATGAAACTGTTGCTTATAAAAAAAATAATGACAGTGGAAGTGTGTCTTCCTTTTATTAAGACTGATCGACAATTGGCCAATGTATTTACCAAAGGAGTTCAGAAGTCTACATTGCAGTACAGTCTTGGCAAGCTAGGCATGATTAACATCTATGTTTCACTTGAGGAAGTGTTGGAAGATCATCAAATTCTTTATTGCTACAGTTCATTGACTTTATTTTTCTGTTTTATTATTTTACTATTTGTTCTACTATTCTAATATACAACCAGGGGTATTCCGGTCATTTACTGCATTGTACAATCTCATATAAGTGATATAGAGGTTGCCACCTCATACTTTTTCTCTCTTCCTCCTCCTTTTCTTCTTCTCTCCTCTTCCAACTCATTCCAAATCAAAAACAAATTACATTAAGTAATTAAATAAGTATATGCATAGGGAAAGCAATAAGAGAGAACAGGTACATGTAGGGAAATCAAACTAACAAGAAAAACCCTGATAATTTAATTTTAATCATAAAAAACAGAAAATTCTTACTCATCCACCCGCTGATGCATGAAAACCACCAAAGGGAGTTTATCATGATCCTTTGGTAACCTATAAGCAGCAAGACGATCATCATCTCTAATCAAGGATAATGAATCAGACGGCTCCTCTAGGTAACGAATGACCCGATTGTTGTATATCTGCATAGAGTTTTACATTCTCTCAACTCAAATCCCAAATGAACAAATGTGAATGTATAGATATAGTCTGACATATTTGTCAATGATGCAAAATGACGATGTATAGAAAACTAATCATTACAACATACCTCAGCCACCAATAGGGTATCGTTGCTCCCTAAGGAACATGCGATGCTTAAAGCCTGGACCAGATCTTTACAATTTCCGGACTTTGGCACGGTTATGGTAAATGGAGATGGTTGAGTACTCCCATCAGTGCTTAAAACTGTTATAGTCATCGTCCGCACTGTTGTTGATGGTAGAGGCAGTGATAGATACATGAATGGATCGAATGTGACAGAGACTTTCTTGCAAACAGGACAAACTAATGTTGATCTATATTGACCCTGAAATAAGTACATCCAACAAGAGAAGCAAATAATGACTTTAATAGACATAAAGGAGCTTTGAAAACTACAAACAAGAATCACTAAACCTCAAGCCTAGATTATTGAAAGCAAGATCAATCATCTGAACTGATTGAAATGGACAACCATAACACAAGTTTGTATCAGAATTGTCAAGGCGGATGCCTAGAAGATGGTGTATTTCTTGGGGAGTCATCTTTGGCTTTGCCTTATTGTTTCCATACAGGGCTTACCCAGTCTAGGTTCAATGAACTTAAACCGTATCAAATTATATAAAGCAAAATGGGTAAAGGGAAAGCACACAAAGATCAGTTTTAAATTCAGAGAACCATAAATTGAATTTTAGTCCAAAAAATGACAGCAATGAGAAAGTAATGTGTTCACCATGACAAGGATTTTTTTTTTTTTTGATGAATGACCATGACAAGGATTTAACTGCCTAGTGTTTTAAAAGCGCAAGGAGCATTTTGCACCCAAGGAACACACCTTTTCAAAGCAAGGTGCAAAATTCAAAAAATACCAAAACTTCAAAAAAATGCCAAAATTTTTCAAAAAAAAATCAAAATTTTAAAAATATTAAGCATAATATTAATTAAAAATATAAACTTGAATTTAAATTCAGAGAACCATAAATTGAATTTTAGTCCAAAAAATAACAGCAATGAGAAAGTAATGTGTTCACCATGACAAGGATTTTTTTTTTTTGATGAATGACCATGACAAGGATTTAACTGCCTAGTGTTTTAAAAGCACAAGGAGCATTTTGCACCCAAGGAACACACCTTTTCAAAGCAAGGTGCAAAATTCAAAAAATACCAAAACTTCAAAAAAATGCCAAAATTTTTCAAAAAAAATCAAAATTTTAAAAATATTAAGCATAATATTAATTAAAAATATAAACTTAAATTTAAAAACCTATTATCTCAAATTAAGATACACAAACATAACACGTAAAACATTTTTAAAATGAAAAAATAAAAATAAAATCAAACATAACATATAAAACATACTCAAGCATGTAAAATTCACAATCTCTTTATTTATCAAAAAAAAAATCACAATCTCTTTATTTTTCCCTAATTGCATTACTTCAAATAGCTAACGTGATGTTAAAGATTATGTATTCCTGATCTTACGAGCCACCTTTGAGCCAATCTCCTTGAGGCAAACCCAAACAAGTCCATTTTAGGGTTTTAAATTCTTAATCCCAATGAAAAAGATTTATAATTTTAATTCTTTTAAAAACATTTTTTATTAGGATGAATGAATAACATTAGAAAATAGGTCTCTCCATTTCCCGGTTCACTAGCTGCTAGGCAAAAAAAAAAAAACAAGAAAATGTGCAAATTTTCGAAAGGTGAGCGCCTTTTGAAAGTTCTGCACTTGGGGCCTAGGCAAGGCGCATACCCTAAAATGCGCCTCAACTATGCGCCTAGGCACACCTTTTAAATCACCGTAGTAGCCTCATGATTCAACTAGTCGTGATGGATTTAGGTCCAAAATGACAGTTCAGAAGTACTTTATTTGGCCCTATTTAAGTTGTGATATCCTGAAAGATTCTTTTTTGCCTATTTAGTGTTCTTTTATTGAAAAGAAAATAGATAGGCAACAAAGAATCTTTCAAGATAATCACAACTTAAATGGACATGAAGAAAAGTGTGAGGTCGTGCCTCACTCAAATAAAGTTGCCCATGCTCTATTGAGCATAGTTTTCAAAGGCACCAAGGCAAGGCTAGGCAACAGGAGGGTGCCTTGTCACCTAGTCGCCTAGGTGATGGATTTCTTTTAAGTGAACAATACATATCCTAGGTAGTTCACTAGGTTCCATAACCATCTTTCCTTTATAACTATCCATAATTTTCATAAGAAAATTATAAACTTCATGTTTATGTCTAGAAAATCAACATATTTCTGAGAAGAAAAAGAAGAAAGAAAAGAAAATTCTAAAAATATAGGGACTGAACCCCTATTTTTGTTATAGAAAAAGAAGAAAAAAAAAGGTGGAAGAAGAAGAAGAAATGTGGAGGAAGAAATGTGCTGATTAGACAAAACTTTAACTTTTTCCCTTACTTATTGGTTCAAATTCTGAAGTCTTTGAGGGTTCAATACAGCAGTTAGCAATGTTTGTGTTTATTAAACCCTAACAAATAAGAAAATAATAAAAAGAAATTAATTTATAAACACAAAAAATGAATATTTTTGTTTAATAATGTCTATTTTATAATTAAAATTACAAAAAAGTAACAATATAAAAGTATTTTATAAGAGTATACAAAACTGCTAGGCGACCGGGCGAGGCGAGTCTCCAAGGGCGCCTTGTCGCCCAGGCGTCACCTTGACAACTATGCAATTGAGTACTACAACGGAACCAATAAAATCTCTAGCATTCCCACCTTGTTAACACTGCCCTCAAGCTGGTGCATAAAATCTCTAGCATTCCCACCTTGTTAAGAACACTTTTCAACAATGTTATTATGAATTGATTTAGTAAAAACATCCCAACTTCATCTTCCTCCATGTTTCCACCTTTGGCCTTTGAACCACCTAATCATCTTCCCCCTTCAGACAACCCTCAACTTCCTAACTCCCTCCACTATCTCCTCTATTCTGAAACCAGAGCTTTCTCCCTCATGACCTTCCCCCCTTCTTCTCATCTCCAACCTCTAAAACACCTACCTCTCTTTCTGCTCTCAAAACCTCTTCATCCGCCCTTAGGAAAAGTCCCATGTTTCCCTTCAATTATGACTCTCAACTCATAGCATTCCCCAGCAAACTTAAGCTCCAAATTGTTAGGAATAGTTGAGACATCCATCACTTCCACCAAAACTCTTGCCATGTCCAGTTTGTCCCATGTTTTGTTTCTAGCATCAAACTTTAGGATCTACTGCAAAATTTGCCAACTTATTCAAAAAGTCAGAATGCTCCAAGCATGAAGTGAAATATTCACCACTCCAAGCCACACAACATGTCTTCTCCTTCCACTAACTACCTCCCCTGCCACCAAGAACCACCAGTCTCAGGCAACCTCCCTCTTCTTTGAGCCTTTTGACTCGAATACCCACTCCTACATCCTTTCTCCTATAAAACATGAACAATAACAAACCTCCGTTCAACTTTCATACCCCCATCACTCTTTCCTGCCCCCATTCTAGAGCTGCCTAAACCTCAACTTTCTCCACCTCCATCTCTCCCATCTCTCTCCCAATGAATCTACCAACCAAGCCCACCTGAAATACCTGCATCCTTTCATCCATCCTCCCAACTCCTCTTATATCAACAACACCACCTTTCCAAACGAGGTCATCCTCCACGTTATGCAACAAAGAAATCTTAAAAGAGTAGTGTTAGAATTCAGGTCTGCCTTAGAGTTCTGCCTGTCTGAGATCAGTTATGTAGAAGAAGAAAGGTGAAAGAGAGAGAGACAGAGAAAAGAGAGAATTATGGTTCGAACTGAAAGAGTCAACATGACTTCTCCCAGTCGGCCAGGAAGTATTTATATTATTATTAAAACATAACTGAAAAGACCTATGTGCCCTTACTTAAGTTAAGAGCACATGTTCCAACACAACATTACAGATCAGCAACATTAATCTAGATATAAAGACAGAAATACCCCTACGCTAACAATCCCCCTCAAGCTGGTGAGTATATGTATATACTCACCAACTTGTTACATATGTAGTCCATTCTTCCCCGACTCAAGCCTTTCGTAAATAAGTCAGCCCACGGATTTCCTGTATTAACAATGTGTAGTGTCTAACTCTCCATTCAGCACCTTCTCCCTCACAAAGTGGCGGTCAACCTCAATGTGCTTGGTTCTTTCATGAAACACTGGATTAGAGGAGATATGAACTGCAGCTTGATTATCACAATAGAGCTTTACTGGAGTGTTAATGTTGTACCCTACTTCCTATAGAAGGTTCCTTAGCCACACTAATTCACAAACGGTGTGCGCCATAGCCCTATATTCTGCTTCTGCACTGCTTCTTGCCACAACCGTCTACTTCTTACTTTTCCGTGTCACCAGGTTACCTCCCAGAAACGTGCAATAGCCTGTAGTAGACCACCTATCAGACATAGAACCGGCCCAATCAGCATCAGAATACCCTTCTAATTCAAGTTTTCCCCCACTCTTGTATATCAGACCGCGACCCGGAGCCCCTTTTAGATACTTCACAATTCTCAGAACTGCATTCCAACGAGGAATCAAAGGTTTTTGCATGAACTGGCTTACCACACTAACCGCAAATGAGATGTCTGGTCTGGTAATGGTTAGGTAGTTCAGATTGCCCACAAGTCGTTGGTATCTGCCAGGGTCTTCAAACACTTCACCCATATCACTGCTTAGCTTGGTATTTGTGTCCATGGGTGTTTCAGCTGGTTTGGCACCCAACAAGCATGTTTCTTCCAGCAAATCAAGCACATACTTCCTCTGGCACAAGTTAATACCATACTTGGATCTCGCTACCTCTATCCCCAAGAAGTAATTCAGCTTACCCAGATCCTTTGTCTGAAAGTGATCCTGCAGATAAGTCTTCTGCCTGTCAATACCAATGTTATCATTCCCAGTAATAACAATATCATCTACATACACCACCAACAGTACTTTTCCTCTCGGAGAGTCATGACTAAATACAGAATGGTCAACTTTGCACTGTTTCATACCAAACTTCTTTACCACCTCACTGAACCTACCAAACAATGCTCGAGGAGACTGTTTAAGCCCATATATAGCCTTCCTTAGTCTGCACACCTTACCATCCTCCCCCTGAGCAAAAAACCCTGGAGGTTGCTCCATGTAGACCTCCTCGAGTAAATCACCATGCAAAAAGGCATTCTTGATATCAAGCCAATATAGTGGCCACTCATACATGGCTGCAAGAGAGATCACAACACGAACTGACCCTATCTTCACAACCGACGAGAATGTCTCTGTGCAATCAATACCATAGGTTTGGGAGTACCCTTTTGCAACTAAGTGTGCTTTCAGGTGTTTAACACTACCATCAGGCAAATACTTAACCGTATAAACCCATTTACAACCAACAGCTTGCTTCCCAGGAGGAAGAGTAGTGAGGTCCCAAGTATGATTATGATGAAGGGCTGAGAGTTCTTCCATGGCACGGCACCACCCTGGAGAGGCAAGGGCTTCCTGAACATCTTTAGGAACAATAATTGATGATAACAGGGTAACAAACTGGCGATGGGAAGCGGAAAGGTGAGAAAGAGAAACATAATTAGAAATGGGATGAAGGGTGCAAGTACGTTTACCTTTCCGCAAAGCAATGGGTAGATCAAGCTCAAATGCTAAGTGAGGGTTTGGTGCCAGATCCGTCGATGGAGATGTAGCCGGAGGAGTAGTAGCTGGTGCGCGTGGGTGATGTGTATACACGTGACGGATAGGTGGGCGTTCAACAGGTAGTGGAACCGGAGGCAAGGATTTGGTCACAACTGGAACAAAAGGAGGATTGACAACGGGAAGTGGAAGAGGAGAAGATGATGAAGAGGAAGAAGCATCACCGGACCCCAAAAAGAACGGAGTAGACTCAAAGAAATTGACATCAGCACACACAAAGGACCGTCGAGAACCAAGATGGTAAAACCTATACCCTTTCTGGGTCCGAGAATAGCCAAGGAAGATGCACTTGAGAGAACGGGCATCAAACTTGTCATTCCCGGGACCCAGATTATGGATGAAGCAGGCACACCCAAAAACTCTCAGTGTAAGAGGGAACGGAGACAAAGTGGGAAACAAGACCTGAAACGGAGAATGACCATCAAGGATGAACGTGAGCATCCGATTAATCAGAAAACAAGAGGTAAACACTGCATCACTCAAAAACAACTTGGGAACATGCATGTGATGCATGAGGAATCTTACTGTTTCAAGGAGATGGCGATTCTTTCTCTCAGCCACCCCGTTTTGTTGTGGGGTGTAGGTACACGAGGTCTGATGTATAATGTCGTGTTGGTCCAGGTATTCCTGAAATTATGAGGATAAATATTTGCGGCCATTATCAGAACGAAAAACTTTGATGTGGTTACCAAATTGATTACGAATCTCAGCATAAAGTTTCTGAAAAATGGTAAACAATTCACTTCTTTCTTTCATTAAATAGAGCCACGTCATCCTTGAAAAATCATCCACAAAAATGACAAAATATCTGTATCCATTATATAACATCACTTTATAAGGGAACACGATGGTGTTTCCCAAACTGACACGACTCACAATCCAAAACAGAAAGCTGACTCAAGGACGGAACCAAGGACTTCAAGACTTTGAGCGACGGATGGCCAAATCGGCAATGCCACTAGAGAGGAGAAAGAGATGACTGGAGAGCTGTTGAAGTTCTACCACCACCACCGTCAAGATAATACAGTCCACCTGCTTCATGCCCTCCACCAATCTTCATCCCCGTCTTGAGATCCTGAAAAACACACATATTGAGGATGTGGAACCACTAGCAAGGGTGACAGATTGTGATGTTGAGCAATGAGATAAGGAGGAAAACACACCCAGAGTTCCAGTCATGTGATCGGAGGCTCCGGAATCAATGATCCAGGGATTGGGTGTAGATACCAGACAAGCCATACCTGAGTTTGCAAAAGTCGCCATGTTCTGTTGTGATTGGATAAACCTCTCATATTCATCACGGGGAACACTCACCATCTCCTTCATGGGACCATCAGTGGATGTAGGAGGCATATGATCAAATGAATGATTATCCTGTCTAAAGCAGGAACTTGAGTCACCGGTCGCGACATGATTGGCCCAGGTTGAGGGAGGACCATGTAAATCATAACAATAGTTGATAGTATGTCCATCCATACCACAGTGAGTGCACTTCCTCGGGCCTGACCTACGTCCTCTACCACAGGCTCCCCCTGAATCTCTGCCCCCAATACGACCACCACCACGATTATAAGTAGACCCACCATTGCCACTTCGGCCATATGCAGAACCACTACCACCACCACGGCCAAACTGAGCTCCCCTAGCTCCACCTCTAACACCATGGCCTCTAAATGCAACAAAGGCAGATCTATCTGAGATATTAGAGTTCTCAGTAGATCCGATAGAAATCCTCCGAAGTCGAGCAAATACCTCTTCTAGGGACGGAAGAGATGATCCTCCTAATATCTGAGCCCGTACTGGTTCATATTCAGACTTTAGTCCCACCAAAAATCTAGTCACATCAAGTTGCTCTCTGTTGTTGCTGAATCTTGACATCAGAAGTGAGAGGATGATAGACATTCAACTCATTACGTATGTTCCTCATGTTGGCATAGTACTCCTCAAGACTTCGATTGCCCTGTTGCAGGTTAAAGTACTCTTGATAAAGCTGATAAACTCTGGTTGTATTGTCCTGCCCCGAATACAATTTCTTCGCATGGTCCCACACATCTTTGGCAATATCAAGAAACATGAAGTTCACACTAATCATGGGTTCCATACTGTTCCACAACCATGTGATGATCTGAGCATCCTCTTGCTCCCAGTCTTCATACTCGTGAGAGTCAGAGGAGGGTTTCTCCTCTCTAATGTGTTTTACCTTCTTCTTTGCCTTCAGAAAGACTTCAACGGATTTAGCCCAAGCACATAATTCTCTCCATTTAATTTAATGGAGGTCATCTGAACATTCAAGTAATCTGTAGGCACCATCACACTAGGTTTATAATCATTATTATCTCCCATTATGTTATCACCAAAAATGCACACTTGCTGAAATCTATTACCACTGAGATCTGCACACTACACACCACTAGGTCACACCTGTCACACTGATTGCAGCACTTATTGTTGCTGGAATGTGTGCTCTTTACACCACAAACCCTAGATCACACCTATCACACTAATTTCAGCACTTGTTGTTGCTGAAAAGTGTGCTCACACCACAAACCTTACTCCTACAACTACCTGAAATCTCACCACTATATGAGCATATCTCTTCCTTCAAAATGCACAAAGAAACCAACATAAACCCTGGCACATTACTGTCTGAAACCCTAGCATATGGTCTGAAACACACTTCCTATTTAATCCATAACAGATATCATGCACTGAAATCTCTTACCTTATCACTGAAGTAACACCCATACGAGCAAGAAATCAGTCCACACACGACAACCACTGCACACACAACAGCCACACACGATAGCCACTGCACACACAGTTCGGCCCTCTATTCTTCCTCTACTAGGAGAGGGCGATCTCAGAAATCACAGCAACCGACCACATATAACCTGACTGAAGGCATAGAAACCTCCAAGGGAAGAGGGCGATCACTCCTTTTCAGCCCTTTCCCTTATCTCCAATCGAACACAGAAAAAAAGGAAAAACCCTAGATAGGGTCCGTAAAGAATAGAAACCTAGGCAGATTCAAGTTGCTCTGATACCATGTTAGAATTCAAGTCTGCCTTAGAGTTCTGTCTGTCTGAGATCAGTTATGTAGAAGAAGAAAGGTGAAAGAGAGAGAGAAAGAGAGAAGAGAGAATTATGGTTCGAACTGAAAGAGTCAACATGACTTCTCCTAGTCGGCCAGGAAGTATTTATATTATTATTAAAACATAACTGAAAATACCTATGTGCCCTTACTTAAGTTAAGAGCACATGTTCCAACACAACATTACAGATCAGCAACATTAATCTAGGTATAAAGACAGAAATACCCCTACGCTAACAAGTAGTTAGTGGATTATTTCCTGGGTAGTATGAATTTTAGGAGATGGAGAAATTGGGTTAAGGTGTCCATCTCAACCCCAAAATTCTCAATATTGGTAAATCCACAACTTTCTTCCCCGAATTATGCAGCTAATCAAATATAACAATAACTAATCAGTCAAAATCTTCCTAAGAGATCAGAATCTTGTGGCCCGGTCTAATGTGGAAGCTGAATTTAGGTCTATGGCCAATGGGATATCAGAGTTGTGGTTAAAAATGTTTTTGCAAGAGTTTGGTATAGAATCTAAGGATCCCATGAAGCTGTATTGTAACAACAAAATAGCTAAAAGCATTGCTCACAACCCTGTGCAACACAATCAAACTAAATATGTGGAAATTTATAGGTATTTTATAAAGGAGAAGATTGACAGGAATGATATTTTCTTTCCATATGTTAGGACTAAAGACCAACTTGCTGATTTTTTGACAAAAGGCTTAGTAAAGAAGAAACCGGACACTATATTAGACAAATTGAGCATGATTGACATCTATTTTCCACTCTGGGGGAGTATTTATACTTAGTCTAAATATTTCTTTGTAATGGAGGGTAGAAGTGTAACTTTACCTTTTTTTAAGAAGAAATAAATAAGAATGGTTTATGCCAGCATACCCAACTCAACCCTTAGACTAAATATTACTACATCTACCAATAAACATGATTGCAGATTGAGATCACTCCAAATGGTTCTTCCCATTAAACTTATCAGTAGTGATTTGCACTATCAATTGCTTTGGAGCTGATCAATGCCCATGGATTTATTGGAACCCAATGCAGTATATGACATTCGCATACATCTATTTTCTGACATGTCTAGTTTCTAAAACTGTGTATAACCAATGCTAAAATTTCTTAGAGCAATAAATTGTCGGTCCAACACATGAGAAAAATTGGGGATATCTACCAGTCCTCAAACACACTTGCAAGCACAACGGATAATGCTGGGTTTAAACTCTTGAATACCATCGATAGTGTTATCAATACAATAAGGTGATGAATAGTCATTTTGCCTTTCTAGTTGATGCAATGATTAGTCAATGCCTGGACACGATTAGTCAACAAAGAAAAGATATGTTCTAAATTAAAGATATTGGTACAATCTCCTAAATAAGTAAATATGAACTACAAGTATGCAAAAAAAACCCAGATTCAGTGATCTGGGTTTACAGAAATGAATTGAAGAAATTCAAATGGTTAACGCAGCAGCTGGAGGTAACTATACAGTGGGTGGGGAGGGAGGCAAATGCTTTTGCTGATTCTCTAGCTAAACAAGGGGTAACTAGGGAACAATTGTACTGGGCCCAATTGTAACTTTATGAGGCTTCTGTATCAATGAGTGAGGCTGCACCTCACGCCTCATATTGGGATGCTTGTAACGAACTATTTATCAGTTGCTTCTACTGAAATCAATTGAATTTTATCTATCAAAAAAAAAAAGTATGCAAAGAAAAGAAGGATATTGTACATTTAGTTGACAGCTTTTATTTGCAAACAAAGAAAAAGTTAGGCTGGAAAGAATATGATTGAGAACCACAACCGTTTTTTTTCAAAGAAGAGTGCATCCTTAGCCATTAGATGCGCCTGTTGTTTGTGGCAACTACATACCATCACACTACTGATTGGAAGGAAACATAAAAGAACCCATCCACTGCCTTTTTTATTTCATGTTTTTATGTATTTTATATTCCATTACAAATATCTAAAGCAGCAGTTTGAGTATAATAAAATGAAAAAATACTCTACATTATTTTAAATAATTAGAGATGCAAACATAAATTATTTTAAATAATTAGAGATACAAACAAATAAAGCTTTAAAATGACTTTGTGGTTGGCTAGGTTGACAAGTCATTAATCGACTAGTCAACCTAGTCAAGGCTTAGTCATCCTAGGCAACTGCATCATGAGTATCAAACAACTAGCTAGTGATGCAGTCAGTATGGCCCTCAACTGAGAACTGACCAGTTGCTACCAGCAATGCATGCACTGCTCTTCCTTCCTACATAACAGTCCAAATAGAAGGGTTTTTCATGGCTGCCAGTAATATATGGAGAGAAAATGACTTCTAAAAAATTCAGTACTGCTCTTATCAACTCGAAACAACTCCCTGCATCTCCACAGATATGCTCTGGATCAAATAAATATGCATCTGATTCTTCCAAAACCAATCTACAAGGTAACAACCATCCAAGAACACTAAACTGAATTCTATTTTCTCAAAAAAAATCATGGAAAATGATATACTACCTTCAAAAATCATTTAAAAATCATATATAGTCCCCATATAACTTCCTCTCTCATGAGGTTAAAAGAGCTGACCATGCAGGACCTGACATCACCTGTATGGCATAGTGATGTCAGATTTGTTCTTCAAACATATTTGAAGGGGTAAAGATAGAACAGCAACGTACAGTGGTGCAGCCAATAACCTGCTCCGGTCCAACATCGTTAACTTTCTAAGGTTTGTCAAGAGGAGATGGAGAAGAACAGACATTTAGAATAAACGATGAAAAAATAATAATTAAGGAAAAGTGTGATGTCCACACCTCACTCAAACCATTTATTAATAAGAGACTACAAATAATAAGAGAAATTATAAAGTTGCCCAAGCTCGTTTGAGTGCTATAAGGAAATATAACAATAACAAAAAAAAAACATATCTAAGGCACAATAATGTTAACAATAATAAAATTTTGAAGCAAGTTCAGCATGGAACCATGATAGCAAAACAACAGTATAGAGACTAAAAAGTTAAAAACATGTTTAGACAAAACCTGAAAAGAATACTCACTTGGCATATATCAACTATAATCGAATCATTGCGAGCAAGATGATTCCGCCAATATTCATCAGCAACTTCTTCATCTGGACGACCATCTGCATCCTTAGCTTCTATATAAGGCTTGTGTTTTACACGATTCAGATCTTCATGGAGACCATCCAATAAGAAAGCAAGAAGCTCCTAAAAGGCAATAACTTAACCATATTAACAAATATTTCCATCTAGACACAATCAAGTCCAAAATTCATAAGAACATCATTTTTTTGTGGTGGAAAAAAATAAAAAGAAAAATAAAACTTTACTTGAGAATCATGTTGGTTAAAGCCACTGAACTGAGGGGCAAAACGAGCAAGCTTTGATTTGAACACTCTTGGTGCCACTGGAGTTGCTCCAGGAGTCCATAACTTCCTTATTAAGTCACCAAATGCCAAGGCAAGCTCACCCTGACAAAGAAGTAGCTAGCTGAGAGACAGAAAAAGAGAAAAGAAGTTCCTAGTACCACTACCTAGAAAAAGCAAAGCCACCATCAATTTCTCAGAAACATAACAAACAAAAAAGGCATTTGACATGGATAATTACATACTTCCATCCCCAGTGGATTGTCCTGATTTATTTCCTTATTGTAGTCTCCAAGAAAATAGTCAACAAGCTTAGGTGTATGTGCCAAGCACTGGGTGGCACTATTCATGAAACAGGTATTTCCAAGATTCTGTAGTCCTGTCAAGCCCAAAGAACCGGATTCTCCAGAGCCTCCACCAAAGACTGAAGAGTTGGTTAGAGAACAACCAGAATCCATATTCCCAGCATTGCCATTAACCATTGGTGAACCACCATAAGAGGAAACCCCCAATCTTGACTGTTCATCTTTCTTTCCTTCTCTGCTCTTCATGGAATCTGACAACCCATAAACTTGTAGTTCCAGGAGAATCTACAAAAATATACACCAAAAACAAGAGAATATACAGTAAATACCATGAATTAAATAATATCTAAATCTACAAATAAACAAATTGACAGATCACTTTACTCAAGTTTGGCCTTCAGAAGAATAATTGTGAAAAAACAGAATGAAATGGTCATCCAAAAACAATATGCAAACTGATAATCAACCTTTATATAAGTCCCTGCCTTCAGAAGCTGTTTCCTATGGATTCATGGGCTCTTGGAGAGTGGATGGGATGTTGTTAGCATATACCAACTGTTGTCATAACAGTCATAACAGAAAGCCTCTTGCATTCTTACAACCACCCGACAGCTGGCCCTCAATCACTTGACAGTTGGCCAAGTTGGCTCACTTGTCCAAATCAGATATTTTAGTATATATATATTTACCATCTATCTTAATGAATTAATTCAGAGTTTTCTTCCTCTGTTTCTATCGCATCTGATAGCATTTTACATGGTATCAGAGCGGCGCAAGATCCTTAGGTTTTTGTTTCTTCAAGATTGGTAATGGCGTTCGAAATCAATGGAAGCTCACCATATTTCTTGCACCCAACGGACAATCCAGGAGCAGTGTTGGTTTCGTCTACACTCGTCGGAGAAAACTTCCCGACATGGCAACGGGCGATGAAGACAGCTTTAAAGGCAAAGAACAAATTCTGTTTTGTTGATAGATCTTTGCCATGTCCTGATGCTGCATCACCAGAAGAATCAGCTTGAACGAAATGCAATGCGATGGTTACCTCGTGGATCTTCAATTCATTGTCCCGTGACATATGCAACAGCGTAACATTCATAGAATGCGCAGCTGAAATCTAGAAGAAGCTCGAAGAACGGTTCTCGCAGAGTAACACTCCTCGTATACATCAACTGAAACGGGACCTGGCTCTTCTCCAGCAAGTCACAGTCACTGGTTATTTCACCAGACTCAAGACACTCTGGGAAGAGTTAGGAACACTCGTAACTATACCTGAATGCTCGTGTGGAGCAACAAAGATTCTTGCTGCTGAAAGAGACAAGGAGAAACTACATCAGTTTCTCATGGGACTCAATGACTCCTTCAATTCAATTAGATCTGCGATTCTTGGATCTGATCCACTGCCTAGTATGAGTCGTGCATATGCTCTTGTCACTCAAGAAGAAAAGCATCTATTCACCGTATCTCTGCGCAACTCTCCTAGTCAGCCAGAAGCAGAAGCACTTAATGCCTCTACTAGACCAAGTGGACGAGGATCGGGTTCAAATGGACAAGCCAAGCAATGACTGCGCTGTGATCATTGTCACACCAAAGACCGCTGTTATGAGCTAATTGGATATCCGGAGAATTGGGAAAAGAATCGATCAAGCCGACGGTCTGATTCTAAGGGTCCACCACATCAACCTCGATCTACATCATGTGTAGCTACTGAATCTTCAGAGACTGCTGCTAGCTCTCCCATCTCAGGGCTCACAATGAATCAATACAATCAACTTCTTTCTCTTCTTAATAATGACAGGTCTGAATTTGCTTTGGCCAATACCTCTGGTAAGGTTCTACCTCCTCCCAATTGGATTCTTGACAGTGGTGCCTCTGACCACATGCTTGCATCTGAGTCTTATGTTTACAACATCCCAGTGTTTGAGTCATAAGAGGCTTGTTAGCCTACCAAATGGAACTTCTATCTCAGCCACTCATAAGGGGTCTGTGAATCTTGGTTCCCATACTATACATAATGTTATGTATCTCCCACAGTTTAGATGTAATCTACTCTCTATAAGCAAACTAACCAATCAGCTCAACTGTGCGGCTATATTTTTTCCATCATTCTGTGTTCTTCAGGACCTTGCCTCCAAGAAAGTGATTGGAGTGGGCAAGCTCTGTGATGGCCTCTACCATTTTACAACCCCTGCACAGTCATCTTCAGCACATGTAGTTGTTTCTTCCGCTATAAATAACATCACATGGCATAGATGTCTTGGCCATGCCTCATGACAACGCATCTCACTCATCAGCGGCATACCCGTCACACCGAGAGATTTCTGTTGTGATTCATGCCACCATGCTAAACAAACACGAATTCCATTTCCAGTTTGGGTATCCAGCACCACCGCTCCTTACCAGCTTGTGCACTGTGATATCTGGGGAGGTTACCGAACTGCATCTCACTCTAGAGCCCATTTTTTTCTCACTGTCGTTGATGATTTTAGTAAATGCACTTGGGTTTATCTCTCAAGGGATAAATCAGAGGCCGTGTTTTTTCTCATTGCTTTTTGTGCCATGATAAAGCGACAATTTAACTGTGGTGTACAATGCATACGTTCGGACAATGGTTCTAAATTCACTTCAAAAGCTATGCAACAATAATATACTACTAAAGGTATCATTCATCAAAGATCTTGCAAAGATACACCCCAGCAGAATGGTGTTGTTGAACGCAAACATCGCCACCTACTTGAAGTCGCTCGAGCTCTTCAGTTTGAAGCTTCCCTCCCTACAACATTTTGGGGGGAATGTCTCCTTACAGCAAATTATCTCATAAACTTGCTCCCAACACCGCAATTATCAGGCAAATCACCATTTGAGGTACTCTATCACAAACCTCCTGACTACAGGCATCTTCATACTTTTGGGTGCTTATGCTACGCACAAGTTCGTCCATGTCCAAGGGACAAGTTTGCTAGTCGAGCCACTAAAGGAATTTTTGTGGATTATCCTCATGGGCAAAAGGGTTACAAAATTTTTTACCTTCTCATCGCATTTTCACCTCTAGAGATGTAGTTTTTATGAATCCACAATCCCTTTTCAGAACATTGACATTAATGTTCCCATAACCTCTTCCATATCTGTCAAGCCTTTACCACAACCCTCAGATTCATTAACTAACACCTATCCACCCGTATCAGCACCATCCCCAAGAACCCACTAATATACCAAGTAATGAACCCACCATTACCACCACCATCATGCCCGTAACTGAGCCTACTGATGAACTGATCCCTGACCACAATTCCAACACAAACAGCCTTGACCACATTCATGAACAAGTCACTAGGCCTCAAAGAACAATTTGATTACCTTCACATTTCAATGATTATGTTGTACAACTCCCACCTTCCATTTCAAATGCAAACACCAATGTTGTGCTCAACATTGGAATTAGTACCAATGCCCACGAACCCACTACCTTTGCTCAAGCTTTTTCTGACCCAAGATGGAGAGAAGCCAGGGCCAAAGAAAATGAAGCCCTTGAAAAGAACAACACTTGGACCATTGTTGACCTACCACCAAGAAAGCGTGCTATTGGATCAAAATGGATATATAAAATCACGTACAAAACTGATGGCAGCATTGAACGATTTAAAGCCCAGCTCGTTGCCAAAGGCTATACACAAGTTGAAGGTCTTAACTATCATGATACATTTGCTCCAGTGGAAAAACTAGTGATTGTACGATGCCTATTGGCCGTTGCTGCCATCAAACAATGGGAACTACACCAACTTGATGTTAACAATGCCCTTTTACACGGTGACCTCCATGAAGAAGTTTATATGACCATCCTCAAGGGTTTGCCAAAGAAGGGACTCACAAGCTTTGCAAATTACAAAAATCTCTCTATGGGCTCAAGCAAGCTTCAAGAATGTGGTTTGCCAAATTCACTCAAGCCATCCTCTCCCTTGGCTTTAAACAGTCCAATGCAGACTACTCTCTTTTCACACAAAGCCAAGGTGATTCCTACACTGCAATTTTGGTTTATGTTGATGATATCATCATTGCGAGCAATGATCCGTCTCGCATTTCTTTCATTAAGCAATACCTCGATGATCAGTTTCGCATCAAAGACCTTTGTTCACTTCAATATTTCTTGGGGTTGGAAGTTACTCGCTCCCCTTCAGGTCTCTCTCTCACTCAGCACAACTATCTCAAAGATATCATTGAAGAATGTGGACTGACAGATTGCAAGCCTTCTCCCATACCCATGAGCAGCAACGTCACTTCATTGATTCCACTAGCCCTCTTCTTGAAGATCAAACCCGTTACCGTCGCCTTGTGGGTCGTTTAGTTTATCTAACTGTCACAAGGCCTGATATTAGATTTGTTGTTAACTGCCTCAGTCAGCACATGCAAACGCCAAGACAAGAGCATCTTGATGCCGCCCTTCGTGTTGTTCGATATCTGAAGGGTACTTTCATGAATGGCCTTTTTTTCAATGCTACGAGTGAACCCATGCTATGTGAATACTGTGATTCTGATTGGGCTAGTTTCCCACTAACCCGGAGATCTACTACCAGATATCTTACTTTGTTAGGCACTTCACCACTCTCATGGAAGACAAAAAAGCAGACTACTGTTTCTCGGTCCTCCGCTGAAGCTGAATATCGTGCCATGGCCACCGCCACTGCTGAACTCTTATGGCTGAAAAGAGTCCTTCACGACTTAACCATCAACACCCCCGTCATGCAATTACATTGTGACAGCAAGGCGACACTTCACATAGCTGCTAATCCTGTGTTCCATGAACATACTAAACACATCGACATCAACTGCCATTTTGTACGCGAACATGTCCAAAGTGGTGAAATAAAGACCTTCCATCTGCCTAGCAACTCTCAACCAGCTGACCTCTTTACAAAGGCTCTTGGATCTGACAAGTTCCATCATCTAGTGCCCAAGTTGGGCATTCAAGTCCTTCATGCACCAACTTGAAGGAGGGGGTGTTAGCATATACCAACTGTTGTTATAACAGTTGTAACAGAAAGCCTCTTGCATTCTAACAACCACCCGACAGCTGGCCCACTAGTCCAAATCAGATATTTTTGTCTATATAAACCATCTATCTTAAGGAATTAATTCAGAGTTTTCTTGCTCTGTTTTTCTCGCATCTGATAGCATTTTACAGATGTTGGAGCACCGGTAAGGGTAAATTAAGCATCTCCCTGGAAGGCCATCAATAAAATCCTACCATCTTTCCTTCCCTTTATCAGATATAATCTTTATAGCAGTAATGGGATTAAATTTTGGGAACATATCTGGTTGGGCTCTTCCACTCTGAAAGATCAACTTCCCTCTCTCTTTACCCTTTCTTGTTTCAAAAATGAGCCCATCTCCAAGTTCCTCGTTCCCTCGAACATAGCTTTCAAGGCATCTAAGCGATTCTGGGCAACACTGGGGAGCCTAGGCAATAAAAATGTTATAATATAAAAAACTAACTTTTGGCTAGTTCCCTAGTTTTATATACCATTCAGCATGCATATTAATTGAAACAAAAAATAATAATAACAATTGCCTTTAGTAAGAACATTAAATTTCCTTTAAAAATGTGGCAAATCATCACATCCAAAAGATAAAAATCTTTTACATATATTAATTTCATTATCTTCAAAAATAATACTACCATATAATAAGTATTTAAAAGAGCAATTTCATATCAATTAGCAGCTAAAGAAGGTTATTAACTTTATATGATAAATATTCAAGACAACAAGGATGGAGTTTCTGTTTTATTTAATTCGAGAGAGAGAGGGAGAATAGGGAAAAAAAAAAAAACCTCTTTATAATTTTAATCTTTCTTTTCTTTTCTTTCTTTTTCTCTCCTCAAAACCCTTTGATCTTTTAAATTTCAATAGTGAAACATTAAAACAAGGTATAATTGATATATATAGCATATAATAAAATCTTTTAACACCCTTTGACTTATACACTTTGTCAAACTTCAAAGGGAAACAGTAAGCATTTTAGGTAATCATGGCCCAAATGGGATCAATTGGAATATGGATTTGATGAGTTACCGCTCACCTCGGAAGCCCCTTCGAGGGTGGCTTAACCTCCTGAAACAGAAGATGGGAGGGAAAGGGGAAAGGTAGGAAGAAAATGATTCAGAGAGAGAGATGAAAGGGATATTCATTCACACCACTTATTACATGATCAGGGCCTTATATAGCTGGCCTACATGTATGCAATCATGGAGAGAATATCTTCTAGTGGCAGTGTAACTAACTCTAGGAGGCCCTGTCTTCTAGTGAAATGCTGCTCGGTGGTGGCATGCTCCACTTCTATGGTTGGGTTCGGAGGGAGTGTTTGGGTCCCAACAATTCCTCCCCCCTTAGTATTGACGTTGCCCTCAAGGTCTAGGTTTGGAAACCTCTCATTCAACCTAAGATAGGGTTCCCAAGTGGTATCATCTGGAGGAAGCCCAGCCCATTCTACCTTGGCTTCTGGCACAACCTAACCACCTCATCGAACCCAACGGAAATCCACAATTCTGATAGGCTCCGTGTCAATGTCCCCTTCTTCAGTGGATTGGGGTAAGTTAAGTGAGACAGGTGTATGATTTCCCACCGCCTTCTTAAGAAGTGAGATGTGAAACACTAGATGAAGCTTTGAGGTTGCAAGGAGGTCCAAGCGATAAGCAACAAGGCCCACTCTCTCCAGAGCCTTATAAGGCCCATAATACCTGGGTGCTAGCTTGTGCCAAGCCCATCTTACTACCGAGATCTGGCGGTAAGGTTGGAGCTAAGGTAAACAAAGTCACCCACCTAAAATTCTAATGGGTGGTGGTGAGTGTCATAGCGGGCCTTCATTCGTTGTTGGGCTTTTGTCAATTTGAACTTAAGCAATCTAAGAATCTCGTCTCTCACAAGTAGACGGGTCTCTACTTCTGCCACCTTGGATGACCCATATTCATAAGGTAATATGGGACGAGGTTCTCTGCCATATAGAGCTTTGAAGGGTGTCATTCTAGCAGCCGACTAATAAGTCAAATTGTACCAGTATTCTGCCCACGGAAGCCAATGAGCCCACTGTCGAGGCTTTTCCCCTATGAAACATCTAAGGTAGGCTTCCAAGCAATGATTAAGAACTTCAGTCTGCCCATCAGTCTGCGGGTGATAACTCGTGGAGGGGTGTAGTTGGGTTCCTTGCAACCAAAAATATTCCTTCTAGAATGAACTCAGGAAAGCAGGGTCCCGATCTGAGACAATGGATCTTGGGGTTCCATGCAGCTTGGCGATGTCCCGAATGAAGATGTCAGCCACCATTTCTGCGGTGTAAGGGTGAGGTAATGCAGAGAAATGATTGTACTTGGTGAGACGGTCAACCACTACCATGATAACCTCCTTCCCTGCAGAACGAGGAAGACCCGTGATGAAGTCCATGGAAAGGTCTTCCCACACTTGATCTAGAATCTTGAGAGGTTGTAGAAGGCCAGCGGGAGACTGTGACGAGTATTTCTATTGTTGGCAGGTTTGGCATTCGGATACATATTGTAATACATCCTTACGCATTGCTACCCAATGATAGTGGTTGTTGAGCCTCTTTAGGATCCGTAGCACCCCTGAGTGCCCTCCCAAGGCAGAGTCATGAAACAACCTTAGCAGTTCAGCTTTGTGGGCCGAATTCTAGGCAACAACAAACCAGCAACTTGTGAAGGGTCTCGCCTCTACTTATCTCTAATGACCTACAACTGCAAATCAGACCTAGCTTCTTGTCGTATAGCTTCAAACAAAGGGAAGTTGGGTTGAGAGCAGGTCAGATGGGTTAACTCTTCTACTCGCGACAAGGCACCAGCTACTCTGTTTGCGGGTCCCGGCTTATATTCTATGAGGTAGTCAAAGCCCATCAGTTTACTAAGCCATTTTTGCTGCTCCGGGGTGTGCACCCTTTGCTCTGCTATGTACTTCAAACTTCGTTGGTCTGTCCTAATAAAAAATTGGCGTCCCAATAGGTATGCATGCCACTTTTGCACTGCCATCACCACAGCCATCATTTCTTTGACATAAGTGGACTGACTTTGGTGAGCTGCTGAGAGAGCCTTGCTGAAATAAGCAATGGGCTGCCCTTTCTACATCAAGACAGCCCCTACTCCTACACCCGACGCATCACATTCTATTTCAAAGGGCTGAGAGAAGTCTGGAAGAGTGAGGACTGGAGGGCTAGAAACTGTTGTCTTCAAGTCTTCAAAAGCCCGTTGGGCTTTATCAGTCCAACTGAAGGAATCCTTCTTTAATAGACGTGCTAGAGGGGCGGCCATAAACACATACCCCTTAATGAAGCGCCCATAATATCCGATAAGCCCAAGAAATCCCCGCAGAGCCTTTACAGTAGTGCGCTTGAGCCACTTCTGGATGGGGTCTACCTTTTCTGGGTCTGTCATGACCCGACCTGCTGCAACCACATGGCCTAAGTACTGAATTTGTCCTTGTCCAAAGGAACACTTTGTCATTTTGGCATATAACGGGTGCCCCTTTAGAGTTGTGAGGGTGAGTTTTAGATGTTCCATATGTGTGTCCCAATCCCTGTTGTACACCAGAATATCATCGAAAAACACCAAAATAAATCGCCTTAGAAATGGCCTGAATATGTCATTCATGAGGGCCTGCAAGGTGAAGGGGGCGTTGGTGAGTCCAAAAGGCATAACCAAAAACTCATAATGGCCATCGTGGGTCCTAAAGGCCGTCTTGTGGATGTCAGCCTGGTGGACCCGAATCTGATGATACCCAGACCGCAGGTCTAATTTGAAGAACACTCATGCCTCTCCTAACTCATCCAATAGTTCGTCGATGAGGGGTATAGGAAACTTGTCCTTCATAGTAATCTGATTCAAGGCCCGGTAATCTACGCAAAAGCGCCAACTACCATCTTTCTTCTTTACTAAGAGTATAGGAGATGAAAAAGGGCTGGTGTTGGTCTGTATATGCCCTTTTCCCAATAGTTCTCTCACTGCCTTCTCAATTTCCAGCTTCTGAAAGTAAGGGTATCTATATGGCCTCACATTGGCCGGATTAGAACCAGGTAAGAGAGGTATCTGATGATCACAAGCCCGGGATGAAGGTAATTGGTTCGGCTCCTTGAATACATCGCCAAACTAATCGAGTATCGGTCGTAAGGCCTTGTGTTGGGCTTCTGTGGGGTGAACACAACCCTGGTTGTCCAGAATTGGGACTGTGGGCCGAAAGCCTAAGTGCATAAATATGGGTTGGCCAGCATCCTTGGAGGCTCGTATCATGGAGGCTAAAGTGTCACTTTGTGGACTAGGGGGCCGCACCCCTTGTAAATGACAAGACTGGCCATCCTGGTGAAAATCCATTGTCATTTTCGCCCAATCACATAAAGCAGGGCCCAGGCCACGCAACCAATGAACCCCCAAAATAATATCAGCCCCCGAGAAATCGAATGGGTGGAGATCCACCACAAAATTATGGCCCCGTATGAGAATTTTTTCCTTCTTATATACACCATTACACGACATCTGACTCCCATTAGCCACATGGATTGAAAAGAGAGGAGTGGATTGTTAGGTCATACCTAGCTACTTAGCCAAACGGCAAGTGATGAAATTCAGGGTAGAGCCACTGTCAATCAAAATCATCACGGTCCGGCCCACCAATCTTCCTTCTACGCGCATGGACTGAAGAGAGTTGAGGCCCATGAGGGTGTGTAAGGAGATCTCGGCCCCGTCTAGAATCAGTTCACAGTCATTTAAGTGCTATGGGTCTGTCTCTTCCGGCTCTTCTTCTGTCTGTAGGAGAAACACCCGTTGGACCCAGCATTTATGGCCCAGTCCAAACTTATCATCACAGTTATAACAAAGGCCTTTCTCACGTCGGGCTTGCATCTCAGCCCATGAGAGATGTTTGAAGGGCATAGTGGGCCGAGGCAATATGGGCTTCTGATGATCCCTAGACGGTTTCATGGGTTGTTGATCAACCCGTGGAGGAGTCCTCAAATTTGGGTAGGTCGGTTTGCTATCTCTATGAAGGTTGTCGATTCTTTCTTCTTGCAGGCGAGCCAATCCCACCGCAACCATGACAGTCACCGGACGGAGAGCCCTCACCTCCAGACGGATATCCTCTCTGAGACCTCCCACAAAACATCCTACTAAGGCTTTCTCCGGCCAGTCGTGTACCCTAGTTGCCATCCGCTCAAACTCGAGCCAATACTTTGCTACCGTTCCAGTCTGCTTCAACCAGGTGATCAGCTCGTCGTAGTCCACGAACGTCGTCGACTCAAAGCGGATGCACAAAGCTTCGGTGAACTCCGCCCAAGTTACCTGGGGATGATTCTGGCGATACCACTAGAGCCATAGAATCGCGTCTCCTTCTAGATGAATGAAGGCAATGGAGACACTGGTATGCGGGAATTTCGTGGTATTCGAAATATCTTTCTGCTCGGAAGATCCAAGGAATGGGATCTCCAAAGGAATAGTTGGGAAAGTTGATCTTAATGACCTTTCCAGTGGGGTAATACCCTGTTCTTTGGCTACTGGAAGCAGAGGCTTCCGCTCCTGCTAGGTGACTGGTCTCGCCGGACTGTTGCTGAGAAACGAAGCTGGAGACAACCACTTTGAGTTCCTTGAGTTCGTTCAACACCTGGTGAAATCCAACCTCCAGCTGGTCGACCCTTTCATCCACGGTAGTGGAACGTGTCTGTGGCATCGTGAAGCATGGGATTTGGATAGCCTGGCTCTGATTAGGGTTGTTCATGGGTTGGGTTGGATCGGTTTACTGATGTTTTTCCAATCGACCCAATCTGGTCGGGTTACCTGAAATTGAAACCGAAACCGACCCTGTGTTAAGCAAAACCGACCTAATCGGTTTGAGTCGGTTTGGGTCGGTTCCGGCTCTACTTAGTGGTGACTTAGTTGTTGTTCAAGTGTTCATTTCTAGCTCTACATTCCTAAAGGAAACCAGCATTTCCTTAATGTTTTGCGGCCCATCCATGGATCCAGTTGTGGAGGGAGCAGAGTTTGAGAGTACTACTTGCCAACTGGTGTCCACTTACACTATAGAGATGAGAGATATATAGTGTAACTAAGTAGGTTGTAACTACTAACTCAGTTGTAACTACGAACTGAATCATCGGTTTATGATTTTTTATAACCCGAAACCGACCGGTGATGAAGAAAACCCGGCCGACTCGAATTGGGTCGGTTCGAGTTGGGTCATCTTATGAACAGCCCTAGCTCTGATACCAATCCGATGAGTTACCGCTCACCTCGGAAGCCCCTTCGAGGGTGGCTTAACCTCCTGAAACAAAAGATGGGAGGGAAAGGGGAAAGGTAGGAAGAAAATGACTCAAAGAGAGAGAGATGAAAGGGATATTCATTCACGCCACTTATTACATGATCAGGGCCTTATATAGTTGGCCTACATGTGTGCAATCATGGAGAGAATATCTTCTGGTGGCAGTGTAACTAACTCTGGGAGGCTCTGCCGCGTGTCACTCTAGCCTCTCTGTCTTCTAGTGAAATGTTGCTCGGTGGTGGCCTGCTCCACTCCTATAGTTGGGTTTGAAGGGAGTGTTTGGGTCCCAACAAGATCTCAGGAGGGGCCTCAGGAAAAATGAATGTGCCTCTTTAGTTCAATTGTTGAGTAACTAACTCTGGGAGGCTCTGTCGCGTGTCACTCTAGCCTCTCTGTCTTCTAGTGAAATGTTACTCGGTGGTGGCCTGCTCCACTCCTATATTTGGACCCATCCATGGAAGATTCTAGAATTTGGAAAGGCTCCTCAGGTGGGCTCTTCTTTTGTTCCTCCTTCTTTAGTGTTCTTGCCACACCTAGCAATCCGGTTGGGGACTTCCCTATAAAAGAAATATGGAGTAAGCCTATCCCTCCAAAAATTCAAGCCTTTTGTTGGGAATTCTCCTTGGCAAGGTTAATACTTGTGATATGCTGTAGAGAAGGCCTTTTGCTTGTCTTTCTCCTCACATGTGCTCCCTTTGTAAGGAAAGTGGTGAGACCTTGGCATATCTATTATTATCTTGTTCCTTTCTGCATCACATTTGGGAATTTTTTTGTTTTCTCTTTGGTTGCAGGTGGGTTTCCCCTCAAGATGTGGCAGGACTTTTCAACCAAGACTTTTTGAGGCAATCAAAGAAAAGAGGGAAGGTTATGTGGAAAGCTACAAAGGCAACTATTTGTTGGGTAATATGGGAAGAAAGGAATAACAGAATATTCTTTGATAAGAGTAGAACAAGGGAGGAGGTAATCGACACAATTAAAGTTAAAGTAGCTCATTGGGTAAGATCTCTGCATATCTTTCAAGATTTCTCAGTCACAAACATTATAAGATCCTGGACAGAAGTAGCGCAATCTTCAAGGCGAAAGAGAGAGTAAGGATGGAATGGAAACCTACAAATGGTAACAAGATTAAACTGAATTTTGATGGAAGCTCTTTTGGAAATCCAGGACTGTCAAGTATCGGGGGAGTAATCAAAAATTCTGAAAGGAGAATATTAGCATTGTTCTTTGGACCTATCGACATGGGTAACTCTCTAAAAGCTGAGTTAATGGCATTGCTACAAGGATTGAAGATAGCTAAGCAACTAGGAATGAGGCATATTGAGGTTGAAGAAGACTCCAAAGTGATCATCTCTTGGGCTAAAAACAATAGAACTACTCCATGGACTTTCAAACAAGTGATAAGGGAAGTGGAAAAGGTCGCAAGGGAGGTAGAGGCTGATATTAAATGGGTTAGAAGGAGTGCAAATGGGCTAGCTAATTATCTTACTAAACAAGGGGCTTTGAGGCAACAATTGTTTTGGGCTGCAATGTAAAGAGGGACAGAAATATGTAATAGTATGGGAGCTCTAATCCCATACACAAAGTTGTAAAACTTTTTAACCCTAATTTCAAATAAAAGTCTCCTTTGCTGATCAAAAAAATATATAGAGAAATGATATTATAAAAGACACCCATCTTGTTATTTTTGTCACCTAGAAGGGCACCTAGTTGCTAAAAGTCAAGGCATTCCGGCGAGGCATCCAGCCAAGTGCGCCTAGGCAACGCCTTGACAACTATGCCCTTGACTTCTACCAATGGTGTAAGCTGGGATTTAGGGCTTCTAAGGGGTATAAGAGACCTTGGGCTTCAAAATGTGATGAGCTTACTCCAATTATTGGAGGAAGTATTCCTTTATCCTGCTAAACTAGATAGTCGAATCTGGACTTGTAATCCTTCTAGTTCTTTCTCTTGTGCTTCCTTCTACAAAGCCTTCTCTCAACCCTCCATTAGTTCTTTACCTTCTTATCCAGCTAAAGAGCTTTGGTGCAAGCCAATTCCTTCTACGATTGGAGCTTTTTGTTGGGAAGTTGTCCATGAAAAGATCGGCACTTGTGATTTGCTTCAAAGAAAGCGCAAGAACTGAAGTTTATCCCCACACTAGTGTATTTTATGCAAAGATAATGGTGAGAACTGTTACCATCTACTTATCTCTTGTACCTTTTGTTGCATATATTTGGGAATGGTTCTTCCATTGTTTTGGGTGTAGGCGGAATCAAGGATCAAAATTTTGTCACGTATCAACCGATACGTATCATATCGGAGCCTTCCCGATACGCCCCTACAGAGGGTGTTAGGGTCGGGAAGTGGTTCAGGGGGTAGACTGGCCTTAAACCAGCCCCTCTGAACCAGTTTCAAAAAAAATTAAAAAAAAAAACATCAAAAAAACTGTATCAATACAGGTCGATATGCCCTACCAGCGTATCGGCCTATATCGATATTTTGAACCTTGGGCGGAATCCTCAAGTTGACGTGCAAAGACTATTTGAACCTTCATTCTTCCAATGGCCAAATAAGAGGGGAAGACTAATGTAGAGACTACTATGGACAATATGGGAAGAAAGGAATTCAAGACTATTCTTGGAAAAGGAAAGAAATAAGGAAGACTTGATTGAAACATTAATGGTTAGGGTGGCTCATTGGCTCAAATCTCTAGAAACCTTTTCTAGTGTAACTATGGATGACATTCTTAGAAAAAGGAAGGAAGTTGCAACTTTTGTTCCTTATACACCTGCTACTACTCATCTTTGGTCTACACCAGAAACAGGATCTATCAAACTCAACTTTGGTGGTAGTAGTATAGGAAACCTAGAACCATAAGGAATTGGAGGTGTATTTAGGGATGAAGAGGGGAGAATAATTGCCCTTATTTTCAAGCCCAGTGGGAGAGGGAGACTCTTTCAGAGTAGAGGTTTTGTCAATGATGGAAGGAGTCCAAAGGGCAAGGTCTTTGAATATTAGGAAATTAATAGTGGAAGGGGATTCACAGTTGGTTGTAAATTGGTTTCATAGTGATGAAATGAAGATGTGGTTCTACAACAATGAAAAGAAAAAATTCAGATGGCTAACTAGGGTTATGGAAGTATCATTCAGCGGGTGTAAGCGTAGCGGTAACTCCTTTGCTGATACTCTAACAAAACAAGGGGTGGGAAGGGTGCAATTAAGGGGAGAAATAAGTTGTTTTATCTCTTCACTGTCTTTTCTATGTATATGTACTCACTGTACTATATCATGTTTCTAATCTAATGAAAATTAACAATTGCTGATCAAAAAACCAATACAGTGGGTGGGGAGATCAGCTAATTCCTTTGCTGATATCTTGGCAAAATAAGGGACAAATAGGGAAACATTGTTTTGGGCTCAACTGTAATTTTGTATTAACACTCATGTACTTTTTGCTTTAGCCATGTGGTGTTTTCTGTTTGAAGAGGCAGCATCTCGCACCTTCCCAAGGGACTGTTCTTGTAATCTCTCTTTTATTTAATGGAAATGTGATATTTTATCTATCAAAAAAATTAACTATAATTAGGACATGAAATGAACTTGATCTACCAGAGAACTGACCCTATTCCATATCACCCTTTAGTGGGTACGGAGTCCTCAGAAAAGTCTGCATTCAATAATTGAATAATTTTGTGACTTTTTAATGTATCAGATAATTGAATTAGAGATAACAAGTTCTTTTTTTTATTGTAAGTACTAGGATTTGTTGAAATATCTTCAGTTTAAGAAAAGTGAAAAAGCATCCTTCAAATGGAAAACTATTAAGAGATACACACAACCACAACTGAGCGAATGAAACAAGCTTCTTAATGAAAAGGCATCAACTACCTACCTCTTGATCTGACTGGCGTTGACCATCTTTAGGCAACTTGCTGCTGTCATTTATGAAAAACAAGTTTGTTTGCCCAGAAAAGTCCCAAATGCGTAACTGTTCAATAGCTTAAGTGAATAAACCATCCAGTGCTAGTAAAACCATTGCTGGTTGAAACAACTTCAAATTAATAATTAGGAAGCTTACTAGCTCAGGTTCGACACTGAAAATCTTGCACGCCCTTTTGTAGAGTTCAACTGCATTGTCCTAAAATATGTACATAAACATTATGAGTTAAAATTAAAAACAAAAATGCTCTAATAAGGCGAACATGGTGACCAAGAATTACATGTATTTAATGTTTACATGGTACTATCTGAATTAATAAAATCTTACTTTACCTTTCAAAAAATATATATTAAACAAACAAAGAAGAAAAAGAAAACAAATAATAAAATATTAATTATTTAGACAAAAATACAACATAAAGTTTGTTACATCACCATTTTCAGTACAAATCATGGGGAAATTTCAACAGATAAAGCACAGAAGAAGAATAGCATGTAATAGGTGAATGCAATCAAACAAAGAAAAATCCTATGAAAACTTTAATTTAGATAACAAATTAACTAGTTACTTTTTGATCATCAAGTTATCATGCATCTTTTCTCTCTTATCTATTACTGACTCCGTTGCAGATGTCATAGAGACAAAGAGAAGGAAAGAGTACTTCCTATAATATTTTACCCTATATAAACTCATATGCATTTTAAGTGTCTGCACCTCTAAGAATTGGACAAAAGTAGGCTTCCAAAAATGCAAATTGTTGGCTACTTGCCTACTTCTCAATTAGTTGACTAAATAGGTATTTAACAATCCTCACCCAACCAGACAACCAGTATGGCCAGGTCAAGAATGCAAAAGGAAAGGAAAAAAAAAAGAACACAAAGGGCTGTACATTGAAAGCACTTCTATGTTTTTTTTTTTATTTTTTGATCAGCGAGAAAAGCACTTCTATGTTTTCACTTCGAGTGGACCAAGTGGTGGTGGATAGTGAGAAAACCAATCCACCAGTCCAATTAACTAGACACCAGCTAGCTGCCATGACCATACTAGTTCCAACACCCAAAAAATATATATTTTGGGGCCTGAGAACCCCAGTCAACTGGGGGAAGCTAGGTCTACTGTTTATTGCTTCCTAACAAGTAAGAACTAATTAATCATTAAATTGCATCCCAGAAATGCTCTGTTCAACTCTTCAAATTATAGAAAAAATATTGGGCCATAGTTGTCTCATTCTAAAATTAAATTTAGTTATACGATGCATAGCTGCTTACTTAATACTAGATGATGATCTGTTTGGCAAAAAAAAAAAAAAAAATTGCAACTGCAAATTTAGATTTCTATTGAGATAAAGAAAGTTCTAAAACCAAACTTAAGGCTACATCAAAACTTATAGTACTTTGTTATTGTACATGCCCATTATCAAGGTTTGCAACAAAGCATATTTGTGTGTATGAGAGAGAGAGAAAGAACAGTTTCACAAGGTTTGACCTTTTTACTTATCCTCACTGATAATGAATTTGTATCCCGCATAACAGAGAGCCTAAGTTGTAGAGGATAGACATCTGCCATATCATCCTCCGCACCTGAAAAGTTCCTACTGTCCTTCATTGCCATATTAGAATCACTGTGCCTGCAGGAAAACAAGAGGGAAAAAAATCAACCTCCGAATATGTAACCAAGATTTATTTAGTTCTATATGCATCAATAAAAAACCAAAATTTATAATTAACAAAACCCACAAGTAAACACCTCATAGATGTTGTCTAATTAATCAAATAAAAGTGACAAAAAGAAATGTCACTTCATTTCAGAGCACACACACACACCAAAAATAAAGTACCAGAAGCATCAAGGATGGGTGAATATTTCTGTTGCTGATCCCAAAAAAAAGAGCATGGGAAAATTAGAAACAATGACCCAGATGTGAAATTAAAATTCACTAAGATGGCATAGTCAATACAAACTAAATTCTAAATAAAAGGAAACATTTGCACAGTCAGTTTAATGGTCTTTCTAGCAGAAGATGTGGGAATTGGAATAAAGAAAAATACGTATTGCTACAAGTGTGTAATCTCCGGTATGGAGTAGTTCTAGTAATCAAAAAGCATCAAGTGAGGGGATCTGCAGAGAAGTTCACTTAACCAAAACATCTACCAAAGGGAAACTAGCATCCTAAGCAGAAGATAATCGTAACAAGTAGTAGTTATGATATACTCCACTTCAGAAACCTATCATTGAAAAAGATACTGAGACGTACAAATTCTTATTTTTGGTTTTCAGAGTAGATAAAAACACATCCAATGCGAAGAAGTTGATGGGATACGTAGTGGAGTCAAAAAAATTAGATTACCAGAATGATTTGGTTTTACCCTCTCACCATTTGAGCGCCTTCAACCACATTTCGCCAGTGACCAAGGCATAATCCCGTCCCGATACTCCCTCGTCATCCAGATCATCCTGCCCGGAATCTTCTTCTCTCCTAAGGTTGAAAACGAGATCCGAGTTAAAAATGTTATTTATGATCTTCATCGGACCGGCATAAGAGGTTGACGACGCCGTATATACAATGCCTCTGTTCTCATCTCCATCCCCAGACGAAGGCTCCTGAGCTTCCTTCCACCACCTGAAATCCACTCCATACATCAGACAGAAAACATTCTCTTAATAAAAATATGCAATCTCCAGCTTCCTACGCAACAAACGAACACCAACATAACATATCCAACCATTAAGTAAATCCTATGGCCAAAACAAAACTCTCCACATGAATCATAAAAATTTCACCTAATTGCATCATTAGAGTTCAATTAACACCTACTTCCAGATTCAGAAACCAAACAGTTCTAAGATCTAAAGAGGATATCAATAGAGAAAAGAATCCACAAACCAGAAATCGCATCGGAATAAGAACAACGAAGTACCTGTAAGGCACGAAGTAGACCCTTTCATCTTCTGATATTGGACGCTGAGCCCCATCGGCGCGGTCTTCCGAGGCGAAGTCGTCCATTCCAGAGAATTTGAAGGTCTTCGAGATCAAAAACGGCTAAAGAGATTCACGGAAATGCAGAGCATTTGAAGCTAAGAGAGAAGGAGAGAGTTGGACAAATAGAGAAAATGGCGGATTTGCAGAGAAAGAAATGGAGCTTTTTTGTGAAGAGGATTTGAGGAGGGAAAATATTTATATTAAAGATATTAAAACGCAAAGAAAATAAAGAAAGTAAAGCGGAGAAAAGAGAGGTGAGTGTGCAAAAAAAAAAAAGAACAGGATTTCACACTGCACTCTAACAGGAAACAGAAGATCTGGACCGTCCATCAGAAACTCAATCCTTTCTCATTGGCCAACTTCCATTCATTGAATCCTAGCCATATAACATCAAACGATCAAAGCTGCTTGATCTGAACCCAGTTTAGATAACTGTCAGATTGGAATCGGTACATGAATCAACAACTGGCCCGCAAGTTAAACTGGTGATGGGGAAAAGAACAAACTGCTTTTAGTTAAATCAGAAACGAAATATGCGTGAGCCTGTGACTGTGAGGCGTGAGCCAAAGCAAGGCACCATGGATATTCTCCTCTCGCGATGCTTTGAGAAACCCGGACCACCACACGATCGGTGGTCCATGGATGTAGCGTGGTGCCAAGCTATAATTACGGTTAGATTGGAATCTGCTTTTGATCTTTCTGGAACTAGTAAAATGATTTAATAAGACATATCCAAGTGAAAATATTCCAAATTCACGGTGTCTACGCTTCACAAGATTTTCAATGAACACAGTGTCATTCAATTCTTCGTGCCAAAAATGGGGGAAGGGGACAAACTTGATCAGATTCACGTCCCATTCTTGAAAGTCAAGGTCCGAAATAGTGCCTTCATCGGAATTTGGAAAAAAAAAAAAAGTAATAAAATAGATGACACTGTTGTGGTTATACGGATCGGTTCCAGCTCCGAGAGTGTTTAAGTTAAAAATAAGTGTTTATTTGAATAAGTATTTTTGCATTCATTTGGTAGTAGGGGTGAGCAAAAAAAATCGAAAAATTGAATAGATAGAAATCGACCCAAAATTTTGGTTAATCAAATCAGTAGGTTCAGTTTAGGTTCAATATTAAAAAACAAAGGTATCAGTTCGGTTTTGATTAACCAAAACTGGTAATTAATCAAATCAACCGATATACACATATTTATATATTTTTATTGTATATTTATAAAATATATATTATATTTTCTATACATTATAAATTAATAAATATGCATTATATATAAATATATATTTATAATATATAATATACTATTTATTATTTAAAATTTAATGTTATATATTTCTGGTATTTTATTACATATTTATATATTTTTCTATAATAAATATTGTCACTAATAAAAAACCAATAAATTGACAAACCGAACCGACAGTTAACTAAACCGGTCAACTGGTTAACCGATCGGCTTGGTTCGGTTTCAATTATCGGTTTTAACCCTAGTTTGTTTCAAAAATTAGAACCGAAGCATGAGCACCCCTATTTGGTAGTCTTTTTTTTCCAATAAGCACTAAAATAAACATTTATGACTACTTTATCCTTCTTTTTCTTTCAGATTTTCAAAATACACCCTTATGAAAGAACTTTAACTATATTATTTTTATAAAAGCACTTTTTTGTGAAAATACTTTTATGAAAGCACTTTTATGAAATTGGTTCTACAAAAGTACTTTTATGCGAAAGTACTTTTATAAAAGTACTTTTACGAAAGTATTTTATAAAATTCAACTAAGCATAATTTTTTAAGTTATATTTGAAATTTCAAGTAGGGATGAGTTTTGAAGAAAACAAATTGAATAGGTGCTTATTGTATAAGCACTTAAAAAATACTAGGAATTTGGGCTTAAAAAATAAGCCATTATTTTAAAAATTAAGTATTTATTTTGGGCTTATTTCCCAAATACCAATAAATGCTTAATAACCAAAATATGCACTCCCAAACATGGCCTTAATCTGACACCGATGCTAAGAAAATTAATAATTAAAAAATATTTTTTAATTTATTAATGTAAATGCATGTGTTATGTATTTGTGCAAGTAAAGGACAATGATATAAGATATAGTTTAATATTATATAATCAAATTCAATTTTTATGATGTGTACCAAGCAATTATTTACTTTATGCTTTATACGGTATATTATATATATGGCATAAGTGTATATATAATATAAATTATAAGATATTAAATTTATTAGTTTTTTTAACATGAAAATCCTGAAGGCATCTCATTATATTAGCTCGATGAAATGTATTCTTCAAGAAAGTAGGTATAGAAGACCAACTAAAAGATCTTTGTAATAATAATTCATATTTAGCAAGAATGTGGACTGCATTATTTGACGATCTTTGAATATGATCCGTCAAGTTAGGATTCAAGTGAAAGAGAGCACCCATGCAATTGTCGATAATAGTATATAAAGAAGCCATTATGGTTCACAAGTGTCTACCAACAGGAGGATTGTAATTGATTAGCAATCACTTTCAATAACAATTTTAGAGCAAAATAATAGTCTCTCGAGCTAAATACCCTAATAGAAAGCCTTAACATCTTCCATATACAGACTTTCACATATGAAAGGAATTGCCCCCACCAATATAAATCAGCTCTGCCATTCCCTAATCACAACACCAACCGTTGAAAGATCATTTTTGAATGTTGCATCCACATTAACAAACTATTATATAGCAATCCCATGATACACTGCTATCATTAGAACCAACAAGAAAATTCATGTAATTCTGTGCTTTAAAAATGACATTGATATAATCAAATATCCCACCCTCGAATACATAAACGTTATGGACCATCCAAATTTGGTGAAACATGACAACCTTCACCAATGATGCACCATCAATTTCATGTAATTTTGATAATCTCATAAATATATTAGAAATTATACACAAAGTTTTTAAAGCTAACCTGGATAACGAACTGATTAGGGGTCTGGTTCTTGGGTCGAACGATTGGCCTGTTTTGACAAAAAATATTAAAAATAGTCAAAAGTGTTGAACCAACCTAATTGTTCAACAAGCTTTTTTATGCATATGATAATTTGGTAGAAATTGTTTTGCATATGATAATTTGGTGCCACATCCATTGTTCACTTTATAAACATAGTTATTCCTATTTGTTACAATAGATAAACCTTCCATTCATCTAGCTTTTTATGCATATTGTATACTCAGTTTGTCATTCATAGAATATTGTTTTACATTGTAAATTAGGCAAATTTAGATAAATATCATCAGCACCCATGGTATGCACTCATAAAAAAACAAAAATGTAAGATCACGTGCAGCGATCAATAAGTGTTATTGCTAAAATAAATAGAAGACTTTTGATAGTTGATGTGTTGGCCAAACCATTTACAGAATGTTGATAACAACTGCTTTAAACTACTAACTTCAATCATTGAGCATCAACTAAAGATATTTTACCAAAGATTGTTCAAAACTAGTGCCACCTACGAGTCATTCCTCTAACATACAAAATAGTTATTGTAAACACCCCAATACAAATAATGTAAAGATATAGAAAAAAGAGAACAACCCTACCTAAACCAATTTAATCAGTCAGAATAAATATGTAAAGGGCTACATTTAATAAAGCAATCAACTTTGGTGTTGAAATACATTTATATATCAAACCACAAAAATGCTCGTTTAAGCTTATAGAAAAAAACAAGTGCTAAAAGTATAAATCATCACTATACATTATCGCATGCTTTGGAAATATCGAATTTCATTAGAAAGTATGTGTGTTTACCTTTCTGCCTCTTTATAGTGTTTATTAATTCTTGAGCAATGACATATTATCCAAAATTTGTATCTTTATTGTAAATGCATTATGAAGAATGTCAAATTATATTTTTTAATATAGGTTTCAATCAATGCATAGTTATTTTGCCCACTATTTAATAATGACGTTGCTAAGCTCAGTAAGACGAAAATCCTTAGCCTCATCTATTGCAATTGATTTTTTGAGTAAATAAAATTATTGTTTGATCAATATATGCAATTATGTATAGGCAATGGAAATAATACCAACATTTATGATAAACAACCACTTGAACACCATCAGGGCTAAGGGCTTTTGAAGGGTTAATACTAAAAAATGCTTCATTTATCTCTTCAAAGGAAAAAAGAAAGATTGGTATAACATATGATAAACAATATTAGACACCACAATAGACAAATTTGAGAAATCATATAGTGAAGGATTATTGTTGTTGGAAATAAGTTGTTCGAAGTACTCCAAGAAGAGAACCACAATCTCAAATTACAATGAAGTGTAATTGCTATCCACTCGCTTAAGCCAATGAAATGAATTATGTATTTTTAGATTCATGCCAACACATTGAAATATCTTTATTATTATCTCCAACCACTTTCTAATTCATGAACAAGTTATTTATCCAATTCGATTCATAACTTCTTTTCCAATATAGCATTGGCAATGGATGGGGATTTGGCTTGCAACATCAATAGTTACTTCTCAAATTCATTAAATTTGCTTATGATGGACCTTGTAATCTCACCTCTATTAACAAAAGTATACTTCACAACAGTGTATTTATTCATAAATTTCCCATCAACTCCATACCATGCATTATTGAATTTATTAAAAAAAGTAAATTATTCGAATTGTATTGTTTTAAAATAGTTGCCTTGGCTTGTTTTGTTATGATTAAAAAATCTAAGCACAATAGGTAAATGACCACTATCAATGAATGCAAGACAATGTACCACCACAATCATAAACAAATAAATATTTAAAATATATGCAGTATTCCATCCAATCGCATCTTGATAAGATAAGTTTTTCATCCATTACACCAAACGAAACATGTCTATAATAAACTACATTCATAATGCTATAATTTAATATAAATTCGTTAAAATGAAGTATCAAACCCAAGTTGAATTGACCACCGCCATATTTTTATGCAATTTTCAGTATACAATTAACATCACCTGTTACTCACAATGAACCATACAAATTCATCATACACACATTTAGAAATTGAAATAAGGAATTACATCATTCAATACTGTGATATACATAAAAGCGCCATATATACTAATCATGTCCACAAAAGTAGTTCAATATATTCACAAGTACATGAAATGATAATGAATCAATTATTTGAATTTTAATACTATAATTCCAACCAAATACAATATCACTCAAACAACCCACTTTATTTTATTGACATAAAGGAGTTTATTTAAATATAAAATTATTCGACAAGGGTAGAATGCCCGGTTGAAAGTCTAATACAATTGGTAGCACGCATGTTCATTTAATGTCCCAATCAATAATGATAAATAGGTGATGCACCACCCTTGTTGCTTCGTACTTTGACATTTACTTTTTAGAGAACTCCATAAACCTTGTAAATTCCAAGATATATGACACTCGTTTTTGTTGTGGTGGTGATTTAAGGATTGATTCCACCGGCCCAAGACGAGTATCGATTGGATACAATATTTAATGACTATATTAAATTATTTGTCATCAATGGGCTGTATCATAAAAAATGGGGAGATTGTTGTTTTGTTCTAAAACCGACCCATACTAGTCCAATTCCAAAAATCTTAATAGGGTAGGTTCTAATTCAAAAAATCTAAACCGACCCATATTGGTCTAGGTTCTACCTTGGAACCGAATTAAGCAAATCCATGCTCACCCATTATTGTTCATTTTAAATGTTCATATAGGTTAAGAATGATAAATAATGATAATTAAACCAAACATGGCCTTAGTGACCTAGTTAGCATTTGGAATGTTTTCTTGAAAAAGACACTACATCAGCACCACGTATGGAATCCATTATTTTTTCAAATGTCTTATGTTTGGTTATATTTTTTTTTCAACAAATGTATTCTTAAACCATGCATTGGAATTTGAGAAATGTGTGGTATAAGAAAGCATCATTATTATTTTTTACTATGGGTAGCAACAATATGATGGAGTGGCATTGAAAAACACATATGTGCAACAACCAACAACAATCCCAAACATTAAAATAAAGGGCTTTATAAGAAAATGGCCCTATGGTGCAAATGATTACCTATTTAAAGAATTTAAAGAATTACATTGATTCATTTTTTTAATGAAGTCCCAACTTAATCCCAATTTAAAGAATTTTAAAGAATTATATTGGTTATGAGCTTGGATGTGCATTTCTCTCATGGCTAAGATCGAGTCCAATGCCCAAACCCGAACCTGACCCGACTCGACCCATTAACAACTCCGCTAATTAGTTGTAGGGTAAAAGACTTCAACCTTCTTTCATATTTCACATAAATAGCAAAACATCCCCTAATTTTGTTAATTAGACTTATAGACTCCCCTCTCACATTTATAAATGGCTAACTTTGATGAAAAGGGAAAATGACTAAAATACCCTGAATTAAAGTTTGGATTTGATTGTTTAATTTTCTATAATTAATTTAAAGTTAAAAGTCTACAAAGTAGTAAAAACTTGACTGCTATGGTGGATCAAGAACTCTTGCATCTGCACCAACCTATTTCCATGCCAGACAATAATCGCATCAATGAAAATACTCAACAAATGTGTTTACCACTTATGAAAAGGTTGTTGAATATTCATTTTTTGACAATTATGGATTTCAAGGGAGGTGAAAAGTTGGGTGATGGATTATTGCACTTCGTTATTAACTATAAAGTGGGTTTCTTCATTGACAATTAACAACCGGTGATCTTAATTTCCTCACAAAAGGATAAGTGTATATTTTTCTGAGCTTATTTTGTTAAATCTTCACTTTGAACTTTTTTTTTCCATAAATTATTTTATCTTTTTTTTTTTATATTTTTCAGAAATATATTACAATTTTATGAAAATAAGTATTTGTTTTAACCACACATACTAAAAACAATAATTTTTATTAACACAAAAGTTGTTAACATGTGTATTATATGTAATGTACACAGTCTTAGTACCTGTAGGGGTATTTTCATAATTATGTAGTCACATTGGTATGTACGGCCATAACAGTATAAATAGAAAGCTTCACTCGATTGAAGCTAAGTTTTTTTATTGAGGCCTTAACTCAACTGCCTCTTATTCTTCTTCCTCTTCTCCTTCTTCTTCTTCTTTCTTTTCTTCTTCTTCTTCTTGGTCTCCTGCTCAACATGGTATCAGAGCAGGTCTGTCCAGGCCTGTTGCGAAGGAGCTATAGTTGCTGAGGTCTCTCTCCACTGCTGCTGAGGAGCTATGGTTTTGATGCTTGAAGACAATGAAGAAAAAGCTTTTCTAGTGTTGCGGTTAGTCTCCACTACCGAGTAGGGCTCTACTACAAGTAAGCTAACTATTCAACTTCCTAGCAAAGAGAAAGGGTTCGGCTACATGTATGTTTGCTGGTAACTGAGGTTGCTTCGGCTAAGAGGACTATAAAAACTATATCAGATGTTTGAAGGAAGGTTGTGCTGCCTATTGCTGAAGGGAAGTTCGAGTCATGACTATGGTGCCTATTGCTGGTACTGAACTATTTTTTTTTTTTTTGTTTATGGCTTCTTGCATGACTGTTAATGTCTTAAAAGCTGAGTAGGGACTGTTCACCTTCCTCACGATTGTTTGTTGCACTAGTCTGCTCCCTAAGGGATTGTTGATGAACCCTAGAACTTGAAGTGACTGTTCAACTGCCCTGGAAAAAGGATATCAGTTGATTAGGTATGGTGAATCACCACTTGTATTGCTATTCCTACTGTGTGTGTGTTTTTTTTTGCTGAAGAAGTTGTATCAAAATTGTGAATTGTAGGTCATTCAGACCTGGTTGCACTACATGTGCAGTTCGTATATTGTTCTATGGACTCCTACACCGTATAGGTCAGAAACCCTAGTACTGCAGCTGCAGTGTTTATGCTTGGTTCTCTATGAGGCTGAAAATCAGCAAGTGTTTAGTTGTGGACTATTGCAGCTTTGTAAGACTGTGCATTGGTTTTGTGTATTTCTAAACTAAGAATCATGAGTAGTGATGATTCAGCTACATCAGGAATCTCCACAATGCTGAATGAAATGAGTGGGAACAGTGACCTATCATTCCCTATGGTTGTTATTCCTCTTGATGGGTTAAACTACCTAGACTGGTCAAGGGGGATCAAACTATACATAACTGCAAGGGGAAAAGTAGGCTACATAAATGGAAGAATCAAAGAACCACCCTCTGGAAATGTAGAACATGATAGATGGGATTAGGAGAACAGTATGGTCATGTCATGGTTGTTGATCTCCATGCAACCGCAAATAAGGAATAACTTCATGTGGGCTGAAACTGTAAATGAGATATGGGATCAGGCAAAGTCCACATATTCTGAACTTTGACACTATGCCAAAATTTATCAACTGCAAGCAGCTTCATCTACTTGTAAATAGGGGAGAGGAGTTTATCAGTTTATTACTTTAATCTAACAACTGTTTGGAAGGAGCTGGACCATTACCAGAATATTGAGTGGAAGTGTTAGGAATATGCAAAATTGTATAAGAAACTTGTCTCACAGCAAAGGTTGTTTGCCTTTTTGCATAGTCTCAATCCTATATATGAACCCATCAGAGTACAAATTATGAGTTCTAAGGATCTTCCTTCAATTCAGGAGGTCTATGCTCTTGTCTAGTCTGAAAAGAGCAAAAGAAACTTGATGAGCAACACCGGAGGGGATGCAATTGTATTGGTGGCAAAGGGGGGTCCATCTACTAGTAGAGGACCTTCTTTCAAGAGGGGATTTCCAGAAAAAGCAGAAGATAAAGAAAAATTGTGGTGCACTAATTGTCAGAAGCCCCCGCATACCAAAGATACCTGTTGGGACCTCCATGGGAAACCAAAGTGGGCTCAGGATTTACCTAAGAAGCAAGGTTCGGATGGTAGTAAAAGACCCAGGCAGCAAGGTACCATGAAACACCACATGGCTAATATGGTTGCTTGGGAGAATTAGCCCTCCACCTCCACTGTGACTCAAACACCACATGGCCAACATAACTACTCTGGATCCGACCCAAGGGAGGATATTGTCAACTCCTTCTGTGACCATTTGGAGCTTTATGGTAGAACAATTCGCCAGATGGATGATCCTCCTACCACCTCTTTTGCATCCACATCAGGTAATCCTGTCACATCTTTCCATGTTGCTTCTCACGACCTTGACTCTCCATGGATCATTGATTTTGGAGAGTCAAAACACATGACTGGCTCTTTCTTCCAAACTTATCACCCTCTTTCCGGAATGATAAAGTGAGACTAGCTGATGGGTCATACTCTCCCATAGCTGGTTAAGGAACTCTATATCTTCCCTTTGGCCTTACTCTTTTTAATGTTCTTCATGTTCCAAAATTTTCTATGAATTTGTTTTCAGTCAGTAGTGTTACAAATTCCTTAAACTGTTCTGTGACTTTTTTCCCTTCCTATTGTGTGATTCAGGATTTGGCCTCGGGGAGGACAATTGGTAGGGGTCGTATGATTGATGGACTCTATATGCTGGAGAATACGACCGGTCTTCTTGTTACAGAGTCTATGAGTCAGTTCATAAAGAATAAAATGCATTTATGGCATTGTCATTTGGGTCACTTGTCTTTTGAGTCATTGAAAGTTGTTTTTCCAGAACTGTGCAAGTCCGTGTCTGTTTCTAATTTTTCTTGTCAAACGTGTTAGTTAAGCAAGCATTGTTGAACTCAATTTTCTCAAAGAAATAGTAAATCTGAGTTTTCTTTTCACGTTGTGCATTCTGATGTATGGGGCCCTGTTACTTTACCTTCTGAGAGTGGCTACAAGTACTTCATTACCTTTATTGACGATTACTCCAGATACACTTGGGTATATCCAATGCGAACCCATGAGGAAGTACAAAAAATTATCCAAGACTTTCAGCGAATGGTCTTCACCCAATTTTGGACCGAAATCCAAATATTCCAATTAGACAATGCAAAATAATTTTTTCATAGTGACCTCATGAAGTTCTTTGCTTCTCATGGCTCACTTCACCAGAGCTCTTGTGCCCGCACACTACAACAAAATGGTGTGGCTGAACGGAAGAACCGACACCTTCTTGAAGTGGCACGGGGTTTATTACTCCACATGAATGTTCCCAAACGTTTTTGGCTTGAGGCTGTTATTTGTTCTACATACCTCATTAACCGAGTGCCCTTTCGTTGGTTAGAGTACAAAGCCCCACATCAGCTTCTCTTCCCTAAAGCCCCTATTCTTTCTATCCCTCATCGTGTTTTTGGTTGTCGGTGTTTTGTTCAAAACCTATCTTCCACCCGGGGGAAATTGGACTCTCGTGCTATCCCGTGTGTATTTCTTAGCTAATCATTCTCTCAGAAAGGGTATCGTTGCTTTGATCATATTTATCGAAAATTCTATGTCTCCATGGATGTTACCTTCTTTGAGGATGAGCCATTCTTTCTTGTTTCTCCTCAAGGGGAGTGTAGGTATGAGGAGAAATTGGTTCAACTTCCTCCTTTGCCTACTCCTTCTCCTTCTCCCCCTTCTCCCTCTGATCCTCATCATTTCTGTGTTTTTTCTCGTCGTTGTAAAGGCCAACCAGATTCAAGAGCTGTGGAGAATCCAGAAGCCATGCTTCAAATGCCATCAAATTCCTTTGGGGAAGATCATACTCATTCAGGTAATTTGACTCCCAACCTCCCCGTTGCTAATGATCTTGACCTTTCCATTGCCCACAGGAAAGGTGTTAGGTCGTGCACCACTAAACACCCCATTTCCAACTTTGTTTCCTATGAAAACACCTCACCTTCATTTCGTGCCTTCTTTACCTCCATTGACAATATCCCTATTCCCAAGAATGTGACAAAAGCACTCTCAGTACCAGAATGGACAAATGCAATGAAGGAAGAAATTGATGCTCTTCATAAGAATGGCACGTGGGAACTCGTTGATCTCCCTAAGGAAAATGATCCAGTTGGATGTAAATGGGTGTTCACTGTTAAGCATGGGGCTGATGGAACCGTGGAGAGGTATAAAGCTTGTTTAGTGGCAAAGGGTTTTACTCAAGTATATGGGGTTGATTATGCAGAAACATTTGCCCCTATAGCCAAGATGAACTCTATTAGAGTCTTTTTTTCTCTTGCTGCCAATCTGAATTGGGATCTACATCAGCTCGACATCAAGAACGCCTTCTTGAATGGTGACCTTGAAGAGGAAGTTTATATGGTTCAACCCCCCCCCCCCGGTTTTTTGGCTCAAGGAAGTGAACAAAAGGTGTGCAAGTTGAAGAAGTCTTTATATGGGTTGAAGCAATCACAAAGAGCTTGGTTCAGCAAATTTCATACTGCAGTTCAGTAGAGGGGATATAAGCAATGTCAGTCAAATCACACACTGTTTGTAAAAAGAGTAGAAGGTAAGATGGCTGCCCTAATAGTATATGTGGATGACATAATTGTTACTGGTGACTGGAATGATGAAATTCAATGTTTGAAGGGCTTCCTTGTTACTCAATTCGAAGTGAAAGATCTAGGACCCGCCAAATACTTCATTGGGATTGAGGTTGCCCGATCAAAAAAGGGTATCTTCATCTCCCAAAGGAAATATGTCCTAGATTTGCTTAAGGACACTAGAAAGATTGGGGTTAAACCAGTTGACTATCCTATTGACCCCAACCATAAGTTAAGTGACAGCCAAGGTGAACCACTTAAGGGTGACAGCCAAGGTGAACCAATTAAGGATGTGAAGCAATTTTAGAGGCTTGTAGGGAGATTGTTGTACTTCTCTATGACTCGTCCAGACATAGCATATGCTATTGGTGTCCTCAGTCAGTTCATGCATGCACCTAGGTCACCCCATCTTGAAGCAGCGGAGAGAGTTCTGCGGTATCTTGAGAAGTTCCCGGGTGCTAGTTTATTATTCCAGAAACATGGACACTTGATAGTTGAAATTTACACAGATGCGAATTGGGCTGGATCTCAAAGTGACAAAAGGTCTACTAGTGGTTACTGCACCTTTGTAGGAGGGAACTTTGTTACTTGGAGGAGTAAGAAACAAACCGTGGTAGCTAGATCCAGTGCTGAAGCTGAGTACCGTGCAATGGCACACGGAGTAGCCGAAGGTATGTGGATAAAGAATCTATTGGGAGAGTTGGGGTTTCCAGTTGGTAAACCCATGACTCTACTCTGTGACAACAAGGATGCTATCAGTATCGCTGCCAACCCAGTACTATATGATAGAACAAAGCACATTGAAGTGGACAAGCATTTTATCAGAGATAAAATCATCACAGGCAAAGTATGCACTCCATACATCAGCTTTGAATACCAACTAGCAGATTTATTTACAAAAGGGCTAAACCACTCTAGACATCAAGGTCTTTGTGACAAATTGGGCATGATTGATATTTATGCTCCAATTTGAGAGGGAGTGTTAACATGTGTATTATATGTACTGTACACAGTCTTAGTACCCATAGGGGTATTTTCATAATTATGTATTCACATTGGTATATACGGCCATAACAGTATAAATAGAAAGTTTCACTCGACTGAAACTAAGTTTTTTGATTGAGGCCTTAGCTTAGCAGCCTCTTATTCTTCTTCCTTTTCTCCTTCTTCTTCTTGCTTTTCTTCTTCTTCTTGGTCTCCTGCTCAACAAAAGTCAATAAAATAAAGAAAGAAGAGAGGACAAACTAACAACGATAATGAATTTGTTCAATGTTGCTTTCTCTACATGAGGATTTTTTAAAAACTAAGGTTGTGTTTGGTTTTAAGGAAAAAGTAGGGAAAAGGAAGGGAAAGACAGGAAAACCTATATACAAGGTTTGTAAAGGTTTCCCTACATTTCCCTTCCCTTCCCTACCTTTTTCATTCAAACCAAACATAGCCTAAGCAAAGAGATAATGATGGATAAAACTGAGATTTTTAAAAAACATAAACCACATTTATGTCATGTGCTAATAAATATGATGGAGATTTAAGGGATGGGAGGTGTTTTGAGAAGAGAGGTTTAAGTCCAATTTAAAAAGTGAGGGGATGGTTTGGCATTTAGGTGAAATATTATGGGAGGTTTAAGTCTTTCCCACTAGTAGGGGTGCTCATGGTTTGGTTAACTAAATTGTGGGATATTTTTTCAAAACGAACCGATCTGATCGGTTTTTTAAATATCCAAACCAAAATGAATCGATGCAACCTGTTTAGTGGTTCAAATTTTCATTTTTTATGCACTTAAAAATAAAAAGAAAAACTTAAACTATTGGTGGTTGCTACCGGTGTCGAACTTGTTGGTGCTGGTGGTTGCTGTCGGTTGTCGCCTGAAGTGAGAGCTTGAAATGTGGCGCCTAACGGAGCCATAGAGAGGAGAGAAGAGAGATACGAAGATGGCGTTGGTGCTTGCTTTCTGACGAGGTGGCAACCGATGTTACCGCTTGGTGCTGGTGGTTGGTGTGGGCCGTGCGACAGATATGACAAGCGATAAGAGAGAGATACTCAAACACTCACTTAGAATAGGGAGACAAGACACTGGGGGAGAGCTAGAAAGGCCGTCGGTTGAAGGACGACCGACACCGAAGGAAAGCAAAGGGAACTGCGGCACCGAGTACTGAATTGGCTACTTGGGATTGGGGTCTAGCTGTCTGTGGAATATGAAGAGTCGAAGACTAAGCATAAAAGAGACTAAGAGAGTGAGAAACAGAGAATTGAGAGAGTGAGAGAAGGTTTAGGTTTCGAAATTATAAGAGACAAAAGATAAAGGCCGAAAGGTTTCGATATTTTAAGAGTCAAAGAAACTAGGAGTTGCCGGGGAGTGTTCGATTTTCAATTGAAATAAAATATAATATATTTCAAATTTCAATTGAAAGGTTTGAAGAGAAAAGCTGAAAGTCTCAACTGCTGAACTTTTTTTTGATTTTAAAAAAAATATAATAAGTATAATATTATATAAATATATATTAGTATATATATATTGGTCGATTCGATTAACCGCCTTTTTTTTTTTTTCAAATGGTTAACCAAAATCAAACTAAAACTACCAGTTTACCGAATTGACTGATTTTTCGATTCGGTTTTACGATATTTTTTGCTCACCCTCGGCTGGGCATGCCAACCGTGCATCTGCGCTGTCCGTTGCCACCCCTACACCCGAGTCGACTCCATTGTCGGATCGAATCAAAATCCGAGTCGGCTCTACTCGCCGGGTTCAATACTTCTATTTCAAAAAAAGTCACAAATAAATTCCTTAATTCCAGACGCAAACAGGGCGCGAAGAACCATCAACCTAGCGGAAGAATAACGAAAGAGGATGTTGAGGAAGCTCTTCGCCGGCGCCACTGGCACCGTGGACCAATGGCGTATGATATCAAATCGTCGCTTCTCCTCCATTTCCCCCGCCGTCGACTCTATCGTGCTCCGCTCGCTGAAAGAGCACTACCTCGAAGTCTCTAAAATGACTCCACCACCAGTAACTCCATCAAACCAACTCTCTCTTCTCTGTATTTCTTGGAAATAGTCGAGCTGAATTTGTGTTGAGTTTCTATTTATCTCCCCTAATTTTATATAGGGTTTTAGCACTTCTGCTAAATCTGTACATGTTTTGTGTTTCACAGAAGGTGAACCCACCGGTTCCTTTCACAATCCTGAAAGGCGCACTCGATTCAGACGGCCCCGTGCTCCGGCGAACTTATGGCGATGAAGAGATAAGTATATCAGTTATGCGGTTAGCCAACATTATTCCTGGTGGCGGAGATGAAGATGAGGACGGCATTAATCAGTTATTCCTTCATGTTCATGTATCGAAGCCCGAACGAGAGGATTCCATTCATTTCTTGTGTGGGCTTTATCCAGATGCATTGGGAATTCACTCTGTTTCTATGCGTCCAAAGCTCCAGTCTTCTCAATTGTTGGTTGTTCCTAAGAAATATAGTGGTCCGATTTTCCAGTAAGTCTTCTTCTTATTCTTAGCTTGTTTCTCTTTATTTTTCTGTTTATCATTTTTTTTGTTCACTTAAGTACAGGAGAATAATGTTAAACATAACTTGTGAATGTTTGTATACGTTTATTCTCTCGAATTATCTGATTATGCATATGTACAGCAGCAGATACAGAATCAGATTACGTATTTATAGGACAGATTAACGGTTATATTTTTCACCAAAGTAAACCTTGTACTTGATTCATGAAATCTTACATTTAGGGAATGGGCTCAAATAGCTGCTCTATAATCCCCAATCCCAAGCAAAGTAGTAGGTACTATCGACATGGTATCTTCAAGTACAAAAAGGAAATTTTGATATAAGTCTGAATATAAGTTTTTTTTTTTTTTTTTGGGCGATCAGCAAGTCTGAATATAAGTTTCTTGAACTAACTATCCAAAAAAGGAAAAAACAGTTTCTTGAACCACGGGTCTATATGATGGTGATACAAAAGCAAGGTTTTAAAAATTTCTGGAATGTTACGTTTTGGCTCTGAAAAACTCTGGAATGAGATCTGTCTACAATAAATATTTCACAAACTTGTTTTTTCATTGGTAATTAAACAGGATATTTATTAAGAAAATCAAAGACTAGAAGAAAGTACAATGAAGAAAGAAAGCTTAAACATTTCCATATAATTGGAAAGCGAGCTATCCTCACCTGTTTGTGCATTGCAGATCGGCCAATTTTTGCTGGACAATGTTTCTAAACCTTTGCAGGTTAGAAGGGTGCTTCCCAGGCAGGCTGAATTCTATGTTGATTGGCTGAAATCTGAGTGGCCTAGCTAAAAAAGGAAAAGTGGTGTATAGTTGCATTCCAGCAACAACCAATTGGAACATTTGGAAGGAAGAAACTCACACATTTGTGAATGTGACATATTCTGACGAGGAGCTTTTTTTGGTAATAAAGAAAGAAAATTTATTAAAATAAAAAGAGAGAATACAAAGAAAGGTGACCAGTGGCCACCTGAGAGAACAAAAAGGAAAAAAACATTTCCTACTCCAAGACAGCACCCAGACTTCAAGAAACAAACTTCACACCCTCTGACACGACAACTCCACCTCAGCAAAAAGAACATCTCCCCCACTACAACAGACCTTACAAAGACATAAAGTGACAACACACAAATACTTCTACTAGCTTTCTTTGATTTCTTCACCTTCTTATTAGGACCAATTCCAAACAAACCCCCTTTCGATCTTGCAAAGACTCTTGAGATCTGAACTGTTTGTAGATTCTTTTAGCTACTAAATCTTCCTACTGCATTTGGTTTCTTTAGTATCTTCCTAGATCTCTGCCCCTCATTAATTCTTTCCAGCTCCAGCACAACTTTATCTCAAAAAGCTGAGAAGACTTCAACTCTTCCTCCTCTAGTCCTCTCTAACAATTGCTTCAGAACCCTTACCCTTGATATTTTCCTTCCTATCTAAATTTGAATTGACACCCACTTCTACAGAATTTTCATTCAAAATTCCTTTATCTTGATGATTAGGCATTAGGAAATTTTCTTCTAACTCTCTAAACATCTTCCTCCCCTCCTAAAACAAGAATCCCCAAGGCTTTGCTTACAGCTACTGCAGTTTCCACTGTCCTTTCGACATAAACTCTCCCCTCAAACTTCGTGAGTTTCATTCATAAAGACATTGTCTTCCTTTGAAACATCTTCTTCTCCTTCTTCCTCTTCATCAGCTGAAACCTCATTCTCCTCTTGCAAAGGCCTAGTACCATACATTCTTTTCCTAATATAGATTTTAGAGCACCACATAACCAGACCCTCATCCCATTGTTGTTGTTGTCGTCATCAATTCCTCCCTCCTTCTCTAACTCTATCTCTGTCTCTCTTCTGCCATTATCTTTTTCAACCAAAATCTTCTCAACACTTTCTTTTTCTTTACTCCCCCAAACTCACTGCCAAATTGGTGTCACCCCCATCATTGTTAAGAGTCACAAGACTCAAATTAGGAACATTAGAGACAAGCATAGGCCTAATATTCTCAGGTTGCAATTCAGAGCTCTTTCCAGACACACCATCTTCTCTATTTTCTTCACCATCTGTGTTCTTATCCCTAAAAGAGTCTTATATTTTCTCCACCATCAGCTATCCAAGATTATTAGCACTTAACTTGGATTTCTATTCACAAAGTGTGAGAAAGTGGATATACATTTAAGGATTTGAAAGTGAGGTATTGAGAAAGAAGGTGAGACGAAGGCAATATCACAAAACAAAACAAATACCTCGTACAATGCGATCTCGCTAAGTGAGAACCAAAAGTAATAAATGGTCTTGGCCTCATGCGGGACTTGCATCTAGACCATAGATAGTCTTTGAGAGTGTGCCTGGGGAGAGATGTGTGACCCTTCTTAGGGAAAGTACGGCCGGTTGTACTTGATGTCCGTGTGGATACGTGCCATTCCTTGAGTGACCCCAAGAATGTGGTCTAACAACATTGTGGTCCTCGGGACGTGTCTGTTAGGGAGAAAGAGATGGTATTTGCTTCGTGCATGTTTGTTAATGTAAAGAAGATTCTGGAACATACAGAGCTATGCACATAGACTGGCTTCCCAATTCTATAAAGAGAGGATCCTTTTTCTTTAGCCATTTTTCCATAATCCCCCTGGTTACTCATCCTTTCTTAGTTTCCTATCCCTAGCTCTCGTCACCCTCAGGCATCCTTGCTTCCCAACTTCAAGACCAATAGACCATCCTCATTTTTTTGATAAGTAATAATAAAAATTTATTAAAAACAAAAATAGGATACGATCCTAAAGGCAGGTGTTAAGACAACACCCCCAAGCCCAACAACAATTGAACTACTCTCCTAAACCAACACAAAAAATCAAAACAGAGAGAAGCCACACATACACATTAATACACCATCACCAAGCAACGACTACTGGAAGCAAATCAATCCTCCACCTCATCGAATTCTTCTACACCTCCCTCCTCATCCCAGATTTCTCCCCCTAAGGCTTTAGGAAACTTTCATCATATTCTCCTCCTTTCTCTTTCTTTCGATCTGTTCAAAAGCTCTCTTGGCAAAACTTTCACCTCCTAGGAAGAACAAACCCTGAGTCTTGTTGACTTCCACCTCCCTACCAACAAGAGTCTTCAAGTCCACACTTCCTATCTTCATTTCCTTTTCCTCCGACACCATCTTATCAGAGGCCACGTCTACATCAGTTTCAACCTTGCATGTAGACCTTGAACAATCACCCTTTTTTGACTTCTCCCATTGAGGAGCCCCCGGATCAGTCAGACTATCAGCCCCTTCGGATGATGTAGGAAGCTCCAAGCTAGGATTCACAAGACTGAATTTTAAATTTTACTCCCCATCTCAAGACTCTAGACCATCCTCATCCCATAGACTTATATCAAGAATCTTTGGTTATAGTCTTGTCTTGGGGAGATATGCCATTGAGTAGAGCACCTGCAACACATGCAAATGAAGCGCAACAATCAGTGGTACCGGAGGAGGCTACACAATTGGTTTCAATGCCAGGCATAGGAAGTATCGCCTACATACGAAGATGAGCCTGGTGATAATTAGGCTAGTCTGGCCAGAAAAGTCTATGATATGGAAGATTGGCTTGATTGGATGGAGGAGCAATAGAAAGAATGAGTGGATTGAATGGAACAAAAGCAAGATCGACTATTTCATTGGTTGCAAAGCTAGTTTGCAACACGATAAGCACAACTGATACCAACAACAACATGCATTTCAACCCCACCTTCACCAGAATTGGAGCCAACACCCCCCACACTTGGGCAACTAAGAATGGCAATGGGACGGGGACCATATTCCCCATCTCGACCTCGATTTTGAAACAAATCCTTGTCCTCGAACCCGATCCCTATTGAGGATAAAAGTTACCCTCCACCTCGATCCACGATGGAGACGGGTTCTTGTGGGGATCCGGATTTCTGAAATATTTTATGGAAAATAAATTTACTTAAAGGAAAAAATTTAAAATGTATATATAATATTTTAAATATATTTTGATATATATAATATAATATATATTTAATATAAATAATATTTAATATAAATAATATTTAATATATATAATTGGGGTTAGGGCAAGGCAGGGACTTCACTCCCAATCCCCATCCCAATCTCTAACAGAGGATGCCTATTAATCCCCATCCCCGCCCCCGCCCTTGCCAAGGCAATCTCCATTTTTGACCCCATCAGGTCAGGGAGGTCAGATACTCGGAGGGGATGGGGAAAATTGCCATCCCTATGGGCAACTAGCTTTGGAGTCTTATAGATCTCCATTAGATCCGAAGCTACCACTGTGATCTACTTCACCATGGCCATCATCACCTGTACAACACCAAATGTGTCTAAGACATAGAAAAGATGTGTTTAAGATCTTGGGTGGCCTTCAAGAAGCCCTTGAGTAGGACATTTTTGAGGAGGGAATAATGCATAGAAGGCACGGAACTTGTCTAAGAGTTCAGTGCTATCTATGTAAAGTTAGGACTCGAGAGGCAAATCATTGGATAGTTAAATGTCCGAGATGGCCATGTCGTTATTGACAGGTTAAGACCTTCAATAGATCTGGTGCATATTTGTTTTATTTTCAAGAAAATAACATATTAGAGTTGTTGATGCATGTTTTGTGGAGTATACCTTGATGGTAGTATTACCACCATTCAAAGTGGAATTAAATTATGCCATCCAAAGATGATGGTGACATGATGTGTGTCAACAAAGTAATTATACTCCATACTGTCATTACATAGATTGACTTGTAATTTTGGTAAGATGCAATTAAAAGCATTTCAAATCATATAACAGTTTAATTATCACAATTCAAGAAAGAAGCCATACTTTAAGGAAAGTGTATCTTTTCCCAAGATGTTTGTTTCTTAATGATCAGAACATATTTAATGGATATACTTTATAAATATCAAATGTAAAAGCCATAGAAATCACTTTGTGTCTAAATAACAATCACTCTAGAGAGTGATAAAAGTTCTCAAGAAAAAAAAAAGAAAAACAGTAAATATTACTTCATAACTATTTTACATGGAGACTGTTTTTTGTGTTAGAATCTGACATGCATATGAGGCATTGAGGTATCAGATTCAGCAATCCTATAAAAATAGGATTCAGATGCTGTACTTGGTTTCGGGTTAAACTTTCACAGTATACCTTTTATAACTAATGGGATAATTATTGAAAAAAAGAAAAAAGTTCATATATACATCACTGCAAACAACATTGAGTCAAACAAAGTTTGGTCATACGAAATTATAAGTATTACAAAATTACTATTTATGTCCTATTTTTACCCTAAGAGTTTGAGGTTATTTAATCACATATTAAAGATGTGACAACTGAGAAAGAAGAGTTCCTTCAATATGATATCAGGCTTTTCCAAAATTGCCTTCGAACAATTTGAAAAAAATAAAAAGGAAGGGAGAGGCAAAAAAAAAAAAAAACAGAAGAGAAGAAAGCAAAAAAAAAAGAAAGGAGTTGGAACGAGGAGGGGGTGGGGGAGGATCAAGCAACTGTAGAAGACTGATTGTAGCGTTGTTGGAGGTGTTGTCAGGAGGGGCAAAGACGAAAGTGTTGAGTTGGAATGTTAAGGGGCTAAGGGAGAGAAATAGAAGGCTTCTAGTGATCAACTTAATAAGAAAGCAGAAGCCTGATATTGTTTTTTCTGCAGGAAGCAAGACTAGAATCGTTTGATATGTCTTTGATGAATGTGATATGGGGAAGGGGCGGAGGGGAATGGTTGGAGGTGAATGCGGTGGGTTTGGCATGAGGTTTGGTTATCTTGTGGGATTCAGGGGTCTTAAGGAAAGTAGGGGAGTGGACTGGAAATCATTCTGTTTCAGTGTGCTTGTAAGAGATTAATGGGGGGTGCTCTTGGGGAGTGATGAACATGTATGGACCAATTGTGGAGGAGGAGAGGGTGGCTTTCTAGGAGGAGCTAAGGTGGGTAAGGCAGTTTTGGGAGGGTCCGTGGTGTTTGGGAGGGGATTTCAACATTGTCAAAAGGAGTGAGATGAAAGGGGGAGGGAAAGAAGAGTCAATGTGGGTGTAGAGAACACTGAAGTGGGCCCCACAGCTACGGTCCCACTGTGTTCGTAGGGTAGAAGATATTCTAGTCTGCCTAGGGTTAGCTATTGGTCATTTAGTTGTTTCAGTTGTTATTTATTTCAGTCTTTGTTTTACTCTATTTGTTATGTAAAGACTAAGGGCAGATCTGTCCTTTCCATGTAATGAGCATAACCTATAAATATTAATTAAAGTGGCGGCGGCAAAATATGATGCTTCTGCTCCTCCTTTCAACCCTTGTGTTCTACTACTTCTTCTCCCTCTTTCTCTTCTCTCCTCTTTCTTTCTGCTTATCTTCGATCCTGAGATTCATTAGGGTTCAAGACTGATAACAGTTCTGAACTTCTAGTTGGTATCAGAGCCAGGTTCTCTCATGTGAGCCTAGTCCAGCCGACCACATGAGAACCATCTAAGGTTGGAAGACTGAGAAAGCAGAGTTCGTTGACTGGTTCTTGGAGATCTTCAGAGGATTAGTAGCTGTTTGAAGAAGTATCACAGTTGTAGCAAGTTGGTGATCAGGAAGAATCAGAGAAGGCTAGGGTTCGGGTAACCTTGGTAGGCAGCGAACTGCATTCTACTGTAAGTTTTTTACTTTATGAGAGAAGTAACATCAGAAAAGATAGGTTGGACCTATCCAGTAAGGGTGGCCGAACTACTCCAGGGTTTTATCTCTTTGTTCTCTAGGGTTTCTCTAGGGTTTTGTCCTATCCCTACGGCAAATCCTAGTATTAGGCCGGAACTTGTGATCTTATTCCTGCGGCAAACCCCAGAATTCTCCTCAACATTGATCAGTTTTAGGGTTTCATATTAACCCTAATACAAACATTATCCGTAAGGCTCTTAGGACTGATTAAAACCTCGAATTTGTTTCAGCATATCAGATTGCCCTTCAAACTGTGTTTCAGTCTTTTTTTGGGGTTTCAAACACTTTTGAAGGGGTGAAAACAGTTCGGACTATTGCTGTTGTGTGTGGTTATTGATTTCAGATCAGTCTTATATATATTTCATGCACATCTATCGTGAGTACAGATTGGTTCTCTACTGATTTTGTGACTGTTGTTGGGATTTCTAGTGCTGGTTTTGACTGTAGTAACCCTAATATTTGATACTTCTGGTTCTTGACTGAAATGGAGCTTAAGAATCAGGCAGAAGGCAGTTTTGGGAACAACAGTTATGGTGGTGGTTCTGAGACAGGTTTTCAGATTACAACCGTAAAGTTTGATGGATCAAACTACTTGGTATGGGCTCAATCAGCCATGCTGGCTATTGGGGGAAGGGGCAAAGTAGGGTATCTCTTGGGAGATGTAGCAGAACCTTCCAAGGGAGACCCTACGTATACCAAGTGGGTCCAAGAAAACTACTTGGTTATGACATGGCTCTGTAATTCAATGCAGCCCCATATCAGCCGAAATTACTTATGGGCAAAGACAACTAAGGAGATATGGAATGTGATGAAAGAGACTTACTCCCAACCCCTTAATGTTGCCAGAGCATATGAGTTGAAATGTGAGGTGAATGCCCTTAAACAAGGAGAGAAACTGGTGTCGGTCTATTTCTCTAACTTGCAGTCCCTGTGGCATGAGATTGATCACTTAGAGACTCTTGAGTGGGAGAGTCTCAAAGATGCTCAGATACATAGAAAGCACATTGAGACAAACAGAGTGTTTGAGTTTCTGGCAGGACTGAATTCAGATAATGATATTGTGAGGCAACAGATCTTGACCAGAGATAGTGTGACCCTCTCTCAGGCATACTCCTTAGTGCATAGTGAAGAGATCAGGAGGAAAGTCATGATGCAACCTCAGCCGCTTACACCTGCCTTGGTAGCTGTCAAATCCAAAACAGAGGGTGATTCAGAGAGGGACAGAAAGAAGGAAGATAAAAGGGATGTGGTGTGTGAGCATTGCAAGAAACCTAAACACACAAAAGAAACATGTTGGAAGCTGCATCCACATTTGGTCCCGGCAAAGTTGAGAAATAAAAGGAGTAATGCTCATGTGGCTACGACTACTGATTCAGCATCCTCATCTGGCACGAGAGGCACACCATTAGAGACCTTAGCTGCAGTTCGGGCAGCTCTAATACAATTGGAAAAGGAAGTTGGCAGTTCAGCTCAGTTACCGCAGTCATCATCAGCTTCAGCTACATCGGCCTTTGCACACTCAGGTACTCGAGCCTCAACCTACCATGCCTCCGCTCTAGGTACTACTGAATCGTGTTGGGTAATAGATTCAGGTGCATCTGACCATATGACCAGCTTGCCCTCTCTGTTTACTACTTATCACTTATCTTCTGGTAGGGATAAAGTATCTATAGCTGATGGCTCTCTTGTCCCTATTTCTGGCAAGGGTGACATCAAACTGTCAGATACTATATCCTTGTCCTCTGTCTTGCATGTTCCTAAACTGGATACTAACCTCCTTTCCGTCAGTAGCATTACCAAACATTTGAACTGCTCAGTAACTTTCTTTCCTGACCGATGTGTTTTTCAGGACATGGAGACGAAGAAGGTGATTGGGACTGGCTGTGAGACGAATGGGATCTATCTGCTCGAGGAGAGTTCTCGTCGGGAAGAGTCAGTTGATAAGAAGTTACTGGTTTCTCAAGTTGTGAGTCCGGTTGTGTTGTGGTATAACCGATTGGGTCATTTATCTTTTCGGTCCTTGAAGAGTCTGTTTTCTACTTTGTTTGAGTCTGTTGAGTTATCTCAGTTGAAGTGTGAAAGTTGTCAGTTGGCTAAACATTGTAGAAACTCTTATTCATTGAGTAATAAAAGGAGTAATAGTTCTTTTGATATTGTGCATACTGATGTTTGGGGGCCATATCACATTCCTTCTATGGGGGGGTACAGGTATTTTTTACTATTTGTTGATGACCACACCCGTTTTTCATGGGTTTATCTTATGCGATCACGAGATGAGGTGCCTGTCCTGACCCAAAACTTCCACCAAATGCTCCTAACACAATTTGATGCCAGGATAAAAGTACTTAGATCTGATAATGCAAAGGAATACTTTGCTAAGCCATTGGCATCGTACCTCCTTAATCATGGGGTTATCCACCGGAGCACGTGTCCTCATACACCTCAGCAGAATGGGGTTGCAGAGAGGAAGAATAGGCACATCTTGGAGGTGGCTAGAAGTATTATGTTTACCTCCAATGTCCCTATTCGCTTCTGGGGTGATGCTATCCTTACGGCAGTATATCTTATTAATCGGATTCCTTCTCGGGTTCTTGATATGAAACCTCCTTTTTCCCTTCTATACCCCAATGAGGTGTTGTTCACTATTCCCCTCAAGACATTTGGTTGTACCTGTTTTGTTCAGCTTCTTGGTCCAAATCACTCCAAGTTTCAACCCAAGGCCTCCAAATGCATCTTTCTTGGTTATGCACAAACTCAAAAGGGTTATTGTTGTTATGATTCTGTTTCAGGGAAGAAGTTTGTATCCATGAATGTCACTTTCTTTGAGGAGACTCCCTACTATTCTCGGGTCTCTCCTCAGGGGGAGAGTAGTGAGCGTGGAGATTTGGGTCTTTTTCTTCAGGGGGAGGAGTGCAGTGAGGACAGGGTTAATACCTTTGGGGCTGTTCCCTTACCTATTCCAGTTGATGATGAGGGCTGTAGTAGCGAGGGTGGCCAAAGGGATCGGGAGTTGAGAGTCTATCATAGGCGATGCAGGCAGATTGATCCTGGTCATCAGCAGTCCCAGCCAGCTACAATCTCTTCTGCGGCTCCAAGTCCAGATATTACAGTCCCAGGGCCCACAGACTCCTTCCATTGTTGCTACCTCACCCTCTGCAGATGGCCTTGACCTTCCCATTGCCCTCCGTAAGGGAAAACGGCATTGCACCACATCTACAACCCACTACATCTCCCAATTTTTGTCCTATGATCGCCTATCTCCCTCCTACAGGTCCTATCTCACCTCTATTGCTGATGTCCCTATTCCGAGAACAGTGCAAGAAGCCCTATCAGTCCCGGAGTGGAGAGGTGCAATGCAAGTTGAAATGGATGCCCTGTTGAAAAATAATACCTGCGAGCTAGTTGACTTGCCCAAAGGAAAGAAACCTCTATTGCTCGCCATAGGCAGCTCGCCATAGGCAGCTCGCCATAGGCAGCTTGCCACAGGCAGCTCGCCATAGGCAGCTCGCCGCGGGCAGCTCCCCATAGGCAGCTCGCCATAAGCAGCTTGCCACAGGCAGCTCGCCACAGGCAACTCACCCTCATAGCCTGGCAACTTAGACAACTCGGCATTGCATAGGCAGCTCGCCACTTGTAGGGTAGCTCGGTACAGGAGTAGTTTGACATATCGCAAGAAGATCTCCTGCCAGACGACCTGGCCTAGACACCAACCCGCCAACTGACACGGGCGCTGACCTGACGACCTGGCCCAAACACTGACTCGCCGACCTGACAACCTGGCCCAGACACCGACCCGCCGACTGACGCAGGCGCCGCCCTGACAACCTAGCCCAGGCGTCGACCTGGCCGCCTGATACAAACGCCAGCCTGACGACCTCGAGGAATTCATCACTGTACCCCGGTTCTTACGGGATGTGACGAGTCTTACCGTTTGGAGGCTTTTCACCCACCTAACCCGCGAGGACTCCGGTATATAAAGACCTCACCCCCCAAAGGGGAGGAGGATGGGAAAAAAATGGAGGTAATCCCTGCTCTCTAGCTCTCTCGTTTCTCCAATATCATCTTCAAAGCTCTCTACAATCAGAGTGCTAACTTAAGCGTCAGAGAGCCCCCACCGGGAAAATACCCCCGGGTCCTCTGATTCAGTTCTTGCAGGTCCCTCTGCTCCCGCCGCCTACAAAGAGGAGGAAAAGATGGAGTTCTCGCAGGTCCCTCAGCTTCCACTGCCTACAAAGGAAAGAAGACCACCTCATGCAAAGGGCAGTCAGGTTGCGCTGCACCAGGGAGCTCCACCATTCTCTAAGTCACAGGCCGCCTAGTAGGGAGTTCGCCACCAGGTAACTCTCCACCAGGCAGTTCGCCACTAGGCAGTTTGCCACCAGGGAGCTCGCCACCAGGCAGTTCGCCACCAAGCAGTTCGCCACCAGGGAGCTCGCCACCAAGCAGTTCTCCACCAGGCAGTTCGCCACCAAGCAATTCGCCACCAAGTAGCTCATCACCAAGGCACATCCCCACCGGGTCAAATAGCGAGGTACTTAGCCAAAAAATTTTTACATCACAAAACATTGGTACGTGGCCAGAAATGGCTACATCAGAGTATGACCCTCAGTTGATGCTTTGATAACATTGAATAGCACAGTGAAATCATTTTGGGCATGGTACAATCAGTTGGTAATTATCAAAGTCGAACGATAATACAACAACCGATTAGCATTGTTGCATGAGTCTTCTGATTGGATGTTGGACACACCTTGGGCTCTTAACACCCTGTGGATTCTTGACACTTCTAGGTGACATTTTTCTTTATCCCATTGCTAAATGGACAGCTAATATACACATTGAATGCCATCTTTTTCTACAAAATATTAAGAGACAAAGATAGTCATTTAAATATGTTTTCTATGGGTTTAGTGTTAAATTCAACAAAATGGAGTACTTATTACACATTTTTTATCAGTGAGTATTTCTGCTGATTAGAAATCTTCTATATATAGCAGTTAAACTAGAAAGAAGAAGAAGAACCGTTTACTGTATTAGAGAAGTAAATACAGGTTAAGAGAAGAGAGAGAGAGAGAGAGAGAGAGAGAGAGAGAGAGAGAGAGAGAGAGAGAGAGAGAAGAAGAGTGAGGAGAGGAGAAAAGAAAAAAGGGGTTCGGTGGTTAATGATCTGCCACCCCATACACTTGTTTATTTATAGCTTTAGGTTCCTTACAAGAATAGGAAATAAACAAAAATTATAAACAATAAGGCCAGCTGACCCAACTTAAAAGAAATTAGAAACTTCTAATAAAAGAAATTAGAAACTACTAATAAAAGAAATTAGAAACAACTAGGTGTGGGTATGAAACTACACACACTAGAGCTTGAGTGTGGGTATGGAACCCCACACTCGTGGCTAGCCAACTATTTCTTCAGTTAAAATTAATTTCTAGAACAATTTTGAAATGGTCTTTCCTTCCTGGTCAAAAAATAACCTTCCCATCTATTGTTTCAATCTTTCTATGCTCCAAAGGTGATTTTAGAGAAGAGTTAATCACCTGGACAATGATGATGACATTATGACGATGATGAGCAACAGAGGAATTATAGTAATGTTGAGTTTGGATTGACAAGGGAAGATAAAGATTTTGTAATGAAGTCTCCTATTGGTGAAGATGATTTCAATTACAACCAGAAAGGCACAACATGGCTCCCATAAGGATGGGATGAAGACGAACTTTTCTAAACATAATAATAGTGCATTTGGTAACTAATGACAGTGAAGCTTAGTGCTGGTAATGAGGATAACGTTTCAGAGAATGTGTTAGAATTCGGAATGTTTGATGAGGGTAGTTTTAGTTCTGTGGTTGACATTGTGGTAAAGAATCCAAAAAGAGAGTAAGAAATAATGATTTTCAAGATGATGACTGGTTTAAATCTTATATATGTCAGGCAAATAAGATGGTGTTTGGCATCAAAATGTTTATTAGCATAGCCATTTTGCCTTAATTAGGACATGCATTGAAGTAGTAACAAATGATATAAAGCATTCTTAATTAAAAAATGGACATGGCACTGAACAGAACAGAATGGTGAAACAGGATTGATGTAGCTGACCCCATATAGTTGGAACAAGGCATGGATGATGATGGTTTTGCCTTAATTGGTGATGCAACGCCATAAACATTTTGTTAATATTTCCAGTAGAAACATCTTTGGCAAAGAAAATGCTGGCATTAAGAGAAGACGACATTGTGTTTGGATTTGTATATTTTAGAAATTATGGTGCAATTGTGAGGTGAAAACTGACAACTAATAAGGAGTTATGGTGGTTCACTTTTTAATGGTTCCATTGAGAGGTACAAAGCTCGGCTAGTTGCAAAAGGGTTCACTCAAACTTATGGTATAGATTACTTGGAGACATTTGCCCCGGTAGCCAAGATGACCACCATTCGGGTTCTATTATCTCTTGCAGCAAGCTACACTTGACCTTCGTACCAAATGGATGTTAAGAATGCTTTCCTGAACGGGGACTTGCAGGAAGAGGTCTACATGCAGTTGCCTCCTGGATTCTATGATACAGAGGCAGGTAAGAAAGTTTGTCGGCTCAATAAGGCTTTGTATGGTTTGAAGCAGTCACCTAGAGCTTGGTTCGACAGATTCAGACTAGCCCTTGGGAAGTTCGGTTATGTACAGGCCCAGTCAGATCATACATTATTCATCAAGAGGGTGGAGTCGTCACTGACACTACTTGCAGTTTATGTTGATGATATTGTGGTCACAGGAAACGACAACCATGAGATTGAGTCCCTCAAACAGCTCCTTCATCAAGAGTTTGAGGTGAAAGATCTGGGTACACTACGGTATTTTTTGGGTATTGAGGTTGTTAGATCTAAGCAGGGGATCTTTGTCTCTCAGAGGAAATATGTGTTAGATCTTTTGGCTGAAAGTAGAAAGCTAAGTGTCAAACCTGCAGATACACCCATTGAACAGAACCACATGATTAATGCAGAGAGTGGGGAGTTGCTTGAGGACAAATTTATGCTCCAGCGGTTAGTGGGAAAGCTCCTATATCTATGCCTTACCCGACCAGACATTAGTTATGCCGTTAATGTTATCAGTCAGTACATGCATTCTCCTATAACCACACACCTTCTAGCAGCAGAAAGAATACTAGCATATTTGAAGAGATGCCCGGGTAGAGGTATACTGTTCAAGAACAATGACCACATGAAGGTGGAAGTCTATACAGATGCCGATTGGGCTGGGAGTGTTGATGACAGAAGGTCTACCTCTGGATATTGTGCTTTTGTGGTAGGTAACCTGGTTTCTTGGAGGAGTAAGAAACAAAGTATTGTCTCTCGATCCAGTGCTGAAGCTGAGTATAGGTCAATGGCTAATGGAGTGGTTGAAATTCTTTGGCTGAGATCACTATTTGAGGAGTTGGGCGTTGAGTATGAGAAGCCCCTGATGCTGTATTGTGATAATCAAGCGGCTATTAATATAGCACACAACCCAGTGCAACATGACAGGACTAAACATATTGAAGTTGATCGACACTTTGTACGAGAGAGGGTCTCATCACAAGAAGTATGTCTCCCATACATCACCTCCAATATGCAACTGGCAGATATCCTCACTAAAGCTGTATCACGGAAGAAGCTAGAGGCAGATCTATCCAAGTTGGGAATGATAAACATTTATTCCCAACTTGAGGGGGAGTGTAGAGAACACTGAAATGGGCCCCACAGCTACGGTCCCACTGTGTTCGTAGGGTAGAAGATATTCTAGTCTGCCTAGGGTTAGCTATTGGTCATTTAGTTGTTTCAGTTGTTATTTATTTCAGTCTTTGTTTTACTCTATTTGTTATGTAAAGACTAAGGGCAGATCTGTCCTTTCCATGTAATGAGCATAACCTAAAAATGTTAATTAAAGTGGCGGCGGCAGAATAAGATGCTTCTGCTCCTCCTTTCAACCCTTGTGTTCTACTACTTCTTCTCCCTCTTTCTCTTCTCTCCTCTTTCTTTCTGCTTATCTTCGATCCTGAGATTCATTAGGGTTCAAGACTGATAACAGTCCTGAACTTCTAGTGTGGGGATGAGGAGATTTGAGGCTTTCATTAACGAGCAAGAGCTACTGGATCTCCCCCTGAATGGGGGGAAATTCACATGGTCAAATGGCCGATATCCAGCAATCCTTAGACAGTTGGATAGATTTTTGCTTTCTAGTGAATGGGTGGATTGACTAGGAGTTTTGGTTCAGGAACCACTTCAAATTCTACTAACAGACCACAAACCTATCATTCTAAGAGAATTTGCAGTTGTTTCTGGCCCAAAACCTTTCAGACTTGAGAACATCTGGCTTCTTCAACATAACTTTGTGGCTTGGGCAGAAGAGAAGTGGAGGGGTTTTCAGGTAGAGGGATCGGCTGGGTTAAAGTTGATGAGGAAACACTTCAACGGCTCAAACAGGAATTGAAAGAAAGAAGGGGGGGGGGGGAGTTAGGGAGCAAAGAAAGTAGAAAGAAAGAGGTGTTGGAGAAGTCGGCCAGATTGGAGAGGCTGGAGGAGGAGAAAGAAATTTACCCAACAGAGGTTAGAATGGAGGAGGAGGGGCTGGAAAGAGAGTTAGAGAGATTGCTGTTGAGGGAAAAGGTGAGTTGGAGGCAGAAATCAAGGGCTTTATGGTTAAAAGAGGGAGATAAAAATACAGCCTTTTTCCATGCTTATGCATGTGGGAGAAAGAGGAGAAATCTAATTACGAGGGTAGAGGTGGGGGAGGAAGTGGCTGAGGATTGGGAAAATTTTCAAAGACTAGTGGTGGAATTTTACAAAAAGTTGTATTCAGGCAGGCAATGGTGCTGGATATCTTTGGGGGAGGTTGAATCAAAAGTCTTGAGTGAGACAGCAACTGAGTGGTTAGAAAGGGAGATAGAGGTTGGAGAAATAAGGGAGGCCTTAAAGAAGATAAATGGAGACATTTAACTTCATAAACTTTTTGGAGGACGACTTTGTGCAGATGATTAAGGAGTTCTGCAAGATCAAATTGGTAGAAAGGAAAGCAAATGTAACCTTCATTACACTAATACAGAAGAAAGCCGAGTCTGTGAACATGAAGGACTTTAGACCAATCTGCTTAATTTGCAGCCCTTATAAACTCTTGGCTAAAGTGTTATCAAATGGGCTGAGAAAAGTGCTTCATGAAGTAGTAGGGGAAACTCAAATGGCCTTTGTGGAGGGAAGACAAATTCTAGATGGGGTGATGGTGGCAAGTGAGTGCATAGACTCAAGGCTGAGAAGTAGAAGGCCTGGTCTAGTGTGCAAATTAGACATAGAAAAGGCTTATGATCATGTGGAGTAGGGATTCTTGGAAGAAATTCAGAGGCTGATGGGATTTAGAGAGAAATGGAGGAGTTGGATATTTGGGTGCATCTCTTCTGTATCACTCTCAGTGATACTTAATGGGGTATCCTTGGAGTTCTTTCATCCTTCTAGGGGGCTGAGACAAGGGGACCCTCTCTCCCCTTTTCTGTTTGTGCTGGTGATGGAAATTCTAAATCTGCTGATAAAAAGGGGAGTTCAACAGGGCTGGCTAGAAGGTTTCAATGTTGGGTCAGAGGGGCCAAGCATTTCCCATTTACAATTCGTAACAATACCCTCATTTTCCTTTAATGCAGAGGAGGACCAAGTTCTGAATTAAGAGCAGTTCTGGCCAATTTTGAGTTGCTATGAGGCATAAAGTTGAATTTGGAAAAGAGTACTCTTTGTGGAATCGGAGAGATCAGTCAGGAAGAGATATCCTTATTTGCAACAATTCTTGATTGTAGGGTAGGGGAGCTCCCTTTCTTCTACTTAGGCCTTCCAGTTGGGGCCAAATATGGGTCAGCAAGTACATGGAAACCTCTTATAGAGAGGGTGGAGATGAGGTTGGAGAGGTGGAAAGCAAGATACCTCTCTTTTGGGGGCAGAACCACTCTCATTAAAAGTGTGCTATCCCCACTTACCATATATCACTGCTAAAATTCCAACATCGGTTGCCAACAAGATCGAAAACATTCAAGGTATTTTCTATGGGAAGGGGCAAAGGGACCTAGGAAATTTCATCTAGTTAAGTGGGAGAAGGTGTGTAGACCGAAAGCATTAGGGGAGTTGGGGTTCAGAAGAATAAGGACTTTTAACAAAGCCCTCATGGGGAAATTGTTATGGCGGTTCGGGCTAGAAAAAGAAAGGGAGTCTTCGTGGAGAAGGGTGGTGGTAGGGAAGTATGGGGTGGGAACCAAGGGAGGTATCAAAAACCTATGGGGTGAGTGTATGGAAGGGCATAATGAACTTTAATCAGGACTTCAGAGGCTCGGTAAGTTTTAAAGTGGGCGTGTCAAGACTGCTGGAACAGAGGAACAGAAGGCAATTAATCAGTTTTACAAGAGGAACAGAAGGCAGTTAATCAGTTTTACAAGAGGAGGCCACATCAGCACAACTAACCATCCACTTGTAACAACTGCCATCCACTTGTAACAACGGCCATCCACTTGTAACAACAATTGCCATCCACTTGTAACAACTGTAACAATCAAGATTGTAAAACTATAAGTAGTAGAGCAGAAAAGGAATAGGGGAATGGCTCTTTCAACATTAAACTCTCTCTCTCTCTCTCTCTCTCTCTCTCTCTCCTTCCAAGAATACAGGAGGTTGGGCCCTCGAAGAGCCCTGAGTTAGGCAGGTTCCTAACAATTTGGTATCAGAGCCAGCATGGCCAACACAAGAAACACGTCAGTAGACAACCAAATGGATCAAATGGAGGTAGAGATCCATCGAATGTCTTAAGATCTCAAAGAAATGAAGGAAGGCTTCACTGCTCTCCTCCTTCGACTGGAGCAGGGGGCAACGAACACTGATGGAGGAAGCCAAGAAGAGCGCAACAATGAAAACAATCGCAGAACAGGGGCGACAACAAGAATAGCCAAAATCGACTTCTCCATCTTCTCAGGCGGCGACCCAACTCCCTGGATTCCCAGAGCCGAACTTTATTTCGATTACCATGAAACACCGGGGCAAGATAGGGTAGCTCTGGCTTCTATGCATCTTGAAGGGGAAGCTATCCTTTGGTTTTAATGGTATAGAAGAGGGCACCCTCGTCAAAACTGGGCAGACTTCACGGACGCCATGACTGTCCGTTTTGGATAATCTGGGTTTGAAGATCTTGATGAAAATTTGGCAAAGCTGCGGCAGGTGGGATCAGTAAAAGAATACTAGATGGAGTTTGAAAGGCTAGCCGTGAGAGTCCAAGGGTGGACGGAGAAGGCATTGGTGGGAAGCTTCGTCGGCGGCCTAAAAGAAGAACTGCGACTGGAAGTGAAAGTGATGCAGCCCACTTCGGTCATCAATGCGGCAACACTAGCAAGATTGTATGAGGACAAGTTCAGTCAAGCAAGAAAGGTGCAGCGACCATGGGGTTCAGAAGCAAGAAGGGAGCAAGAAAGGATGACAGCACCAGACAAGGAGGAAGGAGTACTGGGCCCAGACCCACTGGTTCCTTTCAAATGGCTGACCTGGGCAGAGATGCAAGCCCGCAGAGACAAAGGTCTCTGTTACAACTGCAAAGAGAAATTTGAGCCGGGCAATCACTGTAGGAAACAACAAGCGTTTCTCCTCTAAACAGATGCCGAAGAGGAAGACGACATCACTGGTTGCGGAGAATCTAACCCAGGGTGGGAAATACAATCCAATGGCACGCCTGAAATATCCTTACAAGCCCTTACGGGACTTGCGTCCCCTCAAACAATGAGAGTTGCAGGGCTGATTTTAGGACGCCAAGTGTCAATCCTCATAGATAGTGGCAGCTCCTTTAACTTCATAACTCTAGTCTTGGTGGATAAAATGGGACTTACGGTTCAACCAACAACGACCTTTACGGTTCATGTGGCCAATGGTAACAACCTATCTTGCAATAGCATTTTCATGGGCCTACCACTAAAGATTCAGGGTCATCAGTTTGCGGTGGACCTATATCCTCTCCATCTCAGTGGAGCAGACGTGGTGCAGGCATTCAATGGTTAAGACAACTAGGACCCGTGGTCTGTGACTGGGCCCGTCTCACCATGGACTTCACATCAGGAAACTCTACAGTCCATCTACAAGGGCAAACATGCAAGTGCCCAAGGCCCATCAGTCTTGCAACACAAACAAAGCAAAGAGGAGATCCAGATCAGCCCATATTCATGCACATGGACTCAAATTTTCCTACTTAGATCTGCAATCAAATTTTCCTACATTAGACCTTGAGGGCAAGGTCACTCTAAAGGAAGGGGGGATTGTCAAGACTGCTGGAACAGACCAACAGAAGGCAGTTAATCAGTTTTACAAGAGGAACAGAAGGCAGTTAATCAGTTTTACAAGAGGAGGCCACATCAGTACAACTAACCATCCACTTGTAACAACTGTAACAATCAAGATTATAAAACTATAAGTAGTAGAGAAGAAAAGGAATAAGGGAATGGCTCTTTCAGCATTAAACTCTCTCTCTCTCTCCTTCCAAGAATTCAGGAGGTTGGGCCCTCAAAGAGCCCTGAGTTAGGCAGGTTCCTAACAGGGTGATGGCTCTAGAGTGAGGTTTTGGGAGGACGATTGGAGTGGGGTGGGGAAGTTGTGTGAAATCTGTCCAAGACTGTACAGATTGGCAAGATCATCAGGTCTTAGTAACCCATTACTATGAAGTCAGAGAGGGTAAGGTGATTTGGAGTCCTAGGTTCAGGAGGCCACTGCTTGATCAAGAGGTGGAGGAATGCATCCTTTTATTGGAAAAGTTAGAACAGTCCAATATTTTTATAACAGCTGAAGATGGACTGTGGTGGAAGGAGTGTAGAAATGGGAAGTTCACAGTGAAATATTTCTACATGGCTCTCATCAAGGATGAGACATCTTCAGACCAACTTGGAGGGATCTGGGGAGACCCAATTGCTCCAAGAGTAAAAGCCTTTGCTTGGCTGGCTGCAATGGATAGTGTTCTCACAATGGATCACCTGAAGAGTAGAGGCTTTAATCTGGCCAGCTACTGTTATCCAAGCAAATCTGAAGAAGAAACTGCTTTCCACCTATTTGTTTCTTGTCAACTAGCAAACTTCATTTGGAAACTGTATTTTTTCCTATTTGGGGTTTCCATCTTCCAGCCATCATCAGTAGCTGGACTCTTCTCAGGCTGGCCAAAGTTCAGAGGAGGAAAGAGAGCAAAAATAATTTGGAGCTGTATCCCCTTTGCAGTGTGTTGGTCTCTGTGGGGGGATAAAAAGGAGGTTATTTGAAGGAAAAGAAAGAAACAGTGAAGAGCTTGTGGCTTCAATTGGCACTGTCATCGATTGGGTTCTTTCCCTCCAAGAGTTTGAGCAATTTAGTTATTCAGATTTTACAGAGAATTTCTGGTACATACTTGATATTCAAGCATGCAATATGCATCAGTTTAGTCTTGTATGAAGTGCTTTTGTTTGTTTGATTGTAGATGGGCACTATGGATGCCTGATTGTAATGGGATGTCATCTTGACAACCAACAGCCTTTACCTGTTTTTTATTTTTAATAAAATTTTCTATCTTACCTTTCAAAAAAAGCCTCATGTATCTGACACGGGTACTGTGCCCAATTTGATGTGTCCATGTAGCATAGCTTTATGTAATCTGAATTAAATAACAATATTAGAACATTAAATAAATACATGTTTCTCAGAATGATATCACATTTGGTCTCATATACAGTCCAGGTGATTATTGAACTTTTTAGTTCTCTTTTGGCATGGGTGATATCATCAAGCATGTATCATTGACTAGCATAAGCAGATGAATTATTCATTCTTATGAGGTGATTCTTTTTGGCTGGTTTCTTGGCAAAATGGCAGGGATCTTGATGAGAAGATGAGAGATGCACTCCATGGGTACATAGAAGAGCGTGGTGTGAATGAAAGTCTCTTTCCATTTCTCCAGGCATGGCTTTATGTGAAGGATCATCGGAATCTTATGCGTTGGTTCAAAACTGTAGGTACTTTTATTAATGATCGGAAGTCAGCTTGAGCTGCAAGATGTTTCTTTCGTTGTATGCTTAATATAGATAGTGCTTTTCACATGGGCAAGTAAGGGAATTTGAGAATGTTAGCTGGTGAATGGAGATGCAAGTTTTAAAATGAATATTCAATTTTAAAAACCATATTAGGATTAATGAAAACTGTTTTCTAATTGTATGGTAATAACTACCTACTTCACAGGTCCTGTATTCCTAATTTTCCATAGTTATTTCAAGATGATGTGCATACTGGCTTACAGAGATAGGATTATAATTTATGGGTAATTTACGAGTTGATGTATGATGCATCTACTTGACATGGTCTTTGAACCACTTACCCTTGAACCTTTCCCCCCAATCTGACCCCGGCCCCTCACCTACATCATACCTTGCTTCCAAAAGTTCAGGTCGTTTTTGGGGGTTCATGCTGGCTCCCTATAGGGTTTGGTGTGTCTCCCACTTTCTTTTCCTTAACCCTCTATTTATTCTCCTTAAATTTGTTTTAAAGCATCACTTTTGATAATTGATACTGTTAGTTGAATAGCTGCAATTTTCCCACATCTCATCTTTACATTCTGATTTGCATCCTATTCTATACATTTTATAGTAGATATAATTTAGTGTATAAATTTTCAAAAAATAACAAAGGATCATGAGGCAGTCCATGTGGCTTGAACATGTGGGGCTTAACTAGTATTTTACGATGTATGTATGCAACCATATGCAAGTTTTATGGAATTTCATGTTGGTCATAAAATATTAACCACAAATTAAAGCAGTAAATCAAATGATGAAATGATAACTTACACTTGACTTTTGAGAAATAATGGCAGGATTCTTGAATCACACACATGCACGCATATCCAAGGATTAAGGGCCCTAATTTTTAGACCTATGAGCACTCTATTGACTGAAAATGAGTTACTTACACTCAGATCAATATAAATGGGCATAACTAATTATTGGCCCTTAACAAAAATGTTTATATCCATACCACCTACCTAGTTGGTTGCATAGGTGATGGGCCTTCAAAATGCCTAGGCCATTGCCTGGTCGATGTCTAGGTTATGCCTTAACTGTAGGTCCTACTGATTTTTCTTTAAAGAAAAAAAAATTCTTACACTGTTGGTTTCTTAAACTTCCAAATGAGAGGTTAACTTTTAAGATCAACCCTAAAAGATATATCTTTAAGGTCAATTCTTTCCTAAATCAAGGAAGGTATTTGTGATCAACCCTATCAAATTTCCTGTCCTTGCATGCAAGTCTGAGAATGCAAAGTTTGGCTTGATTTCAGGACAGGAAGTTTCTGCTAAGGCCACATTTGAGCTAATCAACTTGCTACTCAATAAATTGCAGTTCTGTTTGGTTACTGTTGCAGGTGACATTATAGGATGAATAATGTTAGGTGCACTTGAAATCTTGTTGGGGATGATTTTTAGATGTTTTGTTCAAGTCGTGATACTTTTGTACCTTGAATCTACGTTTTGGAAGATTGATGTTAGACCTGCCAATGAGTCAAGTCAACCTGACAGACTTAACGAATCCCACTCCATCATACAGGGTCCAGGAGAGGTCCTTGTTCTGATTGGTTGGATCTGGGGCTGATTTTTGAGACCTGATAATACTTGAGTTGGGAATGGGTCAAACCCTGTCTTGAACTAATAACCTAACAGTGCTATTAAAATTGTCAACCAGTTATTTACTAGTCAACCAATCAGTTAGTTGAGGGTCATACTACATCACTAACCAGTCATTGGATACCTATTATGATGTGGTTACTTGGGTTGAATAAGCATCAAACCAGGCTACTAGTAGGGGCTCTGCTGTGCCAGGCTTCTGTGCCTATGACTTTAAATAGATTATATTGAATGTATATCTACTTTAGGCCTGGGGTTGGGCCCTCAAATTTCCAGGCCTGATGCGGGCCTGGGCCCAGGCTTGGGCCTGGGAGGCTGGGCCTGAGGACAAAACCCAGGCCCAAGCCTGGAAATTTGTGGTCCAGGTTGGGCTGGGCTAGAAACGATCACCCCTATTTACTAGGTTGGTTGACAACTAGTTTGCCTGCTTGACCTAGTCAACTAGAAAGTTTTGTCTTAAAGCTTTATTTGCTTACTTTATATCTAATTATTTAAAATACTATGACATATGCTTTTACATGTTATACGAATGCTACTTTCTTAAATATCCATGATCCCTTGGTTGGGTAATATATAAGAAAGATGAGTTCTTTTAGGTCTTCTTTCAACCAGTAGTGTGCTGATATGGAGTTACCACAAACAAGAGGACCACACCAAGTATTCAATGTTGCACTTTTTCTCTGTAAAACCTAGACCATTACTCCTTATGTTAGCGCATCCACCCTTTTATGTTTTCAACATGAGGATTGTAAACAAATGCTCTATTATCATTCTTTGATCACATATTTGCATTCTTTATTAGCTTAATATGAGATTGAATAAATATCTTATTTTTTTAATGGATGCATCAATATTTTAAATTTACAAGATATCTTTTTGATGGTTGACTAATCGGTGCCTAGACATGACTATTCACTGTCTAAACAACTAGTCATCACCAACTGAATTGACAACACTGGGACCTGACATGTGCATATATTGATTATATATTAAGTAGATGACAGAGCTCCTACCTTTTTTATTTATTACTTTCTTATGTGTAAGTGTAATACCTTAAAATAGTATGTCTAAACATGTCATTTACATCTATTAAATTACTGGGTTTATTAACCCAACCAAGTTTATTATTAGTTTCTTATAAAACAAACTACAAGTTTTCACACTTATGAATTAAATTATAACTGGGTCTTATTGGGTCAGACCCGATAAGCATGATCAGGTCAGGACCGGGTCTAATGAACCAATCCGTCGACAGGTTTAGTTGGTGGTCAATTAGTGAGTGCTTACAGGACAAGACATTAGGAGAATGGTACTAGATCAGACTGCATTTGATTGTACCAAAGTGCTTCAAAATGTGTGAATAATTTACAGGGTCTTGTGCATCAGAATCTGGTTGTTTTCCTGTGGTTTTATTTAGATTTGAGTCTGTGATTAGAGAAAGTTTCAATATGATTTTCATAATGCTTAAGCTAGAATGCACATTTTATAGTTCTACTAGCTAAAAATAGGCTACTTCTAGAATCAATGTGGTCCGTCCTTACTCTTTTGGATAAATGTTTGCAAAATCAACATTTAAAGGTTTTGTGATCATGTTGGTGGTAACATCTAGTTTCAACTCCAAAGATTTCTAATCTGGAATAATTTGGTTCCAATTTGGACCATTAACATGAGTCAGATAAATGCCAACTAGTGTTATGTTGTACTTGACATATGTATGCATTATCAGCCTAGAAATTTTGCATCTGCCTGCTTGCCAAAAGGGGCTCAAAATTCACTGTCCATAGTCCATACATTCAAGTTTTAGTTAAGAAAATTCAGCTGTATGGAAACAGAAAACCCTTTTCTCATTTTATGCTGAAAAATTGGAACTCCAGTTGCTGGATGACTTAGGGCAAGATTCCAAATGAAAATGGGTTGTGACTGCTGTCTAGTGGGCACTGAATATCTTCCAATCGAGAATGCCCATAACAGATTGTCTGTTGTTGCCTGTATCATCTACTCATGCGAAAGGAACTCAAAACTAATTAATGATCTTCTAAATGCATATATGATACACATCTGCAAATATCTGGCTTTGTTTGTTGATTTTATCTGAATCCCCTTACATTGAACTTCCTTTTGGCTTTTGCTATGAGAAATATGGAAGTAGTGCTTCTGTGACAGAGCTCTGGTTGTCTTTATGCTTTTAGTTTGCAAAATGAAAACAACATGCATTTACCAGGTCTCAGACTATTAGGGGATGGCTGTGATGTTTAAGTTCCTAAACTTTATTTTCTTGGTTGAAGGCTGAAACATTTTGTATTGTTTTTTGGTATGACTTGCAGTGCACTGTAGACTTCTCCCTGGCCTATATTTACCTTATTGTGAAGAATGGATGGTTGAAGTGGCACAAACAATTAGACATACAGAAAGTGTAAGAATGGAATGAAAACTGCTAGCTATAAATAAGCTGAAGTTGAACTTTGATGGTACTCTTTGGGCAATCCGGGAAGAGCGGGTATAGGGGGATATTATTTTTTGATAATTGAAAATTGATTTCATTAATCAAGAAGAATAAAACTTTACAAGCATCCCTTGGAGAGGCACGAGATGCAGCCTCCCCTAAACATTACAAGTGGTCAGAAAATAAAGATTACAAAGCTGCCCAAAATAACTGGTCCCTAGCAGACCCCTGTTTAGCAGGATAATCAGCCAAAGCATTTGCCTCCCTACCCACCCACTGGTATCTACACGTTATGTGTCTTGTTAAACATTTAACTTTTTTGATGTGATCCCTATAACTCCAAACAACTAGGTCAGGATTGGAAAACCGGCCTACAATCACCTTAGAATCCCTTTCAATTAATAAGTTCTCTGCTCCTAGTTGGTTAGCAATTTGAATTCCTTGTACTGCAGCCAACAACTCAACTTTTGTAGAATCCCCTATGCCCACTGGGTCTGAGAATAAGGATATGATGTTTCCGTCAAAAATCAGTTTAATAACCCCTTCTGGAGGAGTTACCCAAACTGTTGCAGCTGTGGTTTTCCTAACCGAAGTGTGTGCAATTGCAGCCCAACTCCTCTAAATGTCATCAAATGAGAATGAGTTGAAAAAAATCCAAGGATTTCATCCAGTGAATAGCTCTGGTTAAAATACATCCCTTCACTTCTGTAAAGGATCTCTCTTTATCTTGGAAAATTCTGGCACTTTTCTTACCAAATTGTCCATAGGGTGGCTGCTCCGAAACATCTCCACATACTGCTCCCTCTTTTTGCTGGGCAAGCAAAGGTAGATGGAGAAAACGATAATTTTACCTCTGATGGCTGATTCCACTTACATCCAAACAAAACAAACATCCAATCCTAGAGAGCTACAGCAAAGGAATAAGAAACCAGTAAGTGGTAATAGTCCTCAGTATGAGATTTGCACAAAACACACCAGTTCGGGAATAAACACAAGAAAGGCTTTTTCTTTTGTAAGTTCTCCAAAGTATTGATCTTACAAAGGTACACTTCCCAGCAAAAAAGCATCAAATTTGGGGGGAACAGGCTTAGTCCAAGCTTCCCAGGTATATGGGGAGTTTTTAGAAACCACTAAGGAGTGGTAGTGGCTTTGTTTTCAGGACCAATTGGCTTTGGATATTTGGTTTAGGCTGAAATGTTAGCTCTTTTACAAGAAGAGACTTGCAGTATAGCTTGGAGTTGGGTAATTGGAAATTGAAGAAGATTCACAATTAGTCATACTCATATCATGGAGAAGAAAATCAACTCAGCACCTTGGAAATACAGACATGCTTTCAGGAAGATTGATCTCCTAGCAAAGAAGTTTAATTCTAATTTTAGCTGGGTAAGGACTGCAAATGGGATGTCAGATGTGTTAGCAAAACAAGGAGCTGATAGGTCTCTTTGTTTTGGGCAAAGTGGTAATCTGATGTAATTTGGGGCTGGTGGGATTGCTATAATAATTTTACTAAATTTCTGAATTAATTTTAATGAAATACTTTTGCTGATAAAAAAAAATAATGGATGGTTGAAGGAGTTTTTATAGGATAATAGTATGCTAATGTTAAGTAGGGGTAGATAACATCTTGTTTCTAAGGTCTTTTTAATTTTCTAGGATTCTACTTCATAAAAGTTTTCCTATTATATTCATATGATTACTGCATTTTCGAGTCTTGATTGGATTGAAGGTCAGACCAACATTCAAGGTTAAGCAATCTATGATGAAAATATTTGCTTGAAAGTCAGACCAACAAGTTGATATGTTGCATGTCACCAGCAATTTAGAAATTTCTGAAATAGGAGGTAGGAGATTAGGAGCTAAGCTGATATGACGGGGAAAATTCTTCAACTTGGAAGTGAGATTTCAGATTGGTGATGTATACCTCAAATGCACTTTATTCTGAAGTTTTCTGAACTTGAAGTTAGAAATGCTCTGGGTTTTGCCTTCTAAAGAGTCTGCTTTGGTGGATAAAACTTATTTTTCTTGTCAAATATGTAACCTATTGTAAGAATTCAGGTCTGCCTTAGAGTTCGGCCTGACTGAGTTCAGTTATGTAGAAGAAGAAAGAGTGATAGAGAAAGAGAGAAAGAGAGAAAGAGAGAAGAGAGAATTCTGGTTCGAACTGAAAGAGTCAACATGACTTCTCCCAGTCGGCCAGTAAGTATTTATATTATTATTAAAACATAACTGAAAAGACCTATGTGCCCTTAAGTTAAGAGCACATGTTTCAACACAACATTACAGATCAGCAACATCAATCAAGGTATAAAGACAGAAATACCCCTACGCTAACCCTCCCCCTCAAGCTAGGAGTATATTGTTAACTCTTCCCCGACTCAAGCCTTTTGTAAATAAGTCAGCCCACTGATTTCCTGTATTAACATGTGTAGTGTCTAGCTCTCCATTCAGCACCTTCTCCCTCACAAAGTGACAGTCAACCTCAATGTGCTTGGTTCTTTCATGAAACACTGGATTAGAGGAGATATGAACTGCAGCCTGATTATCACAATAGAGCTTTGTACCCTACTTCCTGTAGAAGGTTCCTTAGCCACACTAATTCACAAGCGGTATGCGCCATAGCCCCATATTCTGCCTCTGCACTGCTTCTTGCCACAATCGTCTGCTTCTTACTTTTCCATGTCACCAGGTTACCTCCCAGAAACGTGCAATAGCCTGTAGTAGACCGCCTATCAGACATAGAACCGGCCCAATCAGCATCAGAATACCTTTCTATTTCAAGTTTTCCCCCACTCTTGTATATCAAACCGCGACCCGGGGCCCCTTTTAGATACTTCACAATTCTCAGAACTGCATTCCAATGAGGAGTCAGAGGTTTTTGCATGAACTGGCTTACCACACTAACTGCAAATGAGATGTCTGGTCTGGTAATGGTTAGGTAGTTCAGTTTGCCCACAAGTCATCGGTATCTGCCAGGGTCTTCAAACACTTCACCCATATCACTGCTTAGCTTGGTATTTGTGTCCATGGGTGTTTCAGATGGTTTGGCACCCAACAAGCCTGTTTCTTCCAGCAAATCAAGCACATACTTCCTTTGGCACAGGTTAATCCCATATTTGGATCTCGCTACCTCTATCCCCAAGAAGTATTTCAGTTTACCCAGATTCTTTGTCTGAAAGTAATCCTGTAGATAAGTCTAGCCTATCAATACCAATGTTATCATTCCCAGTAATAACAATATCATCTACATACACCACCAATAGTATTTTTCCTCCCGGAGAGTCATGACTAAATACAGAATGGTCAACTTTGCACTGTTTCATGCCAAACTTCTTTACCACCTCACTGAACCTACCAAACCATGCTCGAGGAGACTGTTTAAGCCCATATATAGCCTTCCTTAGTCTGCACACCTTACCATCCTCCCCCTGAGCAATAAACCCTGGAGGTTGCTCCATGTAGACCTCCTCGAGTAAATCACCATGCAAAAAGGCATTCTTGATATCAAGCTGATATAGTGGCCACTCATACATGGCTGCAAGAGAGATCACAACACGAACTGACCCTATCTTAGCAACCGGTGAGAAGGTCTTTGTGTAGTCAATGCCATAGGTTTGGGAGTACCCTTTTGCAACTAATCGCGCTTTCAGGCGTTTAACACTACCATTATGCAGATACTTAACCGTATAAACCCATTTACAACCAACAGCTTGCTTCCCAGGAGGAAGAGCAGCGAGGTCCCAAGTATGATTATGATGAAGGGCTGAGAGTTCTTCCATGGCACGGCACCACCCTGGAGAGGCAAGGGCTCCTGGACATCTTTAGGAACAATAACTGATGATAACAAGGTAACAAACTGGCGATGGGAAGCGGAAAGGTGAGTAAGAGAAACATAATTAGAAATGGGATGAAGGGTGCAAGTACGTTTACCTTTCCGCAAAGCAATGGGTAGATCAATCTTAGATGCCAAGTGGGGTTCTGGTGCCAGATCCGTCGACGGAGATGTAGCCGGAGTGGTAGTAGCCAGTGCACGTGGGCGATGTGTATACACATGACGGATAGGTGGGCATTCAACAGGTGGTGGCATCGGAGGCAAGGATTTGGTCACAATTGGAACAAACTGAGGATCGACAACGGGAAGTGGAAGGGGAGGAGGTGATGAGGAGGAAGAAGCATCACCAGATCCCAAAAAGAACGGAGTAGACTCAAAGAAATTGACATCAGCACACACAAAGGACCGTCAAGAACCAGGATGGTAACACCTATACCCTTTCTGGGTCCGAGAATAGCCAAGGAAGATGCACTTGAGAGAACGGGCATCAAACCTGTCGTTCCCAGGACCCAGATTATGGACAAAACAGACACACCAAAAAACTCTTGGCGTAAGAGGGAACGGAGACAAAGAGGGAAACAAGACCTGAAACGGAGACTAACCCTCAAGGATGAACGTGGGCATTCGATTAATCAGAAAACAAGAGATAAGCACTGCATCACTCCAAAAAGGTTTGGGGACATGCATGTGATGCATTAGGGATCTTGCTGTTTCAAGGAGATGGCGATTCTTTCTCTCAGCCACCCCGTTTTGTTGTGGGGTGTAGGTACACGAGGTTTGATGTATAATGCCATGTTGGTCCAAGTATTCCTGAAATGATGAGGATAAATATTCGCGGCCATTATCAGAACGAAAAACTTTGATGTGGGTACCAAATTGGTTATGAATTTCAGCATAAAATTTTTGGAAAATGGTAAATAATTCACTTCTTTCTTTCATTAAATAGAGCCACGTCATCCTTGAAAAATCATCCACAAAAATGACAAAATATCTGTATCCATTATATGACATTACTTTATAAGGACCCTAAACATCTGAATGAACTAAAGAAAAAGGACTCGACACACGGTTATCAACTCTAGAACTAAAGGGAACACGATGGTGTTTCCTAAACTGACACGACTCACAATTCAAAACAGAAAGCTGACTCAAGGACGGAACCAAGGACTTCAAGACTTTGAGCGATGGATGACCAAATCGGCAGTGCCACTGGAGAGGAGAAAGAGATGACTGGAGAGCTGTTGAAGTTCTACCACTACCATCGTCAAGATAATGCAGTCCACCTGCTTCATGCCCTCCACCAATCTTCATCCCTGTCTTGAGATCTTGAAAGACACACATAGAAGGATAAAAGGTAATGGAGCAGTTAAGTGATTTGGTCAGCTTACTAACAGACATAAGTTAGGAACATACAGAACTGATGAGAGGGATACATGATCTAGGTCAACATTACCAACACCACAAATTGAGGATGTGGAACCATTAGCAAAGGTGACAGATTGTGATGTTGAGCAATGAGATAAAGAGGAAAACACACCTGGAGTTCCAGTCATGTGATCGGAGGCTCCAGAGTCAATGATCCAGGGATTGGGTGTAGATGCCAGACAAGCCATACCTGAGTGAGCAAAAATTGCCGTGTTCTGCTGTGATTGGATAAACCTCTCATATTCTTCACGGGGAACACTCACCATCTCCTTCATGGGACCATCTGTGGATGTAGGAGGCAACTGGTCTGATGAATGATTCTCCTGTTTAAAGCTGGAACTTGAGTCACCGGTCGCGGCATGATTGGCCCAGGTTGAGGGAGGACCATGTAAATCATAACAATAGTTGATGGTATGTCCATCCATACCACAGTGAGTGCACTTCCTCGGGCCTGAGCTACGTCCTCTACCACGGGCTCCCCCTGAATCTCTGCTCCCAGTACGACCACCACCACGATTATAAGTAGACCCACCATTGCCACTTCGGCCATATGCAGAACCACTACCAACACCACAACCAGACTGAGCTCCCCGAGCTCCACCTCTACCACCACGACCTCTCGATGCAGCAAAGGCAGATCTATCTGAGATATTAGAGTTCTCATTAGATCCGATAGAAATCCTCTGAAGTCGAGCAAATACCTCTTCTAGGGACGGAAGAGCTGATCCCCCTAATATCTGAGCCCGTACTGGTTCATATTCAGACTTTAGTCCCACCAAAAATCTAGTCACATCAAGCTGCTCTCTCTGTTGTTGTTGAATCTTGACATCAGAAGTGAGAGGATGATAGACATTCAACTCATTACGTATGTTCCTCATGTTGGCATAGTACTCCTCAAGACTCTGATTGCCCTGTTGCTGATTAAAGTACTCTTGATAATGCTGATAAACTCTGGTTGTATTGTCCTGCCCCGAATACAATTTTTTCGCATGGTCCCACACGTCTTTGGCATTATCAAGGAACATAAAGTTCACACTAATCCTGGGTTCCATACTGTTCCACAACCATGTGATGATCTGAGCGTCCTCTTGCTCCCAATCTTCATACTTGTGAGAGTTAGAGGAGGGTTTCTCCTCTCTGATATGTTTTACCTTCTTCTTTGCCTTTAGAAAGACTTCAGCGGATTTAGCCCAAGGCATATAATTCTCTCCATTTAACTTAATGGACGTCATCTGAACATTCAGGTAGTCTGTAGGCACCATCACACTAGGTTTATAATCATTACTGTCTCCCATTATGTTATCACCAATTCTGCACACTTGCTGAATTCTATTATCACTGAGATCTGCACATTACACACCACTAGGTCACACTGATTGCAGCACTAATTGTTGCTAGAATGTGTGCTCTTTACACCACAAACCCTGCTCCTACAACTACTTGAAATCTCACCACTATATGATCATAGCTCTTTCTTCAACATGCACAAAGAAACCAGCATAAACCCTAGCACTTAACATAATGGTCAATATGTTATGTGACCCTTCACATAACAGCCGCTTCACACACAACAGCCACACACAGTTCGGCCCTCTATTCTTCCTCTACTAGGAGAGGGCGATCTCAGAAATAATAGCAACCGACCACATACGACCTGATTGGAGGCATAGGGACCCCCAAGGGAAGAGGGCGATCACTCATTTTCAGCCCTTTCCCTTATCTCCAATCGAACACAGAAAAAAAGAGTAAAACCCTAGATAGGGTGCACAGAGAATGAACCCTAGGCAAACAGAAATCTAGGCAGATTTAACCTGCTCTGATACCATGTTAGAATTCAGGTCTGCCTTAGAGTTCGGCCTGACTGAGTTCAGTTATGTAGAAGAAGAAAGAGTGATAGAGAAAGAGAGAAAGAGAGAGAGAGGAGAGAATTCTGGTTCGAACTGAAAGAGTCAACATGACTTCTCCTAGTCGGCCAGTAAGTATTTATATTATTATTAAAACATAACTGAAAAGACCTATGTGCCTTTACTTAAGTTAAGAGCACATGTTTCAACACAACATTACAGATCAGCAACATCAATCAAGGTATAAAGACAGAAATACCCCTATGCTAACACCTATCATAATTTTTTGTAATTGCTAAATCCATGATATAAAGGTGTTAGTATGACAAATAAATATTGTATGGAAAGCTGATGGGAGTTTAAACCATCTCTTCATCTACTGTAAGATGGCCATGGATACGTGGAAATTCTTTTCCATAATCAGGAGTCAATTAATCCAGGTCATCCACATGTGGCTCTTGGCTAAACTTTTCATGTGGCTCTTGCACGAAATGTGGAAGAATGAAAAGATCTTTTTATACGTAGAGGGCTTGAAGTATCTTTTTCACCAAAAAAAAAAAAAAAAAAGAAAATCTACCAACTTGTTATCTCTGTTCTGGACTGAATTATGACTGCCATTTTTTTCGTTTTTTCTCTTCTTTTTCTTTTGTTGGGGTGTGGGGGTAGGGGTGGGATTAGACATGTTCTCTGGTGGATTTCTGGGATGTGGATAATACTGTATTTCTGGGATGTGAGTGGAGATTACTTTGGGTACACAAGGTGTTATTAGCAGCACCTCTTTTCTTTGTACAATCACCTTTTTCCTTTAAATATTTTTTTTTTCTTATGCATCAAAAAGAAATGAAGCAAAAATTGTGAGATAAAAAACTAATTGGTGAGTAGTAACAGGGTATATCCAATAGTGCATCCCTAGGTTTTCTGTTATTCTTTAGGGTTAATGGGGATTTTACCCCTTAATCAATTTATCTGAATTTTCAAACATAATTCCCTTTGGCTTGAGTGACTTCTTTAAATAAAGATGGATCCGGATATCCTGTTTCTGTTGGACTTACTATTGAATAGGATGAGCACGTTACACGTACGTCAATTGGTTGACATAGTGCAACTCATCAGAAAAAAAAAGGTTGACAATAGTGCGCTTGAATAATTAATGAGTCATCTTACACTGTTGACGTATTTTCCATGCTGTGCTCCACCCAGGTTGCAAGGTAATTTATCATGAGAAGAAAAAGGGTATGGTAGAACGATCTGTGTTCTCTTTCTCTCTCTAGATTTTATTCTTGACATTCCTCTTTTCTTAAGTCATGTTGTTTTCTCTGTCCGTTATTGTTACTTTTACTACACTTGTTAAAGGTAAATCCTGTTGAAAGTTTGTGACCATGATTGGAATGTACCTCGAAGAGATCTAGTAATTATCTACTTGTTCCAACAAATTGGTACAACTGACCGTCTGCGTCTGATATGTATACTTCTAATATCAGTGTGTTCTTTTAAAAAATCAACCTGGCTTTGCAGCAAGGCCTCAACTTCAGAGCCCCATCCAGTTATTGGGGGTCTAACTGAATTACTTTTAGGGTTTTTGTTATAGATTTCTCCATCCCATAAATTTTTATAGGTTTGTACAGCTGGGAACAGTTGACAGGTGGGGGAATCTATAACAATTCAAGGGGTGTTGTGTAACCTAGGTGGGGAATACATTCAGAAAACCAATAAAAAGTTGAGGGGGAGTAAATCATAAATTTGTTTTTGTGGGGAATGGCTATTAATTAATTATCAATAAATAGCCAATAGTTATCTTGTTTTGAGAGGATAATTATCTTGTTGATTTGTTGGTATATTGTATGGTCATGTGAAGGGGAATGGAAAACTTTGCTTTTATCACTGAAGGGGAAAAATATAGCTAAAATACTTAAGACTGAAAAGCACATGGAAGGCATATTATCTAGGGCTATGAGCTTAGCTCTTTTCATTAATGAGCTTCATATCACTACTAATTATTAACAGGAAAGGCTGTGTATCGGCTTCACTTTATCTCAAGTGATGCCCTAGACTAGCGTGTAATTATTATTTATGTCAAATGGCAGGTGAAGTAGGGTCTCAATGACTCTTACCCTCTAATTAGTCTTTGTTCTGTTATAAAATTTCAAACCAATTTTTGTGGGGGCAGTTAACTATTGAATGATACTACATCCTGTATGAATATTTTGAAGTGTTCTCCCCAGTTTAGTAAAACGATCAAGTTTTCTACCAAACAGAAATATGAAATGAAATTAAAAAACAGAAATTTTGAAACATAGTCTTGTTGGGCGTATTCATTCACTACATATCTACTTAGTGGACAAAAGAAGGTGATGTGGTATCGGTGGAGCATGGAATCCTAAGAATTATTGACGGGTCCACCTCGCAAAGTCAAAGTAGGGTTTTCTTTCAAGAACAATGCTACGGTTGTACTACGCGGCATGAAATGGGCCTGTCTATTCGGATTAAAACCATCTCATTCAAGTTTTGACTTGCTTCTGCAGAAAACAAAGTGTCGGATAGATGCCCAGATGCGTTTGGGTATGAACTCGTTCTCTTTTTGTGTCTTTATTTTTTACGGCACGAAATGGGCCTGTCTATTCGGATTAAAACCATCTCATTAAGGTTTTTAGTTGCTTCTACATAAAACAAAGTGTTGGATAGATGCCCAGATGCGTTTGGGTATAAATCTTTCTCTTTTGTCTCTTTATTTATTTATTTATTTATTTTTTCATTTGGGTCTGGTTGTGCTCCATGGATCATGGGTATGAATCCATTTACATCTTAAGGTTAGGGTTCTAAACCCATTTAGCCGGTTTTAAATCAGTTAAAAGTTTGTAAACTACAAAAGTATTGAATCATTAGTACCACCTAACTTTGTATATATATAACTATATAAGCTAGAAGTAAAAATGTCGAATGACAGTATGCTGATGTGGTATTCGCATCCTGTTCTAGCTTCTAGGCGGGCTCTGAATTTTTATTTAAAGATGATTCTTTGACATTGTTTTGGCTGTGCTGTAGAAGCGATGGGAAATTGTGGTTGTGATTGAGCATTGCTCTGATTTCTGATTCATCCATCTGGTGATGATGATGAACCCACAATCTTGTAACCATTTTTGCATACTGCACCAGCAAAGGGAGATTTGACAAGTCTGAACCATACCCTTCTGGCCTTCTCCAGTTTGAATGTCAAAGCCCCCGTAAAACGTTTGGCTGGCAGAAAATTGGGCCGTAGGATGTGTAGTCACCTCTTGGATTCCCATGATCCACCCACAAAGCATGAAGTGAAAATGGTGGGCCTCACAGTCTCTCTATTCCCCTTCATCCTTCATCAACATGGTTCCCATTGAGGTATCAAGATGCAACAGTCATCCCTTCCTTTACATCATTGGGCTTTTCACAAGCAAGATGATGGGGCAATAACACCAACCAAACAAGAAAAAAGGGGACTTAACATTTTCCATTGAATGGTCATAAGGGTCATCAACAAGCACCAAAGACTAGTCTGGCCAAAGGTAGGACGATAGAATCCACTTTCTTTTTGCTTGGTTCATTTCTGAAACTTGCATTCTGTTTTTTGGAATAGTACCTTTCTTGTTAGCTGGTCCTGCAGGACATGTTTGGTTGCACTTGCACTATTTAACTCCACTTGGTCCAAGTTCACCGGGTCCTCCCCACAAAGTCAAGGTCTTGCCAAAAACTTATAACCAAACAGGTTTTAATAGCGAAGGAGAATAAGTAGAGAATATTAGATGATCTAGTGAATGTGACAGCATCGGACGGTTTTGGATGGTCAATACTTTATTTTGATGGGCAATGATTAATACTTTATATAAAGTAAAATCTTCTTTTCTTTTAAGGCTGGTTTGTCGTCAAAAGTTTATTGCCCACAATCATATGCAGTGGAATATTGTGTGCTGATTCACGGAAATGAGTTCAGTGTGCTTGAACCTTCTGGTGGTCCTTTACTGTTTTTCACCGGTGCAATAAACGTACAGCCACCATCCAAACAGTGGATGATCTCGATCTCTCTGGTCTACTTTGTTTCATTGGTTACATTGTCAAATCTATAAATCATGAAAAGGTTCATAATGGGGTTAAGAGTAAAGACCTAGACGACTTACCCCATTTCTGTCACATGGGTAGGATGATTTGGCCCATCCTAGCTATCCATTATGTAAGGGACTTTCTTGTGTGGTAACATGTTTAATCACCTATTCTATTCTACATCAGTGCTACACCCCTCGTAGCTATTTTAATTAGTCTTATCCATTCTAAACTTTTAATTATAAAGCTTGTCCATTATCGTCATCATAATCTTCACGTAAGTAAGTTTTTAAGTCAACTGCAATAATTCTGTCTGGCCATGTTTAGTGATTGTTAAGTTATGGGCCCTTAAATCATTTCTCACTTCTTCAGTCCATGTGCTTTTTCGATCGATATTTATTCTATGAATATGGTGTGGAGAAAGGAACATGCATGGGGTCTTCATGGGTGTAAAATTCATTTTCCATGTGAAAGATTCTTGGACCTTGCTCAAACAACAAACCTGTGAGTGCTTGTTAGAAGGAAAAGGGATATATCCATTCCAATAAGGATATTTTCATGTGATTAATCAGGTAGCAAGCAAGATGTAGCATTGACCTAAAGTCTGCTGATGACCTAATGTCCATGAAGTCAGTGGACCTCATGGACACCCGCATTGTCCCCACCCTAAGAATTAAGAAACCCCTTATGATGTATGTATCATGTAATACCAAAAACAAGGGTCATTACTGAGACCCCCTGTGGTTTCATGTAAATATTAAGATGCTCAGAAAACAAAAAACATTTTAAGTATCTATTTTAGTTTTATTTTTTATTTCTGTTATCTTCCTTTATTTTACATCTAATTTATAATTTCTGTTATTTTCTTATTTTTGCCTATTTTATTTTTTATTTTAGGACACTTCCATCTAAAACAATCAGTAACAAGTAGGTGCAAAGTAGAGGGGGTGTTCGTAGTAATATACAAACTAACTATTGGGTAGGTCTTAGTGATTAAGTAAAATTGTAGGGGTGTCTTAATGAAAAGGCGGGATTTTTCTTTTTGAAAAAGAGAACAGAACATCTTGAATCGAAGAGATAATCACCCTCCGATTGGCTACCGGAGGAAAATAAAATAGTACAGAGGATTGAAGTATATACTCTTTCCATATATAGGCCTTCTAAAGATAATGATCATGGTCAAAACAGGTGCACTTTTTATTATAAATTAATATTTCATAATGCTTGATATTGTCATTTTCCACTCATGCTTTGTGGTTTGTGAAGTAAAAAAATGTAATAATTCCACAACAGTGCATATATGCTTTCCTTGAACTTGGCTATGATCTATGAGAGAGAAGCTAAGTTCTTGAATGTTTGTTATTTGCAAGTGAATCTTTCTTTATTTATTGAATCACACTACTTAGCTTTATTTTAAACTATCTTTTTTCTTTTTTTACTTTTCCTTTGTAAACATTGTTACATTTATTAAAAGAAGATTGGCTGGGGTAATGGTGAAATCTTGGGCTGACAAGCATGAGAAGGAGAATTAAGTTCTAGTCTAAAAGCAGCTAAGGCCATGTTTGGGAATGCTTAAAAATAAGTGCTTATTTGGGTCATTAAGCATTTATTAGTATTTGGGAAATAAGCCCAAAACAAGTGCTTATTTTAAAAATGAGGGCCTATATTTTAAGCCCAAATTCCCAAGTTTTTTTAAGTGCTTATACAATAAGCACTTATTCAAATTTTCTTTTAAAATTATCCCTAGTTGAATTTTATGAAAGCATTTTTATAAAAGTACTTTTATGAAAATATTTGTATAAAAGTACTTTTACAAAATCACTTTTGTGAAAACACTTTTATGAAAGCATTTTTATAATTTCGACCCGATAACCGGACCCCTGACCAGTTCGGTCTCCGGGTCGGTTTTAAAAACCATGGTGTTCATATTTTCATTTTGATCATTTCAAGATACATTTGTTCACATCATTTATTTATTCTCTCTCCTTCTCATATTGTTTTCCAAGCCCTTCAGAATTTGTGGTTTTCCTGAATTAAAAATAGAAAAAAAAACAAACATGGAACCATTTAAACTCATTTACAATAATTTCAGTTTCCGTTTTTATTATGATACTTATATGTGCATCTTTAATGCCCCATTTAATATGATTGAAGCATGGTGTGGTGGTAAATTTGATATATTTCAACTTTCTAGTCTCCTTTTTTAACTTCGCTAATGTGTTGTTGTCATGGGGTTGGCAGTCGACATAAAAACTTTTGCCAAAACTTTCATGTGCCATAGATCCTAATTTATACTCTTTCATGACATGGGAGAAACAAATTCGTTTTTCACTATGAAAAATAGAATTATTCAAGATTAATTTCTTATGATTTTTAATCTAAAATCACCATTGAATCCTTATGCATTCATTCTCCATTCTCTCTTAAGCCTTGGAAACACCCACCCAACATTGTCTATCTCCCCTCTTGTACAACCAGAGCAAGATTCCAACGATCAATTATGGTTTCCTTGTCTTTTATAAGTGAAGCACTATTTCTTAAGCACTAATTATGTTTTTCTTTGCTCTTTTCATGGGATACATATGGAACCTTATAAGATATCAAATACAACACTACCATGATTTCATTGCTATTGTAACTTAGAATAATTCCAACATTTTTAACCTGATAACATGTTCCCAGGAATGTTACCAAATAGTCCAGACATTTCTTGGTTCTCCTACCAGGTGGTGCCTGCCTGCCTGGATTGAGTGATTGACAGTTAAACACGCAGCAAGCAACACACCGACAGCATGGCATCTGGCCTTCACTCAAATTTACAAATTTGTCACTCATCTGGGTAAGTCGGTAAATGTTTCTTTGGTAACACTTGTCTGGTATTCGGATAAGTGAAGTTAACTTTACTGTGGGGCCTAGTATTAATTGCAATGGAAAAAAAATACCTATTAACCAACTTTATCCTTTCTTATTTATCGGTAAACGATGGGCCTAAGAGGAGGGGCAGCCATCTTCACATAGTACTCAGTGCTCACCCCATTGGCATGCTCCATTCACAACTCCATGTCTCCTTTTATGAATTTCACTATTTTCTGAATTTCTCTCAAAATTATCCTGACTTTTTATACCTCCAGATCCCCTCTGTCATTGACATCCAGCCATACATTAGGAACATCTTCCCATGAATGATAAATACAGGTATATTCCCCACTTATGACTAGATGTTTTGCTGTCAGTTTATTAGCACGCTTTTTGCTTACAACAGATGCTGTCTTGGATCGACTCGATCGATCCATCTTTCTTAAAAGCGAGATAGGTCAGTTGGACAATAAAATAAAATCTTAGAATCCAGGGAGTTGTACAAGCAATTGTTTCTTAAGCATATATGCGGTAGAAATTAAGGAATTAATTTGAATCAGATTAGGGTTGAAGTCCATGTCAAGGGTGCTTTTCCTTCAAACAAATGGTTAGGCACTTAGGCCTTTCCAATTATTGAAGGCTGAATAATTGTAATTCAAAAATAAAAGTATACATAGAATGGCATGGATTCCTCTCCTTAAAAAATCTAATTTCAAAATTGTGCGCAGTCTCCTAATTCAAGTAATTAGTAAGTTATTATTGTATTTTTAAATAATAAATCAAATCTGATTAGTTTCCCAACTCAAATAAAAACCCAACAAAAAAGTTTCAAGGCTCGTTCATTTTTTCATTTAACGGAGGGGAGGGGGAGTTGGTCAACAGGAATTTTAAGTGGGGGGAGGGGAGTTGTTCCTCTTGACCAATAATCCCGTGTTCATTTTTCCCTAAAATTGAATTTTCCCCCAAATCAGGAACCGGTCAGGTGATTGGTTCTGTTTTTCCCTAAAACTGGATTTTCTCCAAAAACCGTTGATTTTGGTCAGCAAACTATTGAACCGAGTGGTTAATCGTTCGAACGGTTTTAACCGTTTTTATTTTTTTGTCAGAACGGGCCGACCGTTTGACCTGGTCACTGCACCCCTGACCAGTTCAGTCTCCAAGTCGGTTTTAAAAAACATGCTTTTCGGTAACTATGGGTACTATGGTGAATTGCTATTCCCATAGGCATTGTCCATTTCCTATGTGGATAAATAATTTATTTAACTTAAGGGAAATTTTGTCAAAACATTATGGGACAAAATTGCCCCTTCTAATAATAAAATTTTATTGGTAAAAAATGATTAATTGCTTTACTTACTTGAGAAACTTAACGAAAAAAGAATGAGTCTCAAAGAGGTTGCATTGATTTGAGTTTTCTAATGACAATTAAATTAAACCCAATTTGGTCTCCTTGCCTAGCCTAAATGATTTAAGATTTATCAGATGGATAATGGGTTTCAAAGAAAGAGGTTGCATTGGTTTGACTTGTTTATTAACCAATGTAAAAGTAATAGTGAGAGAACACAATCTCTGGTCTACTTTCTAGAGAAGTAGGATTAGAATTATTCTAACTTGGATTTCTTTGCCCTACAAAAAAAGTGAGACCCATAAAAAGATATGCCTAATTTTGTCTTTTAGAGTCTTTTCATGGACCCTATGAAGTCTATGGGTCAAGGTTTTCAAGAGTTGCATAAATTTGTTATTTAATGACAGACAAACGAGAGAGAGAGAGAGAGAGAGGTTTAGAGGTGATAACATTCACCGCATGGGCCTAAGTATTATTGCTTCAGTGGTGATAACATTCAGCAGCCTAAATGTTCTCAATGTCCTACTTCGATCGTTGGATTCAATCCGTTAATTCTATGAATGGGACTCATCTTACTAGAAAGGACTACATTTATATCAAGTTTATATTTGTTCATAGGCCGGGCTGGGTTTTTGTTATTCATTAAAATAAAATTTTCAGGTCCGAGTCTGAGCCTGACTTAACTAATGGGTCTACAACTTGGGCCTGAGCCCGATCATCATAAAAAGCTCAAAGCCCGAAGCCCAACTTGGAGTCTGAGCGCCGCCGGTGCCCTTTAAGATTGAGAGAATGGTGCCTGGGCTGAGTTCACCGATTCTTGGGAGTCTGAGAGTGAGAATAGAAACTAAGAAAGTGACAAGATAGAAGATGAAAATAGTGCTGACCAGAGAGAGAGAAAGAGAGAGCTCACTGCCAAAGAGAGACAACCTAGATTTGGTGGCGCCAGCCGCCGGTGCCCGAGTTCGTAGAGTGAAAACGGTGTTAGCTAGAGAGAGAGAGAGAGAGAGAGAGAGAAACGGCCTAGTTCTAGTGGTGCCAACCACTGGTGCCTAAGTTCGCAGATTGTGAGAGTCTGAGAGGGAGAAATGATAATGAAAAGAAAAGATTTAAGAATTTAGGGTTAGGGTTAGGCAACTTGGGAATTTAGGTTAACTTATACAAAGGTCGGGTCGGGCCAGGCTCGGGCCGAGCTTTATTAACAAATCCCGAGCCCAGCCCGCAAAATAGTCGATGGTATACGCTATTTGGTTAGTCATTTGCTCAAAAATCATTGAAAGCACCATTTGGGCTTTTTTTTTCCTTTTCAGAAAGCATTTTTTGGTATGGTGACTGATGTAGCTTTTATATGGCATTGTTTTCTCAGAAAATAGCAACAGAACTAAGCAACACCAAGAAAAAAAGTGTTTTCCTCAAAAATCGCAAAAAGTACAATGCTGTTTTTTTTAATGCTATTGTCCAAACACCCCCTAAAGGCTGAGCTGACCTTGACCTGATGAGTTGGACAAATGCAGATTGAACCACTAACTTGACCCACTGATATGTATGTATGTATGAATGAATGTATATATGTATTTATATTTTTTTTATTATTTAATATAATTTATTAAAGATAAGAAGACAAAGATGCATCTTTATTTAATTTGAAACTTGATGTATCCTTGCTTGGTTGTAAATGTGCAGCTGGGACCTTCAAAATGATGCATCTATATTTATTTACTAGTAGGACCCATGCAATGAATAGGCTTTATTAAACAAAATTGAAACAAAAAGAGTTTTATGACATTTTCAATTGGGCCAAATTGGTCCAAATTCAATCCAAGCATATTTTAGATTATGTCTAGTTAGTCTGATTGCAATTCAATTTGTACCATGGTTGGCAGTTGGGACCCAGATGATGCATGGGCTGTTTCCAAGGAGATTTTGTTCTTCTTCGATCAATTATTGAAGTGCAATAAATGTATAGCTGCATTGCATTGGAGTTGCAAAATGAGAAACACATAACACCAGAAAAGCTTACAACGAACCCATATCATAAAAGTGGTAACCAAAATCAGATGACATTCATAAGAAATTTATAAAAAAAGTTTTATTGGTTAGAGCTCTTCCCATATCATATCTTTTCAGCATTATAGATTTTCTCATTTTTAACTTGAAAAAACGTAAACATGAGAGAGAAACTGGTGCAGTATGAATGTTTCTCCCGTGTAAAACCAAGGTTGTATTTGGAACTGATGTATTGTTTTCTTATTTGTCATATAGGTGCCTTCACTACTCTTCCATATATTTGATTGAACAGATTTAACTTTTAAATAGTGGTATGCCTTGTTTGCATGAAACCTTGAAAATATGCTTCCTAAATCCTATATAGGAGGGCAATGCACCATATTGTGTGTCAAAACATTTCAATTTCCCAAATTTTCAATGCAATATTTAAGGTGAAAGTATTTGATACTTCAAATAATATAGTATCAAACATAACCCAAATTGCTTTTAAGGGTTTTTATTGATTATTTCACCTTAGAATGGGAATAATGATAGGTCCAGTAATCCATCACAATTCAAGAGGGGATACTGTAGCATAGGTGAGAGTTTGGGACAAATAAAAATTTGAGGGAGAACAAATCATAAATTTTTTGTTTAAATAAGTTTTCAACCCAACTTGCTAACCCCCCCAACCCAACCATTAATTGGTGTGTTGGGTAACCCAACAATGGAGAGACTTAATGCTTTGGGTGAGTTGGGTCATGGATATTAGGGCCGTTCATAAGAAGACCCAACCCAATCAAAACGACCAATCCGAACCGATTCAACCTGAGTTGGTCGGGTTTTCTTTAGTATCGGTTGGTTTTGGGTTATAAAAAATCATAAACGGATAATTCGGTTCGGTTTCAGTTTTGGTTTTCATGTGTGAAAGCGAAAACCGACCTGATCCAACCCGAACCGATTTAATAGTTAGTTCCTACTTAGTAGTTACAACCTACTTAGTTCCTACTTAACTAAGTTGTTTCTATACCAGTAAGTTGGTTGTACAACTAAGTCACCACTAAGTAGAGTCGAAACTGACCCAAACCGATCAGGTTGGTTTTGCTTAACATAGGATCGGTTTTGATTTCAATTTCAGGTAACCCGATCAGGTTGGATCGGTTAAAAAATATCAGTAAACCGACCCAACTCGACCCGACCCGTAAACAGCCCTAATGGATATCCAACGGATAACCCTTATTAGCCTCTTCATATTTAGATGAGCACACTCTCTTCTCTCCTCGTTCGTATTCTCCTGTAGACAAAGAATCTTTTAGGGTTTTCTTTGCAAACACTACTATTTGTAAAGCTCAAAAAACAACGAATCAAAATCAGTCTGATAATTGATGTTCATGAAAATAACCAAATCCATGGTGCCATGATAAATAAAATGAAAATAATGGTATTAATAGCAGAAGAGAACAAAGGACATCGCAAAGTGAAGGGGCTTCTAGCTATAATGAGATCCGCAACAGAGGAGAAGCCACAGCAGAGGAGTTTTAAGTTCTCTCTAGTTTAATCAATTAATTTGTCGTTTGCTTCTAGCTATTCCCCTCCGGTGCTTTAAACTTCTATATTTCTGAGATTCCAAGAGAACAAATGCATTGATCATTTCTTTTCTCCCATCATTTGTAAGTGGTGATCAAATGGATCAACGACACAACATCAATGGCTGTATCGAAAGCGGTAATGCTTTTTTTTTTCTAATTCATTTGTTCATCATTCACTTCTCATTCGATGAGTTGGGTGTTGTCATTGTTTGCATTGGAAATGATGATCACATGAGCTCACACTCCAATGCCATTCAAAGTTGCGATGAAATATTCAATTATTAGAGCCGCCCCTTCACCTCTTCTATAAATCTGGTTTCTGTATATTCATTTCCTTTGTTTTTGTGTAGTTTTTTGTTATTTTTTTATAATTTTTGCTTTCTTTATTTTTATATTTTTCTATGTTTTTGTTATATTATTTTACAATTTTGTTATTTTTTTTTGTGATTTGTGGTTTTTTTTTTTGCACTTTCTGTGTTTTAATTTTATATATAATTTTTAAATTTTTTTTTTGCAAATTCTATTATTTTTCTATAATTTTTAATATTTTCACTATTATTTTTTCTTTTTCTTTTCTATAATTTCTGTATTTTTCTTCAATTTATGTTATTATTTTTTTATAACTTATGTGTATCATCTAATGAATTATATATATATATTAACGGATTGGGCAAGTTGGGTTAGGTGAAGACTGGTTTGGGTTGAACCCGATCCATTTAATTTAATCTTAATGGGTCATTAATGGGTTCACGGTTTAGATGATTTTCAACCCAAACCGAATCCAATCCAATCTTCCCAATTGCCACCTCTAATTGATGACATCTCCCATACTTGTCATTTGAGAGATGTTCCCAATATACAGTTGGGAAGTAGTGTAAATAATTTTATTTGTGGGTTTTAGATTATAGAATTGTTTCCACAGCTGTTAAGCCTGGTCAATGATTTAGTGCAACAGTTGGAGCCAGGTGAGGCCTTGGAACAATGGAGATGGACTTTAGTCAGTGCAAGGCCTGTTGGAATACTATTTGAACAACCTTTACGGCCTTGCATCGGGAACATCTCTGTTAGAACGGACTTTGCACTGAGTGTTATGGGGAGATATTTTGTCAATACAAGGCTATGGTGACTGTTAGAACGGACTTTGCATTGAGTGAATCCGGTTTCGGAACAATGCGTTTAAAGGTTCGTAACGAAGGAGAATAAAAGAAAGCCAAAAAAGATTGCATTTGATATTACGAAAGTGCCTTAATTAATAAATCTTTGTTACAATAAAGTGACCCATTCATTAAAAAACCGAGTTCCAAGTCAGAGTCAGAGGTAGGGAGAAATGACTTAGAATGGCTTATTTAGATAAAACTTAGCAAAATAACAAAAAAGAAAAAAATAATGTTATCAAAAGTACTGATTTTTCTATTTGTTTTAGTATTGCACAAAGTACGGTATACGGGCGCGTTCTGATCATAGGATTAACAGCCGCACATAGGGAACATCACATGTATTTTAGGTTGTGTTTGGTCGGAAGGAAGAAAGATTGAGAAACCTATACAAAAGATCCACATGATGCCAATCATCCATGCCATGGGAGACCTGCAGTTCTGAAGTCTGGATCTGCTGATCACAAGACTTATTATAACCGCACATACAAATATCTCTTGTACTTTTAGACCGTGTTTGGTTTTTAAGGAAATGGTAGGGATAGGTATTTTTCCCTTCCTTTCTTTACCTTTTTTCCTTCAAACCAAACAAAGCCTTAATTGTCATAAGAGGAGTTATTCCTGATGTGCAACTGTAATAGGATTTGGTATGTGGTTATCGAGTCATAAGGGGAGTTATTCCTTTCCTTACCGTCTCTCTTTCTCTCTCTCTCTCTCTCTCATTTTCTTACTTATATGTGTGGTTATGGATGTGGTTGGGTCTCTTACTCACATCTTCTTTTTGTTTTGTGGCTGCCTCTAGCCTTTGTTTTCTTAGGGGTTCAATGTCTCTCTCTCTCTTTTCCTTTTCTCCTTTGATTGCTGTCATTTAAAAATAAAATCAGAGCTAGAAAAATATATATTTGTGTAGTTTTTTTTTTTCAATATTGTTATTTTATTATCAATAAAATAATCGAAGAAATCTCTTGAATATTTTTTATTGTAGTCCCTTTGTCAAATTGAGGTCACTCTCAGGCTACTATTGTTGATTAACATCTAAAAGACATTGTTTTGCTACTTTTTTGAATATAAGATCAATAACAGTAACAAAAGCAAAAGAAAATGACCCCACACAATATTGTCGGATTTGGAGTTGGGATTGGGACAGAGGATTTTAATGACTGAGGTGGAGACGTGGAGTTCGATAATCTGAAGTATGAAAAGAAAAAAAAGGTTTTAAAAGAATTACGTGGAAAATTTTCTTCTCTTCTTTTCAGATGTTATGGTGTAGTTGTTCAATAATTTGAATGCTATGACCTCTTAAAATGTGCCTTAATTTTACAAATCTATCCCTCAAAAATGTTATTGAAATAACAATAAACAATGATTAAAATATTATGATCTTATAGAAATTATTGTAAAATAATGAAAAAGATAAAATATTAAGAAATAACAAAATAAAAATATTCAAAAAATAAAAAATTAATATTAATATTGATTGAACAAATACTACAATATTTTATAAAATATAATAAAACGATATTAATTAAATAAGAGATTATCTTCAAACCTCTGGGCACCTAAAATGAACGATGTGAGTAACATATCCCAATGGGCAACCAATGGTTGGAACAGTCCGTACAGGATGCCGACGGTAGTACTAGTACCAGAGGTGTCACCGCCGGTGACCAACGACCTCTGATACCATTCAGTACAATGGATTTGGTTGATGATCAAGTACCAGCCAAATTGGTGGATGAGACAGGGTGTGAGAAGCATACATGTATTTGTGGTAGGCTTGACGAAGTCAAAATTTCTGAAAATTGAACGGCTGGCTCGAAGTTCCAATCATACAACGGTCTACTCTGCGGATTGGACCTAATAGGCAGATTATAGTAAGTACGTTTAATGAGCACATGATAAATATTTAGGCAACTGTTAAAAGTGGTTTTTAATCTTTTTTAATAATAGGTTGTAGGTATTTTAAGGGACGTGTCAAAAAATTTTTAAATGCTCATTCAACGTACTTACAATGTTGTGCCTACTTGATTCCGATTGCCTATTTTGACCCCAAAAGACATGGTTTTCAAAATCAGACCAGGTCAGATGGTCGGACTGGAAAAACCGGTAACCATTCAGCCCCTTGGGTTTGATTATATTGTAAACCGTTATTTAGTAAATATATGTTGAAAAAGTCAAAAAACTGTTGATCCGGGCAGTTGAACCGCTAGACCGTACGACCCAAGCAATGGTTTATGGGTAAGCGAAATTTATTTTCGTTTGATTTAAAAAAAAGATTCCATTCATGTCCCATGATTCTCCTTTACAAGTTAGGGTTAGAACGAAAGTTCACTTTTGTTCTAACTTCTAACCCTTCCAAGTTCCAGCATTCCTTTTCATACTCTGACGGTGTGACCGATGACCTACGACCTATGACAGCCACGATTAACATCAACTGACAACTTGTGGCAGCCACAACGACCGGTGATTATCGTCTGGATTTCCTTCCTCAAAAAGGCCTCGTCTACAGTGGTGAGCGACAAGGAGCAGCGGCGGTCGGCAGCTTTTGCAGTGGTAGATTTCTTTCCGTCTGTAATAAATTTATATTGGATTGGGTTGGATTAAGACAATATCTGGTCTATTGATATAAGATAAGAATATAGGTGTCAATGGAATGGGTTTAGGTTGAAATCAATCTAAATTAAAACGAATTTGAAAAACAATCTAGATATTGAATTGGACCAGACCAAAATATTCAATGAAACTGATCCGTATGTAATAAATTCACATGACTGGATTGGATTGGACCAAATCCAATTCAACTGACACCCCTAATCATGTCACCCATTAAGTCCAACCCAATGTCTTGATTTTTCCTGTTTTAACTCGAGTTTCAGTTTGACACAAACTTTCTTTGTAGGGCTGTCAATAGATTTGGTCTACCTGACAGAATCAAACCCCAAGCCGATTAAATTGGTTCGGTTTGTTTTGGACCAATTAATTTAGATCCAAACCAATTATATAATTAATAATATATGAAGGATTCTTGGTTTTTTTGGTTATATTTTATGTCGAAAAGGTAAATTTTATAATATAGTATGTAAGATAGTTTTGATTAAAAACACTTGCTTTATCAATTATTAAAGAGAAAACCTCTTATGCCGGAAAGATATAATACCAGAAGGGATTTGACCAATCAAAAGCCCCCATGAATTTTGATGAAAATCCACCTGATTGGTAACCATTTTTCTAATGCCAGTTGGTTGGTTATAAGTTTTTTTTCTGGTATCAAGCCTTTGAAGCATCATAATCAATTATATTATAAAAAATGAAGTTTCAAGTTGTTATCATCATAAATAATTATAGATGTCAAGTATAATTAGGTCTAATTGGATCAGACCTGATTATCCTGATTAAAAACTGGTTAGGTTTTGTGTCTGTATAGAACCGATTAATAATTAGTTTGGGACTGGTCCACCCTATCCTATCCTGACCAGACCTAACCCCTTGACAGCTCTATTTCATTAGAGTTCCATTATCCAGGAAAATCATTTAAGTTTCTCTTATACTTTGTGAAATGACAGAAATTTTCCCTACATAGCATTCCCATTGCATATATTTGCTTACCATAGGGCCCATTTGGTTTATGGGAACAGTGGTCTGGAATCAGAGTCAGAATTAGTCATTCTGATTCCAATAGTTTGGTTGGCGAAATTAGAATTCCATTCCTATTTCTGGTGGAATAGCATTTTCCCATTTGAGGGAGTGGTCATTGCTTTATCTCCCCCTCCTCTGAATTGAAATCCCATTCCACCTGATTTTAATTCTTATTTTATTCCTACATGAACCAAACAAACTATAAGAATAGATCATTCTAATTTTAATTCCGATAGATTTTGATTCCAATTTGGGTTCTCACTACAAACGAACTGGATCAATAGATCTCCTTCCTTTATATATCCAAGACATAGTAACAGAATACCACAACAATTTTTTTTTATTCATCTTCATGAACCCAAAAATACCTTAATATTGCAATTTTATATTCTGTAAAGGCTAAAATCTCATTTTCTTTCTTGGTTTCAGAAAGCTTTAACCTTTGATGATTATGTCAGGTAAACATTAAAGACTTCATACAACTAACAGGAAGGAGTGGAGATTGATTAAAAGATCATATAAAAAAAAGCTATCAAAGAATGAGGGATGGCAATAGACATTAGAAAGAAAACATCGTTTTTATACAGAAAAAAAAAAAAAAAAAAAAAAACGATCCTCAGATAATACTTAGGGTTCATTTGGTTGGTGGTCAGTATCGGAATTAAAATCAAAATCCCCTGAAATTGGAATCAGGGTTGCCTATTCTCTCCTCTTGTTTTGTTGAGATGGGACTTGGGAGTCAAAATAGGATTCCCTAATACATATACGGCTCTTCACTTTTTTTAGGCCAGATTCCTAATAGGGGAACGCCATTCCATGAAGAATTGGAATTGGAATTCTATTTTGCCCAACCAAAAGGCTGGAATCATTCTGATCCCAATTTAAGACCTCTATTCCTATGAATCAAGTAGATCCTTAAACTCAGTTTAGAAGCAGTATAAATGCAAATATGTACAACATAAATATATACAAAATAATACAAAATATAAGGCTTTACACTCTACATATTTGCATTTACAATCCTTCCAAACTCAGCCTTAAATCTTTCATGTGTTTTGACCTCTCCAGAAACCTCTCTTCACTTTTCAAATAAATATGCAAACACATCCCACAGTTGTTGGATTTTAGAAGCTTGGTCCCTTCCTTTTTGGTGTGTAACTTGTTATATACTAGAAGGCAACTCAAAAACGTTTTACACCAATTCGCGAGGTTTGCTTGTTCTATTCCAAACATCTATACTTGGGCCATTTGAACCATCTTTCTCTATGATCTTACTGTACTTGATTCTCTTTTGAATTAATAGATGCTCTTTTTCTCGTAAAAGAGTGACTATTTCCTTTGTTATGATTAATGACTGTTCAGTGTTCATAATGAACACCATTGTTCTCTGTTTAGATTATGTGAAGATGGCATTTCCACTAGTAGGGAGCTTTAAGTTCAACCATTTGAATCATCATTTGACCTTGATTAAGGGTCCGTTTCTGCTGAAACCTACTATTTTGTCAAAAACTGTTCACCCTTGATTATGGGTGGCAGGCTGCATATTCAATGTATATGTAAACTTTTAGAAGCCATAACTTTGCATTCTAACGTCTAATTAGGGTGATCTACTTTTATTTTGGGTAATTTTTTGAGGCCATAACTTGCCCCACTATTTTTGCCAAAAAAAGCCCTTTTGGGCCTTAAATTGCAATTTTTAGCATTTTTTACAAATAAAAAAAATTAAAAACTGGATTAAAAACGTCAATTAAACATAAAATAATATTTACATATACATTGACAATGAGGCATGGTCTGACCTGCTCAACCCAAACAATCAAAACGGTGACCTATGATGCAGACGCAAAAACTGTTTGAACTCCAAGTTGGTTTTTAAAACATTGATAAAACCTATTAAAGTGGATCATATTTTTGGAGTAATAAGGAATCTTTACCCAATAAAATTTTTCATAAAAAAAATGGGATTTTAAAAACAATTTGTCTAAGTATTTGACAGAAAATGTAGGGGAGGTTTAAATGATTTTCTCTTTTCACAAAGAGTCTAACTCAAGGATTTTTTATAGGAAACAACATTGAAATCTGAGCCCCTAACAACTTGCCACGTGTTAAATATTCAAAATATCTGGACCCACAAATACAAGCTTCCTCGTTTAAATTGGTACATAATCTCGTGATTTCCTTAGCTTTCCCCAAAAGTTTTAATAGTCATTTGGCAAGTCTTTTTGAAAAGATCTTTTGGTTAAAAGGTACAATTTTGCATTAAGATCTAAGCAGGGCAAAGCTGATTTGGCTACCATATAAATAGAGAAAGATGCAAAAACCTTCATTTGGAAATTCCCAAAATTTGTCCATTTGAAACTTCCCAAAATTCGTCTATTTTGAATTTCTCACATCTTTTCGGCACATTAGCTTTAGGTGGCTAAATCTGTTAGGAAACCACATTAGAGTGGGCCCAAAGTGTCGATCTTAGGAATGTATGAGTTGTTTAGTTGTCTGATGTATCTGATTTTGTCCCATCTGAATCCAAATTCAATGGTTTGATATGATCATGAGCTGATGAGGGTGTATTTAAAACTTAGAAGCTACAAAATAGTGACACGTGTTGTGATCATGTGATTTTGGAGGCACATAAGTTCGTGTCTATTATGAAAGCTATATTGGTGGGTTTCATTTATTTATTTATAAATTCGGTAGCCTCAATTGACCGGCATACCTATTTCATTTGACTCAGATCTTTGTTTACATCAGAAACCCAGAGAAGGGGTGAGATGAAAAGGGCAGGCCGCTGCGCCTTAACCCTCCCAAACAGGTAGATTTAAAACCCGCATTTCCCGACGACCCTTATAAAATTGAATTTGTTTTTACCTGGATAAGATTGTATTGAAAAATATAAATATAGCACCAAAACATATATTTTCAGCGTATATGTTATACATGACTTATATTTTACAATTAATCAAAAGATATTTTAAGATTAATTTATACAAATAAAATAACATAAAATAATTAAATATAATAAAAATAATACTTGTACATGTATTAAAAATACTAAAAAATAATTTAAGAAAATCTAAAATAACGTGGAAAGGATCGAACATGTTTCAGAACCAAATAATCCACATAATAATATCAATACCGGAGAGCACCCCATAATTAGGTGGTATTGGGTTTGAATTGGAGTGACTTCGGGTTGGGTTTGGATTGACCCAAACGTGTAGGGTGGAGCAAACCCGAAGCTTGGGCAAAATGGACCCAACGATTTATGAGACGAAAATTGCAGGCCCGTGGCCCATCCAAGAGATGCGGCAAATATTGAATATTCCTAGTCGGTGGGCTGACAAAGTAGGATGTGACCATCTATCTAGTCTAGCAAAAGCAACTATGGCAATAATGACTTTTGATGTTTATGTAATGATTTAATTTAATAAGAACACTACCCTTCTTTGGTTTTCACTTTTTGTTCGAATATCTCTCTCTCTCTCTTGCCATTTTAAACTAATTAGAAAGAATATACTTTCAGGCAATGTTTGGCTTAATAAAAAAACAAAGAGAAAGAAAATAGAATAAAAATAAAGGTTTTAAAAATTGGATCGAATACATAACCGTTTTGGGGACCGATTTTTGGGTCAAATAATCTGACCATTCAGTTCAAATGGATGATAACTTAAAAAATAAAAAAATAAAAAATGGTAAAATCATTTTCTGGGTGAACAAGTTGAGGTTTCATTGCCCAATTCAATGGGTCATTGACTAAATTAATGTTTTGGCCAAAAAGTGATTTTAAGGTGAAGATAAAGTTCTAATAAATTTTGTGAAATTTTATAAAAGTTTTTTTTTTTTTAATTTCTCTCTTATTATCAGTCAAACCAAAATACTTAAAGGAAGCCAATAGGCCCAATAATAAATAGTGGGGTTCCTGCAGCCAGAAGACTTGAAAGACATCTTTGTGCAAAAAGTGCAACACAAGAAAGAAATATTAAATGACGTGGAAAATGGGTTGTTTAATTAGCACGAGAAAAGTCAAGATAGGCTCTTGAACCATTACAATCCAACTGTTTCTTCTTAGTATTTGTGTTTTATTATATTTCTCTACGTCATTTGAAGTGTAATTAATTATTCCGACTGGAAAGTGGAAAGTGATGAGCTGATGAGCTTTGTATGTATTTAATATATGATTATTGAACTATTAATTAATTAATACAATACTCATGGTGTGTGGTGTAGAGCAACCAAAGAAATAGCTAGTTTGCTTTACTTTGTTTAGATGGCCAAGTCAGAGGATTGCCTCTCTCTCTCTCTCTCTCTCTCTCATATCCATCCCTACTTGTAGCATCTCATATTTCTTAACCATGATTTCACATCACATTTAGTTGTATTATAATTGGGCCTCCTAAATTTTGTATTATAATCAATTTACCCTATAAATTAATAACAATTTAAATTCTATTGCCATCTTATTTGACAATATAATTGATTATTCTAAAATTTTTAATGTAATTTAGCCTTCCAAATAAATTTTGCACCGAATTATATTATTGCTAACACTTTTTCCATTTCTAATCTCTTTGGATTTTTTATAATTCACTCAATTATTTCACTTTTTTTTTCTTCTTTTGGTGAAGGGCTAAGTAATGACTTGGAAACTGTTTAAAAATAGAGACAACCAGGAATGACCCCACTTGTTCTCCTCTCCCTCCTCCATTCATGCTCAAATTGAACTGTGGGTGGGTGGGTGGGTTATGAGATGAGTAAACATGAAACAAGCAATGAAATAGGGGAGAGAAATAAACCAAGGGTATTTATTTATCATATCAAAATAATTAATAGTGTAGAATCTGTAGACTAATCGGTCAAAATCATCCTTGCTATTAAAAAATAAAAATGGCACATGTGGACCATTTCTGTTATGGTCATTGACGTTGACTTGACGGAAAAGGATGCCATATTATAAATAAAAGTATCAAACGGGGTAGGGGGTTCTCTGGAAGTTTCAAAAAGTCTGGGTAAGTTTAAGAGAATGTTAGAAAAGTGAATGAGAGTTTCAGATAATAATCCAGTTTTTGAGAATAATAATTGTTTACAACTGTCTCGGCATATTATTCCTCAATAGCATAAGGTTATCAAATACAAATATATAGATATCTACTTTATTTTTTTTAATTATTCAGTTAATTTATAAACTGATTTAATTCTATTCCCTAACCATCAATTCTTTTGTTTCCTAATTATTAGTTAATAAAAAATTGAGTATGATTACTATATATCTTAATAACTGATGATGAGTGATTTGGTCTAACCTAGTAAATAAAGGATACATGGACATGACTTGTTAACTAGATTGTGACACAGTGCTTACTGCCATCTCAGCACCATTTGCCACTTCGATGGGCCAAGCCACCTCGGGTGTCTTGGGCACCTCGGCAATGACCAAAGTTCAAGTAGTTTGAGATTGCCTAACTTACCGAAGTGACACATATTAGACTTCTAGAAGCATGCCAGTTGTCTCTGAGCTCTTCAGGATCATGTCACACGGCCGCAAGACTTATCCTCATCTCGCCCGGATTGGACAAACACGATAGGCCTTATCGGCTAGCAAGTTATCCACTTTCTGGGGTGAGACAGACTCCTAACGACGCGGGCCGAGGATCACAGAGGTGTTTCATGAAACCCACGACAACCCATCTATATAAGGGCATCAACCCCTGAGACCCAAGTACGAGCCATTTTTTGCTTACTAGCTTTCACACATTCAAGCATTTAGCTCGCATACATAGTTAGAATACTAACTTAAGCATCAAAGCTACTACACCAGGTTAGCCACCCTGGGTTCTCTGATCCTTTCTATCTTATAGTTCAAACCAATCAGTTAAGCAACCGACTTTCAAGCTGCCATCCAGTTAAGAACGACCAAATCACACACCACCAATTAATGCCATATGTGGGAACCGCAACAAAAAAAGCCAAGTTCTCACTTCTTTACTCCTACTAAACTCAATGGCACCATCACTAACATTAAACTTTCTAACAAGGCAAGAGATTCATTTCTTCTTACCTTTATTTAAATAAAGTCAATGAAGAAAAGGCTATTAATTTATAGAAACAAAATGAGGTAAATAACATTGGTTTTGATCTATTGGTGAGATTAAAAAATGTTTGGATAAGCCTCTTATTTTGAGCTTTGGGCTGTGAAAAATAAAAGTGATTAAAAAATGTTCTGAGCATTTGGTAATGGTTGTTTCTAAAAACATAACAATCTAAAGGTGAGAACCCTAAATTTGAGGTTTTTTGCTCTTGGACTATAAAAGTACAAATCCTTTGTATGTTCCTAACTCTTATCTCAAAATGTTAAGAGAAAAATTACAATCCTGATTAACAATCCAAATCATCTAAACAACTTTCCTTGCGATGCAATTGCTGGTGGGCACCAAATAGAACTGCTGTTCATTGATCATCCTTTGGGGTTTTTGGAAGAATCACAACTCACAGCCCACCAAAGCCAGATTGAATGAAAATAACTTCTGACAACCCATGCCCCATAGAAGAAACTCCTCACCTTACTGATCATCTGGACGGCCATGATTTAGTTATGGTGTTTCCATCACAATCATTCATTCTCAATTTCCCTTTAAGCTCTTAAATTTAATTCAGGTTTCAGTTATTCAGAGTTTCAGACACCCTGACAACCTTTACCCAAGCGCCTAGCTGTAAAGCAAACGGTCCCCCTCATTCCACCTTTCATACCCTAGAAAAGGAAAATCTTGATTGGTAGCGTCACCTTGTCAGAGGATCATTTTGCTTACGTCCACAGAAATGGAAAAGTCTTTAAATCTTGGCAATTGGAGCAAGTAAACCACGGTTGCAGTCAGCATATCTGCACGTGCAACCCGACTGCACCGGGAAGATGTAGGAATAACCTTGTGTGAGGAAAAAGAATTCTCAGGCAATAGTTGTGATTAGTGGGGACCTGTGTGATGTATGGATTTTGTTATACGAAATTTAAACAATAAAAATATATCAGAGTAGACAATTGTGTGATTTATTTATAATTGGATCAAATATAAATCGTAATTCTATTTATTTTGAAATAAATATATATGCCCATGTATATTTAAAATTTATATTCTCGTAAGCTCAAGTTTTACACAAGTAATTTTCAATCCGTTTTATTCATAAAATATAGTTTCAAAATTATTTTTACTTCTTAATATCTGATTATTTTTAATCTAATTTATATATACTATTTAATATCTGATTATAATCCGAATTCGATTTGAATATGCTCGATATTGATGGATATGAATCTATAATTCAAATTTGATTTGAATATGTCCGATATTAATGGATATGAATCGATTCAAATTCAAATATAAACTATTTTGGATCTGCCTATTATCCAATTCAATCAGATCAGTTGGCAGCACTAATCCCAATTTCTTAATAGTACACCCTCAACAAAAGACCAAAAGTAATATCAAAATTGGGTAAAATGTGCCTAGCCCTCTTTGTTTAATCTTGATAGGAGCTGACATGGGGAGATGTTCTCAATACATGATGGTAGAATCTTGTGGGTAAGGATGTGGGAAGAATTTGTGGGTAGGAGATCCGGAGCGATTTGATAGAATCTATGGAACCGTAACATGCCACATGTTGCACTGAGATTGAAGATTCACATGGAAAGAAACTTGGGTTGGGACATAGAGAAAAAGAAAAGAAAATCCTTGAGGTATGTGTGATTTGATAGAAAATAAGAGACTACCTAAAAAATAAAGAAAATAAGAGATATCACAGAAAAAAATAATAATAAAGAGGAAAACTTCTTAACAAATCATGTGAAAATCCTTATGAACTTTCCTTCGTCTTTCTCGAGAACTTGCTTTCACATAAAATAGCTTTAAAAGATAATCAATTTGAAACCACTTCTCATTACCAATCACCAAAATGGTTCTCTTAGTGGTCCAAAGTCTGACAACAATATAACGAGAACTGAATTCTGCAATCTTATTGTATGTATTTCAAAGCTGAAAAGTTCTATCACACACTCTTTCATGGAAGCTTAGAGAATAAGGCACAAATGGAATGGTTAAACGTCATCTTTATCATGCTTATTTTTGTTAGAGACTATTTTTAGGTGGGACCCATTCAACGATTGATTAGGATGCATGGCATATTATGGAGGCCTCGGAATTATCGCGAAGTCTGGATAGTATGGTGTGGAAAGGAGCTCAGATCTGCTGATTATAAGACACTGGCCATTTCGTGGCAACAAAACATCACAATCGCACATTGGGAATATCATCCCATCAATGACAACATGAGATGTTTTTCGATGTGTAGCTTTAGAGTGTTGTGGCTAGCGTAATGTGGTCAGCAGATCTGGACTCTCAACCCTCTCCCTCTCCTTTGAGGTAAAGACACCATAAAAACAGTCTTTCTTACCAAGTATTTGATAGCCAAACGGGTTGACTCTATCCAAAATCAAAGCAAGTGATCACGCATAGAACAAATAGGCACCCATGAATTTGGAATCAATCAACAGGAATACTCATCCATTAATCGCATAAATTCCCTCAAAGTTTTTCTTGTTTGCACGTAAAGTAGATGCTTTCTTTTCAAATAATTTCCCTCATCTCAAGCAATATAACAACCAATTTGTTTATAGCCAAGACCTCATGTTTGAAGTGGTGTTTTTCAGAAAAAGATTTTGCATTTTGGCAATGAATCCTGTAAAACTTTTCAATGAAGGGATTTGTTGTCAAGTTGAATTTTGGCTCTTGAAGAAGAGGAAGAAGCAGCAACAGCCATTATCAATTTTTGAAAACTAAGGATCCATTTGGTATCAATTCTAAAAAAAGAAATTCTCATTCTCGAATCATCGATAAAAGAATGGATTCTGGATTTTTCTAATCTAATTCTAGGAATCTGTATAGGAATTTGGCGCAAAATCTATTTATTACTGATTGTAATAGAGACTTAAGATCAAATTCCATTAAGAATGGGGGTTATGGGCATGGGGGATGGGCTACCTTGGGTCATATAGCCCCATAAAGAAAAAATAAAAGGATGAATTAACATTATCTTTGGTTTGAAGGAAAAAGTAAGAAAAGGTAGGGAAAGATAGGGAAACCTTTAACACAGTCTAAATATTGCATAATTCGGTCAATTTTGATAAATTCTTAGCTTACACTTAACTGACTCAATAAAACTAGATAGAGTTTCGCCTTCAATGAACTATATGCTGACCTTCTTTGGCTCTAGCAAATCTTCCTCGAGATTACTTTGATTTTATTATACATGGAAAAGCAATTATTTGAGTTTTGACCCATTCATGGAGGAAGGATGTATGTATGGTTTTTCCTTTTTAATCACGATGTTGTAACAAGTTACTTATATCGTCTTGCATGTAACAAATTTCTCTTTCATACTTGATTCATGATAAGTTCTCAGAAACACGGAAGCTGTTTCGGCTTCCTGTTTTGGATCCATAAAAAATGAAATAGGATTTATGTAGCCAACACCAGATGATGATCAAAAATGGGTTAGGTTGGAAGATAATCAATTCGAAATAATTTTTGTGAGGAAAGAACCCCACCAAACAAAACCCAGAAATTTTGATGGGTTGATCAATTGGGTACACCTTAGAAGTAGGGATGTCAACGGGTCGGGTTTGTCTCAACCCTAACCCGACCCTCCAGCACCCCAACCCGACCCAGCTTAAAATACTTGATTCACGAACCTGATTCTAACCTGACTTGACCCTCATAATTTCAAATATATTTTTTTAACACATTTTGAAAACCTAAAATACATTAATTTAAGTAAGGAAATTGTTTTCTAGATTCTAAAGTGTTATTTTTTCCATTTAAAAAAAATCAAAATTAATATATAAATAAATTATAAACTTTAAGCCTATAAAGTTAGAAGTCAAAAAAATTGCAAGAATACTTAGTATATATGCAGGGTATCATGACCCAGCGGGGCGAATCAGTCAAAACCCGAACCCAATTCGGATCAAAGAATCAAAACCCTAACTCAATCTTAAACCAAATATACTTGACCCTAATCCGACTCTATAACCAACTTTACCATTTAACCCGACCCATTAACATTATCCACTAGAACATGCATATCCAATTCTTCTTTTCTTCTGGCTACTCAAAACATACAGATATATATAGCAAGTCAACATCCTTCACTATTTAAACAGAAAAACGGTTTCTAGCTACACCTAGCAAGACAAACCAGTTCACCAAAGCTTTAATGCAATCCTTCCAAATAGCAATATTTTAAGGCAATCTGATATGACATTATTTTAGACTTTGATCTTAATTTAACTGAAACCGCACCAAAAATGACTCAGAGCAGATCAGGTAGAGGTAGAGTGGATATGGCATCCTATAGGGATGACAATAAGGTGGGGCGGGGATGCCTGTTTCCACTAAAATCCCTATCCCTTATCCCCGCGATAATCGCTATTCCGATCCCTGACATTGTTTTGAAGATGTCAAATTCTTTTTTTTTTTTCTATTTAAATCTGTTAAAAATTATAATACTATCAAAATAGATCTATATTCAAAATGGTCATTTACTAGAACACTTCTATAATTTACATATTTACTTAAACCTAATTTATAGTTTGCATTTTACTAAAACACCCCTTATAATTTATAATCTATTTACTTAATCAATCTTTCATTTTGTTTTGCCATATGAAAATAATAATGTGGTCACCTAAACTAGGTGGACCCATGGTTGTTTATTCCAAAAATACCCTTAAACTGAGTGAAAAATGTTCAAGGGTATAGATCCATAGTTGGTTATTCCAAAAATACCCTTAACACTTTTTTTGTATAGAAAACAAAATTGACCAAATTGAGAAAAATAGAGTGGTTGTCCATGTTTTATTAGGGGATGTTTTAGTAAAACACATCTCATGGAAGGTGGCCATGACAGTGGTTGACCAAATTGAATAGATGTTAGTGTTAACATTGTCATTTTCAACTTTCATCTGATGGAAGGTCGATTAAGTAAATTGATTGAAAACTATTGGGGATGTTTTAGTAAAACACATCTCATGGAAGGTGGCCATTATAGTGGTTGACCAAATTGAATGGATGTTAGTGTTAACATTGTCATGGAAGGTCGATTAAGTAAATTGATTGAAAACTATAGGGAACGTTTTAGTAAAACACAAATTATAAGGTAAGTTTTAGTAAATTCATGAAACTATAATGGGTGTTTTAGTAAACAACCCTATATTTAAAGGACTTTTTTTAGAAAAAAATGATCAAATTTGGTCAATTGATAATTTTAGTTATGTTTTAGAAACAGTAGCAAATTGAGTGAGCGGGAGAAAACATGAAGTTTTTAGGACAAAATTACCCTTTTGTTAAAAATAGAATTCATCGAATCCAAAAAGCATACATGTTTTGTTCGTCTTCTCAAAGTTTGAATTCGACTCCATCCATTCAAACTACAGATGGCTAGAGTCGATGACTTTAGATTGGGAAGCATCGACTCCATCTGGCTGGGAAGCATTAACTCGATCAATTCAAACTACGGCTGGCTAGGAAGCATCAACTCCATCCATTCAAACAACTTTAGATTGGGAAGTGTCAACTCCATTTGGCTGGGAAGCATCAACTCCATCGATTCAAACTACGACTGGTTGGAAAGCATCAACTCCATCTTCAAAGCAAGTGTACTAGATGAAGGTGGTGAATGATAATGCCACATCGGCTAAAACAATAGGGCAATTGAATAAAGCTTATAATGCTTTTCTCTGTGATTAACTGCATATCTACTTATATGATCAACAACAAGAATAGATTTTGTGCCTAAACTATCTAGTATGGAGCAACCTGGGTGGTGCTTAACAAATTTAGACACCATCCAACATGGGAAAGACCAGATAGTTTATTACAAAGTTGGCACCATCCGGCATTACACAGACCAAATGGTTTATTACAGAATTGGAAACCATCCGGCATCACACAGACCGGACAGTGTTTTACAAAGTTGGAAACCATCTCGCATTACACAAACCAAATAGTGTTTTACATAATTGGAAACCATCTAACATTACAAAGACCAAATGGTTTATTACATCTTTGAATCTTCAATTGCAATTGTAAATTTCAGCCCCTCAGGTGATAAAATAGTATTTACACTCTCAAAATCATCTAAATCCCAACATTTCATAAGGTAGTATATGATTCTCACAAGTGTATAAACCATCCGACATGGAGAAGACCGGATAGTTTATTATAGAATTGGATACCATCCGGCATTACACAAACTGGATTATTATTTACAATTTTGAAACATGATTTTTTTGAATGCTTTTTGAAACATAAATTATAGTTGCAAACATCTATCCCTCCACATCATAGTTACACCATCAAAATCATTTAGAACCCATTAAACCTCTTATTCTGTACGATTCTTATATGTTTATAAACATAGAAACCATTCGACACTAAATAGATTGGATAATTGTATGCAATTTTGATACATAAATTATAGTTTTGAACATCTATTACACCATCAAAACCATTTAGAACTCAATGAACCACTTGGTTTTATATGATTCTCATATTTGTAGACTTAGAAACCCAAATTACACCATCTATCTTTTGGGCAAGTGCCATCCCACAATGTTAAAGCACACAAGCCATGTTTGTGTACGACCATAAATTTTTGCCTCTAATGCTTCTATTAGGACTTCTTTAGCATTCAAATCATCATATTGTTGCCATTTATATAATTCAAGATATAGAGACCTATGTATATTAACTCATTTTATGAGCTATTATATACTGATATTTTGGTCAAAAGAAATCGTAGCTTCTTCAGCATTCAAATCATTATATGGTTGCCATTCATATGATTCTGGCAACTATTCATTTCCAATTTTGTATTGACTTTTAAGTCTTACTTCTTTTACTTATATTTTGCAAACACTCAATAAATCATCATTTACTTACATTTTGAAAAGAATGGATTTCTTTCATTCTTTAAACAAAAGAATACACAATCAGAATTTGACCAATAAAGCACATCAATTACTTAAACAATGAAATATAAATACAAAGAAACAACAAACAAAAAATAAAATATGTAAAATCTCCCTGGGCTAATTAAAAAGAGTTGGAGAAACAATAAACAAGAAAAATAAATAAAGGGAATGGGACCCCAAATGGAGGTTAGAAGAAGAAACCCCTTCTTGCTAACTTTGAAGTTTGCAAGAAGACAAACAATCTAACAGTAATTTCAAACTCGAACTTGGAGAATGGAACCCCAAATCACTAAAACTCGAACTTGGACGGAGAATGGGACTCCAAATCGCTTGAACTTGTACTTGGATGAAGAATTGGATCCCATATCACTCAAACTCAAACTAGGAGGGATATTGCTTTGAAGATGGAGCCTTCCTAGCCAGTTGCGGTTTGAATCAATCGAGTTGATGCTTCCCAGCCAGATGGAATCGATGCTTCCCAATCTGAAGTTGTTTGAATGGATGGAGTTGGTGCTTCCGTCCAGCCGTAGTTTGAATGGATAGAGTCGAACTCAAACTTGGAGATGCTTCTAGCCAACTGCAATTTGAATGGATGGAATCGAACGAACGAAACATGTATGCTCTTTGGATTCGGTGGATTCTTTTTTTAACAAAAGGGTAATTTTGTCCTAAAAACTTCATATTTCGTTCCGCTTACTCAATTTGTTATTATTTTTAAAACATAACTGAAATTGTCAATTGACCAGAGTTGGTCTTTTTTTTTTCAAAAAAGTACATGTTTAAACATATTCAATATATATATATATATATATATACACTTTACACCGAACCTACTAAAGATAAACAATTGTATAAACATATAATTTTTGTATATATTTTAATAATGTAAAAATATACGAATTTAATATAAATAAAATAGATCCGTATTAATCCGTACCCATCCATACATGGATCGGGCGAGATGCAAAGGGAAATAGTGGAATGGGCCTGACTTGCCAGGATTCAATAATGCCCAAAGGGGAGTAATGTTGTTCCGGTAGAAGATTCCATTCCATGTGGCAATAGGATCCCCCTACGCTCCTTCCTTTGATACATGAACAAGGCGAGAGAGAGAGAGAGGTCAAGTGTGTGGACTGGGTGTCCCAACTGGGGGTGTCCACTCCAACCGAAAAGAAGTTCAAATGGAGCCAAACATCTCCTCCCATTCCAACTCTGCTTTATAGACAACTAGTCAGGATCCATCTATTCCACCCAACGTCTCAAGAGCGGCAGCAGAGTTGACTCGCCCACAACTGTAAAACTGTACTCATTCACTCATCCCCCACTCCCATCCACATGGACCAATCGCAACCCTCTCACCTAACTCTCAATGCCTTCCCCAACGGAATCCGCTTTTCTCCTTCAATCATTTTTGGTCCAGAATGAAACCGAACCGCTCAGAGGTGTCCCTGATGTCAACGGCCTGGTTCGGGTCCTACCCGAATCCACATCATTACAATACCCATCCACCCCTACTATATGAAGAGGGCCTATTGGCCTAAGGTCAACGGATTGGGTTTTACCACATAACCCAACCCATCAACGAGTTCAGATCTATTCATCATAACACATTGCTCGTCATGTTCATCTAACCACATGTTGAAAATAGCATGACTACAAAACAATCAATGTTCCATATATGTTTGATTCAGGGTAGGCTGTACCAATTCCAAACCAATTATCAGCTTTATATGATAAATCCAAAACCATCTTAATTGTTAATCGAAACAATAGTCCGACCTAATTAGATCCGATTTATACTTGACAACTATAATTACATGTGATAATAACATTTTAAACTTTATTTGCTAAAATAACTAAAATAGTAGATTGTTTATCTATCAATAAAACAAGTTTTCTTAACCAAAAGTGTTACATATATCTGTATTTTACCATTTTGAATATAAAATGTAACAAAAATTACAAGAAAACCAGGAGGTGTAAGTGGTTCAGAACTGCAACAGCCGGCCCCGACCCAATTATGAACCAGAACTTACCAAACCGATTCGGTCGTTCGTTCTATCGGGTAGGCCCGACCCATTGAGAGCCCTAGTACTTACGTCCGAGTTGGTATTTCGCAACACAAACGTGCAAACGAGGCGGTTTTTGGTAAAATACAAAAGTTTTGAGTCAGGATCAGAGTCTCCGTTAGTTTTACCGCTTTGCACGGTTAGCGCAAACTATGGTAAAATTTCGGGGTTAAACTTTAACTGCAGTAGTAAAAGTAGGGCTAAAAAGTGGTGTGAGGATAAAGACGTTATTGGGGTGACCGAACAAATAGGGATTTTATTGCCGGCCCTCTCTCTCTCTCTCTCTCTCTCTATTTAATCTTAATTTAATCCAAATCCAGCTTCCTCTGTTTTCTCTATCTCTAACGGTATAAATAACGGCATGTTTGGCAATTTCTCGTCTCTCCCAGCTCGACTCTTGTTCAGAGAGAAAGATAGAGAGAAGCTCTGAAATTCTATCAAACAGATTTGAATCTCTCGAGGGGGCTTCCCAAGAGTTTTTTTTTTTTTTTCTTTGTTTTCTTTGAAGATCCGGAACATTTTTCAAGCAGAGATCTTGCCATTCCGGCGGGAAAACGTTGTTCTTTATAGGAGAGAAGCGGGTTATCTGATGTAGATCTTGAGCTTTTTCATTTTTCTTCAGAGTTCAGAGAGTGTTTGGAGATTTTGGGATTCTTGTGGGGTTCGGCTTCTGTTAGAAAATTTGGGAATTTTTGGGAGGCAATCTAGTGTTTGAATCGGAGGGGCGAATGGTGGTGAAGATGATGAAATGGCGGCCATGGCCGCCACTTTTGTCGAAGAAATTCGAGGTGAAGCTGGTGCTGAGGAAAATGGAGGGGTTTCACGTTGGAACGGGTGAGGAAGAGAAGACAGGGGAGTTTCCGAGATTAACGGTGGAGATCAGATGGAAGGGTCCTAAGATCGCTCTGAGTTCTTTGAGGCGGACGGTGAAGAGGAACTTTACTAAGGAGGAGGAAGCGAGGAGCGACGGGATTGTTGAGTGGAATGAGGAGTTCCAGAGCGTTTGCAGTCTTTCGGCTTACAAGGACAATGTGTTTCATCCCTGGGAGATCGCATTTACGGTCTTCAATGTAAGTTTGATTTGGTTGCTTTTGCTTCTTTTTGGGGCTCCATCTTCTTTTGATTTTCAGCTGATCGTTGGGATTTTCGGTTTTAAGATATTAGGAGGAAAACAACTTCCGTTATGTCAGTCTTTCGTTTTCTCGTTTCTTTTTCTCACTCCTATTTTTCGTTGATGGTGTTTGTGGGGTTTATTGAAAGAAAGGTGAATCTTTGTTGTTATATTTACTACTTTTCAAGTTTGATTTTTTCCTTCCGGTGTAAACTGGGGTGGTCTGTCGATCTTGTGATCTTGTTTAAGTTTCATTGAGAAGATTAGGGTTCTGATGATGATCATATTGCACCTTTCCCACTGTTTTGGGTGAAATATGGCGGCTTTCTGCTGCCCAAACTTATAAATTTTGGCAATATTTTGCTGAAATTTCCATGTGAGGAAGTATTTATTTTCTTTCAATTCTTACTCTCTATTTGATGCCTTCAATGTTTTCTTTTTGGTGAAATGGGAGCATTTATATTCTTATTAATATAAATTAATGTCTGACCCCTTACCTGGATTTTCATAATTGATGTTTTCTTTTCACGGAATTTATTCACCTTTATCCTTATTACCAGAGTATACTGTGGGTTCCCTGCATAGGGTATCATGATAGAGGAATTTCTCTCCATTGTATTTCTTACTCTTTGGAAGGTCGTCACATTTTATTTCTATCTGTAAAATTATTTGGAATTTAAGATTGTATTAGTGATCTCTTTTTCTAGTTTTTAGATTGAGTTATGTCCTGTTCCAGGCTTTTTTTTGTTTGATAGGTATTCGGGCTTTTGTTTGGTTTTTAGTGATCTCTTTTTCTAGTTTTTAGATTGAGTTATGTCCTGTTCCAGGCTTTTTTTTGTTTGATAGGTATTCGGGCTTTTGTTTGGTTTATTTGCAATTTTTGTGGTTTAGGTTGAGGATCAGATTTGTGGTGCACTTTTGGGATATAAGGTTCTTCTTGCTTGCAGGGGATCGGATATGAGGTCACTTGTGTTGGGATTTGTGGTGAATATTTGTTGGGGTCATTGGGAAATTGATTAATGAAATAAATTGATTTTAATTCCACGTTTGGAACTTGGAATAGTAGGAAAGTTGCCGATATTCTTCTATGTTTGTTGTTCTGGAATCTTATCAACTTGGAGATCTTGACTATCCTTGCAATAAAGAAAGTTGCTAGCTAATTATAACCCATACATTGTGCAAGCCCCCAAACCTGAATCGATATTTGTTTTTAAGCCAGTGATTAAAAATCATTTAGGCAAGATTTTCATTATAGTGTAATTGATTTGGGTGGGGGGTGGATTCCATTTCCCAAATTTGAGATTAAAATATGCCCATCTTCATAATTAGATTATATTAGGTCTCAGCCATGCTTCAAGTAAGTTTTGCCCAAGTCAATTTTTAAAGGTCATGGATTGGGTGTGGTCCTAACCTCCAATACTTTTTGCATGAAGTGGTTGACATCCGATGGCAGTGTTTAATGTCCTCAAAGCTTTATACCTCATTAGTTTGTCTTTCCTACTTGATGACTACACCTTCTATCCTTCTTTCACTGTCTGGAGCCAAACTGCCATTTCAACACCAGATATATAGTTTTTTTTTAGGCGGAAATTCTTCAATTTAAAGGTTTTCAAGTATTCTCTAGACTTGTATTTTTTCTGTTATTGGTTCATTTTTCATTCTGTTTTTCACCCTTTTACTTTTCTGCATGTGCCACAGCGTCAGTTTTGTTTCTTTGTTTTAATTGCAGAGCTCAAGCAATGGTTTGTAAGAGTCTTTGAAGTTTGAAGTAATGGTCATACGTTTTATTTTTGAATGCTACATCGGTCAAGAAAGATAGTATTTTTGTAGACAAAATTGGGCTTCGTAATGTTTTTTCTAGCTTTCTCTTGCTTGATTTTGATCATGTAAATGGTTAGTTCTTTTCTAACTTAGAATAATTTAGATTGGTTTAGTTTTGATTTGTTTTCTTCTTTATCCAGGGCTTGAAACCAGGGCCAAAGAACAAGGTTCCTGTTGTTGGAACAGCATTATTAAACATTGCAGAATTTGCTTCTGCATCTGAAGAAAAGGAGCATGAAATAAACATCCCTCTCATTCTGGCTAGTGGCACTGCTGATTCTCAACCCTCTCTTTGTGTATGTGCTTTCTATTGTATGTGTTTTCATAAAATTTCCAGTTATAACATATTTTTTCTTGACTCTCCTTTTCTTGCCATTTTCCCTTCAATGATCATGAGCTTTGTCTTTGTCACAGTTATCTCTCAACTTATTAGAATTGAGAACCACCCAAGAACATGCAGAGACAGTGGCACGGTCAATAGTTCCTGTTCCACTGTCACCCCGATCTGGAGAATCTGTCTCAACGGAGAGAGATGAGCTTTCTGCTCTCAAAGCAGGTCTGAGGAAAGTAAAAATACTGACAGAGTATGTATCAACGCGAAAAGCTAAGAAGGCATGCCATGAGGAAGAGGACAGTGAGGGAAAATGCTCCGCAAGGAGTGAGGATGGTGAATATACATACCCATTTGACACAGACTCCCTTGATGATTTTGATGAAGGAGAGCTAGAGGAAGGGAAGGAAGATTCTAGTGTTAGGAAGTCATTCAGTTATGGAACATTGGCATATGCTAATTTTGCTGGGGGATCATTTTACTCTGACAAGAGGTTCAATGGGGATTACGAGGACTGGATTTACTACAGCAACCGCAAATCAGATGCGAGCTGCTTGCATGTTGAGGACCCAGTGGCGTCAGTCTCTGATCAATCTAGTTCAAAGCGAAGCATCCTACCTTGGAGGAAGAGGAAGCTGAGCTTCAGATCTCCTAAGCCTAAAGGGGAGCCACTGTTGAAGAAAGCATATGCAGAAGAGGGTGGGGACGACATTGATTTTGACCGCAGGCAGCTTAGCTCATCTGACGAGTCCTTTCCTCTAGGGGTAAGCATCCAAATTCCACCCTTACCTGGTTTGCTACATTTCCTGTACTAATTGCTAGTCCTAGTCCTTTTGGTAGAGTTCTGAAAGCAATAATTGTTCCATAATTTGCATCTTGAGAGATTGATATTGAGTGATCTTTTCATGATCAATTTAGTCAGAGTTAGTGGTTGCATCAGCTTCAAATTTGAAAGTAAGACCACCAAGAGTGGAGTTTTTGCCCATATTAATTACAACAATAAAAAAGAAATTACTGAGCATTCAATAGTTGCTTGTGCTTTTTGAGCATTCAAGAATCAGATTACAATAATTTTTTATTTCCTTTTTTTGTTATGAAATTATTCCAAGTTTTGAATCCTAAGAAGCTAGCAATCATTTGACAGTGGCACAAGGCTGATGAAGATTCAACTGCAAATCGCTCCTCAGTGTCTGAATTTGGGGACGACAATTTTGCTGTGGGAAGCTGGGAACTTAAGGAAGTAATAAGCCGTGACGGACACATGAAGCTCCAAACTCAAGTCTTCTTTGCTTCCATTGATCAACGGAGTGAGCGAGCTGCTGGTGAAAGCGCATGTACAGTTCTTGTTGCTGTAATTGCTGATTGGTTCCAAACCAACCAAGATGCAATGCCAATCAAATCTCAGTTTGACAGCCTCATCAGGGAAGGCTCCCTAGAGTGGAGAAACCTATGTGAGAATGAGACATATAGGGAGCGTTTCCCAGACAAGCACTTTGACCTTGAGACAGTCCTCCAGGCCAAGATCCGTTCTGTATCTGTTGTCCCACGGAAGTCTTTCATTGGATTCTTTCATCCAGATTGGATGAATGAAGGGGGGTTTGATTTTTTGCATGGTGCAATGTCCTTTGACAACATCTGGGATGAGATCAGCCGTGCTGGGTTGGAATGTCCCAATAATGGGGACCCCCAGATCTACATTGTCAGTTGGAATGACCATTTTTTCATTCTCAAGGTTGAACCAGAAGCTTACTACATAATTGACACGTTAGGAGAGAGACTTTTTGAAGGATGTAACCAGGCTTATATCCTGAAATTTGACAGGAATACAACAATCCATGAAATTCCAAACGAGGCACACCAATCGGAGGAAAAACCTGCTGGTGATCAACAGGTAGTTCCGTCTGGGGAATCTGGAATGCGGCAGGTCCAGCAGAACAACTCCAAGGAAGTCCCGGCAGCAGGGTCTGTAGTACTAACAAAACCAGATGAATCTGGAAACAGGGAAGCTGAAGAGGAGATCGTGTGCAGAGGGAAGGAGTCATGTAAAGAGTATATAAAGAACTTCTTGGCTGCAATCCCCTTGAGGGAATTACAGACAGATATCAAGAAGGGGTTGATGGCTTCTACACCTCTGCATCACCGGCTGCAAATTGAATTCCACTACACAGAGTTCCGACAGCCAGCACCTGAACCTCCAGCAGCAGAAGTAACAGCGGCAGAAATGGGGGTGGCAGTAAAGGAGGCAGCCTGCTAGGAGAGTTGTGTAAATTTTAGGGGAAAGTGTGTGACTATTCTAATCTTTTTTTTTTTTCCTTAAATTGTTGGTAATGTGGGGTAGATTTTGAGTTGAATGGGTCAAGGAAAGATGAACCCATTTAAGTTTTGTTTTGAGTGCTTTTTTTTCTTTCTTGTAGAGTGCTCTTATTCTCTGTGCCTATAAGAGCATCTATATCAAATGTGTTTTATGTCTATGACAGACCTATGTCTTATTATTTTTTCCTGTTTATTCTGGGTGACAAAGGGTACTGGGATGGTGGCCGTGTACATGACTGTGGATTTGATGTTTCTTAACTTTATTTCTCCAGATGTAACTTCTAATATCCTACTGTAATTTTTTTTCTCTGAACTTCAAGATTATTCCTTCCAGGGATTTCATGAAAATTTAGCTCTTATTTCTTAATTCTTAGTACTTGTGGTTTCTAGTATACCTGTCAATGGGCAAATGGATCTGTTTGAAAACTCAGTTCTTTATTCTCAGTTATCTTGAAAACTTACAGTTTTTTCTTCCGAGTTTTTTTAGGTGCTCAACAAAAACCGAAAAATCAAATCAAAAAATCTGCTGAACCTAACTGATCGATTCAATATTTTTCAAATACTGGTGGCACTGGTTCAGTTTTAGTTAACAAATATCATATATTTATATACCAATCAATCAAAAACTGAACCGATCATGGTTTTGGTTTAATTTCAGTTCGCGTTTTTTTTCAAAAACCTGTGGAACCGGTTTCAAGAAAAAGCTCACATCATGAGATGAGACCAATGTCGATGGGCAAACGGGTCTATTTGAAATGACCCCAGACAAGAGATGGCTGGATTAAAACGTAGTACAAAACAAACCACTGATCCTTGAAGTGCTCTTCACTTTCCAGTGGTCGCGGTTTCATGTATCTGCTCTCAAGTGTCAACAACTACACTAAGTGCTGATATGAGTTTTTGAAGGTGAAATTGACCTTTTCTTTGAAAGCTGATTTTTTTTATTGCTTTTGTCATTTCTGAGAAATCCATTTTCAGATGATAGAACTTGTACCTGGTTATTTTCCATTCAAGGATATGACTTAAACATGAATTTGGCTCTAACTCAAGTAATTTTCCAGATATATATATGCTTTCTAATTTGACTCTATAAATTGATAAAACCATGCTTTCTAATTGAACAGTTGGCCTGTTCTGACAAAAAAAAATAAAAAAATTAAAAAAAATAATAACAAAAAATGGTCAAAACTGTTCGAACGGTTAATCGCCCGAATCAGCGGTTTACTGACCAAAATCAATAGTTTTGAGCAAATTTCTAGTTTTAGGAAAAACTGAAACCGGTCACCTAACCAGTTCCCGGTTTTGAAAACCATGGATAAAACTATCTTATTTTTCCTTCATATTCTGTTTGTGGCGATGGAATTGGAGTTTTGGTTCCAATGAAGTATAAATTTTCTATCAAAATGAAAACTTTTGACTTTGTATTTCTCAAAATCTTCTTCTAACTGTTTTGGGTTGTCATCTTTTTATGTATAAAAGAAATTGGAGATACTCAAAAATTTTTGTTTTTATGTACCATGTTTTGGGTTGTTTGATGATTTTGGTGGTTGTCATCTGGAAATGTTTGATGAAAATTAATTTTATATATTTTTAAATAATAAGTTTTCTAATGTGTTTTTCGCATATAATTGTTTATAACTTCCAAACAATTTTTAAATCCCTTGTTATAAGAAATATCATAAATAACAATTCTTTATAAGGCATAAAACTATAGAAATAAATACTCTTCCGAGGTTTCAAACTTTCAATATTTTGATCACCAAACAATTTCACAACATTCAAAGATTCAGAACAACAGAGAACAAACTTCTAATAATTCAAAGCTCGAAGATGTTTCCGAAACTTTTTTAATCAGATTTCAGCCAAAGACCAACTTCAAAAGAAATATATGAATTAAAATGTAGTCCTCTCAAGGGGTTGGGACTTAGTTCCAAACCAGAATCTACTGGCTGTATGACTCAATTATAAATTATGTTAACTGAGACTCTGAGAGTATCAGGTTTGACCTAATAGACCTTATTATAGTTTATAGTATATATATTATATTAATAAAATAATATATAATTATATTATATATATTAAATATATATAAATATTAATTTATATAAAGATTATCTCAATCAGAAAACTGAATGCAAAATTATAACCTTCGAATTTTTTTATTAAAGTCAAATATAAAAAAAAGGACATAAAACCATGGCCAAGTGAAAATTCAACCATCCGGATCAACAGCGGGTTGGGAACAATGATTTTAATCCTTCTTCAATTCATTTGGTTGAATTGACACATTTGGTTGGTGCCGGAGATATGATAATATTACAAATATTAGGGCCGTCTTTGTAAATATATAATTGGTTGGGGTCTTATCCAACCCCAGGTGCCAACCCCGAAACACGTGGCAAAGTAAGGGGGCCCACATAGGGATACACGTGATGTAAATATGGAAGTGGGGGTCCCATCAAATGTGCACGTGGGCCACATCGTAGTACTGCAATTCTGGGCCTGATTACTTCAGCGAGAAAAAAGGTGGCCAGTGGGCAGTGGCCACCACACTAGTCCGATTCTGGGCCTGGGGGAGTGTGTGGGCGTCAGGCATGTGATGTGAGCAGAAACAGAAGCTAAGAAGAAGTAAGAAGAATAAATGTGCCTTTCCCTCCCTTCTTCACTAATTACTACCTTGCTTTGTTTTACAGGGAAGCTAGCTCAGAGCAGAAGAGCTATTCAATGGGACAAACCCTTGGATACTGTGGATTCGTTTTCCAATGTGGTTTGTAAAGGAAAGGTAGACCGTTTGAGCTTTGAAGTTTGAACTTGTAAGGAAGGAAAAAAGATTCTTTGCTTTCTTATTCACCTTTCTGTTAAAATCCCTCTCTCTCTCTCTAGGTATAGTAAAGTTTTTTACAGCCTGTCTGTCATTCTGTCTCTCTCCATTGGAGTATCAAACAAACAAAGAAGTTTGTCGGGTTTTGGGCTTAAAAGCTTGGACCAAATTTGACCCAAATTGATTAACAAGGATTTCAAAAAGGAATCCAACTTTTGCTCCCATTTTCTGCAGAAATTCTTCCAAAAAGCTTCAAGGGTAGCTGTGTTGTTTGTGGGGCCCCTCACCAGATGGACGGTCTGGATCTTCCATGTTATCTATATTTCATTTAAGCAGAAGATGTGTACCTCAAATGTGCATTATCCAGCACGACAGACAGTCATTGGCTTGCAAATGTATTGGATTCAGGTGAGATATTTTAAGAGCAAACCCATTTACTCAATGGATCTGTCATTTATGGGCCTCCAATGTTAGTAGAGATTAAAGAAGCCTACCAGAGTTAAAAGTCAAACTGACAAGAAAGGATACTTTGGGCACTATCGTGGTCATGGACATTAACCACCAACCATCAAAGAAGCTTCCTTTAGGCCCGATCTACTTGAATAGCTGTCCTCGGTGGACCGTAGATCCAACACCATTTCATCAATGAACTCTTAGTACAGTTACAGTAGCCTCATCGGAAACTTCAGTCAATCAAACAATGGGTCGGGCAGACCCGATAGACCCGAACCTAACTACCTAATCAACTTAATTATGTTTTTTTTTTTCTTTTTAATTTCTTTTAAAGGGCTACACAGTGGGATAACCCATCACCCAACTCATAACCCTCCAAATCAGGTGCAGGTGAGATTCGATCCTAAGTTTCCGCTACGAGACCTGACCAATCATCTGTTGGCACCTTGCAACCAAACCAATTATGTAGTGTTTGGATCCGCAATCGGGATATAGGCATAAAACAGGCCAAGGCTGGGCAGCCGTGGGCTGGCACAGCCCACAACCCTTGGCCATGCTGGGCCAGGGAGTTCAGGCTCATGGGTTGGAAGGCCCCTGGCCCATATAGGCCCATGCTGGAACAACAGCCTACGTGCCTGGCACAGTATAGCCCGCGGAATGGTGCAGAGAAAATGAAAATCATGCTCGCCTGCGGACCAAGCCCCGGGCTCATATCAGGCTCCCCTCTCTGTGAATGGCCCAGTCCGACCCACTACAGGATGGCCCGGAAATGTAGGCCATTCCAGCCCACATTACTCTTAGTCACCTATAGAAAAGTGGTTTTGGCTGTTTTTTAACCAATTAAGATCCAATAAGGCTGCAACTTGGATCGGGTTAGCTCAGACCCAACCTGAAAAAAGTCAGGTTGATGCTCAAGTTAGGGTTAGGGTTGAAATTTATGATTCTGATTTTCCTTTGGGTTGGGTTAGAGTTGACCCCTCATGCAACCCAACCTAGCCTAAACCCGACTCTATGGTACATATCATATATATATATATACATTGATTCGCTTAGATGCATGGTAGTTGTATAACCACCACCTCATACTATCATTTATTTCATTTAAGATAATCACTTCACCTATGCCTAATTAGAAATACTAAAACCTTGATAATATATTTTATGTTTTCTAAATATTTTATTCTTTATCTCCTCTCTGTTATTTGCCACCCAATCACCCATAGCTTGCTGCTCATAAAAATCTATTATAAGTCACCATAAAAACTATAGTTATTTCAAACACTTTTTTTCCCGAATTTTGTACTTAAAGAACCAATAAAAACATGGGATAAGTAGGTTGCACTCACCTTAGAATTCTGAATTCCATTACAGACCTACAATAATTCAAAATTTCAAACACCTCCACCTATAACACCAATACCAACCCATGTATTGGCATCAATTCCGATGTGGCACCTACCCCAACTGTACGGTGGAGCTAAGATTTGTGGGGGGTGGACTAAACAGTAAAAACCCCTAAAAACATTAACAGACAAATACTAATAAAACATATGATTAATATCTATTATCTATATATTAAAATATCATTTTGGCTGTGTTTTTTTATTCTAATGGTCGGACCTTCAATAAAAACACAGGAGTGAAGAAATTGTCTCATTTTTTTGAATTTTCTATTTTTTATTCCATGTCATTTTTTAAACAACCAATGATATGCTCTCCTTCACCATAAAAATTACCTAAAATCTCTCTCTCTCTCCACACGTTCTGAATAACCTAAATAATATATTCTCCTAAAATACCCCCTAATATCCGTCGCTTTCTCCTAAATTATCTTCAATTTAATAGAGATTTCTCTCCTAAAATATCTATAATCCTATTTATCTTCTCCCCCACTTTTTATCTATATTTATCTAAAGAAAGTTTGAATTAAAAATTTATTAAATATTCTCATTAAATTATGTAATAATTTCAAATATTTATTGAAAACACAAAAAATAGTTATTCTCTCTCTCTCTCTCTCTCTCTCTCTCTCTCTCTCTCTCTCTATATATATATATATATATATATATATATATATATATATATATATATATATATATCTTGTTCCCACACTTTCCCAATAACCTAAATAATATCCTCTCCTAAACCACATCTCTCCCTTTCTCCTAAATTATCTCTAATTTCATAGAGATTTCTCTCTTAAAATATCTCTAGTCCTATTTATCCTCTCCCCCACATTTTATCTATATCTATCTAAAAATAGTTTTAATTAAAAATAAATAAAATTTATTTAATACACAGGGAATTAATAACTTTAAAATATTTATTAAAAACATAAAATATAGTTATAATAGATTTAATATTATTCACATTATTAATAATTTTATATTTTTACAAAATTATTATTTTTTGGATTATTCTATTTAAATGTTATTCAAGTAAATTATGTACTAACAATATAAATTATTGTTTATCAGATTACTCAATTTAAATTTCATTCAAATAAATAAATAGTTAACAAAAAATAAACAAATATTTGTTTAAATACTTCAATAAATAAATATCTAAAATAACTAAATAATTATATAACAAAATATTTAAGATTATGTAATAACTTTAAAATAAATAAACGTCCAAGAAAGAAAATTTTATATATTTTATATATTATTTAAATAAGTAGATATTTTAACTAACGAGATATTTAACATAACTAGATTTTAAATTGTTAAAATAATGAAATTATGTAATAAATTTAATAAAATCTTAAAAGTAGAAAAATAATTATTAATATAATATTCAAATTAATAATAATTTAATATTTTACAAAATTAATAGAGACATTATGTAATAATAGTATAAGTTATAATTTCGTGGATTATTAAATTCAATAAATAGTAAATATTTTAAAATTTAAATAATGATATTATTTAAATAAATAAATAATATTGAAAATAACTAGTTTCACTTATAACAATTATTAATTTTAGAAAATAACTTTCAAAAAATTAAAGTTTATTAATAATAATTTTAAAATCTTAATCTATATTTATTATATATTTATATATACTATAATCAATATTGGTTGTATTTCAAGTAATTATTTTTTTTTTGTGATAAATATATTTTCAATAATTATGTATAAATCTATTTTTGTTTTGTTATTTAACATAAAATTTTTATTAGTTATTAGAGATTAAACTATTGTTATTTAACTTTTTAAGTTTAATTTATTTTCTTTACTGTATTTATTGTATTTTTGTTATAATTATTGAATAATATTTATTATAAATTAAACTATTGTTTGAGACTACACTATTTATTGACTAATTTAATATATTTTTTAGTATTTATTGTATTTTTGTAATGATTATATTTATTGTAATCTTATTACCAATATATTTTCAATAATTGTGTATTTTCACTATAAATTTTCAATAGTTATTGGAGATTAAACTATTTTTATTTATTAGAGATTAGACTATGAATTTAGCTAAAATTAGGAGTGTTCACGGGTTGGTTCGGTTCTGTTATAGGTTGTTTGGCCAAACAAATAGACTTGGTTAGGTTGAGGAGTTGGTCACCCGAAACTAGGGATGCAAACAAATCGAATCATATTCGAACCAAGTTATATCCTAATTCGATCTGATATTGTTAGTTGCTAATCCCGGATATGATACACATTGATCTAAATTCAAATATGATGAGAAAGTCATATTTTCGGATCTGATCCAATCTGATTTGATTTAAAAAGAATTAATAAATTATTTAAATGAAAATAAAATATAACAATTTAAATGAACGACACTAGCTGAAATTAATTATTATTATTTTTGTGTTATAAAAAATTTATTAATAGTAGTATATAAGGGAAAATCTATGATGTGGAAAAGAATAAGGGAAAACCTACTGGCTACCACGTTTATGATACCAGTTGAATGGTAAAAAAAAAATTAGATATCATATATTTTCTATATAATTGTTGAACTCAAAATATAAATAATTATTAATTATATAAAAATTAAAAAATATAAAAAATTGTATAATCTTATGTGTTTCTATTATTTAGCTTTCGCTTGACAAATCTCGTGCATCGTACAGGTCCCCGCTAGTGTGTGTGTGTGTGTCTGTGTGTGTGTTAAAACAAGGAAGTCTAGAAATCTTCTGCTTTTTTATTTTTAAAAATTTTTAATCCATGTCATTTTTGAAACTACCAATTAGAAATGGGACTCTAGCAGATAAAGGCATCTTTTTGCCCTAAATATCAATAAAATTAATATTTTTATAAAATAACAAAAAATAAGGTAACTTTTTTAGAAATATATCAAAAAATGGCAGTAATACTATTCATCTTCTTTTTTATGTTGCTCTCTCAAGAGTAAGTCGATGGATCCATTTATTTACCGTTAACATTCTTTCTGTTGTCTTCTCTTTTGTTGGATTTCCCGGAAGCTTGCCATGTGGGAGCATGATGAGATCGATCTATTTTGCATTCACCGCTAGCAAGACCAATCCACTCTTTCTACACTTCGAACTGTCGCAACTCAGAAGTTCAAACGAAGTACTAGAAAAATTGCAATGTTTCAATATTATTACAGAGCCCTCAAACGAATACAAGATCAACGGCCCACTACCCTCAAACAAATTGGGATTGCTGAAAAATATTTTCCTGGGTCTGAGGGACTAGTTATTAAACATACCACCTCATTTCGTAATTTTAGATACATTTAGTTTCATATTCTTTTTTAATATCTTTGACGATCAAATTTCCGTATTAAAATGTTCTCTCTTCCTTTTGCCTTCTTCATCGAGGAACAAAGAGGCTAAAAATGGGAAATAAAACAACAACAAGGTGAAAAAAAAAAGCTTCAGTCAATCTCTTCAATGGCGATGGCAGCTATAGGAGTGTCGAGAGTTCCATCTTCGTATCTCAATCAGAGAACCAACACTACCTCACTCACCTTCCATCAAATTCACCAATCCAAACCTCTCTTCTTCATCTCACATTACTGCCAATAAGATTCAGAAAAGAGAAGGAACACGATGAACACAAGCCACTACCCTTTTTTGATATTTTCTAAAAAAGCTACCCTATTTTAATTATATTCAGGGCAAAAAGTTGCCCTTATCTGATATAACCCCATTAGCAATTTTCCCATAAAAATATTCCTAAAATCTCTCATTCTCTCTCTCTCTCTCTCATAAGTTATCTCAAATTTAGTAGAGAGTTTTTATCTTAAACTATCTCTATTTTTTATTTATCTTCTCCCCCACTTTTTACCTACATCTATCTAAAGAAAGTTTGAATTAAAAAATTTAAGAAGTATTTAAATATTATAACAAAATTATATAATAGCTTTAAAATATTTATTAAAAAGACAAAAAATAAATATAATCGATTTAATAATACTCATATTATTAATAAAGATATATTTGTACAAAATTCATCACGAAATTATGTACAAACAATGTAAATTATGATTTTCTGGATTATTCAATTTAAATGTTATTCAAATAATAAAAATATAACATTAAAAATGAAATATTATTTAAATATTTCAATAACTAAATATCTTAAATGACAAAATATTAAAATCAACATTTTAAATCAGTTAATAATATATTTTAAATAGTTATTGAATAACTTTCAATTATAATAAATAGATTAAGATATTAAATATTTAGTTAAATAACGAAACATTTAACATAACTAGATTTTAAATAGTTAAAATAACAAAATTATGTCTTAATAATACTATAATTTTATGGATTATTAAATTCAACAAGTAATTAATATTTTAAAATTTAAATAATGATATTATTTCAATAAATAAATAATATTGTAAATAACTAATTTTATTTATCCAATTAATAATTCTAGAAAATAACTTTCAAAAATTTATTGTTTATTAATAATAATTAAAAAACTTAATATTTATTTATTATATATTTATCTATATTAAAATTAATATTTATTGTATTTTAGTAATTATTTGTTGTTTTTGTAATAAATATGTATAATCTATTTTTGTTTTTCTATTAATATATAATTTTTAATAATTATTGGAGTTTAAACTACTATAATTTAAAATTTAATTTATTGTGTATTTTTGCTATAATTTTTTAATAGTTATTGAAAATTAAACTATTATTCATTGGTTGGTTTGGTTCAGTTGCAAGTTGTTTGGCCAACCAAATTGACCTGGTCACTCATGTTATATCGGTTTGGGTGATCAATTTTTTGGTTTGGTCGGTTGGTTCAAAAGATTCAAACTTAAGAAATGAAATTTAAAAATTAAGTTCAAATTAAAAAAAAAACAATGGCACTATTAAAAATTAAATTTATGATATAAACTATTTTAGCTTAAGAAATATTGGAATTTTCCCACTTTTACGTATTAAAAAATATATTTAAAATATAAGTATATATCTATGGTCGGGTCATTCGATTTTAGTGTGTTTACAAATGGGAAAAGTGAAACTAATCCAACCCAGTCTGGTTGGGAAATTGTTGAACTAAAGCCGAATGGAAATATTAGAAATTGGGTTAGTCAGTCTCATTAGTTTGATTTGAAATTGCAATGGAGTAGAGCGGGGACGAGGAGACTCTCACCACCACGGTCCCCACGAAAATCCTCATCCGCATCCGCATCCCCATCCCAGCTAACAAGGACAAAGTTATCTCCATCCCCGTCTCCATGGGGATCCCTACTCCTCATGGTTCTTTATAATGTCAACCATTATGTTTTTGTTTTTTATTTTATTTTAAAATGAAAATAAAATAATCAAAATTTATAATCACATTAGAAAAGATTCAAACATATTCAACCATATTTTTAAAAACATTAACTTATAGACATATGTGTACATATATGCATATATATTAGTGGGGATCCCATGGGGCGGGAATCAGGGTCCATGTGGGGCCCACACCATCCCTGCCAATGGGGATGAAAATTTCTCCATCTTTGTCCCCGCAAGGGGAAAGTCAATGTGATCCCACCCCATTGTGGGCAGATCCCCACGGGGATCGAGGAAATGGGGAAATTGTCATCCCTAAGTTTGATAAACAACCTTATCTAAAATTAATTATTGTTATTTTGTTTGTAAAAAATTATTAAAAGTAGTATATAAAATATAAATAATTATCAATTATTATATAAAACAATTGTATACTCTTGCATGTTTCTATTGTTTATCCTTAACAAATCTCGTGCATCGCTTGGGTCCCTGCTAGTAGACTACTAAAGCATGAGGAAATGGGTCCACTCAAAACCTGCAAACACCACTTGATACATCAGATCCACGACATTATTTCTCCTACATACGAGTAGGGATGCAACTTGGGCGGGCCCAACCCAAGGCCAAGATGACCTTGACCTCATGCTTGACTTCGGGTCTAAGCTGGGCTCTGACCTTAGGCCCAATATTTTGGATTGTTACCTTAAACCCTGCCTAGCCTACCTGACTTGCAGCCCTAGATATGACTATATTCTTGAAAAGTTTAATGGGGAAGGGAAACATAGGATGGATAGTCCCTAGCTTTTTAATCTAGCAGCTTCCTTGGAAATTGGTCTTCGGAACAACTCTATCTTTTAAAACCTGCGTATTTGTTTTGAGCCTTTGAATCACCAAGGTGCATGGTTTTATTTATTGTTTCATGGGACTATATAACGGGGAGTAGCCCACACCCAAAACCCATAATCCCAACCCTAGTGACAACGGGATTTGATCTCAATTCTCCACTCCAATTAGACCTTTTCTTAGATTGGGCTTGGATTTGGCTTTCGCCAATATTTCAATGGGCACTGTCTCAAACCCAACCCTAACACAATGTAAAATCAGGCCCAAACACAGCTCATGAACAAGTCTAATTAAAATTAATCAGAGAATTTATCAACCAAGCTACCATCAGTTGGCCTAGCGAGTTAATTTTCTTAGGGGGTGTTATTGTCATGGTTTTATATGTCTTTCATTCGACTCACAAACACACACAACCAACATTTTAAAGGGCATTTTCATTTGGTTGTTGGAACCAGCAAAAATCTCCTTTCTTGACCAATGAAAGACAACTTTTCAAACGCAACCACATGGCTCAAAAAGAAAGCTGACTTAGCCAAGTGACTCTGTATATCTTGGGTCAATATTCCTATATTGTCTACAATGCAAAATATATTTATACATGATGAAATATGTATTAATATATACTTTTTAATCTTTTCATATATTATATATTTTTATATAATATGTTAACATAGTATATTATATTTTAATGTATTATGTAACATAATAGATAAATGGTCGTATGGCCAAAGTTGGAATGCTTCTAAACATGTGAGCCACACAAAAACTATGTGTTGAGTTCAAAAAATTGAATCAGTAAAAATGGTGGTTGTGATTCTGTCACCCTTTAACCATTATCCGAGTATCACCTCAATTATCAATTAAAAACTTGTTTGGAACAAAAAAAAAAATCCTTTGATGGGGTAGATTAATTGCAAATGGACTCGATGGGTCCAATTAATGAGATCAAGGATTTGCATACATTGGGCCTAGCTAGGGCAAATCTAGATCAAACTGATGATCCGATTATAGAGGTTTCGGGCCTGTACCATGTGTCCCAATTATATAGGGTCAATAACAATCTACACCAAGAATCTATTTGCAGACTGGCAAACCATTACCTATATTTATGGGAACCCACATAACTTTCAAATAAATAAATCACAATTCACAACAATTTATATTTATGACTATATTTATATTTATAATAGTATTAAAAGTGTGAATGATAGTGTGGAAATTTTGTTTGAATAAAATATCCTGATTTTTTAATTTGGTCCCTCTTTAATTGTAATGATAGAAAATGTAATTTGTGCAACTACTTTTCTTCTCAATCAAATCCATCTCATTAAGTTTTATATTTAAAGTATTAACTCCGATTATGATCCATTGAATCCAATTATTGACTATAAATACCCTTGTTTTTTAATTTGTTCAATTTGTAATTATGAGGATATGAAATGTAATTTGAACTACTACATTTCTCCTTTGGTTAAGTCTTATACCAAGGCATAAAATGAAATTTGAACTATTGCATTTCTCCTTATTCAATTTCCTTTTGTTAAGTCTTATATTTTAATAGCAGTATAGATAAAATGCATGCTTTTTAATTCATCCCCAAAATGGAAATTGTAATTTTGTCTTGGTTGTGAGTAAATAATTCAACCATTTGGATCAAATAGGTCAACCCATGATATCATGATTACATAAAAACGTTTAAAATATAAATAAATACAAATCATTATAAAAATAAAAATATATAAAAAAGGCACATCTCTAATATTTTATGTTAATTGCATTAAAGTGAAATGTGTGTGATAAATGATAATTTTTCTAATTGATGTTGGAATGAAATGTAAATATAAAAGCAGCCAAAAATAAAATTATTTTCATGGTGGTGGACCACCAATTCAACATTCCAAGTCAAATGAGTCAACTCTTGATATCATAATCAAATAAAAATTTTAAAAAACAAAAAAAAAAACACAAAATATAAATTTTGTAAAAAAACATTTAAGCGCGTATATAACATTTTGTGATAATCATATTAAAGAAAAATAAGTGTGATACATAATAGTCATTTTTATTGATATTGGAAATGAAATATAAAATTTAAAACTAGCCCATAAATGAAATTATTTTCTTGGTGGTAGGTCAATGGTTCAAATTTCCAGGTCATGTCAACCCTTGATCTCATGGTTAAATAACAAAAATAAATAAAAAAAGATATAAATACAAAAAAAGAAAAAATATAGAAATTTTGTATAAAATATTTGGGTACATATTTGATATTTTATATTAAACATATTAGAAATTAAACATTATTAATAAGAATTGTTTTTATTGATGATATAAAATAAAATAAAAATTAATCTAAAATGTGAAATTATTTTCCTATTTGGTGGCAAATTAACAATTCAATCTTCTAGGTCAAATGTGTCAACCCATGATGTTATAATTAATAATAACAATTATAAAGATAAAAACACAAAAATATACAAATTATGTAAAAAACATGCAAGCATATCTCTATAAACCATGTTAAAGAAAAATAAGTGTGACAAAGAAGAATTATTTTTATTGGGACGGAGATAAAATACAAATTTAAAACCAACCAAAAGTTGATTTTTGATTGGTAGCAAGCCAATAATTCAACATTGTGGGTCAAATGTATCAACCCTTGATGTCATAATTAAACTATAAATATTGAAAAAACGAAAACACACAAAAATATAAGAATTCAATTTTTTTTATATAAAACATTTGGACAAGGTCTAATCCGATCCAATGAATACTTTGGGGTATTAAATCTAGATTGATCTAATTCAAGGTCTTATTGGAATGTCCAATCCATTCAAATTTATTTGATTGGAACAAGTCCAACCCAAATTTGCTCCATTGACACCCCTATATCATGTGACTCATCAAAAGGGTATGGGAGTGTTGTAATGGCTCTTACTGAAGGAAATCCAGATTTTATCCTTACAAAACTGGTCCTCACAACACTTGTAGTCATGCATTGGGAACATCTCCCCATTAATAAAAACATACAATTATGGAGATGTTTCCAATGCATCGTTGCAATTGTTATGAGTGATAATATTATTGAGCCTGTGTTTTTATGATAACAAATTCTCTTAGAATACTAATATGTGTGAAAGAAAAATGTACAAACATTTCATTTGATTTCTTAAATGGATTGAGTATGAACCAAGAAAATGAAGAAATCCCTCCCATAATGAAAAGGAAAAAGTACCTTATATTGAAAAGAAAGAATAAATCAAGGTCAAGAGCAGCCATTGTCATTAATCTAATTAAAACTTGATATAATAAGGATGTGCACTAAGGGCATATCTTAGACCTACCTCGGTTTAAAACTCAACCATAGAGATTAATGGTTAGACTGAAAAAAGGCCTAAGGTTATTCCTGGATCTTAATTAAGTGAAAAAGTGTGAGACATTGAACACACGTTTATGGATTTAAAAGTGAGGTGCTAGCCAAGAATACATAGGGATGTCAATATTAAGGAATGAATTTGATACTTCGATGGTGTTTGGTATGGCTTCCGCTTTTTTGATAAATGGTGCCAGTTCATTGCCATATAGGCATTCGTACCAGAATGTTATTTGGTAAGCATGTTTATCCAATAAACATTTATATCGGTTTACATACAAGCCAATCATTGGAGAAAGCTTCATCTTTGCATTTCCCCCAACACCAAGGTGTTTGTTTATTATTCCGCTTATGTGACACCTAATGGCACCAAAAGGTGCCTAGTGGCACCTATCTGTCAACAAACAGTAGAAAAACATGTGCCAACCACTTTTTCTCAGTTTTGAAATACATACGTTTTTTTTTTTTAATAAAAGAAAGCCATGCCAACATGGACACCGTGAAGGGTCCCATTTTCTAGGTGTAAAGTTAGCACATGAGATAAAATTTCTGTATATAAAAATATATATAGGTAAGGGAATAAAGGGAAACCTTGTATTGTCGCAAGGGTTGGAGAAAATACCATTAGAGTCAAACCACTCACCAAAATCGACATACTCTCTATACTAAAGCTGCATTTGACATTCCTTGTTTTTAAGGACTTATCTCCTTTTTACATTTAAAAATTCATTATTCATTGAGGCATTTTAACTCAAAAAAATGAGATAAGTCCTTCAAATAAGGAATGTCAAATGCAGGCTAATACAACGATATAGTAAATAGCAAAAGGCAAAAGAAAAACCAGAGAGTCCAATACCTTCATAGCCATTCAACTCAGCCATAGCATGTAAAAGCTCATAAACAATAATAACATAGGTGGGGGGAGAGGGGGGGTGGTGTTTATCAAATAAACGTTTATCTAAAAAATTGTTTCTTTAAACGTTTTTACTTTTGTTGTTTGGTTGGATGTTTTATGGGCGTTTTAAGAAGCACCCCATTATGTTACTTTCCACGTTAGCAATAATGAATGTTTCTTGAAGTTTGGAAGTTTGGTTGTTTGGTGGGGCTTTTCAAGAAACAATCACATGAATGATTCAGTGTGGTATATTTCCTTGATATTTGAGTGCCATTGAGCTGATCTAACAGTCTAAATTACTCATGCCTGCCTCTAATGGCTGAATTTGAGATCCAATTAGGGGTGTTTATGGGTTGGGTTGGGTCAGTTTCAATAATTATTTTAGGTAAATTATAAAAACCCCCTCTACTATGACCATGAGACAAAGACTCCCTTTACTTTCCGTTAATCCCTATACTACCCTTGTAAACCAAAAGAAAAACACTGTTCATCTCCCACGACCTCAATGGGTGACAAAGGAGGGGGAGGAGAGGCTGTCAAGAAGCAACAACGTCCATCTTCGCCTACAATTGAGGACTCCATTTATTTCTCTCCTCCTTCAGTTCAATTGGAACAACAACAGCAGTGTGAAGCATTCACTATGAATCCGAAGAGACCCAGATAAGCTACCGGTCAATTGAAGCTCCTGCCTTCATCATCCCAACAACAATAGCGAAATCCATAGATTACTGAGATTAATAGCGAATCGAAACCGTCTCCAACAGATAACCCATAAGCCCAAAATCACACCACTGCAGAATCCTCTTCTCCAACAGCCTCGACTCCCTCGCACTCCCCTCTCCCTTCTTTATTAGCTGCGTCAGGCCATGACACCAATAAGTGGGGCAACAAGCAGTTTCATCAACAACTTCGAAAGGGAAAAGAGTTTGGAGGATTTCAAAAGAAAGCTAATGGAATGGGGTCTTTGTTGCAAAATAAAGTACAGGGGGTCTTTGTAATTTACCTGTTTTTTACAACGGACCTGACCTTGTTGGGTTGCTTATTCAAATCGAAACCTTACTCACACTGAAGTAAAACCGATTCAAACATGAAGGGTTGGTTTGAGTCAATTTAGCCAGTTGGTTTGGGCATGGGCAATGGGCAAAAGCAAGAAGCTGTGTAGTGTTTAGTGTGTACAACAGAAATTTAAAATTTCTCCCCAAGTTTGGCAAGTTTAAAGCCTTAGAGATCTTTCTTGCATGGCTTGCTCATCCCAAAAAGGTAATAAATAAAGATATTTTGAAATTGACTCAAACTTCCCCGCTATATCTCATTTCCATGTTTCCTTTTTCGGTGTGAACTTTTAAACTCAAAAAAAATGTAAAAAAGAGAGGGTAAGAAATCTTAGAAGAAGGAAATAATAATCGCAAGACAAAAGCAATTCCCCATTTAACTGACGTTAATTAACTTAAAGCTAACTAGGATAAGAAATGACTATGACTAAGAAAGTAAGAAGCAAGACGCCAATAGCCAATAATGGAAACACTCTACTTTAGTGAATTACATGTTCAATTTGGTTCAGTTCAGTTTAGTTACTTGCAATAACTGAAACCGACCGGTGATTTTAAAAAACCAGCCAAATTGGGTTGAGTTGGTTCAATTTGATTGATTTGGTTGGTTTTGTTCACAATCTGAACACTCCAATGGTAGAAATTGTATGCAAATCAAATCTAACGATCAAAATCACTTGCATAGATCCTCAAAGTGTGAAATTGATATCCAACGGTGTATCCTGTATGCAAATCTAACGGCTTGTGTGACTTGATTAGTTTATTATCAACAGCTTGTATGCAAATCAACATTATCACATCCACTGGACTACCAAATGAGCGTCAAATTAAAACGAATTTGAAAAGTGGTCAGTCCACATCTTGAAGTGGATCGGTCCAATTGAGGTGAAACTGATCTCAGTTGCGCTTACTTACAACCAAACAATGATCTCGGCTGGGCTTATTTATGATGGAATTAAAGTTTGAAGTAGCTATATTTCATTTTTCATGAAAAATTCTCTTCTACCATTAAAAAACTTAAAAAAAAAAAACGTTATAGTGTTTTCTTTAAAATCCCTTTGTCACTCTCATCGTAGTGATAGAAAGAAGGCTTATCTTCCCTTTCAAAAAAAATAAAAGGTTCACCTTCCTGGACAAATGGAAATCAGAAAGAATGATTTTGCTTTGGTAACCAATCAAGGGTTAAACCTACGAAACCCTGGAATTCTTGTCACCCTTTTCCCCAAAAAATTAAGAAAAAATGCACGAATGGACGGGCTTACCGACGTCGAACGACAAGACAGTCAATGACGACAACTTTTTTCTATCAGGATGGCTCCTCTAGAGAAGATGACAGCTATTTTCTCCTCTGCAGTGTGCGAATGGCGGATCAGGCCTACTTGTAGCCAATTCAACTGCCACATCGACATCAGATGAGATTGGCATTTCTTGAAATTAGGGGTGCAAATTGGGTTTGTCCGAGTTAATAATTTATACTGTTTCGGGTTGAAATTATTGAAATTTTGACAAAATTCCAACCCTAACTTAGAAAGGTTGCACCCTTACTTGAAATGCAAGACTGTTGGGGGAAGCAAGAATTTGAAGCTTTCCCAAATGGTTAGATGCATTTTCACCATATTTTTATAGACACCTGAACCAATTAGACAGTGGTTGAAGTGTAAATAAATGATCACACATAGCCGGTGCATATGTGACATCGTTTTTCTCAAAAAATGGTCACAGAAGCAAACATGCCAAATATTGGGGGTATTTGGTATAAGGAAAAACTTTGGCTGTTGGGGGCCAACAACCTTTCTTGTTGAAGGAGTTTCTAGGTTGGGCACGTTATCATGAGAGTGGGCAAGTTAATAATTGTCCATTGATTTATTTTGAGTAAAAACCAAAGCATACTTATGAATTGGTTAATTGCCATCAATGTGCCCAACCCATAAGCTCTATCCACAGGAAAGGCTGTTGGCCTCCAATAGCCAAAGCTAACCCTTTGGTATAACTTCTGTTTATTTGATAAACTACACCATGTCAATGCCAAATTAACATTTATCTTATAATGCCGATCTATATACATCGATATTGATAAAAGTTGGTCTTGATTTATGTGTATATCAACCAATGGGGAAGTTTTATTTTAACGCACCCCCAACAATCACAATCATGCATTTATTCATTATTTTGCTAATCTGACATCTAATGGCACTTATTTATCATAAAATGATTTATCAAGTAATTTTTTTTCCAGTTTTGAAAACAAATCAAATACAAATATTTATTTAATAAATCAAAGTATATCAAGCGCAGACATTGTCATGTAATGAACAAGATTCTAAATATCGATACATCCCATATCAATATTTTATTTTTGCTTTATTTTATTTTTTTCAAAACCGATGAGGGGGACAGATTTAAGACTCCTCCACCTAATACACCGGGATACCGACTGATACGGATCAATACGTATCAATACTTTTAACCTTAAGCTTCATATGATTCAAAAACATTTAGAGAAGAAGCTGAACTCACCAAAAAGCCCGGCCGCGGAGTTTCCTTGTATCCTTCGTTCCAAATCTGTTTTACCAGTCACGTGTCTTATTTATTACATCATTCACGGTATTTAACGTCTAAGTTCTAACCGTTAACTGTTAACGGTTGAAGTCCAAACCGTTAGTCCATGTGCACAATTCAAACCGTTCTCATTGAGGAGGGAATGTTCTCACAACAAGTCTCACTTTACTTCACAATAATACACCGCGCCCTCGATTGCCACGTGGCTGTGTATCGTGGATCACACTAGGAAATCACGGCATTCGAGGCAATCGTACTGAATACGACACAACTCATCCGTATGGATAGCGTCGCGCTTCGTTTGAGTCGAAGAATCGCAGGACATAAACCGTCAATTTCAAGCCAGCTATTACCGGACGCCATCCATACATCTAAATCCAACTTTGGATTCTCAATTAATGAACGACACGCACGCTCGATTTAAGGAGAGAGAAAATAGATAGAGTGAGGAGAGAGAAAGTAAAGAGAGAGGGAGAGAGAGTTGAGTGGAATAAATTATACATATTTGTAATTTTGGTCAAATATTGGGATTTTGGTTTTTCGTGAGCGCGGAGAGCGGGAACTTTTGGAGCGAGAGCGAACTCGAAAACGAGGATGGCGAGCTCTGAAGATAAGCAGGAAATTGCTGCGGCGGAGAAGGAGAATCAGATCGGTGATCAAGAAAACAAGGAGGAAGTCGTCTCGGTTGAGCTCCCGGCACCGGAAGGATGGAAGAAGAAGGTTTCGTTTCTCCAATTTTCTCTTCCTTTCGCTTTGATTTCGTTTTGTATGCTGCTGCTCTAGTTCTTCCGTCTTGTGGATGCATTTAGCTTGGAAAATTTGGATCTTTTCGTTTTTTCTGGTTTGTTTTTTGGTGTCGCTGTCATTGTTTTGTTTGTGGTTGTTGTTAGGGTTTTCTTGAAGAGCTCGTTGGAAGCTTCGAAGTATGGAGTGGTAGAACAGTAGCTTGTAGTTACATTCGAAGTTGCTTGATTTCTGTATTCGGCTTTGAAATGAGCTTATATCTTTACTTTATGCTTTCCTTTCGTTCGTGTCTTCTCTCCTTATCTCTCTCTGTGCTTGGGAGCATGGTGGAGCTTGATTTGTTCTGGTGAATTTGTTGTAAATCTTGCTTTTTATGCAAGTAGCAAGTTGTGGAAACTGTGGAAGTATTTTTTTTTGTTCAAATTGGTGAATTGAGTCGAATTTATTTGAAACCTGTTACTGGAGCCATGATATGGTGGTAGTAAGAATCATATGTGAAGTTCAGTTAAATCCTTTTATCGTTGGAGTAATTTTCCACGAATTTACTGTTTTGTGATTTCTCTAGGATGCTTTGCTTTTATGGCATTCGAATGTTTGAGGTTTTGATTTTAGTACAGCTTTTTGACCTTAAGGAATTGGCCATTTCCTCTTGGTTTCGTGATATCTGTCTATTTATGTTTGATTTTATTATTTATCTCTTTTTAACCCATGGAGTTCTGCCTTTTGTTTGATGTTTTTCAATTACAATTGTTATCTTACATGATCATTTACTTAATGTGAATTCATTGGTGCTGCTGAATCTGTCTTCTTGTAATACTGTAATAGTTGATGTCCTTATCTATTTATCTTTATAAAAAATCCAAGTTATCAATGCCATCCAATGATATGTTTTGAAGGTTTTATGCTTCATCTTAAATTGCGGTAAATATGCATGGCATTTTTTCTAGGTAGAAGTTTGTAAAGCTGATTTGCCTTAGTCCATTTCTATGGATCTGTTTGTTCTACCTGAGTTGCAAGATCTATTTTAATTAAGCCACAAGTCATATGAACATATTAAATATGCATGAAAATTTGCAGTCAGATTTTCCAGAGTTATGTTATCCTGCTGAGGGGGGATTTATTTAGTGCTCACTGCTCACCCTTTTTTGTTGTTCTCCGTATTTCAAAAATATGAATTTTGATTATCTTGTATATCACATTTAAAAGTAATAAATAAACAAATAGATTATTAAAGGGAGGTCAATAATGCCTATAGATTAATTGCAGTGAGTGTTAATGGTTTGAAAAAGTGCAGCAGCTTCATGTTTGGATAACTAGATAGAATAAGAATGGCAAGTGCAATTTCTTCATGTTGTTGTTTGAAGGAGCTATTTTTTTCTTTTTAATTTTTTTTATCAATATTGAAGAAGTCAAATTTTTGAATACTATAGCACAATTAGGGGTGGATGCCCCAATGTTTTTGAATTTGTGGTTAGTTTTCTTATTTATCTAGTGAAAGGTCTAGGAATAAGTTAAAATGCTTTTAGAATTGGTGCAGATAAAGCAAAAAAGTTCAGAAGTTCTTTATCCATTCCCCATAGTTAAAGAAAGAAACTTCTTAGGGATCAATTAGTTTTAAATAGCATCGACTTAATTTAATATTGTTCAATTCTGTTAGTTTTAAATTCAGTCAGTTCAAGTTTTAGATACTGCAATGACACATGCAATTCTTGGTTAATGATCTCCTCCAAGTTTTATATTACCAGTTGCAAGATTTGTAAGTAACTACTATAATTAATTACTACTTAATAGTTACCAAAAAGATTTCCTTTTATTGCAGACCTTCTTGTAGATGCACGCTATCTCATTATTGCCACTTAGTTACTAAAGAAAGAATAAACCAGCTTACCATTCACACACATTCCATTTAGTTATACAAGAGGTATTAACTACGTGCAATCTATCCAACATATATCCTTTTATTAGAACTTCAAAAGAAGAAACAACTAAATTCTAGTTAAGAGGCCCAACATTACCTACTATTGGTCCCAAGGGTCTTAGGTAGACTGGATACAGACCTAACCTTGGGCTTTTTTTTTTTTTTTTTGCACAAAGTGGCTGTTCTCAGATCTAAATCCACGTTCTCACACTTGTCAGCCTGGGATTTTAACATTATGCCAAGTAATCGCCCCATCATGTCTGGTTGATTTAAATGAGGGGAAAGATATATACAGAAATGCCAACTTGGTTAAAAATTCTTAATAATATCTCTCTTTTTAAAGATGCTTCTTCAATAAAAAATGTAGTGGCTTCTTTCGTGCACTCAATATTGGGGATATAAGTAGACTGCCACCATATGTTGGCATTTTTCTCAAATTTAGCATTTGAAGCTAACCCTAATCAAAGAGGTATCAACTATTGTTGACTATTATACAACATAATGTATCTTTTATGCGATTTCTTTAAATATAGGATTTTAAATATCTTCAACAAAATTTTACATGTTCATCAAGGATGTTCTTAATTTGATTTGTCTAACTTGTTTATTTCTTTGCAGTTTTTAAAGAATTTATTTATTATTGTTTGAATTTTTTTTTATGAAATGTTCTATTTATTTCTTTTTATTCACCTTCTCTTACCCATATATAAGATAAGAGATGCTTGGTTGATTGTGAGGTCTGCTAGGTCTAGGGCTTCCTGGTGGAACCTAGCCACCTGGCTTTAGTACAACTGGTCGCAACTATAATCATTTTTTCTTTTCAATTGCAATAGAGAAGTGGAAATAAAATGTTAAACTAGGAGAAGAGTTGCCCCATGGATTTGGATGATAATCAAATAAGATAAGATTATGATAATGTTGGTTATAGAATGGATTCAGATAACAATTATGTAGAGAACACTGATGTGGGCTCCACAACTACGGTCCCACTGTGTTCGTAGGGTAGAAGATGTTCTAGTCTGCCTAGGGTTAGCTATTGGTCATTTAGTTGTTTCAATTGTTATTTATTTCAGTCTTTGTTTTACTCTATTTGTTATGTAAAGACTAAGGGCAGATCTGTCCTTTCCATGTAATGAGCATAACCTATAAATATTAATTAAAGTGGCGGCGGTAGAACATTAAGCTTCTGCTCCTCCTTTCAATCCTTGTGTTCTACTGCTTCTCCTCTTTCTCTTCTCTCCTCTTTCTTTCTTCTTATCTTCGAACCTGAGATTCATTAGGGTTCAAGACTGATAACAGTCCTGAACTTCTAGTTGGTATCAGAGCCAAGTTCTCTCATGTGAGTCTAGTCCAGCCGACCACATGAGAACCATCTAAGGCTGGAAGCTGAGAAAGCAAAGTTCGTTGACTGGTTCTTGGAGATCTCTAGAGGATTAACAGCTGTTTGAAGAAGTGTCACAGTTGTAGCAAGTTGGTGATCAGGAAGAATTAGAGAAGGCTAGGGTTCGGGTAACCTTGGTAGGCAACGAACTGCATTCTACTGTAAGTTTTTACTTTCTGAGAGAAGTAACATCAGAAAAGATAGGTTGGACCTATCCAGTAAGGGTGGCCGAACTACTCTAGGGTTTTATCTCTCTATTCTCTAGGGTTTCTCTAGGGTTTTGTCTTATCCCTACGGCAAACCCTAGTATTAGGCCAAAACTTGTGATCTTATTCCTGCGGCAAACCCTAGAATTCTCCTCAACATTGATCAGTTTTAGGGTTTCATATTAACCCTAATACAAACCTTAACCATACGACTCTTAGGATTGATTAAAACCTCGAATTGGCTTTAGCATATCAGATTGCTCTTCAAACTGTGTTTCAATCTTCTTTTGGGGTTTCGAACACTTTTGAAGGGGTGAAAACTGTTTGGACTGTTGCTGTTGTGTGTGGTTATTGATTTCAGATCAGTCTTATATATATTTCATGCACATCTATCGTGTGTACAGATTGGTTCTCTACTGATTTTGTGACTGTTGTTGGGAGTTCTACTGCTGGTTTTGACTGTAGTAACCATAATCTTTGATACTTCTGGTTCTTGACTGAAATGGAGTTTAAGAATCAGGCAGAAGGCAGTTTTGGGAACAACAGTTATGGTGGTGGTTTTGAGACAAGTTTTCAGATTACAACCGTAAAGTTTGATGGATCAAACTATTTGGAATGGGCCCAATCAGCCATAATGGCTATTGGGGGAAGGGGCAAAGTAGGTTATCTCTTGGGAGATATAGCAGAACCTTCCAAGGGAGACCCTATGTATACCAAGTGGGTCCAAGAAAACTACTTGGTTATGACATGGCTCTGTAATTCATTGCAGCCCCATATCAGCCGAAATTACTTATGGGCAAAGACAGCCAAGGAGATATGGAATGTGATGAAAGAGACTTACTCCCAACCCCTTAATGTTGCCAGAGAATATGAGTTGAAGTGTGAGGTGAATGCCCTTAAACAAGGAGAGAAACCGGTGTCGGTCTATTTCTCTAACTTGCAGTCCCTGTGGCATGAGATTGATCACTTAGAGACTCTTGAGTGGGAGAGTCCCAAAGATGCTCAGATACATAGAAAGCACATTGAGACAAACAAAGTGTTTGAGTTTCTGGCAGGACTGAATTCAGAATATGATATTGTGATGCAATAGATCTTGACCAGAGATAGTGTGACCCTCTCTCAGGCATACTCCTTAGTGCACAGTGAAGATATCAGGAGGAAAGTCATGATGCAACCTCAGCCGCTTACACCTGCCTTGGTAGTTGTCAAACCCAAAACAGATGGTGATTCAGAGAGGAACAAAAAGAAGGAAGATAAAAGGGATGTGGTGTGTGAGCATTGCAATATACCTAAACTCACAAAAGAAACATGTTGGAAGCTGCATCCACATTTGGTTTCGGCAAAGTTGAGAAATAAAAGGAGTAATGCTCATGTGGCTACGACTACTGATTCAGCATCCTCATCTGGCACGAGAGGCACACCATTAGAGACCTTAGTTGCAGTTCGGGCAGCTCTAATACAATTGGAGAAGGAAGTTGGCAGTTCAGCCCAGTTACCGCAGTCATCATCAGCTCCGGCTACATCGGCCTTTGCACACTCAGGTACTCGAGCCTCAACCTACCATGCCTCTGCTCCAGGTACTACTGAACTGTGTTGGGTAATAGATTCAGGTGCATTTGACCATATGACCAGCTTGCCCTCTTTGTTTACTACTTATCACTTATTTTCTGGTAGGGATAAAGTATCTATAGCTGATGGTTCTCTTGTCCCTATTTCTAGCAAGGGTGACATCAAACTGTCAGATACTATATCCTTGTCCTCTGTCTTGCATGTTCCTAAACTGGATACTAACATCCTTTCCGTCAATAGCATTACCAAACATTTGAACTGCTCAGTAACTTTCTTTCCTGACCGATGTGTTTTTCAGGACATGGAGACGAAGAAGGTGATTGGGACTGGCTGTGAGACGAATGGGATCTATCTGCTCGGGGAGAGTTCTCGTCGGGAAGAGTCAGTGGATAAGAAGTTACTTGTTTCTCAAGTTGTGAGTCCGGTTATGTTGTGGCATAACTGATTGGGTCATTTATCTTTTTGGTCATTGAAGAGTCTGTTTCCTACTTTGTTTGAGTTTGTTGAGTCATCTTAGTTGAAGTGTGAAAGTTGTGAGTTGGCTAAACATTGTAGAAACTCTTATTCAGTGAGTAATAAAAGGAGTAATAGTTCTTTTGATATTGTGCATACTGATGTTTGTGGGCCATATCACATTCCTTATATGGGGGGGTATAGGTATTTTTTACTATTTGCTGATGACCACACCCGGTTTTCATGGGTTTATCTTATGCGATCACGAGATGATGTGCCTGTCTTAACCCAAAACTTCCACCAAATGATCCTAACACAATTTGATGCCAGGATAAAAGTGCTTGGATCTGATAATGCAAAGGAATACTTTGCTAAGCCATTGGCATCGTACCTCCTTAATCATGGGGTTATCCACCAGAGCACGTGTCCTCATACACCTCAGCAGAATGGGGTTGCAGAGAGGAAGAATAGGCACATCTTGGAGGTGGCTAGAAGTATTATGTTTACTTCCAATGTCCCTATTCGCTTATGGGGTGATGCTATCCTTACGGCGGTATATCTTATTAATCGGATTCCTTCTCGGGTTCTTGATATGAAACCTCATTTTTCCCTTCTATACCCAAATGAGGAGTTGTTCACTATTCCCCTCAAGACATTTGGTTGTACCTGTTTTGTTCAGTTTCTTGGTCCCAATCACTCCAAGTTTCAACCCAAGGCCTCCAAATGCATCTTTCTTGGTTATGCACAAATTCAAAAGGGTTATTGTTGTTATGATCCTGTTTCAGGGAAGAAGTTTGTATCCATGGATGCCACTTTCTTTGAGGAGACACTCTACTATTCTCGGGTCTCTCATTAGGGGGAGAGTAGTGAGTGTGGAGATTTGGGTCTTTTTCTTCAGGGGGAGGAGGAGTGTAGTGAGGACAGGGTTAATACCTTTGGGGCTGTTCCTTTACCTATCTAGTTGATGATGAGGGCTGTAGTAGCGAGGGTGGTCAAAGGGATCAGGAGTTGAGAGTCTGTCACAGGCGATGCAGGCAGATTGATCCTGGTCATCAGCAGTCCCAGCCAGCTACAATCTCTTCTGTGGCTCCCAGTCCAGATATTACAGTCCCAGGGTCCACAGAGACTCCTTCCATTGTTGCTACCTCACCCTCTGCAGATGTCCTTGACCTTCCCATTGCCCTTCGTAAAGGAAAACAGCATTGCACCACATCTACAGCCCACTGCATCTCCCAGTTTTTGTCTTATGATCACCTATCTCCCTCCTACAGGTCCTATCTCACTTCTGTTGCTGATGTCCCTATTCTGAGAACAGTGCAAGATGCCCTATCAGTCCCGGAGTGGAGAGGTGCAATGCAAGTTGAAATGGATGCCCTGTTGAAAAATAATACCTGGGAGTTAGTTGATTTGCCCAAAGGAAAGAAACCAGTTGGATGTAGGTGGGTATTTACTGTGAAGCATAATGCGGATGGTTCCATTGAGAGGTATAAAGCTCGGCTAGTTGCAAAGGGGTTCACTCAAACTTATGGTATAGATTACTTGGAGACATTTGCCCCGGTAGCCAAGATGACCACCATTCGGGTTCTATTATCTCTTGCAGCAAGATACACTTGGCCTTTGTACCAAATGGATGTTAAGAATGTTTTTTTGAATGGGGACTTGCAGGAAGAGGTCTACATGCAGTTGCCTCATGGATTCTATGATACAGAGGCAGGTAAGAAAGTTTGTCGGCTCAATAAGGCATTGTATGGTTTGAAACAGTCACCTAGAGCTTGGTTCGACAGATTCTGACTTGCCCTTGGGAAGTTCGGTTATGTATAGGCCCAGTCAGATCATACACTGTTCATCAAGAGGGTGGAATCGTCACTGACACTACTTGCAGTTTATGTTGATGATATTGTGGTCACAAGAAACGACAACCATGAGATTGAGTCCCTCAAACAGCTCCTTCATCAAGAGTTTGAGGTGAAAGATCTGGGTACACTACGGTATTTTTTGGGTATTGAGGTTGTTAGATCTAAGCAGGGGATTTTTGTCTCTCAGAGGAAATATGTGTTAGATCTTTTGGCTGAAAGTAGAAAGCTAAGTGTCAAACCTGCAGATACACCCATTGAACAGAACCACATGATTAATGCAGAGAGTGGGGAGCTGCTTGAGGACAAAGTTATGCTCCAGCGGTTAGTGGGAAAGCTCCTATATATTTATGCCTTACTCGACCAGACATCAGTTATGCCGTTAATGTTATCAGTCAGTACATGCATTCTCCTAGAACCACGCACTTTCTAGCAGTAGAAAGAATATTAGCATATTTGAAGAGATGCCCGTGTAGAGGTATATTATTCAAGAACAATGACCACATGAAGGTTGAAGTCTATATGAATGTCGATTGGGTTGGGAGTGTTGATGACAGAAGGTCTACCTCTGGATATTGTGCTCTTGTGGTAGGTAACCTGGTTTTTTGGCGGAGTAAGAAACAAAGTGTTGTTTCTCGATCCAATGCTGAAGTTGAGTACAGGTCAATGGCTAATGGAGTGGCTGAAATTTTTTGGCTGAGATCACTACTTGAGGAGTTGGGTGTTGAGTATGAGAAGCCCCTGATGCTGTATTATGATAATCAAGCGGCTATTAATATAACACACAACCCAGTGCAGCATGACAAGACTAAAATATTGAAGTTGATCGACACTTTGTACGAGAGAGGGTCTCATCACAAGAAGTATGTCTCCCATACATCACATCCAATATGCAACTGACAGATATTCTCACTAAAGCTGTATCACGGAAGAAGTTAGAGGCAGATCTATCCAAGTTGGGAATGATAAACATTTATTCCCAACTTGAGGGGGAGTGTAGAGAACACTGATGTGGGCCCCACTGTGTTCTTAGGGTAGAAGATATTCTAGTCTTCCTAGGGTTAGCAATTGGTCATTTAGTTGTTTCAGTTGTTATTTATTTCAGTCTTTGTTTTACTCTATTTGTTATGTAAAGATTAAGGGCAGATCTGTCCTTTCCATGTAATGAGCATAACCTATAAATATTAATTAAAGTGGCAGAGGCATAACATTAAGCTTCTGCTCCTCCTTTCAATCCTTGTGTTTTACTGCTTCTCCTCTTTCTCTTCTCACCTCTTTCTTTCTTTTATCTTCGATCCTGAGATTCATTAGGGTTCAAGACTGATAACAGTCCTGAACTTCTAGTAATTAAATAATTTGAGATTATAATCAGTGTTAGTTTTAGAATGGATGCAGATGGTAATCCATTTATATGATTGTATGATTAATGTTGGTTGTGGATGAGTTGCCTCAAAATTCCAACAATTAGGGTTTTGCTCGGAATTTGGCATTCAAACTTTGTAAGGTGTATTGTAATGGAGAATAATGAGGAAGAACAACAATTGGTAGGGATTTGAACTTTCGAAGTGATATGATAGAAACAAGGATGAAAATTCTCCAAGAAAGAACTGAGAAAAGTTAAACTAAGGAAATGAAAAACAGAAGGAAGAAGCTTAGGTTGTGTGGAGGTTCTCAAGGAGTGAGATTAAGTTTTGTTGAGAGCTAGAAGATATGCTAATCAAAAGATCTTGACTAAATCAGTAATAGAGAATTAGAAGAGAAGAAAGAGGGTACAGAAGAAAGAGAGAAAAAAAGAGATGAAAAATATTTACATAAAGAAGAAGTGCACAAGGAAGACTTACTCCACTTTGAAAGAAAAAACCTCTTGCTATCTTACAAGATACATTTGTAGAGAAATGATAGGTCTGGGGTTACTGTTTACTGAAATTACAGAATTGCCACTGCCAAGCTTCAGCTCACAGAGAACAGCAGAATCTGTTTTCCACATATCACACGAATCTGAGACTTCAATTACAACTTAAAAATAAGATCCAAACTCCAAAGTACATAACCATCAGACTAAACCCCAATGATATTATGTAAACTTACCAAAGTATCCCTAAAGTAGGAAATTGTTCAAAAAAATTTTGAATACTCCTAGGCTGTTTCTGGATTATCTAGATAAGTGTCTATGTCACTTATCTGGTAGAGATGGGATTTAGGATCCAGTGCAAGCATACATGTGCCACCAAATGGGCCATTGCTATGGTCTTTAAATGGGTTCATAGTCCTGTTATCCAAGCCCTACTTCAATCCCATGCCCTGGCCAATTTCAAATCTTAAACCCATAAAATCCAAACTAAAATCGAAACTCTAACCAAGCTCATATCTATACCTATAACAAGATCAAGGACCTGTCACCCATATCATATGTATATTCAATGTGCAGACCTAGTTCCATGGCTCACACAAAAGTTGGTGTTGAATTAGTTCCTAGCTGGATGGAATGTATTTCTGTTGTGTCGCTTTTTTTTTTGATAACTTTCTCTTATGCCAATTTTCATTTTGATAAAATTTCTTTTACTTTATTATAGAAAAACCAATAAACCATGATCAAAGAAGTGAAATTCACCTTGGAGGGTAAATTTCTTGAAGTTCAAGTAAGACATGGAAAATTACAGCATTAAAGTACATAACCACTAAGAAATCAATGGAAAGTTATATATTTTTAGTCTTCCAGGTAGATTGTCTATGAAGTAGTTCAGTAGATGTTGAGTTTTAATGCTAGTTTTCTTCTCTCGTTGGAAAATTAGCCAATATGTGGCAGTTCATTTTCAATAAAGAATCAATTCAGTGAATAAAAATTGTTTTTTTCATTGATAAAAAAAGTTTCTTTAGCACAGTGTATCTGGGTGGTGTGTCTTCATCAACTATGCTAGAGGGGTGATGCCTTTAAATGATTGGTGTGATCCATATCTTGAATTGGAGTTTTAAGTTGAGGTGCCACAGACTTTAGTTGGTTTTGGTTCTTTCCATTATCCTTTTATTCCTAAGCCCTTCTCTATATCCCACTATTTATGACCACTTTCTTGACATTTTAATTGTGTTGCTTAGGGATGGCAATTTCTACCCTACTTAGTGGATATCTATCCCTACCTGCCCCGACAGGCCAACAGGGTGGGCTTTTCTTTTTTCTTTTTATTTTTTTGCTTGAAAAACAGATTTTGAGGTGAGGGCGGTTTCTGGGATTTTAGAATCTGTACAGGTACGGGTAAGGTAAGGTACTAGGTTAAACCTGACCTTCCCTGACCCAAATATTTATGGAAGGCATATGAACTTATGTATTAGATGTCAAATTTAATAATATTTTTAATTTTATGCCAAGGATAATTGTTAGTTTATGTGTTTCCTACATGTATGAATCAAATAATTGGAAATTCTGATGTTTGTTCATGTTATTTTACTTGTTTATTGCTTATATATAATAGGAAATTAGATTTGGGTTTTGAAGCCAACCCTCAAATGCGGGGAGGGTAGGGTTAGGAAGGGTTTTGCAATTTCATGTGCAAGGAGGATTTGGATTCTGAAAATCCAACTCACTACAGGTTTTGGGGAGGGTATGGGTTGGGAGGTCTAGAGAGGTGGGTAGGGTCTAGAATTTACAAAATCCTCCTTTAATGTGCAAGGAGGATTTGGATTCTGAAAATCCAACTCAGTATTGGTTTTGGGGAGGATGTGGGTTGGGAGGTCTAGGGAGGTGGGTAGGGTCTAGAATTTACAAAGCCCTCCCTGAACGTGCCCTTTTGCCATCCTTACCTTTTTCCTCATTCTTACTAGTTTTCTATCTTTTTCCTTTTGTATGTGTGTGTTGGAAGGGTTAAAAGTAGATAAACAATGCTCTTCTCTTTGTTTTGTCTTGATATGAAATTGAGAGTAGGTATGCAATATCTTTTGTTTATAGTCTTTTTTAGCATATGTATGTGATTCACTCATTTGTTTTGAACCTATTCTGTTTCTCCTTTACAATTGGATTTTCTTGGGGACTGCCACCTACTTACTGCTTTGCTTATCTTGATGTTTCTATACTTTGGTTGAACTTTGTGAACTATGCTTTGTTTATAAATTGATGGTTTGCATTTACTACTAATCTTAGACTATGTGCTTCCAACAATATCATAAAATATATCACTTGTGGATGTTAAAAACTGAAAATGTAAGTTCAAATTAGGAGTATTGAGTTCTTAAGCTGGAATGGGTCTAGAGATGGTTTGTTTACCTTTTATTGTTATGTTCAAACTTCAAACTGTAATGCCCGGTGAAAGAGGGTATTGTGGTTTGAAAAGTTATAATCTGGGATATTTATGTAATATCTGTTCCAATAGGGGTTTATTTTGTAATTGGATATTTATAGTATTAATATAAAGCATCTTTTTCATTTGAGAGAGATAGATTTGCTTTGGTTGAAGCCCTGATTTTCTTTTCTCTTTAATATTTTCTCTTTTCTCTCCTTTCTTTTCATACCACTCATGAAAACATTGTATCATAGTAGGTAGACTTCATGAAAACGGTGAAGATGATTGTAGTTATGATTCTGGACCTGTTAGTGAATTCTTTTGTATTCTAAGTCTCTGTTTTTTTTGTGCTTTTGCTTTCTTGCTTTTTTTTTGCTATAGTTCTTGTTACCTTTTTGTCTTGTTTTTTTTAGACTTTTCTTCTATAGTTCAAGTTTGTTTGTTCTCGTTGTTGCAGTTCCCCCAACTTCCACCATCGGTTTGTGTTTGGATGAACTGATCTGTCAATCTGATTGCTAGTCTATTTCAAACTATTCCTTTGTTTTTGTTCCTATTTTCGGATCTGATTCAATATGCCATTGGCTTTATTCTTCCCTTTTCTTTGATCAGCTTGTCTTGTGTTCAAAAGTTGAGTGGTCAACAATGGTTTTCTACTTCCAAGTAGACCTGTTCATGGGCCGGGCTTTTGGCCCAACTTTACAATGTCTTGGGCTTCAGGCCAGGCCAATTAGAATTTTGACAAAAGCCAAGCCCGAGCCCAGCCCATGAACAGGTCTAATTCCAAGTGGGGAGAACGAATTTTTGTTCTTTGGTTGGATTTTAAGTGGATGATTGAAGGAGCGAGTTTATTTGGGAAAATGATTGTTACTAGGAGGACAAATCCTTCAGATTTGAATATCAATGACAAGGGGAGTAATTTTTTGGGTGTGAGCAACAAATGTTTGCCGGTTTGTCCAAGAAATGTTGATTCCAGTGGGTATATGTTAGCTGCACAGTGGCTATTTGAAGAAACAAGATCTTGTGACCTTTAAGCCCTACAACACTTCTATCCTTGAATTGTTAGCAGTGCATGTTGCAATAAGGTGTTTGTTGGAACGCTTAAGTGTCTTCAATGACAAAATCCTTCGCGCCATATACATGTTTGATAAAATGCCTAAAGGAACTACATATTTTTGTTAAGGGGGAGTCTTAGTCTTTCTCTAAGGGTGGGCTTTGGCACAATGGTTGGGTTGCTCCACTGCAACCTGGGTGGCCAGGGTTCAAATCTTGAAAACAGCCTCTCTGTATGTGCAGGGGCAAGACTGCGTACATCTGTCCCTCCCCAGTTGGTGGGAGCCTTGTGCATTGGGAGTCTTAGTTGTTGTGTAAAGGTCAATTGTTTTTTCAAGTTATCTTTGTTTGTTGTTGGGGTATTTGGAATGCTATGTTATCTAATTGTGTAGTGTCCTCTTCCTTAAACTGTAGGGGTTGTGGTTTGAGCTATGTGATGTTGGTAGTGTTTTGTTGTTGCTGGGGATGTGTTGAGACATGATCTTGATGGTTCATTCTGTCTTGGGTAAGAGTAATGGGTTAACATGAGTGCCATGTTAGTCATGTATTGTGTAAGAACTATGAGCCATCATGAATACAATCTAATCAGTTGAAAACTTGTCTTGCATGGGTGAAAGCTGTGCATGGATTGGATCCTTGTTTGTATGGTGCAAGAGTTGGTTGCTGTGATACTTAAAATCTTCAAGTTGCCTTGAAAGTTGAAAGTCTAATTCGTGTTGCCACTAAGGTTACTCAATTAGCAAGTTTCTTTACTATCTATGTCAATGCTTGCGTTGGCATCAGGGAATCAGGTTCAAATTACAATCAATAAGTTTCTTTTTTTTTCACTCATTTTCTTCTTGCCACTCTCTCTTCTCTCTTTGCTCGTGTGCATTTGCACATGTTACTCAATTCGTCACATTAAAACCAGTTTGGCTTAGGTCTAACTTGGCTGGTTAAATGGTGGCTAAGGCCAATGCTTTTGAACTTATATGCAATAAGACTTGAATGAGCTAAGTCAAGTGCATGGCTCATGCTAATACCTTTTATCATGACTGATTGACTGGTGTGAGAGAAGAGAGTGAACCAAAAAGAAAGATGGATGTGAGAATAGACGACTTAGGGCAATAAACAAAACCAATTCTATCTAAAATGGGAGGGTTGTTTTATATTAACACTAGAAATATCCAAACTACAAAGCCGTCTCAATGAGGTCGATATTACATAAAAACCCTTGATTATAATTTTTCTTCCCAAATTATCCCCATCTTCATACATAATACCATTTGAACATTGGGCACTCCAGCTTGCTTGGAAGAAACATTGTAACCTTGGTAGACACATGAACAACTAGTCTTTTGGGGCAACTCTTGAACAAAGAAAATTGAAGATTCCAAGTATGGTGGCAATTAGCTCTTACACCAAACCAACAAGGAACTAGTTAGCTTGAACATACTTGTGGCCATACATAGCTCTCGTTTCATTGCAAGACAACTCACCAAAGTATTAGATGGTACCCATGGTTGATTATGGCTCTTTTTTGATAAATAAATGAATTTTATCAATAAACTTTATGTAGTATCTTTACAAGCATCCCTTAGAGAGGCACAAGCTGCTACCTCTCATGCATAAAAAGAAGGCACATTATGAGTGTGCCCTGAACAAAGTAGACTTCTTCACCCCTTGCTTAGCCAAAGCATCCACCATCCCATTTGCTAATCTCCTCACCCATTGTATCCTCAAATAGATATTCTTGGTTAGCCATGTAAATTTTTTCATTTCAGTACGGTAGCACCAAATTATAGACTTTGGATTTTTTAGCCATTCTACCACCACTTTCGAATCCCCTTCAATCACCACGTTTGTCAAGTTTATCTCACTAGCTATTTGACCCCTTGGATTGTGGCTAGCAGTTCTGCTTTAAGGGAGTCACCCATACCCGCAAGGCCAGAAAAAAGTCCTATAAATTTACCTTCTCCATCTCTCTAAACCCCTCCTATTCCAGAAGGGTCTGGATTACCTCGATTACTCCTATCAAAGTTCAGTTTAAAAAACCTTCAATTGGTGGAGCCCAACCAAGCTCCATTCTGTCCTTTCTCTTAGAGCTTTTAGCAATTGCTTCCCAATTCCTCCAAATATCATCAAAAGAAAACTGGGAAAACAACTCCAGAGTTTTGATCCAGTGGATCACCCTAACTATCACACAAATCTTGATTTCTTCCTTGCTTCTCTCCTTTTCTAAGTATATTCTTGCATTCCTCTCCTCCTAGATGGTCCAAATCAAGGCTTCTCGTACACATCTCCACATTGTCCTCCCTCTTTTCTTTGGCCAAGTAAATAGGGAGGGATCAAATAACATATTAATCTCCATTGGTAAAGTCCATTTGCGCCCAAACAAAGAAAAAACAAACCAAAGCCAAATATCTGCAGCAAAAGGGCAGGAAATCAGTAAATGAAAGGAAGAAGATGAGGAATCACAAAAGGTCTTGAATAAAGAAGTACAAGAAAACAAACCCTTGGGGTTGGGGGCCCAAATACACTTATCAAGTATATCGGGCAAGCAAACCTCTTGAAGGAGTTTTAGACGATCAACACAAGCCAAAAGTTCGTTATCCATAAGACCTCTACGGAAACCGAAGTCCCAACTAAGGCCCACTGGATGTATTGGTGGAACAACAAATCTTGACACTCATTTTTGTACAAAGAAACCGAGTATAAGGAGAGAAAGAGCTCCTTTAACGGACAAGAACCAACCCAAATATCCAACCCAAAAATTTAATAGATACCCCAGAGCAAACATCATACCTGATGAAACAAAGAAAGTGAATAGAATGCTATCAACCACTTTCCAAGGTGAGGCCAAAGTAGCTTTTGTAGATACACATGCATCCCAACCATTTCCCAACCTTCCATGTATGCTAGCTATTACTTCATGCCACCTTTTGTCCCTTTCCATCAGCCACCTCCAAAGCCATTTCCTTAGCAGAACGGTACTCATGGCAGTTCACAACTCCTACCCAAGGCCAAAACATGTTCATCCATCAAGTTAACCTTTAGGCATACCCCCAACACAACAAAGTTCGAACCCCAACTACTACTATTCAAGGATGAGGACACCACACAATTAGAGATTTAACATTCCGAATGCCCCAATGACAGCATAAAGGTAAATTGAAACCAACAACCCTTAGACAAATACTAAGACTCCTCTTTAACCAAAACTTGTAGTCCCTTGGGCATTTTGTCGAACACATGTATAACACAAGGAAAAGAACTGTTGAAAACACTTGAACATTTCAGTACCTTAGGCATTTTATCGAACACATGTATAACACAAGGAACACAACTGTTGAAAACACGAGAACATTTCATAAACACCTCTAATGTGATAGGTACCGCCAAGGAAAGGAGTTAAGTGGTCACAAAATCTCACAAACATTTCTTCAAATAGTTGCTAAGCACATGACACATACATGGTGGAATCAACAATTCTTGGACAAACACTGTAAATAGCCAAAGAATTACTCCCCTATCCATTAACCTTCAAATTCTGAAATTCCACCCTCTTGGTTTGGCTAAAATCCTTCTAAAATCAAATCAACACCCCAAGAAAGCACTCTCTCCTTCAAACATGGACATGGACATGGGAAGTGTAATCTGATGTGTGTCAAGTCAAAAAGGGGAGAAAACAAAGAGTTATAAACATGCCTATGGAAAAGTATATACTATTAAAGTAATTCATATTTTTAAGTTCTAACATTATATACCTACAAAAAATGTTTCCTTTGTTACTAAGTGACATTTGATACAAAAAATGGATTCATCTTGTAGATCAGCTGTTCATTTATGTTAAATAAGCTAGGAGATAAAAAGGAAATGTTATGTAGAAGTACTGTCAAGAATCTGTAGACTGTTGGGCTTTGATGCATGTTTGCCACAGCATGTCGTCCATTTAGGGGAAACTATGCAACACTTTTGGACAGCAACCCATTCCTCTACTTGGAGGCAATATAAGCAGCTGTCTGCAATTCATCTCTCAAATGTAAGATGAACAGATTATTAAAGGAAACAATGGCTGATGTTATCTAGAGGGTTATAATTGTTTAAAGTAGCTTTTTGGAGAGTTTTTTTGAAATTAGAAAAGCAGAAGTTGAAATCACGTCACTTTTCTTTCAGCCTATTTTGATGGGCTAAAACTTAACTTTTTTACACGATTTGGTGTCATAAGATAGTTTATTTAGTTATCTATCCAATCTGACCTATTTCATTTAAATTTAATGTGTTCTGAGAAAGCTATGGCTGTTTTACTAATAGGATGCGAGTCCCTGACAGGATTTCAGTCTTTCTATCATCTTAGTCTCTCTTAGAAGCTATGGCTGTTTTTTTGGCTTGTTTAGTTTTAGTAAATTTAGTAACGAGTTATTGGAATTGTTTCTGAAGGTGAAGTTCTTATTTAAGTGTCCTATGGTTTACCTATTGGTTGGTCTTTATTTCCCTCTCTCCTTCCCCCTGTCTTCCTTTATTTCATCTTCTAAGCGATCCATCTCTTTGTTGTCTATTCAAACATCAAGAACTCTTTTTCTTCCTAATCTTGTGGTTATTCTTTGGAGGACATCAAGCTGTCTACTTGTTCTCTACTTTTCGTTTTTAATAATTGGAATCACATTCCCTTACGAGGCTCATCATAAGATTCAGAAGTTGTGGGATACTCTACATGTCTTACATCACCTATCTCTATCTGGTTGGACAACCCAAAAATCTACTCCTGCTTTGTGCTTCACATTGGGTGCCAACCTCCACACTTGAGGCCAGTGGGTTCTTAGCCTGGCCCATGTTTGGGTCATGTCTTGGAACCAGAATGAATGGAAGATTTTGGAAGAGAATATTCCAAGAATGTTTTAACTTGTTTATTTTTTAGTAGCTAAATGCAGATTTAGAAAAGTGTGTATACTATAAGATAAAGAGGAGAGTAGAACAATTTGGAAGAGACCAGAAAAGTATGAGGTGAGATGTGAGACATTCCACTATCCTAAGGTGAGAGGATTAAACTAGCCATATGTTACTGACTGCTGGTTTTCCATTTACTTTCATTGTAACTCTTTGTTTTGAGGGAATCTTTCCTTCCTTTAATACAAACCTGATTTCTTCTTTCATAAAAGCAATTAAAACAAAGAGAGAGATAAATAAATGAGTATAACGAAGAGTTACAATGAAAGAAGAAATCAGGTTTGTATTAAACGAAGGAGAGATTCCCTCAAAACAAAGAGTTACAATGAAAGTAAAACATTCACATATAAATATAAAATTGAAGTATTACCACATAAAGTATCATTATCATAGTTATATAAGTATCATCAGCTATCAACACATCACTTGCAAATCAAAATTTCAGAACTAATAATTCATATAATTTGCATAACATTGACATGAACAAATATGTCATCTCATGTTCACACGAATGCAAATCATTGAAAGCAATCAAAGAAACTGTGTGCACATGAGCTTATGAAGTATACCTCGATCAGCTAGAAATACATTGAGAGTACCCTCAAAGTACTTCTGTCCATTATATGTGCAAAATATTTGTACCTGTTTGTCGAATTGGGTAGTCATCATTTTATATGTTGGATGATGTTGTGAACCTCATCTCTTGTCTTCATATGATATAACTGTGCATACCTTGAGTAGTCATCAGCAAACATAATTAAATAGTGCATACTGCCCAAAGCAAGAATTGAGCAAATAGCCACACACATTAGAATGAAGAAGATAAGAAAGAGTCACTTCTTTTATTGCCTACCAAAAAGATAACATACAATGTTTACATAATTCTCACACCTCACACTTATGATTAGAAGTGTAGATCAAACATCTTAGGAAGCAAAAATTTCAAATACCATAAATTTGAGTGATCCAACTAAGCATGCCACAAGAAAACCTCAGCTTTATTTTAATCATAGAGTTTCTAGTTGGTTCTACATTAAGATATAGGGGCTAAAATTGGACATAAAATACCCTTTCCTCTTGCTATTTATTGTATATTAAATGAGGTAAAGTGATATTTCAGGATGTATTTATTAGTCTATTAAAAGATAGAAAAATCTTCTCAGTCTATTTTCTCCCTTAAAAAACTGTTTTCTTTGCCATTTACATCACAACAAAGTTAGATGGACTGAAAAAAAAGTGAATAACATCTAGAGTATTTCTTTCTAAAAGTTTTATACCCATTTTACAAAAGAAACTTTGAGTCAATTTAAGTTGGAGAGCATTTGGATTGGCCTGGATGTAACCGAAGCCAATATAGGGTCCATTTGGGAGTACTCAAATTTTGATTGAGTCTTTAGTTGAGCTGTTTTGAAGAAGCAACTAAGGGCTCACTTGAGAGGGATGAAGCTTTGATTGAGCTGCTTTCGTTGAACCGCTTTGAAGAACATCCATTTTTTTTTACTTTCTATTTTTGAAAATGCATATTATTCATGTTTTATGTGTTTTATGAAAAAATTACGTATTTTCTGTATTTTGAGAAATGTGCCATTTAATATGGTTTTATCAAATAATATGCAAATATACATATAAATATTCTAAACAAGTTTTTATGAGAGAAAGTAGACTAAGATGGTTTGGTCACATGCATAGAAGACCACCGACAACACCTGTAAGAAGTGATCTGTTGCAAGTTGAAGGAGCTAGATGGACTAGGGGTAGAACAAAAGGGACATGGTTTGAAGTAGCTAGAAATGATTTAAGTGCGCATAATTTAACAATATATGGCATTGAATAGAACACAATGGCAATACATGATTCATGTTGCCAACCCCGTATAGTTGGTATAAGGCTTGGATGATGATGATGCTATGATTTTGTCATGAATTGGAATTAGATTTAAAAGATGACATCTTCTTGCATGTTGGAACTTGGCCATACTACAGTGGAGTTAGTCCTGAAAAGTTGGCTAAGACCATACTTTTTCCCAAATATTGTTTCTAGGCTCTAGAGTTTCTTCTTTTCAATGTGGCATATATGTGCATGCCTCTAGATCAGATGTATAGCCCAATTATATAATTGACAGAAGTGGCTGGACAACCATTTATTTGCCAAGAAAAACTAGTCCACAGTTCAGTCTTCTAAGCCATTTCTAAAGTTTAGCTGAGGAAGGACTTGAAAAGGTTTCTGTACATTTAGATTATAGTACTTGTATGCTTTCAAAGTTCTCTATGTTGGTTTTGTTTGTATCTCAGAGCTAAAATTCTGTGAATGATATGGTCTTAACAACTCAAAAAGTTTCTAGAGTTCAGTATGGCAATAATTTCACTTGGTGTAAGCCAAGAGACTGCTCTGAGGTGATGCAAGTCTTAGGCTCAGTTTGGAAAGAGTGCAAATACACATGTACAGTATAAATACATACAAAATACAAGGTTTTGCGCTCTACAAATTTGTATTTTTACTCCTTCCAAACTGAGCCTTAGGGACAAACTGTGACATGAATGGCTATCTTAGCCTTAGGTCAAATTATTTTGGTGGCTTTTAGAAGATTGTGACATTGGAATATTTTGTGCGTATTTTATTGGGTCCAGATCTGAGTGGCTTCATTTAAACAAGGACTTTGGTCTCTGCATAAGATATTGTTATAATAATCTATTATTATAACAATGAAGTCATTTGTATGAAACTTAGGAGTAGCTCCAATAGGTGATAAGATGTGAGAAAGTAGATTAAGATGGTTTGGTCATGTACAAGCAGCACCCGTAAGAAGTGACTTGTTGCAAGTTGAAGGGACTAGAAGGGCATGGGGTAGGCGAAAAAGGACATGAATAGAATTAGTAATAAATGATTTATCCGCCAGTAATTTAATAATGGATATGGCATTAAACAGAACCGACTGGTGAAACAGGATTCATGTAGCCGGTCTTATATAGTTGACAGCTTGATGATAATGATGATTGCTATGTTTGGGCCTGGGCCAAGCTAGGCTAGGCTTGGCTAGGTTTTGGGCCTATTGCACAAAAATAAAGGCAATGGGCCTCATTTAATTCCTAAACTTGGTTTAGCTTCACGTATTTATCCTTTTATAGATGAAGACAAGGCCTTTATTCCTATTCTTGATCAATGTGGGATATGAAACGGCACTCAATAGTGAGTGTTACGATTGAGATTTCTCCCAAGTCCCACATTGCTCAAGAATGGGGATGAAGGCCTTGCCTTCATCTATAAAAGGTCTTGCCTAGGAGGAAAATTCTCATACTTGAGTTGACTCTTGTGTTGGCATGTGCTGACTTTTGTTGACTCATGAACATTTATGTGTTAAAAAATTTATATTTTATATACAATAGTAAATGTTTAATGTAAAATTAAATATATTTGCATACATATGACATAAAATAACCAACCGAGGGCTGGCTTGTTGGTGTGTTAGCTGGTTTGTTCCTGTGTTGATGCGGAATCAAATCCCACAACCAGCACTTTGGGGAAGAAGGGGTCAGGGGAGTTATTAATGGCGCATAGCACCAAATTCCAATATATATAATATTAAGTATATATAATTTATTATATATAATGAATAATATTTTATATTTAAGAATACGTATTATATTATATTGTGGGCTGGTCTGGTCCTGGGCTGGGGCTTGAAGTGTTGGGTAGTTTTTTTGATCAGTAACAATTAAGGAACTTCATTAATGCTTTTAAGCAGGATTTACAAATTTACATGATGAGAATTATTAATGTGAACGATTTACCCCAATAATTTTTATTTTAGACCCCCATGTATGTTGGCCATGTGAATTTGCTTTATTGGCTTGTTTCTTGTGATTTCTTTTCTGGTTACAGTTTCTGGTTTCTGCTTTATGAATTTTGTAACCTGGCTGTTGACTCCAGCCAAAGTTGAGATGGTATCAGGACTTCCTTGTTGTCTCTCCGTTCTGCATATTTGACAGGACCAACCAAAATCTAAGAAACTAATATTTTCCATAAGCACATGTTAGGATTGTTATGCATATGCTTCAATTGTCTTGTTCTGCTATTCTATGTTCTTAACTCTTTAAAAAATGAAATTGGAAGTTTCTCAAGCGTGTCAGTTTGTTGTTTTTACACTTTTTGTAGCAAGTATGCTGATCATGCAGAGGGAGCTTTGTTTGGAATCCAATTCTGAAAATTTTGATTTTAGGTCTGTTCTGCAGATTATAAGTATGCCTTAATAGATTTTAATGTGAATCTGATATCTGCATATGGAAAATGGGTTCAAATATATGTCTTATGGTTAAGACAGAAGTTTCTCAAAGCTGAAAAAATTATCTGGAATATAATAATTATTAGTTTTCAAAGTCGTCTTGAAACGATTTTTGGTACCTTAAGTCATGGAACATAACATCATTTCTGGATGATAAAATCTTTGACAGACAGCATAGCTTCTTAAAAGAGGCTTTTTATGGGGTGTACAAGTTATAATTTGTGATTAAAATGGTTGGTCTTGCCATGGACGATGGTTGGTTTATGCTTGAGATCACTACTTTCATTGAAATTAAGTATTCACTTTTGAGTTCCTTGTGACGCTTTGTTTTATCCCCCCAGTTCTATATGTTTCTTCTGATAAATTGCTCTCGTTCTTGGGTTCTTGGCAAGTGTAGTAAATATGATGACTGAAACAATTGATTTGTAAGGATGGCACGTATTATTTCTTTTTTCTATTTTCCTTCTAAAGTGAACCTTTCTTCAATTTTGTAATATTTATTGCTGCTTGCAGTTCACTCCAAAGAAAGGTGGGACTCCCAGGAGGAATGAAATAGTCTTTATATCACCTACTGGAGAGGAGATCAAGAACAAAAGACAGCTGGAGCAGTTTCTAAAGGCTCATCCTGGAGGACCTTCTGCCTCTGAATTTGATTGGGGCACTGGTACATCCCACCTTTTATATTTCTCAAATGTGCATAGACGTATTTGAGTGATAAACTCAAAACTTTCTCTGTTATGTAGGCGATACCCCAAGGCGTTCTGCAAGAATCAGTGAAAAGGCAAAGGCAACAGAAACCCCAGAAAGTGAGCCCCCAAAGAAACGGGAGAGGAAATCAAGCTCGAAGAAAGGGACAAAAGAAAAGAAAGACGGTGTGGATGGTGAAAGTGAAGCTCATGAAGATGAAGCAGCTTCTGCAACTGCAGAAAGCACCAAGGCAAGTGCAGATGTTGAAATGAAAGAAGCAGAGGATACAGGGGACAAAAAGGAAGAATCCCCTGTGGAGAAGGCAGAGGTTGAGGATGTTGTGAAGCAGGATTCAGAGCAGAAAAAAGAGGAAGACATCGAGGAGAAGAAACCTGCTGATCTAGTAGAGGCTGAAAATAAAGAGAATGCAGTGGAGCAACAGGCAGAGTCGAAGACGGAAGAGGCAGCATCTCCTGCAAAACAAAAAGAAGTTAAGGAAGTGGATGCGGTTTCTGAAAAGGAGGATAAGGTGGAAGAGTCACCCTCGAAGGAGGCCAACGTGCAAGAAAAGGTCTGTGCAGTGAAAGAAGCTGAAACAGAAGCAAAAGCAGGAGAAAGTTTACCTGACAATGGCAACCACAAGGAAAACCTAGATGAATCAAAACCCATTGAGACTCAATAAATTGTGAGGATGCACACCATCAACCCAAGGCATTTCCAGTCAGTTGTAGGACTTAGGCTCTTCCGTGTATTTCATCCTTTTTTTTTTCTTTTCTTTTCTTTTTTAATTTATCAATTTAGGTAGGATCTCTAGATGGTGATGATACTGTGTTGCAATTGCTGTTCAGATTCCTTACATAATTTGCCTGATGACGGCCTCGTTCATTTGCAACGCCTTGTGCCATTGTAGTTGTAGCTATTATGGTCTGCATAGTTCAGCAACCTTTTTGACACCATTTGATGTGAACTTGTAAACGCATGATTCTTGACAGTGTTAACTTAATTATGATCCCATCTCCATGTATTTTATTGGCTTAGTGATTGACTGATAAGGTCTCTCGCTTTTTTACATTTATTACCTATCTCCTTATGTTACAGCTCGTCTATGTATTAGAAGGGTTATATTCTCAGTTTTTGTATTTGTTATCTTAGGTGCCAACTTCTGCTAAGAAAAGGTAAATTACCCACCTTGTACCAAAGGCCAAGGGATATGAATTGACGGTGAAAGTAAAATTAGTAAATTGCGAATTGCCCATTTGAGATTTCAATGGACCGACAACAACGTCAAAATGATGAAAATAACTTTTCTGAAGCACAAAATGTTCACAAGGCGTCTAAAGGCTGAAGAGAGACGTGGAATAATATTTCACGAGGTTAACAGACAAAATGCTAATAGCGTAGCATGGTTCTGGAATTCAGAATTTCAGGAGGGGTCTTTGTTGCAAAAGGAAGTTTGGGGGCCTCCCATCCCCTAAGTATAGTGTGGCTGTAATTTACGTATTTACTGAAACCTACACTATTACCCCAAATAGACCTTTCACCAAGAAGTATTACATTACTTCTGAAAATAGTAATATCATCACCTAAACTAAATGGAAAATGTTCATGGACAATGGTTACACTTTTATATTTTATATGTAAATATTATATTATAGCACCTATAAATCTATAATACATATTATATATAATATAATGTATAAAATGATTTTATACACATATTACATGACATATAATATAATATTTTATACATAGTCCTAGGCCCGGAATCAAGTCCAACCAGGCCCGTCCCGGGTTTATGTTTCAGGCAAACCTGGGCTGAGATGGCCCTAGGCCCATGCTGTAGCCCTTATCACAGGTCCTAAGCCTGACCCGGTTCGGATCACAATCAACCCTACTTAGGGCCAACGATATGTAATGTAGCCATGTAGGATACAGAATTTTTCACGGGAAATATTAGGTCCACGTGCCATTAACAGAGGCACTGAGATAAAGTTGTACATAATTCTTTTACATGGGTCCCCCACCTTGTCGACTTTTCCTTTCACTTTTTTTTTGGGGTAATAACTTAATTTAAATTGTAAAGGTTCTGGTTGCAAGTATCTTCTAAGAGTAGTCTCCACGTCCACCGTGGAATAACAGAATTAGTTCTTTCTACGCAGGGGGAAGAAGCAAACTAACAATCCATTCTTTCAATAGGGGAAATGATCTGATTCCATTAACAAGAAAGAAAGAATGCTCTTTCTTCGTCAACTTCCTGAAAAAGGGAGGGAGAGAGAGAGAGAGATTTTATTCTGCTGAAAGTTGAAATTACATTATCAAATGGTGATCCCATTATACTCAAACTGATTCACAGAACACCAGTGGTTTCAGTTAATTAATTCCTCAACTCAAAGCACCATGAAATCAAAATAATAAGAAAACCAGTACATGTTATTATGTAAACAGCTGATCAAGAGCCAGGAACGAGTGAATTCCTAGCAGCACATGGGGCAGATGATCAATCCATTCTCGTTGCATTCTGGGCAGCGGTTGGGCCATCCATCATCAGTCCCTTCATCGGGAGTGTCACTGACTTTGCAACTTCCATTGCAGTCAAAGCACAGCACGAAGCGTATCCCTGCGCAGCCGTCGCATGGGCCACCGGAGCGATCGGCCGGGACTCCTTGCAAGAGCGGCAGGAGCTTCCCTTGCTCGTGCAAGCTCACCACCTCGTCGGCTCCTCCGATGTATCTTCCCCTTATGAACAGCTTTGGAGGAACCACTCTGCCGCCCATGATCCTCCACAGTTCCTCCCTGAACCCCATGTGCATTGACACATCTCTCTCGTAGAACAGAATTCGAAAGCTGCCCAACAGAAACCTTATGCTTCTGCAGTCCTCGAACGTTTTCCTTATCCCCCGAAGGCTTGTTGTATAGAGAATCACAGAGTCTCTTCCCCCTGGTGGGCACCTCTCCTGGAATTCTGACAGAGTATCGTGTTCTATCCGGGGAAGTTTACAAGGTGGTTCCTCTTCTTTCTCTATGCCCATTTGTTCAATTCTGGCTTTTCTCTCTGTCTCTCTTGGTCTCATGTGGCCTATCATCACTGCCTGCTGGAAGGTCGCCAGCAGATTTGGATCAAATAGGCTCCCGGAATTCAAGTCCGGCTGCCGGATATTACACGTGTCGGACCCTGACGAGTGGGGATTCCCTGAGTTATCCTTCGCTGGTGTTGGGTCAGGCAGCCGGAAGGACGACACATCGAGCTCTGACAATGGACCACTCCGAAGATTATAGCTTCCAGACTCTGTAAAGATGGAAACCTCTGAGTTTTCCTTGGCGGGTAATGGGTCCTTGGCCTTTATGGGGGGCCCGATGTTCTCCTTGTTCCCAGAGTCGTCACTGCCGAGCTCTATTTCTTCAATGTCCTCGTCTTCCACGTCTCTCGTCAGTTCTTCACCGTCCATGATTTCAGTCTGCAACATGGGGAGATTGCCATGACTACTGATCTTCTGATCTTGCTCTTGCGAAACTGGTGGACTCTGAAATACCCAGTTGGTGGAATCGTGCGGCAAGGGATCTAAGAACCCATCTGATGCATTCGCCTGCAGAACGAGGCCTGGTTTGGTGAAACTGATGGGTCGCATGGATTTCAGTTTCTTCAGAAATCTTCCCTTCATACCCTTCATCCCTCCCTCCTCTCCTTCTGAACTGCCAGAGTCAAATCATGCTACAATTGATAAAAGAAAGGAGAAATCTGAGAAGGGTAGATTGGATGAAGACATGGAAGCGTGTTTCAGTGATCAGAAAGAGATTCCAAGAGTTCAGAGACTTCCTTTCTTCCCTTGGTCTTGCAGAGAGAAAGAGGGTGTGTTGTGGACTCAACGGCTAAAAAGCTGCATTGCATTTTGAAAATTTTAAATGAAAACAGCATCCAAAAGCAGGAAAAAGAGAGACAGAGTGGGCAATGGTCATTATTCACTTCTACGGATCCCTGACTGAATTGAGTGGGTTGGAACAAAGTAGCTTTCTTCTCTTCTCTTTACAGATAGGTCGTCCTCATCAGTCATCCCTACCCCAAACATTTTTAGAGGCAACAGCCCTAGTTACTAGTTGAACGGGCTGGTCCCTTGACTCCCTGAAACTTACCACTGTCACACATTTGGTGATCAGACCCACCATCAAATTCAAAGGGTCCCAATATGGAGATTACTTTGGATTGAAAAAACAGCTTATGATATGATCTGAATGTGAGCTTTTGATGCAAATTAATATTATTTGGGCAGTGGAAATAGCTCCAGGAATGATTCATCAATCAGAGGGTTGGGAAGCTCTCTTATGTGGGACCCATCAAATTGTGGGTCCTGATCTTCTCAACATTGAACACTTTGTTTTTGATAGATTTCTCAACACTGAGAACATGTAGTAATTAGCTATGAGTGCCATCTCCTGCTGTGATATGGAAGACTCTAAAGCTGCTTGCCACCTCCCCTCCTGTTGTATTTTGTTTGGTCCAAATTGCAAGCACTAATCTCTTTATTCTCTTGTTTTTCCTTTTCAAATATTTGGGTTGAGAAAGGGTACAAAACAGTTGATATGGGGCCCTCTTTCCTTTGTATGTTGTATTTAGTGCCTACGCCCATTGAAATCCAAATGTTGAACTCTAACCTTTTAGCTTTACTTGGGGATATTCCATTTCTTTTTTTATCTTTATTTTACTTTGCAGTTAAAATTTCATTAATAGGTAGAAATGGGATAAAACGTGCTTATGTTCAATTACTTACCTAGTTTAGTGTCTAATGAAATGGTCCGGTCCGGTCTGGTTTGAAAAAAAGATATTAGATCAAATAAAAAATTTACAGTCTAAGAAATTATTAGATTAGACCAAACCGTTTTAATATAAAAACCAGATCAGAAAACAGCCTAATCCAGTTTCAAATATGTTTTGGGACATTCTATTTAGGGATGCAGATGGATTGGATTGGATTACGATCAGGGTATATCCCAATCTGGTATGATCCGAACGGATAGATATGGATTGGAATTCAAATCCAATAGGAAAGTCAGATATTTGGATTTGATCTGATTCGATTTATTAAAAAAAATTAATAAATTATTAAAGAAAAATAAAATATATCAATTTAAATAAAAAAAAACAAAAATGTAAGTATTTTTTAATTATTTTCATCACATATATATATATATATTTATAAAATAATAAATAATATAACAAATTTACAAAAATACAATATAAATAATATATTTATAAATAAATATATAGCATATATTGGATCGGATAGGGAAGGGTGAGGGGATCCGAATCTGATCCGAAGATCCGAACTAGGGTGATCTGAATTCGACCAAACAGGTTTCACCCTTAATTCTATTGGGTATGACTTAATTAAAAAGCCCAAATAACAAATGTACTTGCATAAATAACAAATATAATTCAAATATCAAATTGAACTGTTAATACTTATTATTGTCATATAATTATATCCACAATTTACACTTGGATGTGTTTTCCCTTCTCTTTTTGGTTGGAGAATATGCTTGTTTAATTGTTTTGTTTGGTTAGGTGTTTAATGATTAATTGGGTTTAAAATCTTATTAGATTTAATTGATCTTATATAGTAAAGAGTTATGTAATATGTTTAAATGTTAAATGAATACTTGTATATTTGGTTTACAGTTTGTTCTGGTTTTCAAATTCAGGAAATCTGACTGAAACCATAAACTTAAATTTTAAAATTTTCCAGACCAGACCAGACCAGACTACCAATTTTAGTTTGGTTCAGTTCAATTTGACAATGAGCACCCTGACTAATGGCATACAACGCATGGCCATCCCTGCTTGAAAAACTGAAGGCAACTCTGGAGAGAAAGAGATCACTTATTATTCTTTCAGTTAAGACTTAATAGAGCAAAATATTGATTAGGGCTTTAGAGTTTCAATATAAAATGAAAATTCAATACTATTAGACTAACAAAATTAAATGGGCATTATTCATTCTTTCTTTTTTTTCTTCTAAGAAATTGCTCATGTTCACTCAACAACCCTCTGAATATCAGAGAGAAAGAGAGAGAGTTTATGAATGAGGCTTACATAAGGAGCAAGAGATGGGCTTTTCCTGTTTTATGATGTAATGTAGCACATGTGCAAGACAAGACAGCGAGCTAGGCGTTTGGATCCTCGTTGTGGGCCATATTGTGAATAATGATGTGTTTTTGTTGGCCCCACCCCAGTTCGTATTGTAATTTTGGGTCGTTTAGATATCTTGTCTGGTAGCAGGATAACAGCTAATCCATTGCCATAATAACAAGGAAAAGACCCCCAAACAATTTCACCTGTTTCTGTTTCTGCCATTAAGGCTGATCCTAACAGTTGATTGGATGGGGCGCATCTCTTTAATTGGCTATTATGTGTTCAATTCTATACATTTAACATCAGACCTACAGTTCATCTTGTTTGAAAATTTGGAACTTTTACCTCTAAAAGTGGAGTTGGGATATGTTGAAAACAAAAAATTGTTCCAATACATTTCAACATGATCTGTGTTTACACATCACATACATGATGATGAGTTGCAGTCTCATAGTGAAATGTGCTCATGTAGGAAGTGTGTTGGGATAGTTTTTGTTGTGAGCAGATCCCATTGTAAATTTAACAAGGTCATCGCCATGAACATCATCTATTCTAAGCCTCCTCTCAACTACATGAGATCGGCTACATGAGTCTAATATTTACATTTTGTTATCTTCCATAACATGTTTATTGTTAAAATTTGAGCCCTTAAATCATTTCTTACTATTTCAATCTATATTCTATGTAGGGTCTTGTAAGTATATATATACATATATATATTTAACTTTATTTGCTGTGTAAATAAATAGAGGGCAGGAAGAGCAAAGTGAGGACTCCTTTTTCAGGCCCAAAATAAATTGTCATGTACAAGGTAGGTCATTTAGGGTATCCTAACCTAATGACTCAATTAAAACCCCATTTGATAATAATAGTGAAAATGGTTTTATAACTGGATCAAGTAGGAAGGTTCCCTAAGACTGTGTTTGGTTTGAAGGAAAAAATAGGGAAATCTATACAAGATTTGTAAAGGTTTTCTTACCTTTCCTTTTCTTTCCCTACCTTTTCTTTCAAACCAAACAGCCTAAATGAACCGTTTTTGGTGGTATGATTAGGATGCACATAAATACAATATGATAGCTCATGTAGATGCCACATTTGCATCAAATGAATCTCTTTTGGTAGAACATCAAATGAATCTTGGATCACTTAAAAAACTTGTTTCTCCAGTGGTTGAGCGGTTGTTTAGTTGACCTCCAAAACCTCTCTTTGCTTTTTGATAATTGCTCCAAAATTTTCGTTGGGAGCATTTGATGGTCTCATATACTTCTTCATATGCTCAGTTTGGAAAGAGTACAAATACAAATATGTCTAGTGCAAAATATTATATTTTGTGTGTATTTATACTGCATGTATTTGTATTTGTTGTATTTTTTTTCAAATACAAATATGTAGAAATGAAAATCTTGTATTTGCCATACATATTGGTATTTGTACAAATGATTTGAGTGTAAATTCAGACTTATTTTTGATTCAAAATTTTGCCTATCTTGTTTTGATTGCAATACAAATGAAATAAATTAAGACATGGAACGGAATAAAGTAAAACCCAAAACAAAATTAAATGAGAATGTGCATTTTTTTTTCATTTACACTCCCATGCAATTTGTACTAGTGCAAATAAAGCTGCGCTGCAATTAAACACAACCTTAATTGCAAATGCAATTAAATAGTAAAAAGATAAAATACAAAATAAATGCAAGAAACACAAGATTTATGAGGTTTAAAAAGCCATTTTTGTGTATGGATAGAGAGGAAATAAAATCAATGCATTAAAAATGCAAGAGACTATGAAGATGATACAAATTAAATTAAGAAGCAAAAGAGCAACCCTCTTCTTCACACGAGAAACACCCTTCTGACCTCTGATATGTCTCCTATGAGAGATCAAGATCAAACTAAGAGAGAAGACCCTAAGAATCGAAATGCATTGGTCCTGATTCACCAGAAACAAAATCTAAAGATGGGAGATGTTCCCAATACAGGACTGGGACGTACTGTGGGGCATCGGGGGGTGCAGATGTGAACTCTTTTGGTACGTGTATGCGGGATTTTATCCCAAGCCTGAAACTCAAATCCTTCCCAAATTCCAACCACACTCAAACCCCCAAAACTTCTCTACCTCTTTACCTCTTCCCAAATTCCCGATTTTGTTATTGGTGATGCCTCTTTCATTTGTAAGAGGTTGGACTTGACTTATATACCACTAAGAACCTTGGTTCATAGGCTGATTGCATGTGGTTACTCACCACGGAACGTGAACAAGGACCTAGCTACTGACCGCAACATGCTTTTGTGGACCGTGGTGCATTGAGTTCACATCTGTGCCCCAGAGCGCGCCCCAAAAACATCTCCCTTGGTCACTGAGAGATGTTTTCAATACACGATTGGGATTTGCTGTGGGGTGTTTTCGGGGCACCATCTGTGGGGAGCAGATGTGAATTCTGGTGCATCCCCTATACACTTTTTACATAAGTTCATATTGCACAAGACGTTCAATTCCCATACATTAGGGCCTTCTACAAGCGACACATGGTGGGATTGTGAGAAGGTGATAATGATAGCCTTGCTTTCATAGACCGGAGGTAGTTGATCCCAATGTTTTTGAACTGCTATTAATCCAGACAGTCGGACCATTCAACCCGAGAACTGTTTAGGCAACCAGTTTTGTCTTACCCCAAACCTAATTCCTAGCAAAAAACTGTTGAATTAGTTAAGGACCCATTGACCTGGGTAGTTGCACCGTCAACCCATTCAATGGTTTTTGAATGTTTTTTATTTTAATTATTTTTTTTTACTTTTTTAATTTTTTGTCAAAACGGGCCATTTATTTAAACCGGATGATCAAACCATTAACCCAAAAACCAGTGGATAGAACAGTTCCCATTTCAGATCGGTTTTTAAAACATTGGTCAATCTTTATTCTACGGCCTAACTTGTGTCCTTGTCGAATCAATTTAGGGGTCTGAGCCCTAGCCTAAGTACCTAACCGACTTGGAAGTTAATTGTTTTGGAACCTTTACTCCTTCCATACATACATGCATCATGCACCTAGTTTGTCTATAATTAAATTGGGGAACTCTTCCCTTTAAAAGGGGACTTCAATTCTTTTGGCACCCTTTTCTTCTCCATTCCTTAGTATCTTCCCCAGCTAAGACATTCTCTAAAACCCAAATTCCCCCAACTTCAAAGCTCAGCCCGCTCACACCATCGCCTTATACCATTCAAACACATTGATAAAACTTAAAACATGCATCTAAAATTCGAAGAAAAATATGAATTATTGCCAGAATATTGATAATACAGGGTGCATCATATGAAATTCACAAAGGTCCAACACATGGCATGGGCTGGAATATTGTATTTTGATTCTTGGCCCATGCCATGTGCTGACCCTTTGCAATTCTATATATTGTTAGCCTTGTGTTTTAAATTAGTATACTTCAAAATTAACCTTCATTTAATTTTAATATATAAATTATCTATACAAATGAGAATTTTCCACATGGAGAAATTGTTTTGGCCCAAAATTTCTTTTCATGAATGGATGGAGGAATTCGATGACTCTTTCGAGCTCCAAACTAATTTTTTCATGTGTATATTCCTTTTTGATCTCAAATGGTGCTGTTAATTGGTTAGATCTGATCTGGGTAAATAGCAAACCTGGTCCTGACCCAATAAGTAAATGTGTAGCACTAGTTTCAAATGCTTTTGGCATGTAATTTGAAAATAAACTTAGTTATTTGTTAAATTGGTACATTTAGAATGGCGGAAGATCTTTATTTTAGCTGTGGTTAATCACCTCCCCATGGTTGCAAGTGACCACGCTCCACTTTTGTTGAAGTTAGTACAATAGTATCGAGGTAGGAAAATCCTAAAATTTGAAGAATGGTAGACAGAGGAGACCGGGTTTATGGAAGTATTTCAATCTAATTGGCAATAGACCCATGGTCTAGTTGTGCAGAGAAGAAACATAGTGAAAAGAACTTTGTCAACTTGGGGTTGAGAGAAGGGTAGAAATATTGCGGCTACTATAAGAAACTTGGAAAGGGAGCTCCATCAACTTCAGCATGCTGATGTGCAGTCAGAATATTGATCATGAAGAATCCTTGCAACACCAGATAGAGGATTGGCTTGAGCATGGAGAAGTAGTCTAGTGGCAGTAGAGATGAAAAATGTGGAGAATCAGTATAGTAATTTAGTGAATTCCCTGTCATATTAGTTGTATTTTTTTTTACCTATTATTAGTATTTTTGGCCTTGTTATTAGTCTTTCTGGCCTCACTGGGCCTACTATAGTTGTGTTTATTATTGTTGTTAATGTTTATTCAGGAGTGTGTTGGGAGACAGGTGCATAAATGTCATTGTAAATCTTGTTATAATAGAAACATATAAATACCAAATCTGGGCGGCAGAAACTGATTGAGATCTTCTATTCCCTTTCTCTTTTTATTCTTCTTCTATTTTCTTCCCTTCTCTTCCTCTCTTCTTTCTTCTGCTTTCTCTTATTTCTCTTTTGGTTTTCTTGCTGAAACTACATCAGAATACTGATTGACTGTGAACAGCACCAGCCATCTTGGTATCAGAGCAAGGTTTAGGGCTTGCTAGGGTTCCTATGTAGGCTTCTTATAGTCGGCTACATAAGGATGTATTAGGGTTGGATATTTTAGTCTTTCTTGCCTGATTATTACAAGTTGATTGGAGAAATTCTTGCTGCCCAAGATCTGCAATCTTAGAGATCACCAATAACTAGGAAGAATCTGAGTTCCTTGGATCAGATTAAGGTTTAGGGGGCTAAACCTTCAATTGGTACTAGTGCTTAGTGGTTTCTGAGCAAAAACTAGTTCTTTTATGAGATCGATAGCTTGTAGGAAGTGATTGGGATCTTCTGGAAGGAGCGGCTGAGTCTTTTGTTTTTCTCTCTAGGCTGGTTCTAGGGTTTCTACTGAGAACATGTCAGTTCTAGTGTCTTTTGACCTACCCCATTTGCTTCTACCATTCTGATTTTACTACTGGGCTATTAAGGGAGTAATTCAGATCTATAGTTTGTGCTGGATTACTGCATAAGTTCTGTTTCAGACGTGTTAAGGGAGTATTTGTGAGGTCTTTGTGGTGTGATCAGTATGGAAACAAGTGGGAAGGAACCAAAATCCTTTGGAGAAGGATCTATGGGATATGGGAGAATGTCAGATAATACTTTTTAAATTACTATTATTAAATTTGATGGCACAAATTACCTAGAATGGGCCTAATCATCCATGATGGCCATTGGGGGAAGGGGAAAGCTTGGATATGTAACTGGAGACGTTAAAAAACCAGCAAAGGAAGACTCAACATATGCAAAATGGGTTCAAGAAAACTGTCTAGTGATGACTTCGCTTTGCAGCTCTATGCAACCACACATCAGTAGAAATTACTTATGGGCGAAGGATGCTAAGGAAATCACAACCCCTTAATGTTGCTAGGGCATATGAGTTGAAAAGTGAAGTGAATAACTTTAAATAGGGGGAGAAACCCATATCAATTTACTTCTCTACCTTAAAATCTCTGTGGCATGAGATTGATCACTTGGAGACTATTGAACGAGAAAGCCAAAATGATGCAGCAACGTACAATAAGTTGGTTGAAACAAATAGGGTGTTTGAATTTCTTGTTAGACTAAATTTAAATTATGATATTGTAAGGCAACAATTACTTACTAGGGACAGTGTCACCTTGTTTCAAGCCTATTCACTAGTACATAGTAAAGAGAGTAAAAGGAAAGTTATGTTACAAATTCCACCCATGGAATCAGCATTGGCAGTAGTTAAATCAAAGCCTGTTGGTGAAGGAGAGGGAAATGAAAAGGGAAGACAAGAGGGATATGGTGTGTCATTATTAAAGAAGCCAAAACACACTAGAAATACTTGTTGGAAGTTGTATCCTCATCTAATTCCAACAAGACTCAAGAATAAGAAGGGGAATGCCAATGCAACAATTCCTACTGATTATGCATCTTCCTCTGCTATAGATGCATTAGCTACAGTAAGAGTTGCCTTAACTTAGTTAGAGTATGAAGTTGGAGCCTTAGGATCATCTCAACCTTCCTCTGCTACATCTACTACTACTCCCACTCCGGCTTTTGCTCACTTAGGTACAAGAGCTACTGTATATCATGCTTCAGCCCCAATTAACACTAGCATTTTTTGGATTGTTGATTCAGGTGCTTTTAACCATATGACTAGTTTATCCTCCATATTACTTCATACTTCTTATCTTTTGGTAGAGACAAAGTTTTTATCATTGATGGCTCCCTTGTACCTACTTCAGGCAAGGGAGATATTAGAGTGTCTAATACCATCTCATTATCCTTTGTCTTGTATGTCCCTAAACTTAGTACAAATATGATTTTAATTAATAGCATTACTAAAAATCAGAATTACTCAATAACTTTTTTCCCTGATCATTATGACTTTCAGGATCTGATGACAAGGAGGGTGCAAATATTTCCTAATATTTGTTGATGACTATTCTCGTTTTTTATGGGTTTATCTTATGCATTCTTGAGATGAGGTATCTACTATGACTCATGCATTCCACCACATTGCTTTAACTCACTTTGGAGTCAAAATCAAAATTCCAAGATCTGATAATGCCAATGAGTATTTTGTAAAGCCCTTGGCCTCATATCTACTTGACTATGGAGTTATTCATTAGAATAGTTGTCCTTATACACCTCAATGGAATGGAGTAGCTGAGAGAAAGAATAGACACATTCTTGAAATTGCTAGGAACATCATGCTAAATTCTAATGCTCTTATTTGTTTTTGGGGGGATTACATCCACACAGCTGTCTACCTTATCAATAGAGTTCCTTAATGGGTTTTAGACATGAAAGCACCTTTTAACCTATTGTACCCCGATAAATACTAGTTCACCATTCCCCTTAAAACCTTTAAGTGCATTTGCTTTGTACAAATCCTTGGGACTCATCATTTTATATTTGATCCTAAGCCACCCAAGTGTATTTTTCTTAGGTATGCACAAAATCAAAAGGGGTATTGTTATGGTCTAGTCTCCACGACTGGGTTTGTGTCTATGGATATTACATTCTTTGAGGATGTCCCTTATTACTCCAGGATTTCACCCCAAGGTGAAAGTGGTGAGAAGGGTGTTTTTGCTTAGGAAGCTCCATTGTCTAATCCTATTAATGAAGGGGAGTGTAGTGAGGGGGTTGTCTGAAGTGTAAGGAGTTGAGATTGTTCCATAGATGATGGTGAAAGCATGTTGGTTCCAATAATGAACAGTCCGAGCTACATCCAATCTCCTCTGTGGCACCGAATTCAAGTATTTCATTCTTGTTACCTACAACTATTGTAGATGAACAACTACTATAGATGATATGTCTACTACCACCATTGAACATCAACCTCCCACAGATGATCTTAACATTACTATTACAATACGCAAAGGAAAGTGCCGCTGCACCTCATTTACTACCCATTGCATTTCTCAGTTTCTTTCTTTTGACCATCTCTCACCATCATATAAATCCTTTTTGGTGTCCATTACTTCCATACCTATCCCTACAACTGTGCAAGATGCCTTGGTAGTACCTGAGTGGAAGGAAGCAATGAAGGTTGAGATTGATGCACTTATAAAAAATGATACTTGGGAGTTTGTAAATCAATCAAAAAGGAAGAAACTGGTTGGGTGTAGGTGGGTATTTACAGTTACAATGCAGATGAGTCAATTGAAAGATACAAAGTTCGACTGGTTGTAAGGGATACATACAGACTTATGGTATTGATTATGTAGAAACCTTTGCACTAGTTGCCAAAATGAACACAATCGGAGTGTTGTTGTCTCTTGCTGCAAATTTCTCATGGTTGTTGTTCTAGATGGATGTTAAAAATGATTTTTTGAATGGCGATCTACAGGAAGAAGTGTATATAGAGTTCCCCCCATGCTTCTATAATGAAGATAGTGGAAAAGTTTGTCGATTGAAGAAGGCCTTGTATGGCTTTAAATAGTCTCCAAGGGCGTGGTTTGACAAGTTTAGATATACCTTAGAAAATTTTGGCTATGTACAACTCAATCTAATAATACTCTTTTTCAAGAAAGTAGGTTCAACTTTAACTCTCTTAGTTGTATATGTTGATGATACTGTGGTGACAGGCAATGATAATAATGAGATTAATTCTCTCAAGAAGTTACTTAGTAAGGAGCTTGAAATAAATGATCTAGGGGATTTAAGATTTTTTTGGGAATTGAAGTGACTAGATCAAAGCATGGTATATTTGAAAGGAAATATGCCATTGATTTCTTAAAAGAAATGGGAAAATTGAGAATTCAGCTAGCAAACACACCAATTGAGCCAAACCATAAGATAAATGTAGAAGGGGGTGAACTACTTAAAGATAAAGCCATGTATCAAGACTAGTTGGAAAGCTTCTCTACCTCTGTCTAACACGTTCAAATATTTCTTATGCTGTTAGTGTTGTTAGTCAATATATGCAATCTCTCAGAACATCCCATCTTCTTGCAGTTGAGAGGATATTTGCTTATTTAGAAAATGTGTCTAGGCAAAAGGTATACTCTTCAAGAATAATGGTCATATGAAGATAGAAGTATACACTGATACAGACTAGGTTGGATGTGTGGATGATAGGAGATCTACCTCAGGGTACTATGCTCTTGTTGGATGCAACTTTATTTCTTAGAAGAGTAAGAAACAAATTATTGTTGCTCGCTCCAATGCTGATGTAGAATACAGATCTATGGCTAATGGGGTGGCTGAAGTGTTATGGTTAAAATTACTATTTGAGGAATTGGAAGTTGAATATAAGAAGCCCCTAATGTTGTATTGTGATAATCAGACCGCTATTAATATAGCTCATAATCCAATACAACATGATAGAACCAAACATATTGAAATGGATCGACAGTTTATCAGAGAAAGAGTTGACTCCAAAGAAGTGTGCCTTCCTTATGTTGCCTCCGTTATGCATCTTGCTAATCTCTTCACCAATGCAGTTACAAAGGGTCAAGTTAGAGATGGACTTATACAATTTGGGAATAACTAATATCTATTCCCAACTTGAGGGGGAGTGTGGAGAAACAGCCTAGTAATTTAGTGAAGTCCTTGCCATATTAATTGTCTTTTTTATTTACCTGCTATTAGTATTTTGGGCCTTGTTATTAGTTATTTTGGGCCTTGTTATTAGTTTTTTTGGGCCTTACTGGGCCTACTATAGTTGCAATTACTATTGCTGTTATTGTTTATTAAGGAGTGTGTTGGGAGGCAGGGTCATAGATGTCATTGTAAATCTTGTTATAATAGAAACATATATTGGTATCTGGGCGGCAGAAACTGATTGAGATCTGCTCTCTTTCTCTTCTCATTCTTCTTCCCTTCTCTTCCTCTCTTCTTTCTTCTTGTTTTTCTCTTATTTCTCTTATGGTTTTCTTGCTAAAACTACATCAGAATACTGATTGACTGTGAACAACACCAGCCATCTAAAAGTAACTTTGTTGAGACTCGAGAGAAAGAAACAAAAGAAGAAGCTAAAGATTTTAGGCCCATTGGGTTAAGCACTACAAAATTGTAGCGAAAATTATCACTTCTAGGCTTTGGGCTTTACTTCCAGATATTATCTACCCCCTACCAATTTGCCTTCACATCGAGCAAATAGATTAGTGACAACTCAGTAATCTACCATGAAGTGTTGGACACCATGGAAAAGCAAAAGGGTAAGGTGGGTTATTTTATACTAAAACTTGAACTATCCTAAGTAAAGCCTATGACAGGATTGAATGGAAATTTGTCGCATTGTTCTGTTTCTCCACCACCTTTAGCGATTTGATCTATCAGCGCATCTCCACTACAAGTATTGCAGTCATATTAAATGGTTGTGTGGGGCATTATTTCACCTCTTCTAGGGCCCTTACCTCTTACGTAGGTCTGTCCACTCTCCCCTTGTTTATTTTCTGTATTTAGGTACTTTCGACTTTCTCACTTGCTCTCTTTAAAGCAACAAAATAGAGAACTACATGGTATCAAGTTCGGCAGAACTGGGCTCAGATTAAATCACCTTCTCTTTGTAGATAATGTGCTTATTTTTGGGAATTGCTCGATGTCTGAAGCGAAGTGCCTCCGATAACAGTTCAGTGCATTCTGCAGATGATTTGGCCAAGAAATCGTGCAGTCGGCTTTTCTCTGACCATTGTAAAGTGGCCAATTGGAAATTTCTAATTGATAAGATCAAAGGAAGATTGCAGGGTTGGCAAACAAGCAGGTCTAACGGTTTTACTCAAAACTACTGGTGTATCACCTCACACCTCATGGTAGATACTAGATGCACACCATAGTTTCAGGGCTAAAACTCCTGAAATCTCTCGGGCTCCTCAAACTACTAGTTACAGGAGTCGTAATAAGAAGGCATTTGAGCAGAAGAATTTTGATGTGCTCTCAATCATTATTTGCATCATGGATCGATTGGGTTTTCAGAACTAGGCATTTATACAGCTGATATGTATGCAACGTACAAAGTAAAAGTTTCAAGAATTGCTTTCTCAGGATTCAACAATTAACGGATAGGTCCAGTTTGTGAATTTAAAACAATCCTAGGAATCCAATCCTGAACTGCAATAATCATGCATGTTTTCAAACCACCATAGAAAACTAAGTTGTGCATGCATGAACCTAGCAAAGTTGAGAAGGGGCGTGGTATAAGGCTAGAAGGGGAGATCTAGTTTCTCAACTATCAGCCACAACAGCTCCTACCCCGATGTTGAAATCAAAGGCAATGCATGTCAACTGGTGCCCACTTTTGTCGGTCATCTTCATCTTAAGAGTATAGGATCCCTGAAAATGCATCAAATGTTTGTTAATCATATGAAAAATCTGAATATGATCGATAGATGTCACTACCAAAAAGAAAATTAAGCGGACATTAGAAGAGAGAGGAATGCTATGTGTATGGGTTGGTCAGACTGATTTTTATATGTGATGCCTTGAACACCGGATACGGTTTAATGTGTGGGATCAAGTGTTTGAATGAAATCTAAAAATACACTAGATCCATGATGTTCTAGTAACTGTACGTTTGACAGTTTGATCAATCTATATGCTTAGTATTGCTCTAGAAAATAGCAAGGCAATAGAGATTGGGGAAGAATAACTTCATCCATGGTTATCATATTTGAAGATTATCACACTTAAAGCTTTGGATAGCATAGAAAGTTGGTGTTGAAATCACACAAAACAGAAAACAGTTAAAGTGGTTAAAAGAATGCAAATGAAAACACACAAATAGAAGGCAACTTATATAAAATGATACAACAAAAGTTAAAATCACAAAATAGTTGCTGCAAGTATGATAAAATCACAAAACAGGTCAAAAACAGAGGTAATAGAAGGCGACTTATATAAAATGATACAACAAAAGTTGAGAAATAATTAAAGAAATAAAACTTGTGGAAAGTATCTAAAAAATTGAGAGGATGTAAGCAGCAAATATGTGATTGTTAAAGTGACTTTGAGGTATTAAAACAATAGTAATAATTATATAAGAAGCACCACAAACAGATTACTAACAGAGATAGCAGCTACACCTGAAACAAACCAATGAATAGATTTAACCTAAAATGAAAGGTGATAAAATAGAATTCTACAAATAGTCTAACCTGAAATGATAAAAAATAAATCATAAATTTGCCAAACTCTGTAACACAACAATATGAATGATGAGTTGAAAAAAATAAAAAGATTTAATAATCTACAAATCAGATAATTGAGTTCTGGACTAAAGAAACGAATAGATTTAATAAATAAATTACTAATTTCAGATTGTATAATTCTAATAATCAGAAAACTACAGAATCTGAATTAAAAGAAATTCCACAAAATCTTGAAATGTCAATAGCACACTGAAATGTACAATGATTTGAAACTAAACCAGATTCCAAATGGGTAACATGCAAGTCTTAAGTGCTCTATGATTTAAAAGAGAAAAAAAAAAGGTTCTAAATAAAAAAATCCCAACAAAAGGAGGTATCCAACTAACAAATGAACCTGAAATCTTAAAAAAAAAAAAGGCTAAACAAAAGTAAGACAAATGGGTAATATGTGCAGAACCAAATTACAGCAGGGATGGAATCATTCAAAATTAGAATTGAAATTTTAGATGTTGACTACGAGTATCTAAGGGGAATTACCAAAAAAGGCAATCAAATTGTGGGAGCATATTTGAAAAGTTAAATGCTTATAGTCAAGAGATCTCAGTAAGTCACAAGACACAAAATAGCAGTAATCAATATACAGACAGAAATTTCCAGAGAGATCCCCAGTAAATCACAGAACACACAATAACAGTAATTACAGGACACAAAAATCCAAGGGTTTGAGTATTTCAGGTCTTTGGATTCTAAAATAAATAGAGTATGAATACAAGGTTGTTGAGAACGGTTTCACAATCCACATGTCACTAGACCTAAACAAAGTTAACAATAATTATAATAAGCAGTTCAATGGTTCAATGATCAAAATAAAATGAGAATATTAAATTAAACAGGTATAGGTCTACCCTGTTAATTGGAGATGGACTGTTGCTTGTGTCAATAGGGGCTTTTTCTCCCACATATGACATCTGCAAGTGTAAGGGGTTGAAGGTGGGCTGCAAGAGCCCAATTGTGAAGCTACATGAATAGTTAGAACTATTGTTATCCCAATGAGATCAAATGAAAGAGAACATATGGGAGATAAAACTGTATTTCACTGGGTTGAATTAGAGAAGAAAATCTGCTGAGTTTATTGAGTAGATGCTGATCTGTCCAATGGAATCCTTACAAAAGGTTTTTAGCTAGGTTTTTAATAGAGATTCAAGGAAGAATGTGGGGGCTTGGCTCCAAAAAGAGGGGAGAAAAACAAGGGAGCGATTATGGAGGGAGGGAGAGAGAAAAGGGGAGAAGAAGGAAAAGTTGAAAGAGAAAGAGGAAAGGAGAAGAAAGGAAAGAAAAGAAAGAGAAAAAAAAGAAAAAAAAAAAGGAAAAGAGGGGAGGAAAAAAGAAGAGATGGTTTTCACTATATATTTGTAAATTGAGATTTATCTGTATATTTGTAATAGTCAATGTACCCTCATATCAGTAATGAATGTTTAACATTCAGTGACATTTTCATTGATTTATTTTAATATTTACCCCCCCCCCCCCATCAAATGAGAACAAGAATTAAGTCGAAAGTAACCCTCTTAGTTCCCAAATTCTGTTTATCAAGCTTGTTGAGTTTGCCATCTAGTACTCTCACGCTGGATTCTGATAATTGTTCCCAGACCTGGAGAACAAGGCAGCTATTTTTTCATGTCATCGCTTCTTGGGACTAGTGTTTTCAACCTGCTGTTGACCTGGGGAGTTGAACCGTTCAACCTGTCACCTGGAGGTGAAGGTGGTTCAGTCCAATGCCAAACCTGTCATATGGGGAAAACCCACCAGTTGATTTGGTCAAAGAACCGCTGACCTGGATGGGTTGCATGGGTTGCATCATTGAACCGTTTAATGGGTCATGGTTTAACCAAACCCATACTTTGTTTACATTTTTTAGGCAAAGAAAAAAAATGGAAAATAAAAACAACAAAGAAGCAATTTAGAACAAGTGCAGAGTTCAACACGTGCAGCAAATAAGTAAAGATAGCCACCAGAAAAAGGGGTTGCCAGCAATGGAGAAGAATAGACATACATGTGTTCTTCATTAGTTTCTATTGGTACCAACATCCCTGATCACCCATGCCATTCAATGGCCAGATGCTCATTGCTGCTACCATCTTCTTGCCACCCACTTTCTCAGTTCGCCCCCTCCCCAAACACTCTGCCAATCTCTTGCCTCCCACCTCATCTCTCTGGATATCCTCCCCACCACCCTTTCTCCCTCCCTCCCCCCTCCCCTCTAGATCTCTTCTCCCCACCAGCCTCCCTCTCTCTCTCTCTGCCCTTGTTCTCAATCTCTGCACTCTCCCCCCTCCCTTAAGTTTTATTATCATTTTTTAATTATATTACGGTCAAACCATTTGACTTCCCAGTTGAACCGGTGAACTGTCACCTGGAATGGGAAGCAGATTGTTCACCAGTTCAGGTTTCAAAACACTGCTTGGGACTATGATTTTTGGGAAAAAAAAATATTTCAACCATGTGTCATGCTCTATAGGTTATATCTTCCTTCCTCTTAATACTTGTGGGCTCCAATGTTATAAGTCTAGTTTAAAATTTTGTCCAATCACGAGAAGGAAAATATTAGTTAATTATTTATTTCTTTGTGCATTCTATCAAAAGAAAGGAATTCTAATTTATATATTGGGATTATATTAGCAGATTAAAACATAGCCTATTTTATAGTAAATGTACAGACAATTAGCTTTTGGGTCTAACTAATATTGTAACACATTTTTTTCATACTGCAATTATCATCAGATAAGTAAAAAAAGAATAAAAAAGAAAAAACTAAGCAATTTCATGCATTAGAAGTTCATATCAGCTAGTTGATGGGTGAACAAGCAGATCAGAACATACATAAGTGGAGAGGTTGGAGATCCAAGGTTGACATTGAAATATAGGGGGAAGGATGACTTACTGGGGGAGTGAACGCTGGTAATGTCTGGGTGTGTGCAAGAACAAAGTCACCAATTGCCACAGGGCAAGAAGTTTCTGCACAGAGATCATGGTTCTCAGTGTGGATGTGCACCCCAAAGTATGAGACCTCAATCACAAGTTTCCCTCCATTGATATTTTGACCTGCATGGAAAAGAAAAACAAAATATTGTAATTCATCCAAAAACCATGAGCATGTGAGAATTCTCTATGTTCATTCATGATGACCTCACAGTCTACTTGTGAGAATTGTTATGAGTTGAATTAGACATGTCCTTGTATGCAATATCAAAAAGACAATGGCTAACAATCATCAGACAGTGCCTACTGTCTCCATTCAATAATTTTGATGGTTCTAAAGCCTGGGAAACAAAAAGGGAGAGAAAACTCCAATCCAATCCAATCAACTAATCCATAAAAAATTATAAATATTTCCGACTCAATTATAAGTAGCAGAAATTTTAATATGCTATGTAAAACAGGAACATGTACAAAATACACAAGACGAGCTAATTATCTAAAATCCTTCAATGAGAAAATAAAGGAAACTTATGTCTATGCTTAAAAGTATTTACATTTGACACATGTTTTTCCAATGCTTTCTGTCTATTATAAATGCAAAATTAATAAATAACAATTATGAAAACAATAAACTCAAACTAGTAGAATCATGGCAACTTCTACAGGCTAAGACAAGGAGAAGGCACCATAAAAGAAAAATGTAGAATTTGCTTAAAAGACATGGAAACTCATTTATCTAATGTGATAAAAGGATCTAGATTATTTAGTTAATGTTTGGATCTTTGACAGAACCATAGTTTTCAAGGCACCTAGGCAATTATGGGCAACACTAGGGCGCCTAATCACCTAGGCATCGCCTAGGCAATAAAAAATTTATAATATAAAAAACTAACTTTTGGCTAGTTCCCTAGTTTTCAGAGGATGCTTCTTTAATTACAGGTATGACCATATAATTTCTTGGTTGCTCTCCCACCCATAATCAACGAAAGAGATTATAAAAGAAAACAAATATTAAGCCTAACCGGGGGGAAAAAAGATGTATCTGTAGTCCAAGAAAAGTACAGATAACATATAAACCGAGAATTCACCTGTGGTAGCGGCGAGACTGAACGTAGCAGGTTTGCCTCTCACCACTGGATCCGGGGACATCTCGACTCCATTAACCTTAACAGCATAGTTACCCTTCTTATCTGCATTTGTTTAAGAAAGCCAATATAAGACATCAGCTAACCATCCATCTTACCACCCAAAACCTAACTTTACATTAATCCGACGCAAGTAAATCCAGGTCAAATTCAATAGAAAACACAGTTTCTACAATTAAGCCGACACAGAGCTAATAAAATCACTGGAAAAATTCAACTCAAACGTCCTTCATGAGAATCTTCCCAACTAAACCAACCGAGTATTGGATTCTTTAAACTCCTCCATTATTAGAATCGCATTTACTAAATCCCCTTATGTTCAAACGAACCGAGTAAAGTTTCAATTTTCAAGGAAGTAAATGATCGATTTTAACCGAGCGGCCAGAACAAATCCAATTCAAGCTTCAATATTCTCGATTAAACTGAAGAAAGAAACCCTGGATTAAAAAATAAAATAAAATAACTCACCGCAGTACTTGATTTCCATGGCTCGAATTGAAGGAACGAGCAAAAAAGCCACGAAAAAGAGTGGCGGAACGAGCTTGAACTGGACTCTCTCCATGAATACACCGACCGGACAGAAACTCGGAAAAGCAGAGACGAAATTAGTTTTCTTTTTCTTTGTTGTTTGGTTCAGTCCAGCGTTGAAAGCAAGAATTTCCGTCAGTTGGCACTTGGCGGGGAAACGTCAGCTGGGAAGAAAGAGAGAGAATTTGATATGGAATTATGCTTTCTCACTTCTGATTTACTTTTACCTACTCAATTTCATATATCCGAATATACCCCTATAAATTTCAGAAAATGGCATCCATGTCCCAAAAGGTGATAATGATAAATTGATAATGACGTACTGAAATAATAGTCTCAGTAAACGATTTAAGGATGCCGATAGATCTGGGCCGTTCAAGCATAACGAACTTAAGAGGAAAGGGACATTTTTGGGTTGGTAGTGTTGGAGTTGGGTTCGCTTGTCGTTTTCGTTTGGTGGAGCATCATCATGACAAAAGTTGATGTACGGTTAGGATGGAAGAACAAAGATGGTGTATAGATATAGGGCCCGTTTGGAAGGGCTTTAGCTTTTGAAGAAGCTTCATCGAGAGGCAAGTGGCTGAAAAATAGATGGTTTGGGCTGTTTTGGACCTTTCGTCAAAACAATAAAATCCCTAGATTTTTTGGATGGGCCCCATCTACCCTAAACATAAACAAAAACATTGATGTGAAAGTATTTACTGTTGTGTTTTTGGGTTGATCCATAATGGTTGAAATAATTGCAATGGTTTTGTTTTTGGGTCATTTTAAAACCTGGATTTTATGTTATTGGAACTTGAAGAATTGGATATAGATTTAGTAGAATTTATTTGTGAGAAAAATGACTTTAAAATATGATTTAATGAGATAAAATATCAATTGATACCTTAGATATAAAACTTAATGAAAGAGAATTAAATAATAGGGGTGTTCACATTAAATGTCAAACCGACCAAACTGGCCCAACCCAACCCGAGTTGGCCGGTTTTTCAAAACCACCAATCGGTTTTGATTTGTATGAGAAAATAAACGACAACTCGATCTGGTTTTGGTTTTCATACAAACCAAACTGAACCAATCCTATATATTTAAATAATTATTAATTAGTCCCTACCCTATATGTTAAATGTTGATATATTTTATTTGTGTTTTGTTTGAAATTTGAAAAAAAAATGGTTATTTATGATAAAAACTAAAAACATAAAACCAATACAAATATAATACAATGATACAATATTTAATTCAGTTTTGTATATATTTAAATATATATTGACAAAAAAATCAGTTTTGCATAAAAAACTAATCAATTTAAATATATATTTTGATTTTGCATAAACTAAAAAGAAATAAACTTAAATATAAATAAATATTTAGAAATAGATATTTTAGTTTAAAATATATATAAAAACCGACTAAATCAATAAACTGACCCTTCATGTTTGGGTCGGTTTTGCTTCAAGGTTGGTCGGTTTCAGTTTAATCAATAAGTAAATCAACTAGGTCGGATCAGTTGAAGAAAATGACTCAAACCGACCCAACCCGACCCGTGAACACCCCTATTAAATAAGGTGAGAAGTAGTAAATTAATAATTCAATTACATTTTCAATCCTCATAATTAAAAAAAGGACTAAATTAAAAAACAGGGGAATTTCAAATGTGCATGTGCATTTTATGTGGAAATTTCAAATGATGATGATGAATGATAATAAATGAATAAAAATTGATGATAATAATAATAATAATAATAATAATAATAATAATAATAATAATAATAATAATAATTTCAGTATTCCTATCAAAACCTATGTAATAAAAATAAGCAATTAAAGCATGGTGTGTTGTGGATTTATAGCCCATTCAACGTAAAAAGATTGATTGACATGTCTAGCAAGCAAGTTTCAAAATAAGACAATAATTTTCTTTTTTTCTTTTTTTGGTATTTTAGCCATTTCCATCATTAATAATAATAATCCTCATTCCTTACACATATTTGTGTTTCATATAGTGAATATATAATATTAAAGGCATGCTAATTTTTTCTATAAGTTTTATAATGTTTTCTATATTTTTATTATATTAAATATTTAATTTTTAGAACATTGGTTTGTAATCAATGTTTTTTATCGTGTAGTCAAAGCAATTTTGGGTACTAGATAATCGAACCACTGAGCCGGTAGTTGGGTCACTAGCTAGACATTAATTCTATTTTTCTTTTTGAATTCCATTTTCATCAAAATAAAAAATAAAAAATAAAAAAACTTTTTATAGTTTTGAATATTGAAGCACCTCCGAGTAAAGGGATCGAATACAATTTACGGTCTGAATTTGGAACTGGGCTCACAAACCATATCCTGGTTCCCCTCTTCGTACCCCGTACTAATTTGATCGTTGGAGACTCTGCCTCGAGTTCTCACCCGAGGCCTCTAATATATTCTGTCTTGCTGTACCTCGGCTACCCCCCTTTGGCTTCTACAGTGCTCAGAGCCTCCTCCGCCTCGACCTACATACCTCGGCTTCAGCAGCAACCTCTCCGAACCTCGAAGCGTTCGGTCAGTCTCTAGAGCCTAGGGATGAAATTACTTTGTTGTCCTAGGCCAATCCGAGCATCAACAATTGGCACTGTCTATGGGAAGCGTTGCTAAGATGTTCCCTAAAAAGAACTTTGACAAGCTATCAGGTCCTTAAGCTCCAACCAACCAACATGGTACGAAGAACAAGGAACACACAAAATCTTGTCACCAATGAACAATTCCAGGCCGTGCTCGACCGCCTGGAGTACTTGACACAACGAGTTGAGCAGAACTATCCCTAGGCAGGAGGTCACCCCCAGGGTGATCATCCCGCAGGGGAGTCGACACAGCTGGGCCGGCATGGGTCCACCAGCCAATCGATCCCCAACCTCGGCCATGCACAACTGACCGAGCCCTCTGAGTCTGGTAGCAGTCATCCAGCTGACCCGCTCTCCCAGACCTCCGGACCTCCCAATCGAAGGGAGGACAACTCCAAATCTCCTAGCCGAAGGGAGGAAGAACTGAAACAATCAAAGGATAGCCGCCAGCCCTCTGAGCAACATCACCAATGCCGAAGGACCAAGCCGAGGGACGAAGGCGGACGCCACGGTCACCCTGGCACCCACTCCAGGGCTGAGGGCCGGCGTCGAGCCTCTTCCCCTCACGTCTCGGACCTCCAGGATATCTTGAACGACCGTCATGCTAAGCGTGAAGCACACGGTCTCAACTCCGAGCACTCTAGAATCCACGTCGATTTCCATCATGCCCATGAAGACCGGGATGGCACACGGACCATGCCGGATCCCATGTTCGCCAAACTCCGAGTCGAGCTTGGCGCTGTCAAAGCCGAGCTCTAGTAAGTTAAGGAGGGTCGAATGATACCTCGGCCGGACAGAGCAATTCCCTTGGGAGAATGGATGCCTTCTCCCCCGATATCGTCGCTAAGCCTCTACCCTCGAACTTTAAGGCTCCCACCTTAGAAATGTACGATGGGAACATAGACTCGAACGACCACTTGGAGAGCTTCAGGGCACTCATGATCATGTACGGATACTCCAACGCCTTGACATGCCGGACTTTCCAGGCGATCTCCAAGGGAGCCACTCAGTAGTCATTTTCTAGCCTCCCACCTCGATCAATCACCTAATGGGAGCAGTTTTCCAGCATGTTCCTCGTCCACTTCATCGGTAGCCAGCGCCCCCAAAAAAGCGTTGTCTCGCTAATGATTGTTAAGCAGAAGCGATGAGAGAGTTTGCAGTCATACATCGATCGTTTCAAAAAAGAACTCTAGGTCCGTGACCTCGACCCTTGGTCTCTATGCATGCCACTATCAGCGGGCTCCTCCCCGGCTCGGCTCTTAAGTGCTCTGTTGCCAAAAGCCAAGCAAAGACGAAGATGGAGTTCCTAGAAAGGGCCTAGAAATACATTATCGTCGAAGAGGCTTTGGCTACAGACGCCCATGAGAGAGGCACAGAGCACCGAGACAAAGCTTTCGTGAAGAAGAGGAAGAACAGAGACCAAGGCCACAGCAACAACCACAATAGGAAGTCACTGACCTCGACCTTGGCTTACAATCAGTACACACCACTCAACTCCACCCGCACATAGATTCTGATGCAAATTGGGCAGGAGAAATTTATGAAGTGGCCTAAAAAGTTGAAGAAGAACCCCCACCGGGGGAACCCCAAAAAATACTGCAAGTTCCACAGAGGTACCGGCCACGACACCGAGGATTGTTATGATCTCAAAAACGAGATAGAGTCCCTCATTCGTCGGGGCCACCTCAAGCAATACATCAGAGATGAGGCCGGTGCCTCGTCCTCCCAATAGTAGTAGCACCACCACCAACAAGCAGCAAGCATCATCGACGTCATAGTGGGAGGCACGACCTCGGGTGGAGCCTCGGTCTTGGCTCACAAAGCCTACGCCAGGCAAATGAACATACAGGGGCCGGCCCCCAAGAAGTAGAAGCAAGAACCCCTCTCCTTCACGGACGAGGACCTGGAGGGGGTAGCAGTCCCCCATGATGACGCATTGGTGGTCTCGGCCGTCATTGCAAAGTTCATAGTGAAAAGGATCCTTGTTGACAGTGGCTCCTTAGCTGACATTCTTTTCTACGATGCTTTTGAAAAGAGGAAGATAGCTCCGAAGCACCTGGAGGGGGTAGCAGTCCCCCACTAGTCGGCTTCTCCGACAGCATCGTCAAACAAGAGGGCATGATCTCCCTACCAGTCACAGTAGGGACGGAGCCCCAACAGGTGACAAGGATGACAGAGTTCCTGGTCATGAAGATTGACTCACCCTACAACGCCATCATGGGGAGACCAACTCTTCATGCACTCCGAGTAGCCATCTCCTACCTCACCTTAAAGTTCCCCACCAAGCACGGCATCAGAGTTGTTTGTGGGGACCAGCATGCTGTTCGTCAGTGCTATGTGGCAACGTTGAAGGGCAAGAATAAAGAAGCTCTGCCACTAGAGGGGCTTGACCTCAGGGAGGAGCCAACGAGTCGAGGACTTCGTCTCGGTCCCCCTAGATAAGGACGAGCCCGACAAGACAGTCCGTGTCGGGTCCAACTTTCCCCCCGAGAGTCTATCTGAATTGGTAAGTTTCCTCAGACTCAATGTCGAGATCTTTGCTTGGTCCACCGCTGACATGCCCAGAATTGACCCCTCGGTCATTACACATAGGCTGAGCGTGGACCCGAGCTCTAGGCCAGTTCGACAAAAGAAGATGAACTTTGCATCGGAGTATTGAAAGGCCATAAAGGAGGAAGTTGAAAAGTTACTCGATGTCGGCTTCATCTGAGAGGTACGCTACCCTAACTGGTTGTCAAATGTGGTTATGGTAAAGAAAGCTAAGGGGAAATGACAGATCTGTATTGATTTCACAAACCGTAATCGAGCCTACCCCAAGGACAATTTTCCTTTGCCGAGGATAAACCACCTCATTGACCCCACTGCAGGGTACAAGCTACTTAGCTCTATAGATGCCTTCTCCAGATACAATCAGATAAAGATGGACCCAGATGATGAAGAGAAGACCTCGTTCATCATTGAACAAGGCACATACTGCTACCGTGTGATGCCCTTCGGCCTCAAGAATGTCGGGGCCACCTACCAGCGCCTTATTAACAAGGTGTTCAAAGAGAAGATGGGAAGGAACATCGAAACCTATGTGGATGACATGGTAGTGAAGAGCCTGAAGGCTAGGACCCACATCTCAGACCTCGCCGAGACCTTCGACACCTTGCTGAAGTACAATATGAAGCTCAACCCCAACAAGTATGCCTTCGGTGTCACATCAGGCAAATTCTTAGGTTTCGTTGTCACTCAGAGAGGCATTGAGACTAATCTTGAGAAGATACATGCCATACTAGACATGGCACCCCCGTAGACGGTGAAGGGGACCCAAAAACTCACCAGCCAAATAGCACCCCTCAATCGCTTCATGTCAAAGTCAACCGACCACTGCCTACCCTTCTTCCATGCCATCAAGAAGCTGAAAGAGTTTCAATGGATGGAGGAGTGCCAACGTGCCTTTGACGAGCTCAAGACATACCTTACTTCGCCTCCTCCCTCACCCGGTCGGCCGAAGGGGAAACCTTGTACCTTTACCTCTTGGCCAGAGATAAGGCATTCAGTTCAATCCTCATCAAGGATGATGGCGTGTAGATGCCAATTTACTATGCCAGCAAGGTCCTTTGCGACGACGAAACTAGGTACCCTGAGGTAGAGAAGTTGGTTGTCACCCTTGTGGTTTCAGCAAGGAAACTTCAGTTGTACTTTCAGGCCCACACTATAGTGGTCCTAACGAACCAGCCCCTCAAGGTTGTCCTTGCCAAACCCGAGGTCTCGGGATGCCTAACGAAGTGGGCCATCGAGTTATCTGAGTTTGACATCCAGTACCATCTGAGACCCGCGATCAAGGCACAAGCCCTGGCAGATTTCATTGTAGAATGCACCTTCAGTCGAGCCCTTCGCCAGCCCCCAGAAAATCCTAAGTGGGATCATGTGGACGACGAGGCTCAACCCCGATGGAAGCTTTTTGTTGACGGCTCCTCTAATGCCAAAGGAAGCGAAGTGGGCCTTATCCTCCTCACCCCAGATGATGTTATCCTGGAGTATGCACTAAGGTTTGACTTTCCAGCATCGAACAACGAAGTTGAGTACGAGGCCTTCCTCGCTGGTCTCTAGCTTGCTAGGGACCTCGACTCCTCACACGTCGAAGCCTTCAATGAGTCTCAGCTAGTGGTGAATCAGGTGAACGACGAGTATGCACGTCCAAGTACCTCGCCAAAGTCCAAGATTTAGCCTACCACTTCCAACGCTTCTCCTTGCAATGGGTCCCGTGAACCGAGAATGCACGAGCCGACACTCTCTCCAAGTTGGCAAGTACCTCGAGCGGAACTCCCGGCTAGGCCGTCCACGTCAAGAAGCTACTTCGGCTTTCCAATGAAGAAGTCCAAGTACTCCCCATAAAGGTCGAACCTTCATGGATGGATCCCATCGTCAACTTCCTATCTACTGGATGGTTGCCCGAAGACAGAAATGAGGCAAAACGACTCAAACGACAAGCAACCAACTATACCCTACTAGAAGGGAAGCTGTACCGAAGAACCTTCACCTTGCCTTACCTCCGATGCCTTTGTCCGGAGGAGAGCAGCTATGTGCTACAAGAAATTCATGAAGGCATCTGCGGTAACCACCTCGGCGGGAGATCCCTAGCCCAAAAATCCTTAAGGCAGGGCTACTTCTGGCCTTCCCTCCATAAGGACGGAACTGAATTTATGCAAAAGTGTGATTCATGTTTGAGGCACGCCAACTTATGCCACCGACCGACCACCACTCTCTTAGCCCTCAACAGCCCATGGCCCTTTGCCAAATGGGGCATGGACCTCCTTGGCCCCTTTCCTCCAGTCATGGGGGGCAGAAAGTACATCGTTATTGCAGTAGACTACTTCACCAAGTGGGTAGAGGCCAAGCCTCTGGCCGCCATCACAGCGTGAGTCATCCAAAATTTCTTTTGAAAAAACATTATTTGTCGCTTCGTCCTACCCTACATGCTAGTGATTGACAATGAGAAGCAATTTGATGACACCAAGTTTCGGGAGTGGTGTGCCTCCTTCGGTTTCAGGCAACAGTACACCTCGGTAGGCTATCCCCAAACCAACGGCCTAGTCGAGGTCACCAACAGGACAATACTGGATGGATTGAAGACCAGATTGGACCAAGATAAAGGCCTATGGGCTGAAGAATTGAATAGTGTACTCTAGGCTTACCGAACTATGCCTCGGACAGCCACGGGAGAAACTCTCTTTGGCTTAACTTACGACATAGAAGTTGTAATCCTAGTAGAGATCGGCCAGCCGACACTCTAAATTGAGGCGTATAATGAACTTGAGAATGATGAAGCCCTTAAATCAAACTTAGATTTGCTGGAAGAAGCCCGAGAGCAAGCACAGATACAGGTAGCCTCTTACCAGCAGCGAGTGGTCCGCTACTACATCTCCAGGGTAAAAGAAAGACATTATTAAGAAGGAGACCTTGTCCTTAGAAAAGTCATGGTCCCCGAACCCGGAGTAGGGAAGTTGGGTCCCAACTGGGAAGGCCCCTACAGAATTAAGTGAGTCGTCGACCCCGACACTTTTCACCTGGAACACCTAGATGGAAGACCTGTACCACGGACATGGAACTCAGAGGATCTTCGAATGTACTACAAATGGTTGTAATATCTTTTTGAAACTATTGGATGAATGAAGCAAAGTTCCTCTTCAGCTCAATGCTCAATGCATGTACCTACTAAGTTCCTCCACGGCCCCACGACTGGTAGGGGTGCATGGCCACCTCTAAGGACTGTACCCCCTTGCTATACCGACGCCAAGACTTAGCGAATAAATAGCGAACACCCTAGCTATGACTTAATGCGTCAGAAAACACCAAGACGGTCGAGGGCCTCATGTGCCTCAGCACCCCACCTCAACGGCAGCTAGCCTCCTAAACCTTCACACTTAGCGCTACCAGCAAAGGAAGCCTGCCTTAGAGCGTTGCGCTCGACCTTGCCAAAACAAGTACGCGGGGATATGGGAGTCAGGCGAGCTTCAGCTCTGCCTAGGCCCCACGGATCCAGACGAGCCTTAGCTTTATCTCAGCCACCGGGGCTTTACCAAAGCTAATGCGCAGGGATACGAGAGCAAGGCAAGCCTCAACTCTGCCTAGGCCCCATGGAGCCAAACGGGCCTCAACTCTGTCTCGGCCACCCCTCAATCTGGCAGGCCACTTTGGCCTTGCCAAAGCCAACACTTAGAAAATTGGGAGACAGGCGAGCCTCAGCTTAGCCTCGGCCCCACTCTCACGTCGACAGGTCATCTTGCTATTTACTCGAAGGGAGGAGAGTCAGGTGAGCCTCATGCTCTGCTTCTGCCTACCCCCATCACAGGCCTCTTCGGCCTTGCATAAGTGAACGCTTAAGAAGGGTGGTAGGCCAAGCTTGCCCCGACCCAATCGTGGAGGCTTTGCCTTGACCACACCTCTGCCATCCTCCTAACGCGTAAAGTAAACCAAAGAGAACTATACTTGTCTCGTGCTGTGATTTTTCTCTTGAAGGGGCAAGGACCCTTCGACAACAAAAACATAAGTGCAAAAAGTACAAGGAAAAACAACACAACGAAGCACAAGTACAATATTTGAGGCAAAGATAAAAAATGCCTCCAATTTTCATTATGTACAAAATTTTTGGCTTTACAAAATTGTCTCACGGCCCTCGAGCCGTACTTATGTACAATGTCAAAAAAGAAAGAAAGAGAGAGAGAGATAGAGAGAGAAAGAAAAAAGAGAAAAAGCCTAGCCTAAGTCTTGCCACTAGCCGGAGGAGGAAGTGCAGAACCGGCAACCTCTTCAGGAGAATCAGGGATCACCTTCAAAGATTCGGCATCAAAATCTAGAAGCATCGTCGCAAGTGCCTTCTTGGTGTCCTCAATCCCGTCCAAGTAAGCCTTGGAAGCGAGATCGGCCAACTCATCAGCTCATTTTCCTTCCTCCTGAGCCCTCTTCTCAGCCTCGGGTGCCTTCTGTTTGGCCTCTGCAACCCTCTTAGCTGCCTCCTCGGCCCTCTTTTCTGCCTCAGCCGCCTGCTTGTTCACCTCGACGATGTCTACCTTGGCCTACTGGAGACACCATACGGCCTCAGAAATGAGGCTCTCTGCACGAGCTCCCTCCATTTGCTCTTGGGAAAGCAGATCCTGCATCTTCTTCAGCTTCTCTTAGGCCTCCATGTGAAGCTTTTGTTTATCGCCGAAGTATTGCTGGAACTTGCAGCTCTACAACCCCTGCTCGTACAACCTGTTTGGGGCCATCCCTAGCATCTAGAAGCAGTCTCATGCCAGGAGAGCCCCAATCACCAACATCGGGCCAACTCTTGCATTGCGGATAGAGTCCCTCTCATGGATCTCCTACTTAGGGCAGAAGATTTGATCAGACCGATGGAGTTCCTCCAACGGCGTGAGAGTAGAAAATGGCCCCATTCACTTCTTGTGGAGCCTCCTCGAGGTGTCATTTGCAGAACTCCCAGTGCGGGCCACCTTCTACTGCGGATGACCCCCTACGACCTCCTCGGTCGGCCTCTTTCTCCCTGACTGGTCCTATTGACACCTCGATCGGCTGTTGCGGCACTTGCTCCTCGCACCGCAGTTGGCCCTCCTCAATGGGCCCCTTCCCCTTTGCGGGGATCTGTGGAGTGGCTCCCTTCGGGGGAGCTGTTGAAGAAGTCCCTTTGGTAGGGACTTGTGCTCTCATCCCCTTGGCAGGGACCCGGTGGGAAGAACCCCCTTTGCAGGGGCTGTTGCCTTCTCCTTCTGGGGCTGGCGTGCCCCTGGTGGGCCTCTGAGGCATCTGTTTACCAGCCTTCGCCCGCTCCTTCTGTATCACACGGGCATAGTCAAATATGGCTTTCTGAGCATCCATCGGCACTTCTGCAAGCAAAACAATAGTTAGTACCATTACACAAAGATGGAGGCCAGGAAAACGTGAAAAGGAGTTGCATGGTCTATCTTACCGAGGGGGTAGGGCTAAGTCCCACGAAAACCAATAGGATCTCCTCCTCCACTAAGGGATGGGCTCGGACTCTCCCCAGGTTGAGCAACCACGCAAGATCGTCACTTTCCTCACTCATAAGCAAGGGGACACTTTTCTCTGCAGACAAGCTAGTCTCTCCCCACCCCGACTTAAAAGGATCAGTCCTCGGGACAAGACAAAAAAAAAATATTTACTCTTCCAGTTGTGCATGGAAGAGGGGTTATCTAGGGGCTTGGACTTGCGGGGTTAGAAGTAGAAGACACCAGCTTCGGAAGAGTGTATCCTCAACACGAAGATCACTCGGAAGAGCTTCGGCGTCAGCTCCACCCCCTAGAGTCGAGCCGCCACCAGCATCGCCACAATGGATCCTATCGCATTGGGCATCAGTTGGCTAAGGTTAATCCCATACACCCTTAGCAGCTCAGAGATCAACGGATGAAGGGGGAACCGAAGACCAAATTGGAGAAAGTGCTGATAAACACAGATCTCCCCCTCCTTGGGAGTCTACAGCCGATCACCCACCTCAGGCGCCCTCATCCCATAGGAAGAAGGGGTGAAGTATTCCCTCGTTAGGGCCTTGACCTGATCCCACTCCAAAAAACCTTCAAACTCTGGGCGAGAAGGATCAGCCCCAGCCACCAGCCTGACAACACTCTCAACCCTCATCCCGGGGATAAGGTCCAGGTCCTACTTCCCCTTGGCCTCCCTCGGTGTCACATATGCGGCACTCTCACAGGGAGGGCCATTGCCTCTACGGATGCCTTTGGCTCCCCCGGAGGTTACCCTCTCCCAGAGCACCTCCACCTCATACCGAATGGGAACGAAAACAGAAGGGCTTAAAGGGGAAAGGGGAGAAGGGGTTCGAATGGAGCTCCCCTCCGATACATTCGGAAGTTCATAGCACTCTAGTCCAGAATCTGATAAAGACATCATTGGAAATTACCTAAAAAGGGGAGTGGAAGGAAAAGAAGTGAAGGTAGAGTGTTGAAGACTGGAGAATCTAGGAGCTGAGTTCACTCAAAGGCGAAAGCACTTGGAGGCAAAATGACAAGAATTATGTTGTCGAAGCACCTATTTAAAGATGAACGAATGACCCAGATTTCTCGAGATCCAACGGCTGAGAAGCTACCACCTCCACAACCCAATCATGGCATGTCGCGTGACGCTTAGCCTCGGAAGGCGAAGCGACGCACTAATAACGGCTCAAATCATCTCAAATCTAATAGATGAGAAGTACCTTCGCACCTGCGAACCAGCCGTGCCGCATTCTTGAGCGCCCACCCTCGGAAGATGAAACAATGCTCAAGATAGACCAACGCATCTGCCCAAAGAGACCTGTCAGTCCGGGTGACCCGCTCCTGCGAGCGCGCACACCGGTTCAACTGAAAAACCATCCTGCACACGAATCCTCTAGCCCCACAGGCCCTCGGCCTAAATGGCCTTCAGCTTCACGGGGCCTCGACCTAAATGGTCTTTGGCTTCACAGGCCCTCGGCCTAAATAACCTTCAGCTTCACAAGCCCTCGGCCTAAACAGCCTTCGGCTCCATAGGTCCTCAACCCAAATGATGGCACTAGAGCATCTGCACTGAGTGTGCCTCCCGAGTCCCTTGTCCAAAGCAACAGTGCCATAGACCACTCGCAGCCTCAGCCCAACTTATAAAGATGAACCAGGCATAGACGAGAAAGAGGACGCCATTGCAGGGTACACCTCGGCTACCAAGCCCAGTGGCACTCACCCTTACTACTTCCATCAGCTAAAGCCAAATTTTTCTCTCGGCCTCGAGAGTAGGGGGCAAGTGATGTGGGGTGACCCAACCCAGGCCATTTGAGGCTAGGAGGCCCAGCCCACGAGCGCCAGATTCAGGAACGAGATCTACTACAGTAGGGGTTACCCTGCTCCCCTTGTACGGAGCCAATCGCGGGGCCCCTACACGTCCCTGTAGAGCTCTTTGATTGCCCTCGTACAACACCCATCTCAGGTATTCATCTCCACCTACCTCTAGGTAGCTCAAGTATAAATAGGGGAGCCCCCCTCCAAGTATAGGGATCGAATACAATTTACAATTTGAATTTGGAACTGGGCTCACAAACCATATCTTGGTTCCCCACTTCGTACCCCGTACTAACTTGACCGTCGAAGACTCTGCCTCGGGTTCTCACCCGGGGCCTCTGACGTATTCTATCTTGTAGTACCTCAGCCACCCACCTTTGGATTCTACAGTGCTCGGAGCCTCCTCCGCCTCGGCCTCGACAACAACCTCTTCAAACCCTCGAAGCCTTTGGTCAGCCTCCGGAGCCTAAGGACAAAATTACTTTGTTGTCCTTGGCCAATCCAAGCATCAACAACCACCTAGAAAACCAATTTTGTTTTGAATTTAGGTTTTTATACTTTTTAATTATTATTTTGAGATTTAATTCGTATAAATTAATGTTGAGAAACAAAAATACCTTAAATATGGGATTTAATGAGAGAGAATATGGGGGGAGGGGGATTAATACCTTTAATATGGGAACTAAAGAGAGGGAATATAATGCATTAAATAATAGTATTCGAATTACAATTTCTTTCCTCACAATAGAGAGGGATCAATTTAAAAAAGAGGGATATTTTAGTCTAAAAATAGTTATATAAGCGCTAAATAACCAAAGGAATCAAAAGTGATACTAAAAAACCGAAAAAGGGGCATATTAGCACTTATCATTTTATCAACACCTCATCACTTTAACGCGTAAGCTGCTTATACGTAAGGCTCAGTTTGTAATGAGTACAAATACAAATACAAAAATATAAGGTTTTGCACTCTACATATTTGTATTTTATACTCCTTCCAAATTGAGCTAAAGATTGTTTGTAACCTATCAAAATGATTGTTGCGCTACATCAATCATAAAACCTCTGTTGAGTTTTGAAAAATATTTTAAAATCAACCATCAATCTTTTTATTCTTTATTTTTTATTTTTTTGAATTCCAAACCAATTCAACTTCAATTTTCATCAAACATTAAAATCCAATAAAAAGAACTAGTCTAACAAGTTCATCAAATAATGAATTTCAAACCTCATCAACTTTGTAAATCACAAAAACATCAAAACCATCAAATCAAAAGCCTCAATTAAGAGAATCAATGAGTTCAAACGATGATAGATGATAGGGGTTGTCCCAATTTTGAAAACACTAGTAGCCTAGTAGGTGATAGGTTGATCAGTACTAGATGTAGTCATTCCCTCTAAGAACCATTAGGCTGTGTTTGGAAACAGTGCAAATGGAGTGTAAATCCCGGTTCAGGGTAAATATGTACTCTGGTTCATTTTTGCCTGTGTTTGGCAACATTACATTTATGCATTAACAAATGACAGACCAATGCATATTTACATTGATAATAAGATGTAAAAGTACATCAATGAAAAAGAAGTAAATTTGCATTCAAGTGGATTTTTTATTTAAAAAAAGCATATGCTTTATTGGAATTCATTTTTGCATCCATTACAACTAAAAATATGTTTGATAAGAAGGTAAACTTATCGGTGCAAAACTAACCCAATTTTGCAATTTATATGAATCGTTTTATACTCTACATATTTACATTCACACTTATTTGCATTGTTTCCAAACGCAGCATTAGAGAATTTTGGAAAAGATGTTAGTGTGTGGAAAGTGTGTGTATGTAATGAGAAAGAGATGATGCAATGGATGTCTTAGATGGTTAGGGGTTCTAAGGTAGTGGTCCAATGAGGTTGGAGAAGCCGAAGGTTGGAAGATAACTTTTGATAAGGAAGGTGGTTTTTTTTTTTTCATTTTATTATATATCCAGTTTGTACCCAGGCGCCATTGCCGAGATTGCCTACTTTCATGAGAGATTAGACCAGTTGTAGTTCAAACTACATTTTGATTATAACTCAAATATCAATGGTGTGATTTTGATTAAGTTTCTTGCTATGGTTGGTATATTCCTACATCAATGGGATTTTGGATGGCGGGCCACAGTGTGTTGTAATGATTTGTAGAATGCCCTGCATTTTGATAATAACTGTAGAAAACATTGGGTTGGAATCCTTGTGAGTTAGATTTGGAATTGGCTTCAGTGGTAGAGGAGTCAAGTGTCCCTTCTCAATTAGGTGTAAGAGGATATATGATAATGGAGCTAAAAAAGGAGTAAGTTGTTGGGATTCATGTATGAATAGTAGAAGAGAATCCCGCATTGGAAAGGAACAAGAGGTGCAAAGGACTTGTATATGTACAAGAGTGGCGCATAACCCAATAGGTTAAGCTTTTGGGTTGTATGTAGTGTCCATTTCTTGTTTGCAAGTCCCTCTCAAATGTACAACATAAGCTTCCTTCTCTTTTGTGATTATATGTAAGGCTGTCAATGGACTGGATATTAGTCCAATTTGATCCGGTCCAATGTAAGTTCATTACAAATTGACTAGGTCTAATCCAATCTAATGAATACTTTGGACCATTCTGTAACACCCCCTCTCTTTAGCCTCTTTATCATCATGGAGGAGGTCTTGCTGCAATTTATGGTAACAAGGAGGTAGATTATTACAATATGTCAAGATGTATGATTCCTTTGTCCCATAGTCGGTTTTCCGTTTGCTGATGATAGCAGAATTTTTGCTTGGGGTCTTAAGAAAGGTTTGGAAAATTAGAAGAAATCTTTGTCTTGCTATGAAGATTTCTTGGGCCAAGAAATCAATAATAAAAAATCATGTTTTATTGTGGCTAATTACTTTCTGAATAGGAAGAAACCACTGTTCTTAAAACCGGGCCAGACCAGGCGGTTGGATCAGAAAAATCGGGAACTGGTCACTTGATTGGTCCCGTTTTTCTCCAAAACCTCTTTTTCCCCAAAACTGTTGATTTTGGTCAGTAAATCGTTGAATCGGCTGGTTAATTGTTCGAACGGTTTTGACCGTTTTTCAAATTTTTATTTTTTTTTAATTTTTTTGTCAGAACGGGCCAATCATTCGGGTCGAAAGGTCAGACCGTTCGAACTGGTACCTGGACCCTTGACCAGTTCGGTCACCGGTTCGTTTTTAAAAACCATGGAAGAAACTTCCATTTACTTATCTTGGGGCTCCTATATATAAAAAAGAAATATCCAAGGAGTAAAGATTTTGAAAACCTAATTGGGAAAATTAGACAGAAACTGGATGACTAGAAATCCAAATTATTGTCATTAGATGGAAATATCATTTTAGTTAATCATATTCTACAGAGCACGGATTTATGTAGAAGCCAGTGTGTGCAATTGTCCTCACTGAGAATTGAAAATGTTTTTATATGTATGTGAAGATTTTTTTTTTTTTTTACAATTGCCTTCACTCAAATAAAATAATAGAGGTCAAATAAAATTTGACTTCTTAAATGAGATATTTTTTTCCTGGTTTTAAAAGGCTTAATTAAGGCTTGTTTTAGGCTGCTAAAGATGGACACTTTATGGGCTAGCTTGATTCATGAGACCAAGATCTTAAAGTCTTTACATTTGTTACATTTTAGCCTTGCCCTTCTCGACTTTAATTTGGAAAGAAACCCTCCAAATGAGAGAAATACAACAAATATAAATAATGGATTTTGTCTGGAGGTTGGATTCAGTCGGTGCAAGGCCCGCTCGAACAGCCTTTACAATCTCGCATCGGAAACATTTCCGTACTTTTATGTTTTATTTCATGGGGAGATATTCTCAATTGAAAGGCTGTAATGGCTGTTGAAACTTGAAGCGGGCTTTGCATGACTGAATCCGGATTCTTTTGTCTGTGGACTGTGGTGACCTTTCTGTGGATTGTAGACAGCATCTCTTCAAGCGCTTCTCACACTTTAGTTTCACAAAACCAGAGGACGTCTGACCAGCAGGTACATTCTTGAACTCTTTTCTTTGGTCTGTGTTATCTTTTGTAGATTAAGAGGCAAATCAGTTTCAGTTGCAAAGAATGTCTCATGCTTCTCACCTTTTCAGTTGCAGAAAATTGTTTCAGTAGAAACAAAACTTTACAACTTTTCTAACTTTGTTTCTACGCATTTTTTTTTTTCCATTTAGAAGTAAGAAGGCAAACAAGCTTACAAAGAGAAAACATAAGACCAGTACAAGAAGTCAACATATACTATTGCGAAAAGCAAAAGAAAACAGATTCGAATAGCACCCAACCTGAAAGTAAAAGTAGAGATAAAGACAAACAAGTGCAGAGAATACAGACAGATTTATGCAGTTCAGCTTATAACCCACGTCCACGGGCGGAGGAACAGAAATCCACTGTGAAGTTGGCAATGGAGAAGAAATACAGAGTTGTGTCATCATAGAAAAAACTCTAAGCTTCAAATACACCCAATGCCTCACATGTCTCTCACACACGACTAAGACTCTGTATACAAGAGAGAAAACCCCCCAAAAATACATAACTCTTCGTATTCGGTTCATACCTATAAGATGAATATGAATCAGGTCTATACTGCCGCTACACATCCACTACAAACCATTATGAAAATTTGCCTTCAGATTTTTCTCAAATTAATTTGAAGCAGATTCATGAAGTGGATCGTCACAAAGAATTCAAGGCACAAACATAACATATAGAGAAGCACATAGAGCTATCAGATAGACCTCTTTTCTCCAAAAATAGAGAAAATAGGTTAAACAAGCCTGGAAAAAGATGGAAACGATTTGAGATTGAGAAAGGGTAGAAACAATCAAAAAGGAAAAACATTTGCATTGAGATGGGTTCTGCATAGGGGTGCTCACGGTTCGGTTAGGGAATTTTTTGGACCGAATCGATATGTTCGGTTTTTACATTTAATCGAACCGAAACTGAACTGATATAGTCGATTAACCACGGTTCAGTTTTTTGGTTTTTTTATGCCCTTAAAATTAAAAAGAAAAAAAAAAAAGAAAAAACACAGTCATCACCAATGTCGCCAAGATGTAGTAGCCTCTAACCCGCAGTCGAGCCTCCATCACCAATGTCGGATTCTGTTGGTGAATGGGTCGGAGGGCAGAGCGCCAAAGGCCAAAACCCAAAGAGAGTTCGAGAGGCAAGAGAGAGAGAGAGATCAAAGAGAAACAAAGAGGCGAGAGAGAGTGAGTTTAGAGAGAGACCGAGAGGCAAGAGAGAGAGAGGGAAAGAAAGGGATCCGTGTGGTGGGTGTGATGACTCAAATTGTTAGTGTCATATAGGCTGTTCGCCAGTCTGGTGAACCTGAAAGTCTTAGGTTCTCAATTTAGCAGTCTGAACACTCTTAGGTCGAACGATTTTATTAGATTTTTTTAAAAATAAAATATAATATTAATATATATATATATATATAATGTTATATAAAAATATATCGTTACGATTTTTTTTAAATGGTTAACCGAAACCGAATCAAAACTTTCAGTTTTTTGAAAATATCAAACCGAAATCGAACCGTGGTTCGATTAACTGATTATTCAGTTTGGTTTCGATGGGCTTTTTCGGTAGATTCGATTTTTTGGTTTTTTTTGCTCACCCTAATTCTGCACATCCTGAATATATTTGTCGGCTGAAGAAGGGGGACTAATGGGTCATTCTTTACCTATTTAAAGAGCCCATATTGAGCATGTGGTATTTGACCCGCTAGGCACTTGGATTAATTTTAATAGACCCGAATGTGGTAAAGGGGTTTGATGCACAAGTCGTGTAGGTTACAGTTATATGATAAAATTAATACATCAAACAAATTCATATTAATTTATTAGTTCGTAATTTATAAAAATTACTTAGTTTGTTATAAAAACTTATTCATAAGTCCATTTTAAACAAATTATGAGATTATTATATTCTAATTAAATAATACTATTTTTAAATAACAATAGTAGGATTATAAAACGAAAACAATAATAAAATTAACAAAAAACGTAAAAAATAATAATAAAAATAAAAATAAATAGCTAATAGGTAAATAACAAAAAAGTAATAGATTATAAAATAATAAATAACGAACTAAAAATAATAAGTTAAACTTTAATAATAACTATTAAGATTGAATTAATAATCATAGTAACAAATATAGTGATAATAAAAATCAAAGAACAAATATAACACCAGGAAAAATTACAATAAATAACTACTAGTAAAATGATAAAAACCGTAACAGATTATAAATAATAAATAATGAAATATTAAACTATTAAAATCATTAAATTTAAAAGGACGATAATAAGTAACTAATAAAACAATACAGATAATAATAGTTATTACAATAATGGATTATAAGTAACAACAAATAAAAAATAACAATGCCAATGAATAGAAGTAATGATTATAATTTAATAATAATAATAATAATAATAATAATAATAATAATAATAATAATAATAATAATAATAATGATGATGATGATGATGGTGATGGTTTATGTTAATAATTTAATAATTAATAATAACTTAATTATTCACTAAAGTTATCAATAAAAATTAAACAAATATGCAAAATAAGGGTAAATAACCTCTCCTACCTTTTTATTACTTAAACCTCTCCTATGTTTTAAGTCTTGCAAAAACTTCCTTTGAACTTTCCTATATCATATACATTAAAATTATTATGTCTCTCCACTTATGACCATTAATAATAGTAATATAATCAATGGCAGAGCGAGGAAATTTATTTATTTATGTAGGGTTTGGGGAAAATTGGATTGAGAAGGTTTGGGTCTATTACATATTTTTTATAGAAAAAATAAATAAATATATATATATATATATATATATATTTTTTTTTTTTTCTTTTATTTTGGGAGTTCGGAGGAGCATTAAGAGTGATCTATGCGGAGAAGACTAGGTGTGAGCATTATTTGGTTAAAACTGAAAAATCAAATCAAAAATTTTGGTTTTGGTTTTTTTGGTTCAATTTTTTTGATTTTTAGTTATTTCGGTTTTAAAAAAATTCAATTTGGGTTTTAGTTTTCAAGTTTAGAAATTCGGTTAACCAAATTAACTAGACTTTATTGTCTATAATATATATATATATATATAATATAAACATAGAATACATATATAATATGTATAAAATATACTATATTGTATTATATTATGTATTAAAATATATAATTTATTATATACATTGCATAATGTATATTTTTAATATATATAATATATTAAAAAATATATAGTATTGAAATTTGGTTTTAATCGAAAATTGTGGTTTCGGTTTCGATTTTTCATTTAAAATTTTTATTTTAAAATTTTTTATTTATTCAATTCAGTTTTTAACCGAATAAACCATTTGCTCACCCCTACCAATGGACCATTTCATTATATATGTTTTGACCTTGCCTTCTCTTAATTACCATGTATAACAATTTCACCAAAAAGTTTTGGGGGGCAAGGATCCCCCACCAATATACTTGGCCCTGTCCCTGAAGATAATAAAAACAATGATAGATAATAAATATAAAGAATTAACAAAATTATCAATATCCATCATCCACGCCTTAGCCCAACTATATGGGGTTGGTTGCATGAATCCTGTTTTGCCAAACACTCCACTTGTAACAAATCACTTCTTCTAATTGTAGCAATTGGTGTTCTTCTATGTACGTGACCAACCATCTTACTTTACTTTCTCATTTTATTACTTATTAAAATTATTCCTATGATTCTATGGATTGCTTCATTCATAATCCTATCCTTTCTACTTTTTCCACTCATCCTGCCTAGTGTTCATATTTTTTTCTACTCGTTTTGTAAACATGTTTCTTGAATGCCCAACATTTTGCTCCATACAACATAGTTGGCCTTACAACCATTTTATAGAATTTTGCCTTCTAATCTGAATGGTATTCTCCTATCACACAAATTAAAAGTCTAGATACACCCCTCCATTTTTTCCATCTTATTCTAACCCTTTGGGTGACATCCTCCTCAATCCCTCACTTATTATGAATTAATGAACCAAAATACCAAAAATGGTCACATTGAGTTATATCTTGGTCTTTAGTCCTAAGTGTAACCTAATTTACACTCATATTATTACTACTTAAAATTAAATGTCATATACTCCATTTTAGTCCTATTTATTTTAAAGCCACTTGTTTCTAGGGCATTTTTATAAGTTTAACTTGCATTTAATCATTCATTAGTTTCATTAATTAAAACAATGTCATCGGCAAACAACATGCACCATTAAACTCCTTCTAAATATATTTAGTCAATTCATCATATATGATCAATGCCAATAAATAAGGGTTAAGTGCTAAACCTTGGTGAAGATTCATTGTCACTATATAATATGAAGTCTCTACCATGTTCTACCATTGGTTGTTGCCCCTTCATACATAGCCTTAATTATGTCTATGTATCTATTTTAAACCCCTTTCTTTTCTAAGACCCAACTTATTATCTCTCTAAAAACCTTATAATAAGTGTTTATAAAACTAGACTGGACTAGCCGGTCATACTAGTTGAATCGTGACCCAGGGCTCTGACGAGTTTGGTCACACCCCAATAACCGTATTTACTAAAAACCCAATGAAAATTGGTTGACCATCTAGTTTAATTGAAAAATCAATGAACCGGTGCCAGTTTCATGAAACCACCTGGGCCATTAAATACTTGAAATTTTAGAATGAGTTTAAGACTTAAACCTATGACCTCTTATTTACATACATTGCTTAGTTACCACTAATCCACCTCTTTGCTTATGTTATCTAATGACTCTTTATTGTATATATTATTTTAGTGCACATGCATTTTAAAGGAAATGTAAATTACGAGACTTGAACTTTGGTCATTCGTTTTAAAAATGAAAGAACTTGCCAGCCATATATATTTAAGTATCTTAAAAGTTGTAAAATATATTATATATAGTTTTTATATAACTTATAGTATATATACATATATGCCACGTCATTATGGTTCAACACCGGTTCTCTGAACATTGATTATAAGCCTTTTTAAATCAATAAATATCATATGAAGATCTTTCTTATTCTCTCCAAATTTTTCTATTAATTGTCTCAAAAGAATTATAGTTTCTAAGATTGATTTCTCTGCCACAAAGCTAAATTGGTTGTTTGATAAACTTGTTTTAAGTTGTAATCTTTGTTCAATTATTTTCTCCTAATAGTGTGGATCAGGAGTTTAATCCTTCGATGGTTATTACAACTTTGTATATCACCTTTGTTCTTAAATATAGGCACCATACTTTTATTTTTCAATCATTAAATGTCATTTTTTTTATTTTTCTATCTTATTGAATAGTGTAGTTGGCCATAAACAAGCCTACATCTCCCATACCTTTCCACACTTCTATTGGAATCCCATCATCTCCAAAAGCCTTTCCCTTTTTTCATCTTATATTAGTGCTTTTTTTTTTATCTTAGTAGGTTTAACTCTATGAAATTATGTATTATTTTTAAGACTACTAAGACTTCCGGTTTCTCCATTAACACCCTCTTATTGTTATTCATTTAATAATTTTTCAAAATAGTTTTTCCATCTTTGTTTGATTTTCTTATGTTTTATCAAGGCTCTTTGATTTTCATCTTTGGTGCACCTAACTTGGATTAAATCTCTATCTTTCCTTTCTCTCAACTTTATTAATTTAATTTATACATCTCTCTCTAATGCCTAATTTATGATGAAGCTAAAACTCATAACTAGCCCTACATTTAGTTTCATTCACTTTGTTTTTTAACTTCATTTCTTATGGTTTTATATTTTGTCATTCTTTGTAACATGCTCATTTTAATCAGATTAATTATATTCTGAACCTCTTTATTTAACCACTTTCTTTAGTATTTTTCATTTCCTTTTAAATTTTTCTGTGACCATTACTACTTTTTTTATGTTGTTTGTCATTTCAAGCCAAATATTATTAATCTTTTCACCAAAATTCTAATTCCCTTCTATTATCAACTTTTTTTCTAAATTGAGCTATCTTTTAGATTTTTCCACCTAATTATTGGATACTTATTTTCTTCCCTATTTGTCTTATATTTCCTAATGAACAAAATTAAATTATTTATAAAAAATTATTAAATTATTACTATTAAAAGTATTAAATTTAAATTTATTAATTAGAAATGCCATAAGCTTTTGTTTCGTCACTTTTGCTTAACAAAGACCATATATCCATGCAAAACAATTAAGACTATTAAGCTACTCTCTCTCTCTCTCTCTCTCTCTCTCTCTCAGAGATGGGTTCACAGATTTGCATAGTGTCTGTAATCGTGATTGCACGGTCGAGGAGCTCCCATGGGTTGCAATACATGGTAGGGGACTCTCCATGGACTATCCCACCCAACAAAGAGTTTTACAACGACTGGTCCGATCATCTGTTCTTCCAGATTGGCGACGTTCTAGGTACTTGTATATCTATCTCAACCTCATCCCCCACCCTCATTAGATTTAAGCAACTACTATTTCAATTCCTTCTAATCCATTTCTCTTTTACTTTAATTTAGTTTTCGAATTCCAATCGGAGTTCCACAACTTGATGCAAGTATCAAGAAGAGAATACGAGAATTGCAGCGCTGAGAATCCATTTCGAGCTTTCTGGGTTGGCCCTGCAGCCATTCCCTTGATCGAACAACGCGTCTACTACTTCATCTGCAGCTCTGCAAACTACTGTCTTCTCGGACAAAAGGTCTCCGTCACCGTCCACCATCACTCTTCAGTCCCGCCTCCACTCCCACCGTCGCCGCCGCCTCTGTAGCCACCACAGCCCCAGCCTTCGTTGAGCCCCACTTTGCTACCTAGGCCTTATCCATGTGCACCTCAAACACGGTCCTGTGCTGGCCATTCGTCGCCACCGTCGCTTGTTGTTGACCATTCGCCGGGAATTCCTTCGTCTTCGTCACCGATGTGAATGAGGAACTTAGTGTTCGTTCCATGCGTTTTGCTTTCGGTTGGGTTTCCTTTACTGGTTTGATCTTTTACGTTTCTGTGGTGTTAACGAAACAATGAGAAGTTTGGAATTAATGGTGACATCTTCATAAGCGGTTCAATTATCCCTCAAAGCCAGCAACTCTATTCCCGTTTGGGAGGGCTTTTCAGTGGCCACTTTTCGCTTTGTAGAGTAGGCCCCATCTGAACAGACTATGAGAAATTAGTTGTATTTTAGCCAAAAATGGATTTCCCATTAAGCTTCTTTTAGTGCCGATTTGTGAGGGCTTTCAAGTGGTTTTGTGAGATGGGCTTCACCTGGGCAGCCTATAAGTAATGTTTGGTGAAAAATACCAGAAAGCCCAATGAAAGCAACTCTACCAAAGTTCCTATACTCCCAAATGGGCCCTTTTTCGAGTAGGACCCTTGTGTGGTAGTAAGTTTGATGGGTTGGCCCAATAGAGGGAATTGTTTCATGTTCAAGATCAATTAATGCAAAGCTCAACCAATAGGATGTTACGTTAATGGGACATCTGTCATAGACTAAATACAAGTGCAAAACAAGTTCAGCACAAACAAATGCAGCAAATCCTTACTCCTCTATTATACAAAGTTAGAAGCTAGAGGTGATCATTGGTTGAGATGGGCCAGGCTTCCATGCCCATTAAAACACCTGTGATCAATATATATGAAATTTGTACACACACATATATGGATAAATTATGATGCCAAAAACCCTTTATAATTTTTGATTGAAGCCAGAAAACCACCTGATTGGTTTCCACGTTCGTGTTATCGGTGGATTGGTTATAAGTTTTTTCAGCTTGAAAGCTCATGTTTGAGTTCCTATTATTAATATTCTTTATTATGGATCTGAATTTTTAGTCCTTTCAATCATGGTTTTCAAAATCGGATTGGACCAGATGGTTGGACCAGAAAAACTGAGAATTAGTCACTTGATCGGTTTTGTTTTTCCCTAAAATCGTTGATTTTGGTCAGTAAACCGCTGAACTGGCTGATTAACCGTTCGAACGATTTTGACTGTTTTTCATTTTTTTTTGTCAGAATGGGCCAACCATTCAGGTTCATACCGTTCAACCTGATAACCGAACCCCTGACCAGTTCGGTCACCGGGTCGGTTTTAAAAGCCATGCTTTCAATCCAATCATAATAGGGCCAGGATTGGTCTTAAGGCTCGGTTTGGAAGGAGTATAAGAATATGAATAATATAAATGATATACATAATAATACAAAAGATAAGGTTTTGTACTTTACATATTTATATTTATAATTTGAAAATTCCAAACTGAGCTTAATTGTTTGGACCTGATTATACATACAACATACAAAAAAAGATATTCCAAACATCCTATACGTATTTCCAATAGTTTATTTGCAACAATTTCATTGAAGATGTCTAAAATTATTATTTTTGTGGGGATATATAAGATGTTTAGAGAAGAGAGAACAAAAAAACAGCAGGTTAATTTATTGTCAAAACAATAAGTTAAAAAAGGTTTGCCAAGCTCAAGCATAATTGGGGTCAGTTCTGGGTCTTACAAACCCTATTATAGGGTCTAAGTGTTTTCTTGTTAGGTGGGGGACTGCTCTGCCCTGACCTGGTCCATATCTGACCCATTGGCAAACCTAACCCAAACGCAGGTTTGTCCCTGTCTAGGTTTCATTAGGTCAGCGCATACCATCTTTGGTGCAGAAAATAGCTATGACCCCATGCCATTTTTGGCACAGAGCACTTCTTATTTGGGATCTATCATCCACTCCATATGTATTAGAAGCCTTTCAATTAGGTTTTTATTTGAGTTTAAAAATTAAGGCTGTGTTTGGTTTACAGGAATAGGGGTCTGGAATCGGTATTGGAATAGGCTATTCTGATTCCAACTATTTAGTTGGGCATCATTCTAATTCCTGCTGGAATGACATCCTCCTATTTGAGAAAATATCAATTTCCTACCCTTCTCTTGGGAATGAAATCTCATTCCTGTTTATTCTAATTCCCATTTGCATTCCTGTCTGAATCAAACAGACTATGGAAATAGGCCATTCCGATTCAGATTCTGAAAGATTCTGATTGTGATTCCAATTGTAAACCAAATGGACCTTAAGATTTTGTTTGAATAAGCAGGATTTGTGCCTTCAAAACCCAAATTTTAGGTTTAGAAGTGTTTTGACTTTAGATTATTATATTTTTAAAATCATGTCTTACCAATTGCTCAAAACACTTTTTCACTCATTTTTATTTCCCACAATCCAAAAGCTAAAATGTAGAATCTTATCAAACAAGAGCCAAAGTTAGATTTAATTTGTGATTAAAAGATATGGTAGATGCATTTTTATTTTGAATCAAAGCCTATTTAGACCCTTTCTCTGAAATTGTGAACTCTTCTCTCCATGGTTATGTGATAGCATAGCTATTCTGCAAAAGATAGAAATTGTCAATATTGTGAACACAAGGTTAAGGATACAAACGGTATCAATTTGCCCAACTTTGAATTGAATAATATAATCCATTTGTAATTGCAATCCATTTATGCTTGGTTGAATTGAATACGGATACACCCTAATTTTACTAATCCGGACCTACGGGAGATATTTTCAATGTGCCGCTGTAGTAATATATGGGTAGGGTTCTTGTGGATAGATCTGAGAATGTTTTATCAGACCTTATGATATATAGTTCTTTTTCTTTTAATCCATCATGAAATCCTCATTCAAAAACTAACGGCTGTGTTTGGATAAGCTTTAGGATTTATGCTTCTAAAGTTTGGCCTAAATACCCAAAAAATAGTTTGACCATAAATTGCCATGATTTTTTTTATTGAATGTTTTCAAAACATTTTTTGGCTCATTTTTGTTCTTTGCATATTCAAATGGAGCTTAAATTAAAATAAAATAAAGCCAAACATTACATTAAATATCACTTTTCGAAACGAAAAAAAAAAAAGAGAAATTAAAGCATTAGAAGATTTTTCTATATTAAAATAGAAATGTATTTATTATATATATAAAACTCTTCCACATAGTCATTGACAGAAATAAACAATCATAAAAACACAAGAAGAAACAACCAACAAGAGCTACATCAAGAAGAGCTCTAGTTCTCCTACTCTTTCTTAGGCCACCATCAATCTCAACTTTTTTTCATCAATAAGCTGATTGAATGATCTTTATTAATGAACAGGCCCACCTGTCTGGTGGAAGGAGGGTAAGCTGATTATGTTTAGATGACAAGTTTGAATTGTTCTATACTTTACCTACCTAAATATGTCGTGTTTTTGTTAGCTTTCTACGATCATGACTCATGAGCACCCCTTCTAGTCTTGTCACTTGTCAGCCTCATCTATTTTCACACTCACTCCATATATATATTGAGCATGAGTCAGTTGGATGGAGACAAAGGTTTTAAATTTTTGAAATTTGGTCATCTGGGTGGAAAAAAAATTCCAAATTACAGATTTTGGACAATTTTTTATAAATTTTAATTATTTTTATAGTATTTCTATATTTATATGACTGATTCTTTAGTAAGTTAATATTATATCCAAATTTTGGGCAAAAGAAGTGGCAGAAATAAATCCACTTGATATTTTTTCATATTTAATTCTGGTGGCTGTGTCCAAAACTGAAATTTTGTGAAATTACCCCTGAGCATAACATTTATATATTCGGTATGAATAAATTAATGTGTTTTTTTCTAATTTATTGGCTTTTAAAATCACCGTGCCAATCAACCATTGCTTAGTGTAATGATAAAATCTCAAGCTGACAAGCATGGAAGGTAGGTTCTAAGTTTGAGAGCAGTCACTTGTGTGGAAAAAAATGCCAACAGTTAGGTTTATATTTGGTGTGTGTTTTGTTCTATGAGTGTTTCGTGATAAGCGTTTATCAAAACATCGTTATGTCATCGTCAAATCGGTATTTTTTTTCATCATATTCATCTGTGTGCATTAATATTCACAAAAGTGGGTTTTAATTTATGTATGCATCAACTATTGGGGGAAGGTTTATTTTAATTCTTCCCCCAACGGTTAAGCGTTTATTCACTGTTCCACTGATGTGGTGCTTAACGATGCTAGTTGTCTATAAATGGTTTATCAAGTACTTTTCTTGGTTTTAAACATAAATCAAATACAAACGTTTATTTAATAAATGAAAGCTATACCAAACACATACCCAATCTACCCCTCCCAAGATCGCAAATATTTAACTAGGACAAACATTGGGTAAGGGTGCAACTTAGATAGGCTTGAGTTGAGAATTTCTCATAACTTGAATTGACATGGCTTAAAAACTCAAGCCCAACACAATATAAATTCTTCAAATGGAGTATCCAACTTGCATTAGGGCTGACATGGCTTGATTATTCAACATGAGAGCTCCAGATGGGTCATCATTGTACATGTATAAGAAATTAAGAACACATACACTGTCTTGGCCAGCCTAGCATGAGCAAAATGAAGGGAATGATCAATGATGATGAATAAATACATCAAAGATTTCACATGTCAAACTGGATCGTCCCAAAGTTCTAATCATGAGCTGGATCAACTTCCGGCCCAGCCCAATAGGATAAATTAATCAGGTAGGAGTAGCTGTCAGAAAAAGGGGCCCTCACAGCCACCCAATTCATTCACACTGATGATGACAGAGATAGCATATTAGAGTCCTTGGATGAAGCTTTACCCAAGGGTCCTAAACTACAGGCTCATATGTTGAATTGGTTTTCTTTTTTTTTTATTTTTGCCTATAATATATATAATATATAAATATTATATATATCCTTTCCTTGTGCTCTAAACAAGTGTCGTTACCTAATCTCTAGTCCAACTCTATGTATATTTCCACCACAGAAAACCCATCGTCAGCAATGAGGCTTGCTAGTTTTTTTAGGGATAACTGGACTGTGATCTCTGTCAGAAATCTGAAATTGCAGTCCCCTTCTAGTTTACTAGTAATCTCCTATAAATCACATCCTGCTCGTAAATTTGGCATTAATCCAGGGCAGGATTCATCTGACTTGTATGATAGGGCCAGATTTCTGAGGTGGAGTGAACTATAAACCCCCCCCCCTTTTTTTAATTCAGTGCCATGCATCATTAATAACTTTCTCAATCCTTTTTCCCCAAAGTATTGATTGGGTATTAGATTCCTCGTCAATATTGGAATAAACCAGTTAATACACTAACGAGTTAGCCCTCAGTTGATGAGGCTTGCTAGTTGCTGCCTATTTTAGATACAACTCCCCCCCCTCCCCCCCCCCCCCCCCCTTTCTCTTTCTCGGGCTGTAATTGGATCGGATTTAAGTCAAAATATGTTAAAATTGATGCTGAACTAACAATAAATATCAAGGTCCTGAAAATGAATTAGGCTCTATAGGGTCTATATATATATGTATCGTTTTGAATTTGAACCAATAATAATCAGGACAATACCAATCTATTGATACAGATCCTGGAACCAGAACCGGAACCAGCCCAATTTATTTTATCAATTCGGGTCCATCAGGTCAGACCCGATCCATTGATATATCTCTCTCAAGCAGCCAATGTGTGTTGCTTGGAAGAACTCCAATAAATGAGCTTTAGTAGATTGGAGATGCCCTATTATTGGCCAATCCAGAAGGCCCCTTTTATGATATTTCTCTCTCTAGATCCCATGGTGATGGGTGATTAGGATATAATACAAATTTATAAATCTAGGGGCTGCATAGCAGGTCTGCAACTACACCTACATCTCTATCTAGCTGTGTATTTAAGCTGTCTATTTAAATGGTTTCTTCTGTAGCCAAGTCATATAAACCTCCCTTCTCCAACTCCAAGTTTTAAATTAATTAATATCTAAGCATCAAGGTGACCTTCTTTCCTCGATTCTTATTCAAAGATGAACGTTACTCGTCTAATGAAACACTCGAGAGAGAGAAAGATTGACTTCTAAACCCTCCACCTCCACCTCCAGGCTCAGATGCACAAACGAGAAAACTTGCAGACAAAACCTTCTTTTATTATACAAATAAATAGATTTATTAATAAAAAGGTGACCTCCGCCTACCTTCTCTTTCCTTCACCTCAAATGCATCTCTCTCTCTCTCAAGGCGGCAAAGCCATGTTACCGTTGACATTCCAAAGCTTTGACTATCCAAATAAACACCGCCCCTCAACTTAGCCATGGCTGACCAAAATGCTTTTAATCTGATCCCTCTCTCACAGTTGAGAACTTCTGCAGTGACCCCTTCAGCTCAATCCCATCACCATCTGGAGATGAACAACAGCACTGTAGAACCTCCTAGTAGTGGGCTGCTAGACAGCAAGAACATTGGTGGGTTCGGCTATGGAATTGGAGTCTCCGTCGGCATCCTCCTCCTCATCACCACCATCACGCTTGCTTCCTACTTCTGTACCCGCAATCAGATGCCCTCCGACCAGCCCCAACAGAGCTCCGCTCAACCCTCCAACCAACACACGGTCGTCACCATCGAAGAAGGCGTCGACGAGGCCACCCTCCTCAGCTACCCCAAGCTCCTCTACTCCCAAGCCAAGCTTCGCAACAAGGATACCACGGCCTCCTGCTGTTCCATCTGCTTAGCAGATTACAAGAACACCGACGTGCTCCGGCTTCTTCCCGGCTGCAGCCACCTCTTTCATCTCAAGTGCGTCGACCCATGGTTACGGCTGCACCCCACCTGTCCTGTCTGTCGTACATCACCGATCCCAACTCCCCTCTCGACTCCTCTTGCCGAGGTAGTCCCGTTGGCCGGCAGCCGGCGTTGAATAGAATCAATATAGGTATACATACATATACAGGTTCAAACTTCAAACCCAAGGTTTGCTTGCTATCATCTGTGCACTCCCTGCAATTAATCTCTACCAATTCCTGGGGCTATAACCTTCTGGTAGAGATCCAATTAACAATTCTTTTTTCTTTTGGTTTTCTTTTTCTCTTTTTTTTTCCTTTACATTCATGTAAGTTTTGCATCTGTTTTACTATCAAATACAATCAATGGGAATTGGTGCATTTCATTTAAGAATATGATGAGGTTCTGAAGCAGCTAGAGCACTTTGTAGAGATTGACCATATGTTATGATGAAAGAAATGAAAGAGGATAGAAATTAGATATATATTCATCTACGCATGTTTCCATTCAAGAAAGATTTCCCAAGGAATAAGATAGAAAGAAGATCTATCAATCCATGAACTCAGGAAGATGATCCAAGAAAGGGGCTGAGGGGTGTTCTGTAGCAATATATTGGCCAAACCAGATGTCCCCCAAATCGTAGAAGCTTCAATGGAGAGAAAAGGTCATAGTTGCAGCATCATCTCAAGTCTCACTGGACTAATGGTGGAAAGAGAAATCTTTTAAGATTGATGAAGTCCAACCAAACTGAAAATCTAGACCCAGAAACCGCTAACAGGTTGGATCCCATATTAAAATTTAAAAGCTCAATAATTATCAAAGGGCTAAGTGGGTCCAGTACACATTAAGACAGCTCCATATGCTGCTGCTCCAAGCTTTCATGACTTAAATAGTATATATGGACTACCCTATAACCAAAGTTCGTGGACATGATTGCCATATGCAACAACTGGAAGCCATAAAATATAGTTCCAGCTGGAAAGGGTTGAAAATCTACAGGCAAGAGAATCCGAATATAATGAATCTCTTACTGGGGAGAACCATAATGGGCCAAATTGCTAATTCATGGTTCATTCATGCTTCACCATGTCCATTTTGAAACGAAATTATTCTCAGAAACATACATTTTCCCTTCTTTTGAAATGGAATTATTAGTGGTTGGTACAAATTGAAGATGGGACCAAACCCAGGTCCAGAAACTTCTACCAGTTTCACTTGAAGAGGTTGCTCGATCAATGTTTTGAAAATGAGGCTGATAGTCGACCCAAATCTGTAACCAAAATAGTCACGCGCTAAGAGGAATTATGAATTTGTGGATTCTTAGACTTAGGTGTTCTTTTAAATATAAAAGTGGAATAGAGGAGCTATCTTCGAGAAATTATGCTTTAAACTCTTGCCAAGAGGCTCAAACATGAAACTAATCATCCTCGTTTTAAAGGAGTGTTTTAATTTTTCCCATATTCAAACTATTTGCTGATAACTAGGGGCTGCTTTGTCATTTCGCTTTTACAACACCAGAGATTTGAATGGTCCAATTTCCAATTTCAGGTTCAGGAAGAGGTGATTTTCTTGAAAAAACATATGGTTTAATACAGCTACAATTGTGTTTCTAAAGCTTTTGGTTAAAATCGGGCACCATTTTTATGATATCAGGCCTCCGAGGACTTCATCAGAGATCAGACTCAAAAATACTAGGAGCCAAGGTGATGCAGTAGAGGCCTCTAGGGCTCTCAGAGTTACCAGCCTACAGTTCTGCTCCTGATGCTTGCAATACATTTGATTAACTCAACTGCATATAATGTTCGTTAATGGTGTAGTTGAAAAACACAAATTGTAACCAGACCTTCTTCACAGGTACAAGTATGGCGAGATACATGTATTTATTTGTTGCAGTAAGTCCTGCAAAAGCAGTTATTGTTGAAACTGAGAAAAGTTCTTTCTTAATCATATGAGGACAAATAAAGTGAAGTACAAACCTCATGATTAAACCATAAGATCTAAGTCCAAGTGTGAAGAGACAGTAAAAGGAAAAAAAAAATAGATTACAGAATAAGTTGCATGCCGACCATGGTGTTGGTTACATGAATCTTGCTCTACATTCCACCTTGTACGGGGTCATATCCTATGTTAAGTCACAAATCTTTGCATCATTTCTTGTTACTTCATCTTTGGTATTCCCTTGTCTTTCAAGTCCCAAATCCTTTGTTGATGGCTGCTGAATGGAACTTTCAATTTTTACAGAAGTGGAGCTTAAGCTACAAATATGCTTACTTCAGAAACACATGCAGGATCAATTTCTCATCTCTCGGTTGGAATGCGATAGAGCCAAAATAGTTATTTTTCACGAAACCCTGGACTCTCTGGGTTCTTTCTGGAGAACTGGCAATCTTGTGATGTGGTACCCAAGTACAAGAATTCTTAACATGATTTCTGATTCAAAATGAAGGATTTTCCTCCAAAATCTTGTAATAAGGGAGATAAACTACAGGATTATAATTCTTTCCAGTTTCCTCTTCTAGCCAACTGATTGATAGGATTCCTCATCCATCAAGTTAGAACTTTTGAGTAGATAAACTGTCAAATGTGCATCAAGTGTAACAAATCTCCTCCTTTCCAGCATCAGAATGTTATCCATCTAATCTGTACTAGGAGAATTGGATTAAACAAGTAAAACAATAAGAAGCTTTTTGAAGTGTTAATTCATAAGGGATCCCCCCAAGTTCCACAAGTCCACAAGGACAGTTGCCAGTAAGGAGCAAAAATCGTGGATTCATCCAGGGCATATTTCAAGTGAGGGAGCCCTAAAATGTAGTTTCTTTCTGTTACCTTCACTCCCCAATAATTTGAACATTTCCATCACCAACAAACAATTGAAACTATTTTTCGGTAAATAAATCATGCTAAGCAAGTTTAATAGAGGGTTCTATCCTCCTTTGGAGATACCAAAGTATCTGTGGAACAGTTATTTTTGGCTTATCTCCAGTTTTGGTACACAATCTTGCTACATTTAAAAGAGTTTTAAGCTCCCTAGAATCATAATTATTTCCTAGATCAGGATCCACCATCATATGCATAGAACTTGCAAAGTTAGATCCTTGGATCCACTGGACTAAGTTGGTACCTTCCTTTTCTGATGATTGACCAGTTATCAGTTCAAGAATTAGCACACCAAGCTGGAAAACAACATTTTTCCACTCTTGGTCCATGCATCCTGCAAATCAGTGGAAGAGAATAAAAACATAAATGAATAAACATATACATAATAACAAAAGAATTGGCTAAAAGTGTCACAGAACAAGTTTACCTCTTGAACACGAAACATGTGGTTTCGCAATCTGGCTTTCATGAGAACCAAGACGGCCAATATCAAAAAGCTGAAATAAGGAGAGGAAATGTCATTGTTTGAAGTCTAATGATTTATGATAGCATATGAGACATCAAATAAACATTTTACAGTGAAAAAGAAAAAGATGATGAAATAGAGTAAACAGGGGGCATGTACTAAGAATCTTTACCTTGGCAACAAAATTATCATCCAGCAAAATATTACTTGAATTGATGGACACATGATATACAGGTGGGTCACAGAAGAAATACAAATATTCCTGCACAGTGCATTTAACAAGAACTTAGATAAGATCATAATTACAGAGTATCCAAGCAAGCTCATAAAGGAAACTTTTATATGCTTATAGATAACAAGTTTACATACTACATAAGATGCATTTTAAAAGTGCAGAAAGTAGGAGTTGCAAATTCTATAGATTACCCAGTCAAGAGGCCTGTATTAGATTGTGTCTAAGCGTAATATAATTATACTAAAAATTCTGAAAAAAAAAATGGCATTCGTTTACACGTTAAATGAAGTTCTGGAGCATGTTTCCCAGGCCAATTATGGACAAACCAGAAGTCCTGATAAATGCAGTTTGGCTCAATAGGTGGCCCGTCCATTTGTTATCCAAATTCAAGCAAACAACTCTATCAAACACATGAAATGCAATTCTAGCATACAAAGTTTTCATTTATCTAATAATGTGGATACATCATCCTATACCCCACCTTTTCTTGGGATGTCCCCAAGTGTGCCATCCAGAATTTCAATATCTTGACTTTAGAAAATTCCCACAAAGGAGGGGCACACAGCAAGGGAATTTAAAGCTGAAACTTGTACCATGAATAGAGGAAGACAAGGGGAACACTCAGGATGCATTTGGGCTCTCAACCATATTATCATGTGAAAATATTTGTGGCTTATTTAGATCCCAGGATTCATACTAGAAAACTTATTCTATAATGTGTATTTGTTTGTGGAAATTTTAACCATATCTCCAGAGGCAACCTGAACCTAACAGGAAAAAAGGGTTGGGTTGGGTTACAAATTTTATTAGGATTTTGGTTGAAATATGTCAACCCAAATTTAAAATATAGCCAAAGTGGAGTCAATGTCCCTGGCAACCTGAGCCAACTCAAATCCATTTTTTTGTATATGCATGTACTTAGTATTGTAAGAGGAGGGAGGAAGGGAGCAAAGGCTTTTGTGGGCTGGTTAAAAAGTTTCTGTCCATGTATTATCTGCATGTTATCTGTATGCGAATTTGGCTAGTGATGTCCCAACCCGACCAACTTGATTTCTTGATTCAATTAGGCTATGATTGAGTAACTAGTAGTAAGAACAGGTTGGATTATAGCTTGGCTTGAAGGATTCATGTACAAACATTATTAGATTTATCCATCCTAGTCTTATTTATCCGTCAAAAATGTATATATTTCATACCTTAAGATACATGTGCTCAGTTATAGACATGAGACTGATATGTGAAACGTGGATTTGGGTCTTCATTTGCAAAAACTTGCAACGGATACATATTCTAATATTCTATCCATTTCCATTGATGTGTATGCTATCCATTGGATATACCAATAACACGTCTTAATTTTTCATCCCTTTATATTCTTGCTAATATCGGAATCTCCTTATAGTACTTAAGCCAAAAGTCCATAAAACTTCTAGTGTTCAGAAAGTTTCATACAACAAAATTTGCTACTATGTACATATGTGGTTAGCTTTCACATTATCCAATCAAGATTCTGTAAATGTATTCATGTAGAATGAATCCCATGATCAAATTAGCATCTGAAGTATCAAGTGTGGGGTACACAGTTTCCCACTTAAATGGAAAGAAAAATATGTATTATACTACATTATACAGGAACTTTCTTAGTTTCTCAGCTGCACTATTTATCCTGAATGTTATATAAAAGGAACAAGAAAAAAGAGTCGAAATGAGATTGCAAAATTTCAGATGAGGCAATAGATGATTGAACAAAAATAAGGCCTATGTGAAAGGCTTTGCCTAGAATGGATATCAAACTAAGATCAAAACCACAGAAAAGCATTTATGATAACAACAATAATAAGTAGAAACAATGATAACCACCATCATCATCATCTAAGCCTTATCCCAACTATATGGGTTTGGCTACATGAATCCTGTTTTGCCATTCCGTTCTGTTTAATTCCATATCCATTGTTAAATTATGAGCATTTAAATTATTTCTTACTACTTAAACCCATGTCATCAGATTGCAATAGCTGATAGGGTTACTTCCATACAAATTAAAACAAGGACTATCCACAAGTTCATCATCTATTTAGATAATGAATGAAACCTGAACCATAAATAACTGATTGTGCACATATATATGTCTGTGTGTATGCAGATGTATAGGTAGGAAGACAAAAAATACATGTGATCTGCAAGTATAAATTTTTCTTTAAATTTAAGATGGGACTAAGCCACTAACCAATGCAGCTGCTACACCAATGGCAATTTCCAGCCTTGTCCGCCAATTCAAGGGGGTCTTAAGGGGGTCTGCAAACAGAAACTCTTGTCAAATTTTTTTAAACAAAATATCAAGTCCCAAGAAACATATTTTTTTTTCTTTGAAATACCATTAAGATGCTCCTTCAAGGTTCCATTTTCAGTGTATTCAAACACAAGAAACCTGAAAAAAAAGTATAAAGAAAAAAGTATAGAAAGACAAAAGTCAATGGCTTTGACAACATCAACAGCATTATTGTTTTTAAGGAGGATATACTTAACAAATATTTAAAGATGTATATAATCAATCCATGGGAAACTCTGCCAGGAAACTTGGGAGGTTTCAAGCAGCTATTGCTATTATCTTTTATCATGATACTATTAAAGTTTTATATGAATTACACAATGTAAGCATCAAAATCACATGAATTTTTAAGAGAACTTTAATACGAGTCATCATCTGACAGATACCTAATTTCTCATGAGAAACTCGTTTTCTATTTAGAGGAACAAGAATACTAAATTCACTTGAAACAGAGGCTTAAAAAGTTAGACAAAGACCTCTCACGTCCTGTGGAAAAACCTCTGAGTCGAACAAGGTGGCGGTGATGCAAGCGCCCCAAGAGTTGCACTTCCTTATAGAAGGCATCCTTTCCTTGAGGAAAAGCTCTTACTTCTTTTACCATAGCTACAAGACCATCTTGAAACTTGGCTTTATACACAGAACCATGAGAAAGGGTAGAAATGGTTCTGCCAAACCGATCAGTCGCCCTCCTTACATCCTTGTACTTGAAGCGTCTAACAAAAGGAAATGGACCTGAAATAAATTCATGACAAGAAATTCAAGTTCCAAATTTATTTAGATAGAGATTATTTTCAGGATACAAATGGAAATGATCAATGTTCACCAGAAGGGCGACAATCTAATTAAATCAGAGTTAGCAGATTGTTAATTGAAGAGGGTTTGCTTTGTTAATATTAAAAAATATATATACAGAACTTTCGATAAGATGAAAATATTGCCTAGAACTTTTCTTCAACTTTTTTTGCCTTTGGGTTCCATATGAAATTAAGAGAACATGTATATGGACCAGTTTCCCACTGGTTGGGAATTTACCAGATCTGAATGATTGCACAAAAGGAGAGGAATCTAAGAAGAGGATTACTCTTTTGAGTCCAATTCTTTCCAATAATAGTAACATTTAGAAGCATCAAGAAACTAAGACACTATGTAGAAATTTCAGGTTCAAAATGTTCACAGATAATGTCATATAAACCAAAATAAAAGCAAATGCAGAAGCACCTGAAGAATATGTAAGAGTGAATTTCGCTTGTTGATATGGGGTAGAGAATGATTATACAAGCATGCAATGGAAGATCAACCTGGCAATTCTTAGCTGTTAATGAATTGTGAGGATTATAAGAAGATCCCACTCTAAATAATTGTGTGATAAGTGCATAAATTTGATGAGAAATTCACAAGTCAAAATAGGAGGATCAAAAACATGCATATTTTTATTCATTGCACAGGACTAGGGGTTGGCACAAACTTATCCACCCTCAATCAGACGGCCCTACTATCAAAATTTTCTTGGATAGAACTTATATGATCTTATGAAATTAACCACCCAATCCATAGCCTTTCTGTAGCATGTTCAAACCTTAAAATTACCCCTTTTTATTTGAGATCAACAGATAAGCTTGGTAGGCTACAATTCTCCCCCCTGCCCCCTAACCAGAAGTGTCCTGTGTTAATGGTATAGACACAAAAAAGGTCACTAGGTAGTCTTCACCCTTCAATGGTCATTGCAGTTGATTCAAGTTTATTCTAATACACAAAAATGGGACACTTGAGTGAAAATAAATTAATAGCCATCCAGAGAATCTGTAAACAACAGGAGTTCAGGCCAGTATTCCACATGCAAGCAGATTTTGCATGTGGCACCCAGAGCATCTGCAAGCAACAGTGAAAATAAATTAGTAGCCATTTTTGGCACCCAGAGCATCTGTAAGCAACAGGACTTAAGGTCAGTATTCTACATGCAAGCAGGTTTTGGTTCTATAGACAGTTTGACATCATGTCTCTAAGTAAATTCTATAATTTGGAAGAACTTGAAATTGCCCTGTTTTATTTAACATAGATGGAACTGTCGAACACTTTTGCATCAACTCAACTAGAGAAGTTACTCTGAAATAAAGTTCATAGTTAACACAGCCCCCACCCAAAACTCTCCCTTTCGTTACAGAAGTTTTGTAGGCTTAGCTTACATCTTCAGAGTTCAGAGGGGTAAAACCTGATCCAACTCAAGTGCAGCAATGGAGTCTTCAATTCTTACAAGAAGGCAGTGCAGATAGATAAAATCAGTACAAACGAAACCCATCCAAATATCTTTGGAAATGTTATTTTTCTCTATATTTACTGATGGGTCATTTGTTAATGTTAACAATGAGGCAGCTGCTGGTTATGTACTACTAATTATCTTTGTTGCAGTAGTAGGAACAAACTGCAAGGCTCAGAATGCTGATCATACTGAATGATGGGCTATTCTCTATGTGTTAAAGTGAACTCTAGACTTTGGGATCAGAAAAGTTAGAGTTTATATGGATACCCAACATATTGCAAATGCTTTCACAAATATGAATGGTAGGTTAAACCGGGATGAACAGGGTCTGTTTGATGAAGTCAGATATCTGGTGCAGTCTTTTGCTTTTTGTTAAGTAATATATGTATCAAGAGTGAAGAATCAAGTAGCTCATGAAATAGCTAATAGAGCTAGAATTGTAAAGGGAGATAAGGAATTTTCAGAGTTGAACCTCCAGATGTGCACTCTTCTTAGCTAATAGAGCTAGAATAGTAAAGGGAGATAAGGAATTCAAGGTTGAACCTCCAGATTGGATGAGATGTCTTTTTTGCACTCTTCTAATCCAGGGGATCCAAGTAAATGAGCACCAATTACTAAAATATGGAACTAAGTTCAATATAATTTACTAAAAACACAGCGGGAACTACTCACGTACGAAAAGGAAACCAAACTAATATTGGGCAAGTTTTTACCAAAGTTTCCAACCCCAAGATCCATCAGCAAACTTCACCAACTAACTGCCCATCAAAAAATAAAATAAAAATAAAAATCACCTACTAACCCACTATTATTAACCCGCGAACCCAGACATACCTATATATAATATTAACCACATAGAGGCTTCAATATCGGTTCTGATCACAAATACTGCTCCACAATTCGCATAGAATTATCAAGAAACACACTCTAACCGTGAAAAGTTAATAAATTCGAGTTCGAATTTGTTGATATCCACAAAATATGAAGCAATTATCTTTTGTTTATGATCATGCACGCATGAAACATCTCTTATCTCTCCATCAGATTCATACTTAAGTGTTTTCTCAAAAATTAAACTCAACTGTCAAGAACCAGACTAAAAAAATCTGTGTACATGCAGAATTCAAGTTCAGGCACCTAGTATTCTTCAAAAAATCAAATCACATTACTGCGATCTAGTAGGAAAGTCAGTAAGAATAAGTCAAAAAAAAAAGAAAATTCATAACAGATCAAGGAATGCAGAGTGATGACAAATTGAATTAGACGACTCTCCATACCTGAACGAGTTCGTCGAGTCCATGGGAACAGGGAAACCCTAAATTTACTAAGAAGATGACGCATTCTCAAAGAATTTTGGGGTTCCGCGCAGAAGCTTTTCTGCTTACAGAGCATCTTGTCCAACCGATCTCCATGGCTTCTTTTTAATCCAACCTTATTTAATTCAGTCACCTTTACCGGTTTTTTACTCTTTCGGTAAAAACGAGAGATTAGAAGGGCACAATAGTCCGGTAAAAGATAATGATACGGTACGGCGTGGAGAAGAAGATTGTTTTTTATTTCTACAATCTCTGACCATCGTTTTGTGATCATGAAGCAATTAATAGGTTCCCAGAATTAACAATGTGGACGAATAAGTAGGCCCAACCTGAGCCCGACATGATCTTAACGGCCAGCCTGACTCATCTCGTTTTCATCACGTGGACGTAGAGGAAAGTGAGCGTAGAACATCAAGTTGGGTAACTTTTTCCTACGAAGTAATAAATAGGCAGGTAACATGCTGGGGCGGGACGAAAGGGAGCATGGGACTCACAAGTCACGACGAAGAGGGAAAAGAATAGAAATGTCCAAGGGAATACAAGAAAGGGACCGGACCGGATGGCTGGACCACTAGACCATGCCTTATGGTTCACAGTGAATTCAAGTTTTTCTTTTTTTTTTCTAATTTTATATTTTTCTCCATGGGCTACAAAATGGGATACCCCATTCCCCAAACCCATAAAACCCCCCAAGTATGGCTGTAATCGGATCTAAATCCCATCCGATCTGAATCCTAAAATCTGATTCGAAATCAGATTGGATTTGAGACCTCATATTTGAATTTGAATCTTTACAGAGTCAGATATATAATACAATTTTTATATAACAAATTAATGTAAATATAACCTACTGAATTTATTATATATAAATTCATATATAATATATATTTTTTATAATATCAAATACAATTATATAAATTTTATATATTAAAAACAATGAATATTATAATATATAATCGGATTCGGATTTTAATCGAATTGGATGGAGTCAAATCTAAATCCAATCCAATTAAATAAATACATCCTCTAAATTCGAGATAATCAGATCGAATATCAGATTAAATCTCAGATTTTCGGATATTATTGACAAGCCTATGCACAACCATGATGCAAGTCTGGATACGATCCTAAATCTCTGTTACAACCAACAAGAGACCTTATTACCAACAAGCCAATTGGCACCTTGCACAGTATATCCAGCCCTAAATCTCTGTTACAATCAACAAGAGACGCTATTACCAACAAGCCAATTGGCACCTTGCACAGTAAGCTCAAGTTTCTTGGTTAGATTAATGTTCGAAACATTGGAAACATATAAATCTGTCAATAGGTCGTGTATACGTGAGAAAATCAAACCAAACCAAAGCCGGTTCTATGATTTTGTCTCTATTGGAACCAACTGTTCCAAATCGATTCAGACACCAAGCGATTGTATAGTCAATAATATATAAAGATCTGCTTCTTTTTTTGAATTTTTTGTTATATTTTTATGTGTGAAACGATATTAAAAGCACACATTTTATCAAACATATAAACAATTTACAAAATTAATAATCGGAATGAGATTTATAAAATTGTACATATAAACAGTATCGGATCTTACTGATTCAGACCCATTATTTCCGTTAATTATTGGTTCAAATTTGGGTCTTTCTTGTAGTCCTAATTAATAATCAGAATGAGATTAATACACCCTCTCCCAAATCAGACCCGACCCATTGACAACTTAGAGAAGAAGAGCTACATAAACTATGCGACCTTGGTAGGGTGTTGGTGAACCAATCGGGCGGGTCAACCAGATGGTTCATGAACCGGCCAATTGGGTTGATTCGTTATCGTTAATTACAAGGTGGAATGAAAATCGTAAAGCATCTTATCCTCTCTGTCTGATGCCTTGTCAGAGATCCATTTTTTAAACCGAGCTATCGGTGAATGAAATACGCCTGGGCCAAAAACAGCAATATACTAAAATAAGCAAGAAATGGAAAGTCATAGGAAAGTTCGCTGATTCTCTTTTCTTACTAATTCATTAATAGGCCAAAAACAGCCTAAAGAATAATATTTGACCCCTCTGTCTAGTCTAGGGCTGTCCATGGATTTCCAAAATTTGATATCGGATTAAACTCTATTTCGGATTTGGATGATAAAACTTGCATTTGATTAATAATTCGATGGATGTAGATTTAATCTATCTAATTTGATTAAAATTCTAGCTTGATAAAAAATATTATTTTATGTACGCATATAGTATAATTTTGTATAATTATATAATTTTTATATTTGATAAATTTAATATTTTATATGTATATGTCTTTATTATGCATATATAAGTTAAAATAATAATTTTTTTAACTTTTCTTGTCATTTTACATATAATAAGATGGTTGTGAATTAAATCTCTGAAATCCGACATGATAATTAGATGTGGATGCAAATCTATAAATTTTATAATCAGATATCAATGCAGCTAGATCCAAACAGAATCTGAACTATTTACAGCCCTATGTGTGTATAGCATTGGATCTACCACCCTCATTTTTTTTCCTTTTTTTCCTTTTTCTACAATGCCCGTCTACCACCCTCTGTCCTTTAACCATATAACTGAAATTATCTTCATCTAAATTTCCTTCTTTTACATGGTGCCAATTAGCTGGATGGTAAGGTCTCCTATTTTTCTAGTAGAAATTTGGGATCAAATCCCGCCTACACCTGGATTGGAGGATGAACTACCCCGTTGTATAGCCCTTCACAAGATATCAGAAAAAAAAAAAAACTTTTTTCTGATATTTGGAGAGACATGAAGTAACCATCTCTGATTCATCAGTTGTTTTGCTGAAAAGTGATTATACTTCAGCTATGACTTACGAGTAGGTTTGATCGACTAAATGACTATACATGACAAGCATAGTAGCTGATGACCCACTAGTTCAGATGGTCACTTGGCACCCCTACATTTGGGAGGCATAGTATCTGAAGCCGCAGGAGAAATGAAATGGAAAAACACAACCGTGGAATCAGATTCTCTCTTGAATGTTCAAGCCTTCCAATTTTTTTATATGGTTTTCTAGGGCTGCAACTATGTTTTGAATGAGAGCCCAGGTCTCCTGCAAGCAAAAATTCTGCTCACATAGCATCCAGCTGCATATTGGAATTATTTCCCATACTGTTTCTAATGTATGGCTGAATTTGGTAGAATTCCCATGCTTTTCCAGTGTTTGCAGAGTATATAATCGAGTCGGGCTTGGGTTGGGATAAGATTAGGTCGGGTTTGGAATTATCTAAGAGCTAGGCTTGAGTCCGGCTCAGAAAATTAAAAGCCCAAACTTTTAGGCCCAGACCCAATCTAAAGACCAAAAATCCAAACCCAAACTGTGCAAAATTGCAATTGGGTCAGCCCGGGTCAGGTTAGGCCCGCCCAAATTACACCCCTGTTCTTCGTTAAACATAACTAGTAACCAACTAAGCAACAATTTGTCTTGAGTGCCATTGTGAATACTTGGGATCAAGTGTGGCAATGGCAAGAGTGATATTCTTTTCTAGGTAGGGAATCAACCCATCCAGATAACCAAACAACTCAAAAACCTTGAATATGCTATCAGGTTTACAAGATTTCCAAAGGCACTCTGAATATGCTATCCACAAATTGTTTCCACATCCCTATCCACAGAGCACCACCATCATGTATTGAGAATATCTCATAATAAATGACAAAAAAGATATTCTCAATGTGCAGTTGTAATATCTACTAGGTAAAAATGTGGGAGCAACTTGTGGTAGATTATTCTTTTACAATTTAAATGATAATAATACTTTTGTTGGAAGTATCCATATGGAGGGTCTCCCAATACCTTCATCATCATCTAAGTTTTATCCTAGCTATATGGGATGGGCTAAAATCATCAATTAAGCCTAACAAGGTTCATAATATGCAAGCTTTTGCACTGTATATATTTATATTTATACTCTTTCCAAATTGAGTCATTAGTGTAAATGTTTGGGAGTACAAATAGGCTGAGTGTAAATTATGGTTTACTTTCACTTCCAATTCGACTTTGTTTTATTTGTTTGTAAGAAGTAAAATAATGCAATTTCCACCCAATAGAGACAATAAGAGGGTTATTTGTTTGGGAGTGAGGTAAGCATCAAGATCATGAGATGCCCACTTTATATGAAAAATAATTGATGTAAGAGGAAGTTGATACAGGTTTTGCATCAGTTTTTGAAATACAGAATTTATACTACCACAAAATGCAAATGAAACAAAAAAAAATACAAATTTTATATTAAATAAAATTGCAATTCATAGTTATAAACTAACAGGTACAAAACTTAATCAGATGCAAAATTTGTATCCAATTCAGATTTGCACGGCAAACAAATAAAGCTTACCAGTGTACCATCACAATAAAAGGGAGAGGGGAATTTTAACATACTGAGCAGAAGCTGAGCCAATCATAATACGTCATATTAATCTGACATATGGGCCCCATGCGTACGGAGTTTATATGGTATTTCACGATTGATCGAGTCCTAATGTAAAGAGTGTAGATGATTCGAATTCCTAGGCCCATAGCTCCCATACATTATACAGCAACCCAAGCCCAATCTTGAAAGCCCAAGCTAGCTCCAAGCCCAGCCTGTACGGCATCTTATGCCAGGGTTGAGCAAAGCCTGTTCTAAAGAACTGTTGGGTTGAGCTTAGGAAGCTCTATTGGGCTCTGATTTTGCAACCCCATCAATCTTTTACTCCATTTAACCGCATCTTTTGCTTTACCTATGCATTACCATAGTGCCGATAGTTGCCTGGGCTTCACATCCAAACCACCATGTGAAAAATCTAACACATTTATTTTTCTCTTTCACATAGAGATAGTGGGTCAGGTTATGTCGTAGACTTGCACTAACACGGCCTCTTGTCATTATAGCATTGAAATTTTTGTGCAATGGTTTTTTATTGAGTATGTTTTCACTGCATATGGGTCGGGTTCAATATTCTCTCTCTTTTTCTAAGTCGTGTTTGGGTTGAAATTGCATCAGTTGGGTTCGGGTCAAACCAGACCACGTCAAATCCGATTTGTTGACATCCCTATATCTGCACTCTATTCATCTCTCTTCTCTTGCACATTCCACTGGTTGATGCTTTATATAGTACTAGCGAGTAAAGATATGCAAATGCATGAACTTGAATAGAAATTTGGTTAGATTTGGATTGATAGGTTTGGGTTTTGATATGAATTTGGGTCCAGGTTAGGTTTTATATTTAAAGTTGGGTTGGCTCTTAACCTAACCCAAATCCATCTAATTTATACCCTTTTTATTAAGAGTGTCAAACGGGATTTATAGAGATTTAATGGGAGAGGAGAGATGTTACAAACATGAACTATTGGGGTGAGGGAGTTAATAATGATTTTATTAGAAAAAAAAAAAAAAGGAATTAAAACCTAAAAACCTAAGGGGGATTTAATTGTAACTTCTTACATTTCTTATAATTAAATTAAAAATAGATACTACATGTGAAGGCAGAGGATAGAGAGAAAGAGGGGGCAGAGGTAGGGGGAGTTACAGTCTTACACCCAAAGTCAAAACACAAATGCAACTAACTTGAACCCCATTGGATATACTAAACCCAATCCAACCTGATCCGTTTTCTCCAATGGGTGATACGACCCATGTTCTTTTCTTGACCCGCATCTGAAATGGATGGGTTTGAATGGGTCATAAGTGGGTTGGCTCAGATAGCCACCCTTAGGTGGAAGGGGATTGTAACATATAATACTGTATAAGAAGCAATCGCTTCTAATGGTAAATTACTTGCACAATTAGGTGTATAAAATAGATATTGTCTAACTTTTTAATAAAATAGTAAACTAAAAACATTGGAAGGAACTTAAGAAAATAATTTAAATAGAAATTCTTGGAGAATGAACTCCATGAAAGTGGAATAAAAGAAATCATATGTTAAGCAATTGGCCTTGTCGTTACACCTTGTTAATATATTAATATTAACTTTTACATATAAATATATCTATGTAAGGAAGTATTACATTGTGGATGTGCTAGCTGGGTGTAGGAATATGGCAGGATTCTTATAACAATAAATATATCAATGCACAATGTATCACCCTATTAAATACAAAGGCATCTGCCTAAATGATTGAGGGTGATGTTAAACTACAAGGATTCATATTTTAAGAATGTAGTGAAGTGTAAGCTTAGAGAAGCATCTAAAACCCTTGATGCGATCTAAAGTTGAAAACCAAATTTAGAGTTTAACTACTGTGCATGATACCGGTTATATGTTAAACCCAGATCTCAACCATTAATGACATCGTACTTTTCATTGCTTCATGTTTCATAAGGTGTACATTAACATTTAACACTGTGCAAATTGTTGCACAGTTCAGTAGATGCATCGTAGATTTTGCCCCAAAATTAATGATTATGATAGCGTATTGTGTTATATACAACCATATATAACCAGCTATTATGTAAATGGAATAAAAGAAGTGGATAAAGGGGTAATGAATGTTGATGATGACTTAATAGACACTGTTTCTTTTTCTTTTTCTTTTTTATTTTGGTACCTTCCACTTATATGATGATGACTTAATTTTCATGTCCATTAAGCATTGTTTTGTTATATTGATATAATACATTTCTTTTATACGTTCTTTGTGTTTTAACATGGCGTATGGAAGATATGGTATCTGGAAAAAAAATATTTGTTCATTCACTATTGAACCAAAAATTGACAAAATTGGAATGGATCGAATGAAGATACTTTTTATAAAGGGATAATATCTAAAACTCGCCATGAATTTTTCACATTCCTCTTAAACTCACTATAACTTTTCAAAACCTCTAGAGGGCCCTTTGTCAATGTGCTTTATCATTCAAAACTCACATTCTGATAAAATTTCCGTTAGATCACTATTATTGATCATTAATGGAAATTGTCTAATAAGCATTTAAGTATTTTACATGATCAAACTATCTCTTAATGACCAGTCAACCTTACTAAACATCTTTATGACAAAATTACCCTAATGCCAATATATAATATTTATATATATTCCTTTGTTTAATTAGGATTGGATGGGTTAAATTTAGGGGTGATCATGGGTTAGGTTGGGCTGGGCGATCTTGGGTCAGGTTTTGAACCTATGATAATTGCTATAGCCTAGGCCCAGCCCAACCTGGGTTCCAAACGTGAAACATAAGCCCTAGGCTCACATCTTTGACATATGAAATATTACTATGTAATATTTTATATTAAATTGCATATAAACTTATTTTATGCATTATTAAGGGTAATATGACATAAAACAGCATATATACATATTAACGTGCAGGCCTAATGTAGGCCCAAGCTAAGATCAAGGGTAATTTTGTTATGAAAATATTTAATAAGCTTGATTGTTCATTTACAGGGGCCTCTCTAGAGGTTTTGAAAAGTCATGATGAGTTTAAGAGAAATACTAAAAATTCACCATAGTATCCCTTTCTATCCATGATTTTGGGATCAAATATAAAAATAGCTTGTAGTAAGTCAGGTTGGATTGAGCAACTTGAGGAATTTAAGCTCATGATTTTCAAAGATATTTAAGATAGGTTTAGCGTGGAGATGAGGAATCCCCATATTGAGGTAGAAAAGCTACTTTAGATGATGTAACTTCAATTGGAATAAAGTAATAAATCAAATTTAAGGAAAGGCCAAAGCTTGCAAACCAATTGGGATTGTAATAATTAGGTTTTTTCTAGCTTTTGCATCCTCACTCCTACTTCAATTTCTCTTGATATATTATTGTTGAAGTTAATAACTGCGTTAGAAGCATATAGATTATTTTATCCGTTAAAGGATACTGCAATGACCTATTTATATTTAATCTATTTGCCTGTTAGCAAACGACTCCTTACGTGAAAGCAAACAAACTAACAAATTAAGGCATTTGTAGTAAACACTTCTTCTATTATTATAATAATAAATTGAAAACCTAACAGTATTACCAATAACAAAACCACCTTAGGCTGAATTTGGTATTCTTTATTTTAAGGACTCATCTCCTTTTGTAAGTTAAAAACTGAGTATTCATAGGAGCATTTTAACTATAACAAGAAGATGAGTCCTTAAAATAAGCAATGTCAAATACAAACTTATTGGCCTTTATCAAATATTCAACCTCACTGGCGTTCACCAAACATACAACCTCTGAAAGTTAAACTTTATGTACTAAATTCATAAGTTCATAGCTAACTAGTCTTATCCCTCTTCTAAAAACATCACAAATTGGGTTTTTGTTTCTTGGGTCAGACCTTACTTTTGGATGAGACAAGCATAACTTGTAGGGGGTGCAACTTGAGCGGGCCTAACACAAGCCCAGACCAATTCAGCCCAAATTTTCACATGTTGAGCTTAAATTTTCAGGCCTCAGGTTGGGATTGGGCCCAAGACTTCAGGCTTTTTAAATTTTGGGGCTGGGATTGGGCCTAGCCTTTGGGTAGCCCAAACCCAGCCCGAACATGACCCAACCTTATTTCAACCCAAGCCTGGCCCCAACTATATACATCCATACATACATACATATATAGATATATACTTATACTAGTAAATGCACATGTGACAATTATAGATAATGATAATGATAATAATAATACTATATCCAAAATTTTTTGTCTTGTGTATTTTTTATGTTTTTATTATTAATCAGATGCATATTGCAAAATCCAAATCGGATTTACATAAACACATCATCCAGACATGTGATAATCGAATCAAGTTGTGAAGTTTCAAGTATCACAATTGACAGGCCAATCTGCTTGGATATGCACTTCTTTTTGTAATGTTTTATATTTTTGGTGTATCTTATTCTTTTTTTTTTGTTCATTTATTAAAAAAAATGTAAGATTTAACTAGAGGGAATTGAATAAGGTGAAAAGTAGTAGTTCAATTCACAATTTAAACATTACAATTAAATAGAGACTAAATTCAAAAATGAATATTTTAGTTAAAAGAAAGTTCCACAATCTTATTCATATTTTTAATAAGAATTATAGATCTATTTTTTTTTTCTGTATTTTTGTGTGTAAAAATAATTATGTTATGTCACACTTACTTTTTGTTTAATATGATAAATATATGACATTATACATGTGTCTAAATGTCTTTTTGCAAAATTTATGTATTTTTTTCCATTATTATATTTTATACTTTATTATTTATTTAGGATAACACATTTAACCCAAAAGCTGAATTATTTATTATTAAATTTGATGTTTCATTTTTGGCTAGTTCTAAATTATGTATTTCATTTTCATTATTACTAAAAATAATTATTGTTTATTACACTTATTTTTTTTTAATTTTATTAATAAAAATATTATAAATGTGTCTAATTTTTTCTATATTTTTTTGCAAACTTTTATATTTATTTATATTTCAAAAATTTTATTACCTAACTATGACTTATAGGTTGATCAATTTGATCCAGATAGTTGAATTGCTTAACCACCACTTGGATAAAGAATGATTTTATTTTTAAGTCAACTTTAAAATATATGGTTTTATATTTTTAAAAATATTGACATATATATAATTAGTAGCCTTTATTAGTGAAAAATAACTTAAATATAGGATTTAATAAAAGAAAATGGGATTAATAAGTGGACATTAAATGATGTAGAAAGTAATAATTGAAGTTATATTTTCAATCCTTACAATTAGAGATTGACTAAATACATAAACATGAACATTTTAGTAGCCATTAAAGATGGCATTAAAGCTATAATAAAATTACTTTTATACCCTTTATCAAACAAATAAACAAAGGGTAATTTTAGTCCAAAAATAGTTTTATATTGCATCTACACTTTTATATATAATATAAATATATACATACATATTTTCATACATGTTTGCGTATATACATAACATGTGTAATTTTAGAGTGGATTCATTGATCAATATGAACTATCCTGAATCCAAACCCAACCTAAGTGCATCAAATTACAGTGCAGGGCTCAGCTCGAGAAGATTGGGTTTGACCTTGTGCTCAGTCTAAGTATGTGTCTTAGGCCCAAATCTTAGGATTACACCTGAGTTGACCCTAAACCCAGCCCAGCCCACCCAATTTGCACCACTAATAATTTCAACGCCATAAACTGGGCAAGAAAAGTGCACAGTTGAGATTGAGGCCAATATTGTTTGGGGTTATAAATAGGGGATAACCTTTGTTGGTCTGGATTTATCCAACCAACACCAACCTGGACCAGCTGTCCAATCTTCACGGGTTCTGGAGGAAGAAAACCCAAATATAAGTAGGCCATGTTAGCGCAGGCCTGGCCAAGAGTTGACATCATCAATTGGCTGATCATACCCAACAAAATCCAGCTTAGAGAATAATAAATTTAGCAGTCTACTATTTAGGAAATCAATGATTAAATTTATAAGTGGTAAAGGGGACCATAAATGTGGCCACTGGATCATGGATCTGGACCATCCAAGCTTTTAGTTCATCAAATTGTTTTGTAGCAAGTGATCCAGACGAATTAAGAGCTCATTGTTCCAATCAGAGATTCCATCTAACAACTCACTTATTAATCATGATCAGATTGTTAAATTGTCCACGTATAACAATGAAGTGTATTCTGAACTGTGTAAAGAGGCTGAAGCCCTAGACTCTACCCAATTACTGAGATCCAAACCCGTTATATTAACAGGTTGAGCTGTGTTAGATTAAGCTGAATAGGAGAAAATAATATAAATGGGAGGCTCCTTGGAGATGCTCAATGCAGGAAACCCAAACGTTGTAATTTTGACTATTGTATTGATCCAGGAAAAAAAAATGATGCTTTGTCTAGTTAAATGTACTTGTGCGGGGGAGGTGTTTATGTTTTGTTTTGATCATAAATTTTGCCAGATAAATTAAACAATTGACTATTTTTATTTATAAGGTTGTGTTTGGTTGTAATGCAAATTTATTTGCACTGATGCAAAATTATGGTAGTGAAAATGATTTTGGCAGAAATTATGACTTCTTTTTATTTCAAAATTTACTTTTTTTATACTGTTCGATTGCAGTAAAATAAACTTGAAGCAGAATAAAGAAAAGCTCAAAATAAAGTTAAGCCAAAATTTGCATCATTTTCATTTTCACAATGATACATTTATACTAGTGCAACTAAAAGTGCACTGCAACCAAACACAACTTAAGGTTCATTGTTATGAAGGCCAATTTTGTATGTTAATTTTTTGGCAACTTCCCCTGTGTGGAAAAGTTAGGGGCCGTTTGGTAAGTTTTCTTTGAAATATGTTCTATAAGCTCTGACAGTTAAAAGATGATGTAAACTTTTGTATCAAGATCTTAACAGCTTAAAGATCGTTTGATTAAGATGTGCTTGTCTATAAAAAGATGAATTGAAAAAAATGCGAAAAAACTTCATTTGGAATTTTCCGAAAATAGCCCGAAATAGGTTTTTCACATCTTTTCGGGGCTGAGGCTAAATCTTTTCCCAACCAAACGGGAAAAGACCAAAACGCGGATTGCCGAGCTTTTAAAAAGCTAACAACCCACACAAAAATACTCATCAAACGAAATCTTAATTTATCCATTTGAAAGATGGATATCACATAAAAATCGGTTTACTATGAGACCTACACCAACCTGAAAAAGTTGGTCACATACTTTTTACCCACCTTAAAACCTTTTCCATTTTAATGTGATCAGTATTTCACTATGATAAACCAGATTTGCTCATCACAAAGTGATCTCACACACCAGCCTCACAGTCAATTGGAAACATCTGATCCCTACGAATGATAATATAATAAGAATGGCTGAAAATGTGGTGAGATTGGTGTGAAAATCACTCTATAAGGAGCAAATCCGGATTCTTCACTATGGGTTCAATCCGGGTCTTTGGGTTCTTAGAAATGAAAATGATGGTTAACTAAATGGGTATCGGGGAAATAAAAAAGACAAACAGGTCCCAAATATCTACAATTTAGTGTTTATTAGAAAAGTCCAATGAAGGCGGAATCTTGGGTCTGGAGGAGTGATGACCTTTGGATGGGTTTACGTTTCCTATGTTTCAATTGTCCTGACATGCTTTGGATGTTTCCCTTGTACTATTAGACAGAGGACAAAAGTCCTTTTAATAAAAAGAGCTCATATAAAAAATAATACAAATGTCCAATTTGGATTTTTGAAATTCATCTAATCATGTGTATCCAATGTTTTAGGTGGGATCCATACCAATGTTGTGAAACCGGATAGAGAACCATTTTAGTCTCTGGGTCACGGGTTGAATGGTTTAACCATTTAATTTGTTCAAAGAAAAAAAATTGAAAAATAAGGTTTAAAAAATGAAAGTAATTGTAAATTCATTTTTCTTCATCAAAATAAATTAGGTACAACATGGGTGGGCCCAACCTAAGTTTAGACCGGGAGTTGATAATTTTACAATGGCTGGACTTGGATTTTTTGTATAACATGGGTACAACATACATAGCCCAAACCATATCCTACCATATCATATATATATATATATAATCACTTAATTAGTTACCACTTTTATGATGTTAGTAGGTAGGTTACAATTTTTTTCTGTTATTATAGTAAAAAAATGCTATATATTATAAACTTCATTTTTGGAAAGTTTGGAAAACCATGAACTGAAATTGAAAGAAATGAACTAGTTGATCGGTTTGATTTTAATTTTTTTTATATATAATATATATTATAAATATGTAATATAAATGCTATAAATACACATAATATATTGTATTATAAATAATAAATAATACATTATATATTTTATATATTTATCTAATGCATATATAGTTATTTGTAAGGTTCAACAATGACATTAGAAAGACATTCTATCTAAAAATTTTGTCACCAATCAACTGGTATTGGTATGGTAAAGTATTAACCAATCAATCAGGTGGGATTTATCAAAAATCACGGGTAAAAGCTTACTTGATGAAATATCACTAGCTGTCAATGGGTCAACTATACCTAATAGAACCAAATTGAGCGATTATGTCACTCCCAGTTTCTTGATTTTGTACCAATTAAGAATCACTTATTGATGTTCATAACTGATTATATATAAAAAATCCATCGATTCATTAATACGTAAGATATGTGTTGTTGCATATCTTTTATCAAAATATAAACAGTTTATTACATTAATTCAATTTTATTAAGGTTATATTATCAAAATTAGGTTTTAAATTATCATTACCATTGGTTATCATAGGTGTCAAGTATAATAGGGTCAGACCCAATTGTCCATATTAATAATTGGTTTGATTCGTGGTCCTTATTATTATTATCCCCATTAATAATCAAAGGGATTAGTACATTGATCCATTAATTAAATGATAGGTCCTAAGACCCATTTATCTCCTTGTTCCCCAAGATCCAACTTGCAGAATCCGTTTACCCGAGCCAGGGGTCCAAAGCCTTGGAAGTAGGCCCTACCAAACTAATATGGAGTTCATCACGTGCAACGGATTCCATTACCAACTCTCGTTGGAATTTTTTGGTCATGTTGATGTCCGGCTCATTTGGCCGTTGCCGTCCCAAATCTCCTACGTGGGCCCCAACTAAATGTTGGTCCCACATAACTTCCCAAATTCGGTTCATTTCATTTTAACAATCCGATAACTACTCGCAATCCTGGGATGTGGGGCCCACATATCAGACTGACGTGGCGTATCACAAGCGCCCCAGCATCATCTTGTTCTCGTAGAGGATTCGGAGATACTCGCGCGGTAAAGAAGGTTGATTTGACATCCCTATGCGGACACGTGGCAAAACAAAGTGGCATTTCGGAAGTTTAATTGAAAATAAGGGCATTTTCTAAGGTTTGCTCAGTCAAAAGCGTTGAAATTAGTGGATACGGGAGGGGCTTTCTACGAATAAATTAAAAGTTTAACATTAATTAATTTCCCTCCAGTTTTTCTTTAACTACAATTACAAAGAGTCCGAAGCTAACATGCGCCAGGTTGTTCACCATGATGGACCTGACCCCACTCGATCTCTGCCGGTGGCCTGCGCGAGCGTGACGACAACAACATTACCTGAGTGAACCACCGAACCTTAGCATCCCCGGCGTACTTTAGCCGGTAGTATCAGTGATTGAGCGAGACGTTTATTTAATGCGAGATAAGAAGACGAGTTGACGCAGTTTTGATAGAGAGCGTGCGTGAGTGCGCGAGGTTAGACTGAGAGTAGGTGAGCCGATTCTTCGTATCGGATCGTGGAAGCAGAAGAGGTGGGCTCTTGAAGGCCGATTCGATTGGGAAAAAGATCGACGGGAAAGTGTCCAACTTTGACTGATTTGTTTGATTGGTAGATTGATCCAAAAAGTGCGTCTTTTGCTTTTCTTCGATGTTGATCCCGCGCTGTTTCTCACTCTGCTGCTCCACTTCAACGCTCTATCTGTTATCTAATGGCGTTTCTCAGGATTCCTGGTCAGTTCATTTCTCGGATTTTTGTTTTGCTTCCATCTCTCTGCCAATGTGTTTTTTCTTTGGGAATGTAATGCTCGATGTTTTCTGGTTCACTGTAATTCGTTTTGGCTTGTCTATGCTGCATTTGAAATTTGAACTCATGATCTGTGGATCTACATTGTACTGGCAATTAATTGTGATTTTGTCTCTACTCTTGGTGAGATGGGTTTTCGTGAGTATTATGTGGCTGTGGGAATTTTGTCTTTTTCTTAGTGTATTGGAGTTTTGGTTTTTGGTATCTGTTTATACTTTATTGTACTATACGAGTATCGTTTGCGGCAAAGCCAGAACAGTGGCTTGGAGGTATTGGTGCAACTCGGGTTTTGGTGATTGTAATCGTTACATTAAGGTCTGGATGGAGTTAATGAGTGTTGAGGGGATTTTTTTTTGTAAAATCAGGATGGATGGAGAAATTTAATTTGATTGAGTAGAGAAAAGCAGACTGTCAGGTACTTCAGAAGTGGCTGAAGTCGCCAGGTGGTTGACACTTATCTCATTTTGAGATTATTCAAATACATGTGATTTTTGTTTTCATGCATTTACATATGATCCATATTCTGTTTGATTATTTGGCCCTGGGAGTTCCATTACCGTGCTGCATTTTGTTTCATATGCTTAATTTTTCTTTGTTTTTCAGTTTATATTTTGCTCTTTCGCTTGGTCCCTCTGTTCTTGTCGGGGAGGCAGTCTGAGTAAAGGATTATCGGTTTCAGTGTTTGGATTTCAGTTTCTTTGTAGGAAATTTGTGTACAAGAAGGTTGTATGTGTAATGGGTGTTTTTCTCTTCCTCTCTTCTGTCAACTTTGTGTTTTCAAGGGTTTATCAATTGGAAGGTAACTGCAACTCGTCAAGCCACATATTCCAAGTTGAGTTCTGTTTCTTCAGGTGCTTACCTATTAAGCTTATTATGACAAAACCAAGGGGGGTGTATTTACAAGGGCGAGAAAGGTTTTTGTTCTAATTAACGGAGTTAGAAGATCTGAGGACTGGGGAAATGATTTTATTGAGTATAGAGTTCTTATCAAAATTGATGGAGGATGTAGTGTTTCTTCTTGTTTTATTAACTCTTTTTTTGTAGCCGCAATGAGTTATTTTTTTTTCCTAATCACTAGTTGTCTTGAGTGGTATACTGGTGGTTGTTCTGTAAATGCATTGCAGTTTTTATATGAGTATTTTCTAATGCTCTTTTTCCATGATTTTTTTTTTGATGAATTCCATACTTGATTTACTTTAATACATTTTTTTATTTTATATATAATAAAAAGATGTTTTCCCTTGTATGTTTTGGAGAAGAATTTTCTATCATTCCAATTCTACATAGTTACATTCTTTTTGTGTTTAGTTGGGATTGAACACCTTGGATTTGTTTGTCTTCAGGCTTAACCATTAATCTTGGATCTGATGGTTGGTAGCATATGGTTCTATGAATCTTTAATTGAAGTTTGCCTTTTCATGTCACTCATGCACCTGCACTGTGCTATGCTTTATCTTGCTTTTTGTAATTACAAATTTTGTTGGACCTTATTGCGGTGGACATGGTGAAACTCATTCAAGACTGGTGTGGAACTGGGTTTGCGACCAAGAAACCCTTAGTCCCCTTTCCTGTTCACCATCCTAGTTGATGTGCTTAAAATCTTTAAAGTGGATAATGTGGGCTGATAAAAAGGATGGAGGACTGATAAGAATGGGATGAGGTAACTCACTTGCAATTTTCTGATGACATAGTGTTGTTTTGTTAGGACATGAAAGATGAAAGGGTAAGAAATATGGGACTCTTAATAACTTGTTTTGAGAGAAGTTGTATAGTAGGGTTGAAGTGTTGAACATGGGGGGAGGGGGAAGAGGTGGGGAGGATTGCATCAATTTATGTTTGTTTCTTAAACCATTGACATTTGAAATGTTTAGGTGTTCCACAAGGAGGAAACCTTAGATTGAGCATTTCTAGGATCTAGTTGTGGAGAACTTTTATGAAGAACTAGCTACCTAGAAAAGGAATTATATTAAGAAGGGCGATAGGGCGGGGCAGGGATAGGTAGCCACTCCTCATCTCCATCTCCGTGAAAATCATCATCACCATCCCCGTGGGGATTTTTTTGATCAATTCATCCCCATGAGGATCCCCACTCTGTAGGGAGTGCTCTCCTTGTCCCTACCAACCGGGATGAAAGTTTCCTCATCTTCATCCCCACAGGGGGAGAATTGTCTCCATCCCCACCCCATTTAGGGTAGGTCCCTGCAGGGATAAGGAAAATGGGGACAATTTCCATCCCTAAATTATATCTTTTTTGGGGCTAAAATTAGTTTCATCAAGTTATGAAAAATTTTCTATGGGAGTTTGGGAGATCAAGAGGGACTGTTTATCAACTACAACTAGAGGTGTTTAGTGATGTTGATTGGGCTGCTTATGATACCTTTGGTAACTTGAGCAGATTAATCCTTCATGAATAACTTGATTTAGTGTTGGGAGAGAGAGAGAGAGATAGAGTAGTTTAGACATACGGAGGGTGTAATCAAACAACGTCCCTACCCCTAAGATATGCATTTTATTGAGAGGGCACTTGATATTGGGCAATTAGAAGATTACCTTGGGCAATATAACAATCACATTATAATATGCTACAAGGACTAATTATATTATAATAGCAAAGAGAGAAAAAAATAATAAAACTATACAAATTTATGTATTAGCTAGCCTGTCTACACTCCCCCTCAAACTGATGTATTGACCACATTAGTTCGCTTACAAAAAATTCATGATGAGCCCTAAGGGTTGCCTTGGTGAAGAGATCAACAAGCTAAAGTATCGAAGAGACATGAGGAAGAAAAATTACACCCAAAGAAAGTGATAGTCAACTTCAATATGTTTGGTTTGCTCATGAAAGACTGGATTGGAAGCAATACGGAAGGCACTCATGTTATCGACAAAGAGAGGAGTTGGAAGAGACTTGAGAGGTGTGAACCCAAGTTCTTTAAAGATATCCCAAAATTGAAGAATCTCACACAAGTGACCGACATAGCATAATATCCAAATTCTGTAGAGGACTTAGAGATGGTTGTCGCTTCTTGCATTTCTGGTAGATGAAAAAGTCTCCAAGAAACAATCACCAACCTGTGGAGCGATATGAATGGAGAGAAGGCAATGAACAATTGAAAGGTGAGGTTGACATGGAATATATACAAATTGATTCACAACTTGAACAACATGGGCAATGTTAGGACAAGTTGTAGTTAAATAGATAAGACTTCCAATAAGTTGTCAATATATGGAAGGATCTACTTCCAATAACTAATTAAGTTTCTAATTTCTACACAAAACACCTTGCAGGTGAAGTGGAGAGAGAGAGAGAGAGATGGTTGTAGGTAAAGTGGAGAGATAAGGCAGCGCCTTAAATCCGTTCTTAATACATCTAGCTATGCCCTTTTTGGATCTATTCCTAGCTCTTCTAGCCCCTTCCACTTGTAACAAATCACTTCTTCTAACTAGACACTCTCCGTCATTTTATCACTTTTTGGATCTGCTTCTAAGTTTATACGGGTAGCTTCATTCCTGATCCTATTCTTTATAGTTTTTTCACTCATCCATCTTAGCGTTTGCATTTTCTCCACACTCATTTTTTGAACATGTTTCTTGATTGCTCAACACTCTACTCCATACAACATAACTTTCCTTTCAACTATTATAGAATTTTCCTTTTAATCTAAATGGTATTCTCCTACCACACAAAAGTCCAGATGCAACCCTCCATTTTGCCCATCCTGCTCGAATTCTTTGGGTGACAACCTTCTCATTCTCTCCCTTGCTGTGAATTATTGAACCAAAGTACTGGAAATGGTTACATTGAATTATCTCTTGGTATCCAAGCCTAAGTGTATCCTGATCTACACTCCTATTGTTACTAAACTTACATGTCATATCCTCTTTTTTAGTCATACTTATTTTAAAACCTCTTGTTTCTAGGGCATTTGTCCATAAGCTTAATTTTGCATTTAATCCTTCATTAGTTTCATCAATTAAAGCAATGTCACCCACAAACAACATGCACCATGGAACTTCTTTCTAAATATGTTTAAATGTATCGATAAGTGAAAAAAGTAAAAAAAAGGGGCTATCTTTTTTTTTGATCAGCAAGAGATTTGAAAATTATATTAAAATGAGAATCTGGATATTACAATGACAGAGTGTATCGACCCATAAGGATTTGTTCCAATCCCAACAAAATTACAAAATTTACATTGGTACCCAAAACAACTGTTGCCTATGCCCCTTGCTTTGCTAGAATGTTGGCCATCCTATTTGTTGTCGTTATAACCCATTTGAAAGTCATGTTCAGCTCCTCTGTGATGCTCTCTATTTCCCTAAACTCATGCCCATAGATCCATGGCACAAGCTGCTTACTCTTGGCCCAAGAAATGATCAGCTTTGGATATCCCTCTACTTCCAAGTGCTAAAATCTTGATTGATTAGCAGTTCTTAACCCTTGTAGTTGTGCCATTAGTTCAGCCTTTAGTGAATCTCCCGACCTCAAAGGTCCTGAGACTAAAGCCAAAACCTTTCATATGCAATCTCTAAATACTCCTCCAATACCTGTCATTCCCGTGCTTCCCATGGAACTCCCATCAACATTTAGCTTTATTTTATTGGCCACTGGGGGTAACCTCTCCATAAACACCTTTTCCTTTTCTTTAGAAGAATATGCCACATCAATCCATGCCCTTAGGATATCATTCACCAAGAATTCTTTGAATAAATCAAGTGTCTTTATCCAATGTGTAGTTCTGATTTTTATGGCTTTAAACAATTCCTCTTGCAATCTACTCTTCTCATTGAATATCCTCCTATTCCTTTCCTCCCAAACAGTCTACAACTATTGCGGGCTGAATTGCTTTCTACATAATTCTTCCACTCTTTCTTGGTTGCTTTAGGAAACTTGGACTGAAAAGGCTTACTACACCCTATAGAGGTCCCAAACACAAAGCACAGTTAGACTATAAAAACTTTAAATTGATCCTAAATACATCATATGTTTATCTCTCTGTTTGTCTATCAGTGTGTGTGTGGACAAGCAAGCTCAATGATGAGTGGTCAGTAACTAGGATTGATGAAAGAGGGATTTCATTGTAGCTCTCAGGTTTGAATCCACAAAATTTTACCAACTGAGCTAGCTAGCAGATTCAAGATTCTACCAATTGAACATTTGGGCTCAACTTCTAATGGCCATGTGTAGGTTATCAGCAGGGAATAAGTGAGCTTGGGCCTTGTCAAATCTCGTCATTTAACAATAGTTAATTGAAGAAGTTATATGTGGTGTTTGGTATCATTTTGTTGCATTTCTGTTTTAATTCCGTGTAAGCACCACATGAGGGTTTTGTGCTACTTTGTAAGTTGTTATAATATAGTGGAAGCAGTACTTAACTAATCAGGAGAGGTTGCATCTTGTGCCTCTCCTTGGGACATTGCACTATTCTCCTCCGCTGATTAATAAATCTCATTCATTTATCAAAAAAAAAAGTGCATGAGGGTGTTAGGAAAATCTCAAAACGATGATTCTTGTATCTAGGGGTTGTTCTCAGTTCAGTTGTCCTATGTAGCACCTAATGGGGCCTGTATATTTGAAGTTACAATAAGGATTGTGCAGTGTGTTGTTTGCTAAAACATCTTACTTTCTCTATTCCTGATGTCATGATTCAAGCTTGGAACACAATAGTACTGAAAACCATGATAGATATCAGTAAGGTATTGTGAACTTGGGTCTTGTCAACTCTCATCATTTAGCAATACATACTTGGAGGAGTGAAGGAAGGACTTTACTAGGGTTTCTTAGGTATGATGCTGCTCAATATAATTAATTGAAAAAGAAGGTATAGATAATTAACTGAAAAGCAAGATATATGGGAAGGGGGTTTGTGTAGCCAACCAGTCTACACTAGTTAGTTGGGATGAGATAGTTCTATTGGATTTTGTGAAGTACTTTTTTCTACTTTCTCATTTTTAACTATTTGCTTTGGCCAGTAAATCAACATAATATGTAAACATTGCTGGACAAGTATGGGTTTTTTGATGCTTTGCCATGGCAGGTCTTGATTTGCTAGAGTTAAAGTGACTGACATCATGGGTGGCTCTGGGAAGTGGCTTAGAACAATAGTTGGTTTAAGAAAGTCAGAAAAGGCACAATCTTCAGAGAAGGAAGGGAACGTGAGTATACTTATCTCCTATAGATATCTATGTTCTTATAATGAATTTGTTTATATGTATGTATCTATATCAAGAAGCAGAATAGAGTGTACAAGTTGATTTCATCTTGCATGATATTCAGAAATTTTGCAGTGAGATTCTGATTTCTCTAATGAAATTTCTTTCGTATGATAATTATCAAATAAAAAACTTGTTATGGTTAACAAGATACTAAAATTTGCCTGAGTTGGTCATTGGCTACCCTGTTAATACTTCTCCCCCATGTGATATCTTGGTGCATACAGAATTTCCTTTCATTGTATATCCTTAATATTTTCTTGTCTATCTTTGGACAATGTTATGCTTTCAATTGACTTGATGTTGTGATATACTGGTTTGACCAAGTTGTTTTGCCTAATTGTGGATTCGAGATATTTTTTTGTTTATTGATAAATATGCAGAATTTTAGGCTATGCTTCAATAAGATTGTGCTCTAAAGAATTACTATTTGAAGCATGTGTTTTGAGCCAAAAATGATTCTTTTTTGAAGAAAAGATTTATTCGCAAAAATCAATTGTTAGAATGAGTTTTGAGCCCATAAAAGGAATTAGTTCTAGAAGTTCTCATATATCCAAACTTAAAAAGTGATTCATAGAATTAAAAATTCATTGAAATTGTTCTTTGATTGCATTCCAAAAAATAACCTTACTGAAGAAGGTGAGGAGGGGGATTACACTCCAATACAAGAGGAAAGCACAGAGCTTTCAAAAAACTACTTAGAAAAACACCCCTTCTAAGTTCTAAGTTTCTAACTATCATAAATGATAAGAGATCCACTTACATAAGTTGGAATTCTGCATCCCCTCAAATTATCTAAGGATTAGAGTCCATGAAAATTTCAATCATTCAATGGGCTCAACCACTGACTACACTACACTAATCCCACAAAGTTTCACTTTTTTTTTTTTTTGTTTCTCTCCTTCCAAAGGAACCAACAGATAAGAAAAAAGGAGTAAATTCCATAAGATGTTCCTTATACTAAAACCTTTTGCTGGCGAGCAGGCCACTAATCCCACAAAGTCATCGGGAATAACCTATTACTGTCTTCTCATCTTTAAGTTAATGAAAGTTGCAGTTATTGATCCAAGAAAACCTATTACCATCCTAACAGCTTAGCTAAATGCCATCACACAGAGGCTGAAAATCTGTAATGGAAGTTCTAAACTGTTAATAAGGATGAGGTAATAACACATTCATTTGTCATGGCTTTTCCTCTTGTAATCATATTGATGGTATTCAAGAATTTATTTGGGTAAGTTTTCTACATGAAGAAGCATATTTTGGTTGGAATGTGAGTGGACCATATACACTGCCAAGGGAAGGAGCCATTCCCTCTGCCAGAGCTTGTATTTAACCATGAAGGATCAAGAAGGATTCCTAATCAAGTTCTCTTATCCTCTCCCCCTTGACATACTAAATTCAGCTATTCAAAGACCTCAAAGTATTGGCTTCCCAATCATTAACGACCTCATATGACTCAAAAGCAGTTTCTTCCTTTTTTTTTTTTGATAATTGAAATGATTTTATAAATCAGCAATAAAATAGTACAAAGTCCTCATGGAAAGGTACGAGTTGCAACCTCTCCAGGCTAGTTAAGTACAAATTTCCGAATTAATAATAACTTAAATAGAAGCACAAAAAAGATCTTCCCTATATACCCCCTGTTTGGCTAGAGCATCAGCCAAAGAATTAGCAGACCTACTAACCCATTTTACCTCAACTCTTATATTGCTGGTTAACCACTTCACTTTTTTGATGAGATCTTTGTAGCAGTTTTTTCCTCGTTAGCCAACTAAAATAAACTGGGCAAAGCTTTTCTGGGGTTGGTCCCTACTGTTCACCCTTCTAGAAGTTCACCTGTCTATCTTCTGTTTCATAGAAGACAGGTTTCTGAAAATCATTTACCATGTTTAAGAATACCCTTCTGAACACTTGAACCATAAGGTGCATAGGATTGAATAGGTTCCAACCCAACATGTCTACTCCCATACTTTGCTGCAATAACATTATCAAATCTCCAAGGCCGATTGGCAAGAAAATCCTCATTCATCAATCGTCATCCTTCATTGTGGATTTGAGAATTTAGATTTGAACTCATGTTCATCCTTTAGAAGTTGAATATATGTACAACAATCACAACCAAATGGAACACGAGAAAGAATTCTATTCTTATGCATTTTCTTCTAGCTATTGATCAAAAAGTAAAATGCACTTGCTTCCAACTAATTTCATAAAATTGAATGACTTCTGGCATGTTTATATCCTTAAAATTGACCTGGGCATTTTCTATTCACTGTAATTGCTGTTTTGGTGGATCACTATAATGGAAAATTTGGGCAGTTGGCTATTAGGATTACATTTCTTTTTTCTAGGAAAACTTGGAGGTGTAGGTGGGATTTAATCCCTGCTAGTACCTTAAGATTATGCTTGGGCATTGTATTTGTTTCCTTCCCTGTAGATTGATAGTACATCGGTTGTCCTTTAAATGTAATTTAGATCATGAACTTTTCCCTTGAACAAAAAACTTGGTTGTCCTATAAGGTTCATATGTGGTATGTCTCCCTTCCATTGGGCTTTCTCCTGCTTTTAGTCATGCAGAGATCTGGCAGTCTTATTCAATATAATTTACAAAAATAACTTCTGTTATCTGCATCTCACTCTATTTTCATCATGTTTTGGAAATGATTTTGCTGATAAAAAAAATGTTTTGGAAATGATTCAGAAGACAGCAGCTGGTGGCCGGTTTTGGCACCGGAGAAAGCAGTCTGTGGAGATTGATTTTGATATTCTTAATGATGAGTGTGCTCAAAACGCTGCTCTACTGACTGGTCGTGCCAATGACCAATTAAATTCAGATAGCATCAGATCCCCTGCTAGTTCATTCCAAGTACAATCGGTGCAGGTTGAACGAAATACCAAAGAAGAATGGGCTGCCACACGCATCCAAACAGCTTTCCGAGGATTTCTGGTATGAAAACATCTATCTTCAATTGTATAGCTGTCAATCGTTATTATCTGATTAAGTCTGTTTTAGACTCATCCAAATAACTCTTCTTGGGATACCTCATATTATTTCCTGAAAAAAACTTTGGCAATGAGTTGGTGGATTTGGACCTAGGATACTGAGATTTCAGTTCATCCCTAGTTATTAGTGTCCATCTAATCTAATGCAAATTTTGACTCCCATGGGGATTTTTTGATTGTCTATCTCAATTTTGAATTAACCAAGATTTGTGTTTTCTTATTTACATTTTAATAGTGATCCTTAATAAAATGCAAATCTCATAAAATGATATGATACTTAATCTTGATGTAGGATTGGACATACTGATCCTTGTTAATTAGCCTTTTCAAGCTATTATAATTGAATGGCATTTTCATGTTCTCATACGATGATGGATTGGGTCTGGGCCGGATTGGGGTAGACCACAGTTGTCATGGTGTTTAGGTGACAATGGAGTGCCAAGTCACCTATGTCTAGTTGCCTAAGTGGGGTCTAGGCATTATATAAGTATTGTAATTTTACTTGCACATGAATTGAAAGAAAATAATAATGCTCTTTACTAATACCATTAATTTTCCCCCTAAAACATGGCAAATCATCATATCTAAGAGATAATGACTAGATAATGGGATTTTAAATCAATTATTTTAGTATTTCAAACACAAAACTGAGTTACAAAATTCAGCTAGACCATTTGTTTATCTTCTTGTCCACTTGAAGCAAGCACCAATCTTCCTTGGATTTCCCTTATGGGCTGTCTATAAATCCATGCTCCCAATTCGCCTGATTGCAGCCAATCAATTAACAACTTAGAGTCTCCTATAACTTGGTGTAACACCAATTGTTTGCCTTATCTTACACCTTGAAGCAAATCCATCACCTCCGCTCTCAATGAGTCCCCCATCCCTGTTGTCCCTGAAAACATGGCAACAATTCTCCCATCTCCATCTCCGAATACTCCTCCTATACCTGAAGGGCTTGGGTTACCTCTAGAGCTCCCATCAAAGTTCAACTTTATTCTTTGTTGTGTTGTTGGGGACAATAGTTCCTACACACTAGGTTTGTGGATGATGTAGCTGCCACCACTCCCCAATTCCTAAATATGTCCTTCGCTGAGAATTCTTTAAACAAGGCCATTCAACCAGGGGATAGTCATAATGGTTATTCTTTCTACAATTTCCTACTTGGATTTTTTTCGATAAATAGTTTCCTACTTGGATTTCTCCACTCCTTTTAAAGATCCTATTATTCTTTCTTTACAGACTGACCAGAGTATAGCTGCTCTGTTCGCTCTCCACATTAGTCTACCCACGCCTCTTCGGTTGCATGAAAAAGCTTGGGGCAAAAAGGCTTACCACGTCTAGGGGAGGTGTCCACCTGCAACCAAAGAGAGAAGTGAACTAGGACCAAAGACCACAAAAGGACAAGATGTTAATAGGTGTGTGATCATCTCACTAGAACCCAAGCAGAGGCTACAAACATGGGGTGAAAGGCAAAAATTTGGCCTTTTTCTTTGCAACACATTTAAAGTACTGATTTTTTTGAAAAACCACCTCCTAGCAAAAAGCCCAAATTTTTAGAGGTGCAGAGCTACACCAAGCCTCCTTTGATGGAAAGTTCCTTGCAAGGTTAGTTGATTGAAGGAGGATATTAAAGAAAGAAGAACAAGTGAAAACACCAGAAGGGGAAGGTTTCCAAATTCTATTATCCATCAATGTCATTTCCAACTAGGGGTGCAAATGGATTGGATCATGATCCGATCCGATCATATTTTGTCGAATTCGGATCTTTGGATCAGATAATAGTATCCGATTAGAAATTGAATCGGATTTGGATCACCCCTATCCGATCTGATATATACGCTATTTATTTATTTATATAAGTATATATAACACATATATATGTTATTTATTTATTTATAAATATACTATTTATATTACATTTTTTGTAAATTTATTATATTATTTATTTTTTATAAAAAACATGTATATATATATGACCAAAATAGTTAAAGATACTTGTATTTTTTGTGTTTCTTTATTTAATTTGTTATATTTTATTGCTCTTTTAATAGTTTATTTATTCATTTTTTTTTAAAATCAGATTGGATCGGAGCAGATCTGAAGATCCAGCGGTCTCATTGGATTGAAATTCAAATCCATGTTTATGAGATTTGATCAGATCTCCCTTTAACAATGTCAGACCGGATTTGGATATACCCTGATTCGAATCCAATCCGATCCGTTTGCATCCCTATTTCCAACTCCCTTAGTCCTCTCCTCAATCCCAAGACCCAGGAATTATCAACAAAAACCGAAGAGATCACTTTTCTTTTATTTTCTGACAGTGAATAAATAGTAGGGAACCTTTCACTTAGGGGAATCTCTCCAATCCAAGCATCTTCCCAAAATATTTAATAGTGCAACATATGTTAAAAGATTTATAGAAACTAAGGCAGGCTATAATTTTATACTAATGAAGAAAATTCTATGAGAGGGGGAAACAAAATGGGAAAAAGAACAAGGGACAGCCATTTTTCTATTTAATGTGTGTATGTTGTGTGAGGGGGAAAAATTCTTAAACACAGTATAAATAATATACATAATATATGACGGGATAATAGAATGTATTACTTCACATATTAATAATATGTAGCTGTAGTAATTATATTTCCATAAGGTACCTGCCTTGTGAAATTTGTTGCCTATGTGGGTGCCTTGTCACCTGGCGACACCTTGACAATTATGAGGTAGACCCATTATGGATTAGCTTGGAAACTATAGAACCAGAATTGGTGCTATTTAATCAAGCTTATTGGATCTGACCAGGTAATAAAACTGTAAATTCTACATGTACAAGTTATATTATGATAAATTATATTACATTTATATCATTTTTTATCTTCATTGAGTTGGATTGAATATTTTTATGTTTTTGTATTTTCTGTTTTTTAGCATCCCTGATCATATTGAAATAGGAGTCCAAAATATCTTTTCCTTTTTCTGTTTGGCAGGCCAGAAGAGCATTGCGAGCTTTAAAAGGATTAGTAAGACTTCAGGCTCTTGTCAGGGGTCATGCAGTAAGAAAACAAGCTGCAATAACCCTTCGTTGTATGCAAGCTTTAGTGAGAGTTCAGGCTCGTGTCCGAGCATGGCGTGTTCGTATGGCATTGGAAAGTCAATTGGAAGAGCAGAAATTTAAGAAACAACTTGCACATGAGGCTCATGTTCGAGAAATTGAGGTAAATCAATCATCTGAGGACAGTATAAAGTAATGTTGCAAGACTCAGATTGGACCGAATGGTTGGACTGTGAAAACTGGGAACGACAACCATTCTGTTTTTGTTTAATATTTATTGTATTTCAGTAATTATTTATTGTTTTTGTGATAAATATATTTTCAATGATTATGTATAAATTTATTTTGTTTTGTTATTTAATAGAAAACTTTCAATAATTATTGGAGATTAAACTACTATTCATGAATTTTTAAATTTAATTTATTGTACTTATTGTATTTATTGCATTTTTGTTATATCTTATTGATTAATATTTATTAGAGATTAAACTATTATTTGAGATTATACTATTTATTGACTAAGTTAATATATTTTTAGTACTTATTGTATTTTTTTCATTATCAATATATTTTCAATAATTATTTGAGATTAAACTATTGACTGAGTTGGTTCGATTTGGTTGTAGGCTATTTAGCCAACCAAATTTAGCTGGTTAGGTTGGGGAGTTAGTCAGCTGAAATCGATTGACCTTTTGTAAAAATTGATCCACTCAAGTTGTATCAGTTTGGGTCGATTTTTTGGTTTGGTCAGTCGGTTCAAAAGATTTAAACTTAAAAATTTAATTAAACTTTAAAATTTATAGTGCAATTATTAAAAAGTAAATTGAAAAATTAGATTTATGTTATAAAACATTTTAGATTAGGAAATATGGGAAATTTCCCAATTTTCCATATTAAAAATTATATTTAAAATATAAAATATTAATATATATCCATGGTTTGGTCATTCGATTTTGGTTGGTTTACAAATGGCCAAAGTGAAATTGATCAAACTTGGTCAAATTGGGAAATTTTTGAACCAAAGGCGACCTCAATTACTAGAAAACCGACCAACTCATGTCGAGTTGATCGGGTTGTCGGTTTCATCAATTTGATGAATAAACCTAACTTAAATTAATTATTATTAATTTTGTATTATAAAAATATATTAAAAGTAGTATATAAAATATGAATAATTATTAATTATTTAAAAAGTTAAAAATATAAAACAATTGTACACTTATGTGATTCTATTAGGGTCATTTACTAGAACACATCTTATAGTTTTACATATTTACGTAAACCTACCTTATAGTTTTCATTTTATTAAAACATCCCATATATTTTACTTAATCAACCTTTTATTAACGAGTGTTTGTATTTCCATTACAGTGGTTGCTTGTCTTATAAAAGGGCGAAAATGGTATTTTTATTTTTATTTTCTTTTGATTAAATTTATTAAAATGAACATTAGGGTCAAACATTATCATTTTCCACTGTCATCTAATGGAAGATTGATTAAATCCATTGCAAATTATAAGTGGTGTTTAAGTAAAATTTTAACTATAGGGTAGATTTTAGTAAATACATGAAACTATAAGGGGTATTTTAATAAATGACCCTTTCTATCACCTACTTTCTACCAAATTATCTCTAATTCCTATTTATCTTCTAAATTATCTCTAATTCCTATTTATCTCCTAATTTATCTCTAATTTAGTAGAAAGTTTCTCTTATAAATTATCTCTAATTCCTATTTATCTCCTAATTTATCTCTAATTTAGTAGAAAGTTTCTCTTATAAATTATCTCTAATTCCTATTTATCTCCTAATTTATCTCTAATTTAGTAGAAAGTTTCTCTTATAAATTATCTCTAATTCCTATTTATCCTCTCCCCTACCTTTTATCTATATCTATCTAAAGAAAGTTTGGATTAAAAAATTTAAGAATGATTTAAATATTCTAACAAAATTATATAATAACTTTAAAATATTTATTAAAAACACAAAAGTAATTTTATATTTTTACAAAATATATCACGAAATTATGCACTGACAATTTAAATTATGTTTTTTCGGATCATCAATGTAAATGTTTTTCAAATATTTAATAATATGTAATACCTTTAAATAAATAAATTCAAATAACAAAAACAATTTAAATATTTTATAGATTATTTAAATATTTATCATAACTAGATTTTAAATAGTTAAAATAACAGAATTATGTAATAAATTAAAAAAAATCTTCAAAGTAGAAAAATAATTATAACATAATATTGAAATTAATAATAATTTAATATATTGCAAAATTAATAATGAAATTATGTAATAATAGTATAATTTATGATTTTATGGATAATTAAAATTCAATAAATAATTAATATTTTACATATTATTTAAGTATTTAAATGATTAAATGTTTTAAATAACAAAATATTTAACAAAACTAGATTTAAATAGTTAATATAATGAAATTATGTAATAAATTTTAAAAAATCTGAAAAGTAGAAAAATAGTTATAACATAATATTGAAATTAATATCAGTTTAATATTTTTACATAATATTGTAAATAACTAATTTCACTTATATCAAGTAATAATTCGAGAAAATAGCTTTCATAAAAATTATTATTTATTAATAATAATTTTAAACTCTTAATCTGTATTTGTTATTAATTATAGATTCTAAAATTAATATTTATTGTATTTCAGTAATTATTTATTGTTTTTTTGATAAATGTATTTCCAATGATTATGCATAAATTTGTTTTCTTTTTTTATTTAATAGAAAATCTTCAATAATTATTGGAGATTAAACTACTATCATTAAAATTTTTAAATTTAATTTGTTGTACTTATTGTATTTATTATATTTTTGTTATAACTTATTGATTAATATTTATTAGAGATTAAACTATTATTTAAGATTATACTATTTATTGACGAAGTTAATATATTTTTAGTACTTAATATATTTTTTCATTATCAATATATTTTCAATATTTGTGTATTTTCTCTTTAAATTTTCAATACTTATTGGAGATTAAACTATTGTTATTTATCAAAGATGAGGCTATTAATTTAGCTGAAATTATGAGTGTTCATGAGTTGTTTTGGTTTGGTTTGGTTGTGGGCTATTTGGCCAACTAAAACCTGGTCAGTTTGGGGAGTTGGTCAACTAAAACCGACTGACCTTTTGTGCAAACCAATTCACTCAACTTGTATCGGTTGGATCAATTTTTTGGTTTGGTCAGTCGGTTCAAAAGATTTAAACTTAGAAATTTAATTTAATTTTAAAAATTATAGTGTAATTATTAAAAAATAAATTTAAAAATTAGATTTATGATATAAAAACATTTTAGACTAAGAAATATAGGAAATTTCCCACATTTCCATAATTAAAATTATATTTAAAATATAAAATACTAATATGTATCCATGGTTAAGTTGTTTGATTTTGGTTGGTTTATAGATGGCCAAAGTGAAATTGATCCGACTTTGTCGAATTGGAAAGTTTTTTAACCAAAGCCGACCTAAAATAGTAGAAAACCGACCAACTAGGGTCGAGTTGATCGGGTTGGTCAGTTTTATCAGTTTGATGAATAAACCTAACTGAAATTAATTATTTATTAAAAGTAGTATATAAAATATGAATAATTATTAATTATTTAAAAAGTTGAAAATATAAAACAATTGTATACTTTTATAGTTTTGTGCTTTTATTAGGGTCATTTATTAGAACACACCTTATAGTTTCGGGAAAGTACGGAAAGGCCCATGGCAGAATTCTGATTTTCACTGTAGAACTACAACATTTCAAAATGTCAATTACCTCCACCCTATGCACCATTGCCCACCCATGAATTGGCATCAATTCCGAGCTGGCTTCTACCCCAACTGTACTTTGGGCCTATGATTTCTGACGCTGGGCTGAACCATCATTCTCCCTTATAGTTTTACATATTTACTTAAACCTACCTTATAGTTTTCATTTTACTAAAACATCCCATATATTTTACAACTTATATACTTAATTAACCTTTCATTAAGGAGTGTTTGTTTTGCCATTAGGCCCATAATTTTTTATTCAAAAAATACCCTTAACACTTTTTTGTACAAAAAACAAAATTGACTAAATATAGCCAATAGACTGGTTGCCCGTGTCTTATTAAGGGCAAAAATGGTATTTTTATTTTTATTTTTTTGATTAAATTTATTTAAATAAACATTAGGGTCAACATTGTCATTTTCCACTATCATCTAATGGAAGATTGATTAAATCCATTATAAATTATAAGTGGTGTTTTAGTAAAATGTTAACTATAGGGTAGATTTTAGTAAATCCATGAAACAATAAGGGGTATTTTAGTAAATGACCCTTTCTATTATTTAGCTTTTGCTTAATAAATCCCGTGCATCACACGGGTCCCCGCTAGTATATATATTTACATGATGTATATATAATGCAAGTTACAAGGCTCACCCTTGATCTCTTGTATTAAAACCAAGAAACAAACCAGCTAACCACGACCTGCGGATATATTATGTTATGCATAACCATCGGTCAAACTGTTTGACATTCATATGACATCCAGGTTACTGGGTTGAGCCAGTGGTCGAGCTGTGTTTATGTTATTAACTCTATATGAGCATAATTTTGCTGCTACATAGGACTACTAAGCTTAAAGTATAACATTTGTCTCATATTCTAAATACTTTGGAGGTTTCAACATTATTCTTTATAGATAGGGGAATGGGATGCCTAGAAAAATTTGTATTTGTAAGTGAAAGTCTAGAAAATATTTGCCAAAAGTAATTTTAGTAAGATCTATTCTTACCTTCACCTATTTGCTCTTTGCAATTCTTGATCTTGACACGTGGTTGGAAGCTAGACCCAAGGACTTGGTGTGGGGCCTAGTTGTACCTTGATAGGGTTGTTGAATATTTTTCAATACCTTTTCTTTATTATGAAAGGAAGAATCATCTTCAGTGTTGTAAATGCCTTTTGTATAAATGTCTCTTCATGGGGTAGTTGCAAAAGTATTACTGAACTATTAATTATAATGCACTGGCAAGTAGTGAAGCATTGCAGAAGCACAACAGGTTAGGCCAGACAACTGGTTATATTTTCATATCTCTCTAAGAAAAAGATAGTGTATCATCTACTAGGTAGAAATAAAACTTCTCTGCCAACTTTTGGATTTTTTATTTTGTGAAGTTGACTTAATTGTATGGCTAGTTTGATTTGAGTTCTGGTGCAGGAAGGATGGTGTGATAGCATTGGATCTGTTGAAGAGATTCAAACTAAGTTAATAAAGAGGAAAGAGGCTGCAGCCAAGCGTGAGAGAGCCATGGCATATGCTCTGTCTCATCAGGTGATTTTCTTTCTTTTCTTTTTTTTTTCCTCTTTTGTCAATAAACTTGATGGACATAAAATCATACTTATATCTGTATTATGATGTTTTTCTCAATGCTTTAAAAGCTGGACTGTGCATTTACTTGGAAAGGCCTCCAGTGCACAGTTCAAATGGTTCCACCATGGTTTGATTGTCACATCAGCAGATTCAGCACAGCTCTATAAATAAACTGATAAAACAAAAATGAGAAAATGGCGGGAAAAAACAGGAACTAGTTAAATGAGTTATGGTTCAACAGTGGTTTCAACCAAAGTTAACAAATTCTGGATATAGTCTGGATGGTCCAGATTCTGGACTTGGAAAATTCTACTTCGACTTAGTTCAATTGACCTATCCAGTCTGGGTTTCAGAAGCTAGTTCTTCTTTGCATCACTAAAAAAACCATATGTTATGACTGAAAATTTTTTTAGTTGTGGGTACATGAAAAGCAGCAGGATGGTCATCCTCAACTAACCATCCATAGAAGCAAAACAACTCCCACCTTGTTCTATAAATTCCCATTATATTGAATTTGTTGTAAGTTGTAACCCCTTGTGTTGCCAACTCACCTGCTAGACCATTAGCAGACCTTGGTATCCACTGTATGGCTGCTCCTGGTTCCTTTATGATTTCTTTAGCTTCTCTGATTTCATATCTGTGTTTCCATGGTCGCTCTTCCTTGCTTGCCAACCAACCTGTTATGACCTTCAAATCCCCTATTTTTGATAAATAAATAAATCCTTTTATTAATTTAGAAATATTAGCACATACAGGCAGCCCTTGAAGAGGTGTGAGCTGCGAACTCTCCACTAAAGAAGAAAACAAAAACAATAAGTTACAGTTGTGCCCAATACAAAAGTTCCCTAGCTGCCCCTTGCTTGGTTAGATAATCCGCCATAGCATTTGCTGATCTCCCCCAGTGATTTAATCGGCGTGTCTAGGTGCACAGGCGAGGCACATTTTAGGGTATACGCCTCACCTAGGTCCTAGGTGCAGGTGTGCACTTGACGCACCTTGCACCTCAGCCCAGGTATGCACCTTTTAAAATTTTGATGCTTTTTTTTTTGCTTTTTTTGAACCTAGTGGCTAGGCTGAGGGCGAAGCCCTTGGACCCTCGTTCCATGCCCCTTGAGGCAAGCCCAAACAAGTCCCTATTTGGTAATGTTGTTCATTCATTCATCCTAATAAAATATATTTTTTAAAAGCAATTAAAATTATAAAATCATTATTTTTGTGTGAGAACTAAGAATTTAAGACCCTAACATGAACTTGTTTGGGCTTGCCTCGAGGGGCATGGAACAAAGGTAGCTCGTAGAATCAGGACTGTAATATGTTTTACATCACATTAGCTACTTGAAGTATTGCAATTGAGGAAAAAAAGAGATTGTGGGTTTTATATGCTTCAAAATGTGTTATATGTTTGATTTTATTTTTAAATTCTAATTTGGATATGCTTTACATGTTATGTTTATGTATTTTAATTTTAGATAATAGGTTTTTTTACTTTTTTAAAACATTTATTTTAAAATTTAAGTTTATATTTTTTAATAATAGTATGCTTAATATTTTTTGATATTTTTTTGCATTTTTGGTATTTTTTTTTTGAATTTTCTGTCATTTTTTAATTTTTAGCATTTTTTAAAAATTTTTGCGCCTTGCTTGAGAAAGGCGTGCAACTCGGGCACAAATTGACCCCTGCGCGTTGTGCTTTTAAAACATTGATCTCCCCATCCATTGTATTCTTAGGCACATGTTTCTCGTCAGCAACTTAAACTTCTTAATTTCATTCCTGAAATACCAAACTACTGACTCTGGGTTCTGCAACCAGCTTAATCCGACCTTGGAGTCACCTTCAACTATTAGCTGTCCCACCCCTAATCGAGCTTCAAACTGTACACCTTGCAAGGCAGCAAACAATTCTGCTCGAGTTTCCCACTCCTAGAGGGCCTGAGAAGATAAGTATCACATTTCCAACTTCATTCCTCAACCCCCAACTAAGAGGGGCCTGGGTTTCCTTGACTGCTTCCATCAAAATTCAACTTCAAGAAACCCCTGTAGGAGGTGATAACCAGCTTGTTTGTACTCTAATCTTGGAAGATGAACAACTTGCCACTGCTGCCCAACTCCTCCAAATATCATTAAAGGAGAATTGGTGGAACAAGTCCAAAGATTTCAGCCAATGAATCACCCTATACAAAACACAATCCTTATTCTCTTGATGGTTTCTTTCCTTCTCCTAGAAAGTTCTAGTATTCCTTTCTTCCAAATTGTCCAGATCAATGCAGCTCTTGCACACATCTGCATAATTTAACTCTTTTCTACTGCCAAACAAAAGTAGAGGGATCAAAAGCAAAATTAAAATCTGCTGGCAAGTTCCACCTGCTCCCAAACAAAGAGAGGAGCCAATCCCATAACTCTGTAGTAAAAGAACAAGAAATTAGTAAGTGATAACAGTCCACTCTGAGATATGCAAAAGATGTACTAGTTGGGGGAAATACAGAGAAAAGGTCTTCTCTTTTGTAGATTGTCTACGGTATTTACTTTCCCATAGTACACTAACCAACAAAAAGCCATAACCTTAGGGGGAATAGGCATGCACCAAACTTCTTTAAAAGGAAAGGCCGACTGTGGGTTAGAACAATGGCGGGATTTGAAGAAAGAAGCACAAGAGAAGGACCTTTTTGATCGAGGTGTCTAAATTCTTTTGTCAGGTTCAAAGGGGTTTAGACAAATTTTCAAGAAGGCTCAATAAATTGGCTAAACACTCGATTCCCTCGTCCCTTAAACCTCTACAGTACCCAAAATCCCAAGTTGGAGCACAAGGAGTTTCCAATGAGGAGCAAAATTTTGAAACAACTTTTTTTGTATTGAGAAATAGAGAACAAGGAGGGGAAAAGGATCTTCAAGGGGACATCTCCATCCCAAATGTCCTCCCAAAAGAGGATAGAGTTGCCATCACACACATCATACCTGATATCATAGTTGTCAAGGCAACGCTTAGGCGACAAGGTGCCCTTTGAGGCTCACCTTGCCTAATCACCAAGCAGTTTTGTAATTTCTATTATAAAATACTTGTTTATTCTTTATTTTTTAACATTATAATTATAAAATAGACATTATTAAACTAAAATATTCATTTTGTGTGTTTATATACTACTTTCTTTTTATTATTTTCTTATTTGTTATGGTTTATTCAACACAAACACTGCTAAATGCTGTATTGAACCCTCAAAGACTTCAAAACCTGAACCAATAAGGAAGAACTTAAAATTTTGTTTAATCAACATATTTTCTTCTTCTTCTTCTTCTTCTATTACTACTACTACTGCTACTACTACTACTACTACTACTTTTTTCTTTTCTTGTTTTCCTATATAAAATTTAAGGGTTTAACTCCTATATTTTTTCATATATATTTTTTTGTTCTTCTTTTTCTTCTCATGAATATGTTGCTTTTCTATGCTTCAACATGAACTCTATACTTTTCTGATGAAACTTATGAATAATTATTAAGGAAATATGGTTATGTTACTAAGGGTATTACCCTAGGATCTATGTTTTATACATAAAAAAAAATCCATTGCCTAGGTGACGCCAAGGCGAGGCTAGGCGACAAGGGGGTAACTGAGGAAGAATATTGTGCATTGCCTTCCAAGGGGTTGCCAAAGTTGCCCTCTTTGATACGACAACATCCCATCCATTCTCTGAGCATCCATGAATGCTTCTGATCACCTCATACCACAATCTCTCTCTTTAGAGGCCACCTCCATAGCCACTTACCCAGTAGGGCTGTATTTTTTTGAATTAAGTTTTTTAAGCCCAAGACCCCTTCCTCTTTACTCCTACACACCACCTCCCGCTTAATTAAATGATCTTTCCTACTTTCCCCTAGTCCCCAAAGGCCTCTCATTAATTTTTCCAACTTCTTAGCTTCCCAAGTTGGGATCCTAAAGACAAAGAGATAGTATGTTGGTAGGTTCGCAAGTGTAGATCTTACTAAGGTGATTCTACCCCCCACCCCCACACCCACAAAGAAATGTAGTTCTTTTTCCATGAAGCCAATCTCTTCTTAAATTTCTCTACAACTGGGCACCAAAACCAACTCTCCCGAGGATTTGCTCCAGGATGAAGCCCCAAATAGGTCAAAGGCCATGTAGAGATAGAATACTCTAATCATTTTACAATAGCCTCCACTTCTCTTCAATCCAAATTGACCCTTACTATGCAACTCTAACTACACCTTCTCTATCAGCCTTAGAGATTAATTGACTAAGCACATCAGCAACTAAGGTGAAAAGAAAAGGTGAGAGAGGGTCCCCCTGCTTGATACCCCTTCCAGTTGAGAAGAAGTTCTTCACCACTTTGTTCACCGAAATTGAATAGTGACAGGAACTAAAACATCCTAAGATCCAATTACACCATCTTTCTCCAAAGCCATAGTTTCTTAAGACTTAAAAAATGCATTACCAGTCCACCATGCCATAAGCCTTTTAAATATCCAACTTACACACAAAGCCTTTTCTATCAGATCTCCGCAAATCTTCCACACTTTCATTGACGGTCAAAATTTGGTCAATTATTTGTCTTCCTTGAAAGGCCACTTGGGCTTGGCTGACTAAGGAGGGGATAACTTCTTTAAGCCTCAACAACAAAACCTTACCTTGGATTTTGTAGATGCTTTTCACCAAGCTAATTGGTCTAGAATCCTTCGGGTGACTAGCATCTGGTTTCCTAGGGACTAAGGCCAAGAAAGTGGTGTTTACACCCTTGCTCACTATGTGGTTGTCTGCAAATTCCTTGAAAACCTCAAACAAATCATACTTCAGCACTTCCCAACAATCCTAGTAAAACGCCATTGTAAATTCATTTGGGCCAGGTGCTTTAGATCTATCCATTAGAAATGCCACCTTTTTTATTTCAACTTCTTCAAAACTTCTTTCTAACCACCTCACTTTTTTTCTTGATCAACAACACAAAAAAAAGATTTCATTAATTAGAAGAAAGTAGGAGAAGCTGTACCAAATCAATCTTACAAACGAGCCCAAAACATATTAGTTCTCTGAACTCCTTGCTTGGCTAAACTATCTGCCAAGCTATTGACAGTTCTCCTCACCCATCTCACTCGGACTGACATGTCCTATGACAACCATTTGACTCTTCTGAAATCATTCCTCAAATGCCATGCCACCCCTCCCCCTTGAGTAGCCAATTAACCACAGTTTTCGAGTAGTAGAAGTTCAGGACTGTTATCAGTCTTGAACCCTAATGGATTTCAGGATCGAAGATAAGAAGAAAGGTAAGAGGAAAGAAGAGGAAGAGGAAGGAGAAGCAATAGAACACAAGGGTTGAAAGGAGGAGCAGAAGCTTAATGTTCTGCCGCCGCCACTTTAATTAATATTTATAGGTTATGCTCATTACATGGAAAGGACAGATCTGCCCTTAGTCTTTACATAACAAATAGAGCAAAAAATAAGGCTGAAATAAATAACAACTGAAACAACCAAATGATCAATAGCTAACCCTAGGCAGACTAGAACATCTTCTACCCTACGAACACAGTGGGACCGTAGTTGTGGGGCCCACATCAGTGTTCTCTACATGAGTCTCCCTCAATAATCAGCCTACTAATACCCAGTTCTTTTGCCTTCTCCACCCCATAATTTGCAGCCAAAAAATCTGATCTTGCCACATCACCATACTCCACAACCCACAGGGCCGGAGTATAAAGCCATTATATTCCCCACTTCATCCCTAATCACCCCCATATACTTGAGGGGCCCGGATTACCCAAACAGCTCCCATCAAAGTTCAGTTTCTTCCAACCATTTATTGGGGGAGCTCAAATCTCAACAGATTTTTGTCTTGTAGTTGAGGATACAACAACCAAGCTCTGAAGAAGTTTTCGATCTTGAAATCTGAAAGCAACTTCAAACTTTTTGCCCAATGTGCTGCTCTCCAAGTTATTGTTTTAACCAAGGAAGCACGATTCCCTTGCTTCTTTCCTTTTCTGCTAAACAAACCATCTAGTCTATTAGGAGAAGACCATTTGCATCCAAAGAGAGAAGTAAACCATTCCAAAGAAAGCTAACAAAAGGACATGATATTAAAGGATGAAAGGCAGTTTTACCATTCAACTTACAAGGAACACACCAGTTGGGGGACAAACACCAATTTGTTCTTTTTCTTTGAAGAAGATCAAAGGTATTAATGCAACCATGAAACACTTCCCAACAGAAAGCACTGATTTTAGGGGGAATGGGAGAGTACCAAATTTCTTTGACTGGGAAAGAAGGGGAAGTAGAGGTGGCAACCAAGGAATGTAAGGACTTACAAGTTACAAGAAAACAACCCATCATAGTTGGGACTTCAAACTCTAGAATTTGAGCTACCTTCATTCAAAAGAAAATGAATTCAACAAGCTCAAAAGTTCAGTCACCATAGGAAGTTCAGATTCTCTAAGGTACCTTATGAAGCCAAAATTCCAGTTTAGACCTGAAGAGAGGTGATGCTGGTTTATGAAATGAGAAATAGGCCTACCCTTAAACTTGGAAAGATCAAAAGGAGAAGGCTGTCATCCAGAGGGGTATCCCCAATCCACACATCCTCCCAAAACCTGATTTTCTGACTAGAGGCCAAATCGTACTTGATATGATGTAGGAATGTAGGAAAAAAGTCATGGATGGCCTTCCAAGGGGCAGCCAAGGTTGCTTTACGAAGACATCCAGCATCCCATCCATCGCTTGATATGCCATGAATATTCACCACAGCTTTGTGCCATAGCTTCTCATTTTCAATGGGAAATCTCCATAACCATTTGCTGAGTAAAGCCTGATTCATCAACTTAACATTACCAATTCCTAACCCTCCTATTTTCAATTTCATCACCTTTTCCCATTTAACCAAGTGATCCTTTTTTTTTTCCCCTGGCTCCCAAAGAAAATCTCTCATGATTTCAATTTTCCTCACTATCTTCTGTGGCATCCTAAACATTGACATGTACACTGGAAGATTTGCTAGGGTAGACTTAATAAGGGTTAACCTCTCCCCCTGGATCGAGATATAATTCCTCTTCCACCCAGACAATCTCTTCTCAACCCTTTTCACCACTGGGGACCAAAAACTAACTAATCTAGGATTATCTCCTAGCAGTAGGCCTAAGTATTTCATGGGCCAATCACCTTTCTCTCAACCTAGGGATTCTGCCATGCTTCTCACAACCTCACTTTCTCCTCCCCCAAACTTGGCCAATCCAACCCTTCCATAGGCAATATTTCATTCAGAGGCCATCTATAAAACGATTTGAAGTGAGCTACAGAGGTTCTGTCTATTTCATCCTGATTTGTAATGACCTCCCCTTCTACCTATAACTTGGCCACAAAATTTTTCCGCATTCTTCCACTTGCTAGATCATGGAAAAATCTAGTGTTTCCATGACCTTCCTTAATCCATTGGTGTTTTGACTTATGTCTCCAACAAATCTCCTCTCTAAGTAAGTCAATCTTCAAATCCTTTTTTAATTGTCTTCTCATCTCCCTATCATGTTCATTCATAATCCTTTGGGCTTTCTTCTCATCCAAATCCTTAATTTGAGATATTAAATTCAATTTCTGTTCCTTAATTCTACCAAAATGGTCCCTAGTAGAAACCCCTACACCAGTTTGCCTTGGTCTATTACTACTTGTGGGCCTTGCTAAACTCAGCTTCCCATTGTGACCAGAAATGTCCAGCACGTGACCACTTAATTTGTCACACCCAGACCCAAATAATGATGGTTCAGTTCCCTCCTTTTCTTGGTTCAGGTTGGTTCAGACCTACCATCTTTCCTTCTTTTGATAACTTTTGAACCAAATAGTTGCCACCTTTGACCACCTGCGATAAGACCTGCTACACACCAACCTGTTGCCTTGTTCACCACTCTTTTGATCTTCCATCTGCATCAAACCTTCCAGCCCCTTCAGTTCCTGTTTACCCTTTTTGGTGAAACTTCCATTCCCATTTGAAATCTCCAATCCCCTTGAGCCATGCAATGCTTCTTCTTCCACCCTTTCATCCTCCTTCCACAAGCCTGCTTCTATGGAGGAAGCCAGCTATGTCGAGTATAAGCAATCCTCCACTCTTAAGTCTATTTTTCTTGGCAGATCTTCTGGCCTTACTCCACTTAATAATATAGCAGCCAAGAGGAGATCCACCAGAAAGAGCACCAGTGAGATGCCCTCCACACAACTGGGCTTGGATTCAGCCTCTTCTTGCCTCCATGGGTGGAAAAGCAAACCCAAAATACGTACAAGCACATCATCTACAACAGAAAACTCTTTAGAGTTGGACAGAGGACACCCTCTGAAAATTGTGAATATTCCAAGATCTGATTGAATGCTGATTGAATGGTAGTTGCAGAAAGGTCTAATCTATCTTCAACCAAATCCAGCAATGTCTTACAGCTATCAAAAGGGGTTACAACAAAAGTACCTATCAATTTCAATCTTCGTATCACCAAGTCTGCAACTCTCCTCCAGTCACTGACTTGGTTTTTAGCTTGGAGCTTACTCTCCCATTCTTCCCTCCTTGAGAAACCAGCCATCTTACAGTGCCCATTAGTCTTCACCATAACAACTATCTCTTGTCCTAGATCTTTAGTTTTACTACTGTTTTCTTCAATCTCTTTCATCTCTATTGGGACCTCTGCTTGTGCATTTGTCAGGCATTGCAAGAACTCAATAAGCATTCCAGTAACTTTCCTCCAACCATGGCCCTGTCTTCCTTCAGGGAAGCAAACAAGCTGCTTCTTACCCTTTATAAAATATTCCAGCAAAACTACATACGATCCTTTAATATTCCTTTTGCATTCTAAGACATACCTCTTTCCTTCTTCAGTGTCCAGTTTTTTTGCTTCCCTTTGAGACTTGCTCCAAGTACAAAGTCCTTGAACCATTTGATCACTCCAACACCTTCCAATATCACAGTAGCCTTCTTAGCTTCCTAATCTTCAAACCCAACATTCTAGATCTCCATTCTTTGAACAAAAACTCTTTTGCTTCCACCTTCAGTGCCCTTCTCCAGCGACCTGCCACCATGAACCTCTCTTCTGCCATATATTAGATTTCTGAACTCTGAACCTCATGGCTTTAGCCTTCCTCAACCATACCAGAACAGCCTTCAACTCTGCTCAAGTGGAATCCCCTACACCGATCAGAATAAAGCATCATAATATTTCCCCAAATGGGCTGAAAGCACTGGTTGTGCTTTTGATTGGTTAAAGGTTAGAGGTTAACCTGAACCAGGATTTTTAATTGGTTTAGTGGTCCACTCACCTGGGTCAACAATGGGCTGAAAGCACTGGTTGTGCCAGCATTTAAATTCCAGAAGTGTTTGGCTAATATATTGTAGGAAATGTCAAAGAACATAGTACAAACTAAGAAGCATGGTTTAAAATGCTGAATATTTCTGTTTCCATGGGTGCTGACATGAAATATTACTGGAATCAACATATTCCCTAGTGAAAACTACTTAAATGGTGGAGTACATGAGATGGTATTATAAAATCACAAGGCGGAAAAAAGGGCAAGGGGCATTTTGTGCCCAAAGTGCAAGGTGATGCTGTGCCTTTATGAAGTAAGGTGCAACATTTTTAAAAATTCAAGGAAGGCAAAAAATGTAAAAAAATAAAAAAAAAATCAAGAAAATATTAAAA